>NC_090278.1:95971031-96602817 GCF_040414725.1 Anabrus simplex
TTCCTCTCGTTATTATTATTATTATTATTATTATTATTATTATTATTATTATTATTATTATTATTATTATTATTATTATTAGTAGTAGTAGTAGTAGTAGTAGTAGTAGTAGTAGTAGTAGTAGCGAATTCTCCCAATATTGGAAAACGTTAAGCAAATAACTCAATCAATTCTTTTGCGGGTTCTTCTTGTTGTTCAATAGGTTTTCATTCTTTCCGAGAAGTCTTATTTACGTTCTTTGGTCCGTACTGTTTTTGTTGTGGTTGCTCTGATTTAGCTTCCCAAATGTTTACTTTGTGCCTAAAGCGTCGGCCTAAAGATGTCTCTTTCTAGGATGACCGTTGAACTTATCTCTGCGTTTTTGAGGCCCTTTCGAAGTTCATTAAGCGAAGGTGTTGAGTTCTTAAGTGAGGTTACATAATCTATTATCCTTTTTGTCAATCGATTTTCTGGTAATCTAGTCAGATGGCCGAAGAATTTCATTCGTCTTTTCCTATTGTAAATTTCGATGTTTGAGAACTTTTCTGTTGTTTTGACTGATTGTAACCTGTAACCGTCTTGGGGGTATCTTGCTCCTACGATTTTCCTAATTACCTTCCTCTCTTCTTTTTTGATTTCATCAGGTTCTTGTTTTCTGTTGAGTGCCAATGTTTCACTTGCGTAAAGGACTGTTGTTTTATGACTGCTGTAATGCCGATTTTTTTGTATGTCTTGACATGGATTTCTTGTTGTAAATGGTTAGGACTAACCCTAATGCCCTTTTAATTTTTAAGAGACCAATTTGTTGTGAGATCTTTTCAAGGCCTATGGGTTCAATAAATTCTTCGAGGTATTTAAAGTAAGGGTGTTGTATGTCCGGCGCTCTCTTCTCGCTCAGCCAGCCAGCTGCACGCGCGCCTGTGTATCATTCTGCCAGCTTCGACGCGCAGCCCTCAGTGCGCGTGCCTGACCATCGAGTGTACTATAAATAGGAGCTCCCTGTCAGCTTACTCGCCCACTTGCCCCGGTGTCCAGCTCCAGAATACACCCTACGTCGAGCACGGAGGCTACTCCTCTTGAAAATGTGCTTCGACCAGGTGGACTGAATTTCTGGCAGTACGAGGTTTCACCTCTGGTCACCGCTCCCTTACCTGTTTCCGCTGCCTATGTTCCGTAATTCTTTTACAAGCCATTTTCATTCCCTAAATTATGCAAGCTCCCTTAGTTTCGCTAGGTGGAATTTCTTCAATCAATTGAACTTGCTTTTTAGGAATTCAGGCACTTCAACAAACAAGGACTCTCATGAACATTTATGTTAGTGTGCCAGATAGTTCTCGACTATCAAAGTGTCAATTCACAAAGACTATCTTTTCAAGATAGAAGTGTATATAAAGACTGCAAACCTGTACATATTGTATAAAGACAGACTTTTCTCAAGATTCAATATTCCTTTTTGCTTCAAGATAAATTTCTGTTATTTGTGTAAATATCATAAAGTGAAGCAATAAAAGTTGTGTTCTGTAAACTTCAACCTTGGTTACAACAAAGGGACTCTGTCAATTGTACCATATTTTGTTCTGTCTCTTGATATCTGTCTTTGAACGTAAGAATTTAGTTTTCTCGAACAATATTTGTCCACCTTTTCTGCACTTTCTTTATCTCGAGCTGTTTAACGGCAGACTCCTCATCCTCTGTTAGTATCCCCAGATCTGCAAAAGCTTGGAATGGTATGTAGAGGTTATGTTTGGGAAATAATTTCGTGTGGCTATTTCTAGCCGGGTGCAGCCCTTGTAAGGCAGACCCTCCGATGAGGGTGGGCGGCATCTGCCATGTGTAGGTAACTGCGTGTTAGTGTGGTGGAGGATAGTGTTATGTGTGGTGTGCGAGTTGCAGGGATATTGGGGACAGCACAAATACCCAGCCCCCGAGCCATTGAAATTAACCAATAACGGTTAAAATCCCCGACCCGGCCGGGAATCGAACCCGGGACCCTCTGAACCGAAGGTCAGTACGCTGACCATTCAGCCAGCGAGTCGGACTGTTTGGGAAAGCCCAGTCGGATTGGCTTCCAAACTTCACATTTCTTGAGTTCTTTCTCCCATTCTTCCGTAACCTTATCTAGGACGACGTTGAACAGAATAGGAGAGAGTCCATCACCTTCTCACTACTATTATTATTATTATTATTATTATTATTATTATTATTTATCAAGTTCTCATGACCATAGCCACTCACAAGGAAAAGCCAGAACCAAGCTCCAGCAGAGGAACTTACAAGTGTAAGCTCAATGATGCGTACTGCTACGAAGGTTGTCCAACCTCGGTGGGTTTCTTCAACCTTGACTTAGTTGGCGGTGCGCTTCGACGTGGTCAGTATTGTGAAAGTGGTGTCGGCACCTATCAGTATTTATGACCCTCACAACGACACACGTCAGACATGATAACTTGACTTACACTGTTTTGAAAATGACAATAATAAAATACGGTCATCGTCATTATAGCCTGTAATGCCTTCAGCGTTTAAGCCTGTTGTACACGATGAAATTCAAGACTTCACAAGAATTTTAAGTAGTTCAAAAGTTTAATTGTCAAATCGCTTGACACAAGTGACCAGCGGAATTCGAGTATTAAGGGTGCGCGGTATGACGTTAGGCGAGCTGGTTTTGCCGGGTATCAAAACGATAAAAATGGCTTCGTCTTCATGACAGAGGGATGTTGTGTGTGTATTAATTGTTAAGTGTGAGGCACATCCCTGCCTATACTCTGTAGAGTACCGCAATACAATTAATAAAATGGCAGCGTACGAGGAGATTTCAAGATAAATATATCGAGGAAGGGCAGTATTTATGTTTATTACTCTACGGCAACGTGTACGTAAACGCCGTCAGGAATGCTCGATTTATGACGAACTTCGCGTATTATTATTATTATTATTATTATTATTATTATTATTATTATTATTATGGAATTCCTAATATGTTTTCATGGAAGAAGATATGAATATGATATGAATTTTTGTTCACTTCTTGTTAGTAAATGCAATGTAACACATCTGCAAATGAGTTTATGGCAGTAAATACACTGGAAAAATTATGTTGAAGATAATCAAATTAATATTCTCCTCTTGTAAATTATGGTTTATTGCGCGTTTCTCTTCTTTTCAAGAATGTATCCCACTGTTAGTCGAACAATTAAAACTGCTGTTTTGCTGAACAATCTTTGACTAGTTATGACCAATTTTATTGTGAAGTATTGAACTGAAAGAAGAATTTCATGGTGTTCAACATGCATTAGCCTGTAAGCTCCTGTATTTTTTCATTTCTGAAGATGTGACCGAAGTAGACTGTTTTCTAGGGTTTTGTGACAGTCAAGACTTTGCGTGATTTCCCGGCACGACTTAGCACTTCCTTATTGGTGGCGTGGCTTACCGATGTTCCTGAACATTCCAAAGACCTTTAGTCGGTTCGGTGACGAAGCCTGTAGTGTCTATTGATATTACTACTATTTTCATTTCGAGCACTAAAGGGGTATGCCGGCCAGTGTTCCGGGTAATGTGAGTGTGTGGCTTATAAAAGGATCTGTCCCGGCGTTCATCTCAGTGCAGGAGAATTGAAAACAAGAAAACCATATTCAGGATAGGGGGCGATGGGCACCAGGCCTCCCCTACTCGGTGCTGCCCGAACTCTTATGTGAACATGGAAGGATATGCACAGGTACTTTGAGGCAGAAAGAGGTTCACGGAAGGACATTCTAGGGATCATTAACGAACAAAGCGAGTGTGAGGACTTAGATGATTGTGGTGATTACAGTTTTAAGACGAAGTACAACTAGGCAACCATCCTCTATTAACACTAATGAGAGAGAGAGAAACAAATTGAAGGGATCCGACACTTCGAAAAATGAAGTTTTCGGCCAAAGAAAGACAATGGCCACGGGAGGCGTGAAAATGAAAGACTCCGCTGGCGTCGAGTGCTCCAATACCGTCGGGGTCGGAAAAGAACAAGAGTTGAGCAAGGGAGGTCGGACAGGATAGATGAAAGTGAGGAGCCTGGCACAAATAAGTGGAAGCAATGCCAGGACTCGGCTATGGGCCCCGTGGTCGCCAACCCACGCTCCCAAGTTCTGAGCCCTTTGGGCCTCATTTAGCCTCTCTTAAGATAGACAGGAGTTACCTTGGGTGTCAGAACACCGCCCCCACCCACAGGCGAAAGTGAGGACTTACCGTAAGCAGAAGTATTCGGTCAGCACTATGTAAAGATCGTTGGTTCCAAGGAGAATGTTCAGATAGAGGCAGCGACTAAACAGCCGTGGTTGATAAGATTGCTGGAGATATACTAAAGGCTATGGTGAGTTGCGATATAATGCCGCATCTGAAATAGTAATTTGATTACCGCTTAGAGTTGCAATAGTAGCCCTAGTGTACAAGAGAAAGGGTGATAAAATATAAAGCAGAGAATTAGAGGCAAGTCAGCTTGACACGTGTTGTTTGTAAGCTCTGGGAAAGCATTCTCTCGGATGAAATGACATGTCGTACGGCTTTTAGTGCCGGGATATCCCAGGACGGGTTCGGCTCGCCAGATGCAGGTCTTTCTATTTGACTCCCGTAGGCGACCTGTGCGTCGTGATGAGGATGAAATGATGATGAAGACAACACATACACCCAGCCCCCGTGCCATTACAATTAACCAATTAAGGTTAAAATCCTCGACCCGGCCAGGAATCGAACGCGGGACCCTTTGAACCGAAGGCCAGTACGCTGAACGTTCAGCCAACGAGTCGGACATTCTCTCTGATTATATTAGATACGTGTGCGAAATTAATAACTGATTTGATAGAAGGCAGTTGCCTTGTAGGATTTCAGTAAGATATAGCGGATATTTCAGATTCAGCGGTCAAATGGACTGTATCGTTACTATTGATGGCCTTTGATTGATTGATTGATTGATTGATTGATTGATTGATTGATTGATTCCTGTTCGTGACTCATGCATGCCGATTGAAGTACCCGACCGCTTTCCCTAAGACGTGACACTTCTTTCAGATTGAGGTTGTGGGTTCTCAAGCGAAAAATCGATGAACACTTTAAATCGTGACCAAACCAAAAAAACAGCGAATGTACAGACATATACTACATTCTTATTATATTTGTAGACATATAACGGTTGCATTATTATTTATTGACCACAGTTATATTGCCACATTGTTGATATGTCGCGCGGATTGCGAGTTAGTCATCAAAATGAATCGACAAGGTCGCCATTGCTATCATTCTCGAAAAGAAGTTCGTTCATTCTGACAGTGTTGATAATACTATCGGCAACAACAACAGCAACCTCGCTCGAGGAAAAATTAGCGATATTCCTGCTTATCCACCGAGCAAGGCCGGTCGCTGTGTGGAAACAAAGGATGGCAAACCTTTACAAACTAGCGTGTCAGTTACTGTCCAGGGTGCCATCGGGTGATTTCCTTTGAAACTCCTCGTTTAGGAATTAGACTGCGTTGCATATAAATCCGTTCTACTGAAGTATCACTGAAAATTAAACAGGCTAATTTTAAGAATAATGCATATTTTGCTCTAACACAATAACATTGTAAAACATATGGCCATAGAATTAATTGATACATACTTCTTTATTAAAGCGTAATATACTTTGTTGCTAGATTTTCGACCTGTATTAAAACACTAAAATATGCAGTCTGACGTGTTCGCATGCCATCCCAGCTCTAGGTGGTGTTGTCAACGAGCGATTTCTTTCCCCGTCAATCATTCGCTATTGATCTGTCCCTATCAGCTGTTACTTAGTCTCTTTTTAAATTTATCGAACATTTCTTTGGTAAATCATTGCAATCCGTAACTCTTCTTCCCATAAACTAATATTTGCCGAATTCGTCTTCATATTGTGCTCTTTCTTACTTTTAAAAGCTCCACTCGAATGTATTCTTCTACTGACCTCATTCCGCGTCATCCCTCCCCTGACATCTCGGAACATACTGCGTAGTCCAACAAATCATCTCCTTTCTCCGAAGTCTCTTTTGTTAGAAATCACGAAGGGCAGATCGTGCTGCTTTTCCCTATTTTAGTTTTTTCAGTTTTCAAATGAAGTACTCCTGATGAGGGCCCCACACACTGAAACCACCCTAACTGTGCTCCTACCATAGACTTAGTCTGCCTCTCATTTTCATCTTTACTACAACCCTAAACACCCTCATAACTATGTTTAGAGATCTGTAACCTTTATTTACAATAGCATTTATGTGGTTTCCGCAATTAAAATCTTTCCTTATATTAAGTATTTACAGTGTTCCCCACGAGGTACTTCCTCTTGGTGAAGGTAGCAACCTGACCTTCCACCCCATTTATAATCGTATCATTGCCTCATGCCCTTCTCACAACACTGTCGTCATACCAACAACCGAAAATCCGTCAAACTTTTAAACAAATAAGGCTTGCCCTAATCGGTTTGTATATAAAAATATGGAAGGGAATTTAGACATCTTTATTTACCGACATATCTCTGTTGGCGAGAACTAGTGTTTATAGCTTCTGGCACGGGCTGGAACAACGATTTGTCTCAGTCTCATCCTTGCCTTTGACGATATGGAAGTGATCGAGTTATGAGGGAAGTCAGCAATGCTATTTTTTAAAATTTGCTATTTGCTTTATGTCGCTTCGACACAAATAAGTCTTATGGCGACGATGGGATAGGAAAGCGCTAGAAATTGGAAGGAAGCGGTCATGGCCTTAATTAAGGTACAGTCCCAGCATTTACCGGCTGTGAAAATGGGAAACCACGGAAAACCATCTATGCGGCAGCCGACAGTGGGGGTTCGAACCCACTATCTCCGAATGCAAGCTCACAGCTACGCGCCCCTAACCGCACGGCCAACTCGCCCGGTCATTCCTTATGCAGCCAGTGCCTGTTATGAATGGCGCGAAAATGTCAGTGGGATGATAGACTGATATGTAATAGTACATTTTAGCTCAGTGAGGAAAGCAATGGGAAATTACCTCACTCTTCATTTCTCCAGTCCACCTCTTGACTTATGGCTGGTGGCCATCTGCAATGATGGATGGCCATGACCGAGAGACATATTATGATCATTTGATTTTCGCAAAGGAAAAAAGTTGTTTCCTTTCTCGTAGACGGCTTTGGATCGAGCTTTTGTAATATTTCTTCTCGGACTATTTTAAATCTGATATTAGTGATCTGAACTAATTTATCGAAATCATCTATCGAGTGTTTACCCGATGAAATTAAATGGCGTATGACTTTTAGTGCCGAGAGTGTCCGAGGCCAAGTTCGGCTTGCCAGATGCAGGTGTTTTGATTTGACCCCCGTAGGCGACCTGCGCGTCGTGATGAGGATAAAATGATGAAGACGACACATACACCCAGCCCCCGTGCCATTAGAATTAACCAATTATGGTTAAAATTCCCGACCCTGCCGGGAATCAAACCCGCGACCCCTGTGACCAAAGACCAGCACGCTAACCTTTTAGTCATGTAGTCGGACGTTTATCCGATAATTACATGTTATTTTTCATGTTCTGATGGACAAGTTTTCGGCGACTTCGATTCGGTTTTTAGAGTAATAATAATAGCACAGTCGTATTAATTGAAATATCCTAGAAACAACGATCTCTTATTTTCATATTTCTGAATATGCATTGCTCTGATATTTATAGATGTTTGTTTTTGAAGTAGTTTGTAGTTGATTTATGACGCCATGTGTTCTTCAGCAGTGCTGTTTTGCTGTTTCATGATCGCTGATATGATATCAGTCCAGCGTTGTATTTATATTAGTTTTACCGCTCAGTGTGTTCTGATATTTTCGGCTGTGATTCAGCCAGTCAGAGCCATTTTATTTTCCATAACTTAGCGAGATTGATAAATTCATTTATTTCTAAACAAGATCTACTTGACAGAGTTAATAATTCTTGTTAATCGATCATTGAAACGCTAAATTATTGTTCAATTCAAAAGAAGTACCTAATTTCACTTGTATATTACGGCTTTTGCCGATGATTACTTTTCCTTTAATTTTTTTGGAGGTTCTTACCTCAGGAGTGGAACTCCAGCACAAATCTTGTAATAAATGAAATGAACGAATAAATAATTCGAATAATTGTAATTTGATCGTAAAATGAGACTTATTAGTTAGGAGGGACTTTTCTTCTGTAATCCACCCCATTAACTTGCGATTCATTTTGCCACTTAGCTTTGCTTATTTTCCTTTAGCGATCATCGTCATCATCGAAGCTATCTATGAATATTTGTTTGATCAAATTAAATGAATTGTTGTTCTTAGAATATAATTATGTACTCGAGTTATAGAAGGTGAGGATGATAGAAAGGAGAGTTTTCCTTAAGATATTAGGTCTTAGGAAGACAGGTGACATTTGGAAGAAGAGAAGGAATGAAGAACTGTACAAACATATTAATGAAGTGACTGATGAAATGAGAAAGAGACGACTGAAATTTGCTTGACATATTCATCGGATGAGTAACGACAGATTTGCTAAGAGAATATGGGAGTACCGTGGGAAATGTAAGAGGACCACAACCTGGACGAAAGTAGTTATCAGAGATCTAACTGAACTAGGTCTAAACACCGAAAGCATGTTGGACAGAAACAAATTCAAGAAAATAATTGACAGACACGGGAAATTTCAGAAACGAGAGAGGCAACAACGAACTTTGACAGACCGACAGAGGAAGGCTAGAAGTCAAAATATGATGAGATTTTGAGAGCAGAGGAGACAGGAAGCCGAGAAGCAGAAGCATAAGCTAAGCGTAGACCAAAGAAGGCCAACACGAATGTAATAATAATAATAATAATAATAATAATAATAATAATAATAATAATGATAATCATCATCATCATGTTACTGTTATGAGTGGTTTAGTGTAAGGAAGGGCATAGAGTGGCGGCGGTGGTGATTTATTTTTACAGTTGGTTTTACGTCACACCGACACAGATAGGTGTTATGGTGACGATGGGATAGGAAAGGCCTAGTAGTGAGAAGGAAGTGGCAGTGGCATTAATGAAGGTAGAGCCCCAGCATTTGCCTGGTGTGAAGATGAGAAACCACGGAAAACCGCATTCAGGGCTGCCGACAGTGGGGTTCGAACCCATTATCTGCCGAATTCAAGCCCAGAGTTGCGCGCCCCAACCACACGGCCAACTAGGTAATTATTGTTTTAAGAGGAAGTACAGCTGGGCAACCGGCCTCTCTTAACGTTAATCAGAAGGAAAAATGGAAGGGATCCGACGCTTCGAAAATGAAAGTATTGGCCAAAGAAAGACAGGGGCCACGAAGGGCGTGAGAATGAAAGACTCCCTAGGCCTCGAGTGCTCTAACAGCGTCGGGTTGAGAAAAGAACAAGAGGTGACGAAGGGACGTCAGATATAATCGATGAAAGTGAGGGGCCTGGCACAAGTAAATCAAATGAACCAATGCCCAAACTCAGCTAAGGGTCCCGTGGTCGCCAGCCCACACTCCCCAGGCACCCCTTTTAGCCACCTCTTACGACAGAGAGGATATATATTCTACCGCCCCCGCACACAGGGGAATAGATGTCCGATATAGATTGTAAAGGAACTATTCGCGGCCTCAGTCTACATCTATTTATAGTTCAGCATCAAGTGTCGATAATACGAGATTAGCGTTCTCTGGGGTCAAGTGATATCGTTTATCAGCATCCATTAAATCACGTCGGGAAGTCCAGCAGACGTGTTCCTCTGTGATAACATCGGTCGTACGATTGGCCGACAAAGAGAAATAAACTTAAAAAAAGAATCAACATTTGCGCTCATCTGTCACAACAAAATGATACTAATTTTTTTCATTACATGACTTGTAAGTCGTGATGTTTGGCAATCTGAGTTCCAATGTCCAAACAGTGCACCGAGGTTCCGGGTGATCAATTATCATTTAGGAACATGTCTAACTCGATGTAGAAATTAATGACTCGGCAAAAACTAAGGCACTAGGAGAAGCTTCTTTTGTTTATTTACATTACATTTAGTTTCCATACACTTACATTATAACAAAGAACAGGTCATAATTATTTTAGGTAGTTCCAATATTTTGTTGTCTCATCAACATACGCACGGAATGGCGTAATTACGAACGACAGGACGAACGATACGATCTCGTTCTAAAGTCTTATATGACCACCTTTCATCTAAGCTTGTCTTCATATATTTACTGTTAAAACATCATCATCATCATCATCTGTTTACCCTCCAGGTTCGGTTTTTCCCTCGGACTTAGCGAGGGATCCCACCTCTACCGCCTCAAGGGCAGTGTCCTGGAGCTTCAGACTCTTGGTCTGGGGATACAACTGGGAAGTATGACCAGTACCTCGCCCAGGCGGCCTCACCTGCTATGCTGAACAGGGGCCTTGTGGAGGGATGGGAAGATTGGAAGGGTTAGGCAAGGAAGAGGGAAGGAAGCGGCCGTGGCCTTAAGTTAGGTACCATCCCGGCATTCGCCTGGAGGAGAAGTGGGAAACCACGGAAAACCACTTCCAGGATGGCTGAGGTGGGAATCGAACCCACCTCTACTCAGTTGACCTCCCGAGGCTGAGTGGACCCCGTTCCAGACCTCGTACCACTTTTCAAATTTCGTGGCAGAGCCGGGAATCGAACCCGGGCCTCCGGGGGTGGCAGCTAATCACGCTAACCACTACACCACAGAGGCGGACCTGTTAAAACATACATTGCCTTTATTTTGGACACATATGTTGAAAATTAAAGTTATGCTACCTTAAAATATATTGAAAAATTCTGCCTCAACTAACTTTACACTTAACAAATTTACTTAGATCTTCCTTCAAAAGACCGACTTCAAGATTGTCTTCAGCTCCATTTACTCGATAAGAGCTTTTAGCGTTAATGATTTTGTTGTATGAAATTGAACGTGTTTTAGAACAGTTGTTACTGTGAAGTCTTTGAAGGGTTCAAGAAATAACTAATGAAAAGTCTAACAGAAGTGGAGAAGAATCGTTGCTCACCAATTTTTGGACTGAGGAACGAAGAAGAATGCGTCTTAAAATATTATCTTATGAGAATGGGTGTGTTGGAGAAGGCCATGGTGCCAATTACTTGTGAGATGTGTAATCTCATTGATAAATGGCAATAGACGAAATGCGGAAATGTAGGATGGAAAAGTTAGGTGCTTGTATTTTTATGTTATTGTCTCTTTGCTTTTCTCGATTGCTAATAAATCTTGTGATAAATTAAACTCCACAATATTTAATCGCTTGTTTTTAATACAAAATGAACTTGAAATAAGTTTATCTGTTTGTAATGGAGATTTTTATGCACATCTCGGCTCAATTACCGAGTCATTTTATCAGAGCCCCCTGTCACCACGAAACTCTTAAATGAGACTGCTGTGTCAGGTCTTGTTTTGTGTAAAATCGCTCCGTTCGCTGTCGGATAAATTTGGGGAAATGACGGAGGACATTCGCTCTATTTCTGCTTACGCCACAGGAAGAGGAAATCAACCAGGTCAGTTTACAGAATTATTGGGAACACCTCAATTGAGCCAGAAGCTATTTAAATATCTCGCAATGAAGTATTTACCTTCCTGAGACTTCTTTTTTTACAATTGGTTTTACGTCGCACCGACATAGGATAGGTTTCATGGCGACGATAACTGCCTTTGTGGATCACTGGTAGAGTGGCGGCCTCCGGATCCGAAGATAGCGGGTTCTAACCCGGCAGAGGTAGTCGGATTTTTGAAGGGCGGAAAAAGTCCATTCGACACTCCATGTCGTACGATGTCGGCATGTAAAAGATCTCTGGTGACACATTTGGTGTTTACCCGACAGAATTCATTAAATCTCGACCACAGACGCCCAAGAGAGTTTCGGTTTACTCGGTCTGCCATCCATTGGGCCTAGAGTAAAACGGAACGTCGAAATTGACGAGCAGACAGCCAGATGGCGTCAAATTGAAATGTCTGCACACGGTAGCTGAGGCCATACTATTATTATTATTATTATTATTATTATTATTATTATTATTATTATTATTATTATTATTATTATTATTATTATTATTATTATTATTATTATTATTATTGCGACGATGGGCTAGGAGTGGGAAGGAAGTGACCGTGGCCTTAATTAAGGTACAGCCCCAGCATTTGCCCGGTGTGAAAATGGGAAACTAGGCGAAACTATGTTCAGGGCTGCGGACAGTGGGGTTCCAACCCACTATCTCTCGGATGCAATCTTACAGCTGCTCGCCTGGTTCTAAGATGTGTGTACTTCCTCCTTCATCACAAAAAGTGTTTCCATTGCTCCAGAGGTGTCTTTATTAAGTTTAATTCTAGTGTCGATGTTTAAGAAAATGGATGTAGCCTAGAAGGGATATGTTTGTGATGGTTGATAGGTGCGTATTAAGAAGACACATAGCCATACCGACCTCTCGTGCTCACCAGACTCTACAGGGAAGTGCTGCAGTCGACCTCAATCTCAACAGACAAATCCGGTTTTCAATAATAATAACAATAATAATAATAATAATAATAATAATAATAATAATAATAATAATAATAATAATAATTGTTTTACGTCCCACTAACTACTTTTGACCGTTTTCGGAAACGCCGAGGTGCCAGAATTTAGTAGCGCAGAGTTGTTTTACGTGCCAGTAAATCTACCGACACGAGGCTGACACCTTCAAATACCACGGGTCCAGGATCGAAACTGCCAAGTTGCGCTAAGAAGGCCAGCTCCTCAACCGTCTGAGCCACTCAGTCCGGTAATCGAGTTTACTCCCTCCAAACCACTTTTATTGCTCCGTGTCGGGGGTTTGAGATGAGCGTTTCATATTCAAATCCGCTGTCTCAGAACAATCTAGGATATTTTGTCCCAAAATCAGTAGACTATGGTATTCGAAACTCATGTTGAATTATGTACATATAACTCTTTATTTAATTTATTTGCATAAGTTTGTTTATATTTATTGGTTTGTATATCTCGTTCCGAAGGGCAGTGGAGAGATGCGATAAACGGATGTCGACCAACGCAAGGCTATGATTGCGCAATGTCTGCTCTAGTGGTCCACAGCGAAACGTGAGTACAGCAGACACACACACCAGAGGCAGTGCTGTGTGCTGATAAGAATAAAAGTTCACGAGTCACATTATCATCTTCTCTAAAGATTTTAAATAGATTAGTGACCGTTGAAATTAACGTCTCTACTATTTTTCGCCGTAAGACCTATCTGTGTCGGTGCAACGTAAAGCAAATTGTAAATTATTATTATTATTATTATTATTATTATTATTATTATTATTATTATTATTATTATTAGAGTTCGTTTGGGCCGCCTGAGGACCACGGTGCTTGTGTTTTAGCTGTGTTGTTGTCAATGTTTGCCGCTTCTGGTGTTCTTGATCATGGGTTTCGCTGCTGCTTTCTTCTGGGTACGGTACTTTTCTGTAGACCCAGTAATCTTTCATTTTCTTACTCAACTTTATTTTGCGTTACTCGGACCATTTCCTGGTCTTCCCCCTGTGGGTGGCGGCAGTAGAATAACATCTACGATGTCCCCTCCCTGTCGTAACAGGCGACTAACAGGGGTGCCAGTGGCTCCGAACTTTGGAGAATGTGTTGATGACCACAGGACTGAGTCCTGGCATTGCTTCCACTTACTTGTGCCAGGCTTCTCCTTTTCATATATCCTATCCGACCACCCTTGGTCAATTCTTGTTCTATTCCGACCCGTCGGTGCACTCGAGGCCTAAGGAGTCTTTCATTTCCACGCCCTTCGTGGACCTTGTCTTCCGTTGGCCGATACCTTCATTTATCGAAGCGTCGGATCCCTCCGATTTTTCACTCTGATTAGTGTTATATAGAGGATGGTGGGCTAGTTGTACTTCCTCTTAAAACAATAATCGTCACCCCTTTCCTGGTCTCATTGTGGATGTCTTCTGTAAGGGATGTTAGGAATCGTCTGGTTTTGACAGTTGAACGGTAGTTACTTCTGTTAATTGTTATGGCATGATTAACATTAAGTACTGCGAGATCCTTCTCTACCTGCTAGGTCCACAGAGATCCAGTGGCTTTACCCTTACTGTCTACTTTGAAGATCTTATAGGACAGTATGTGGGTATGCATCACGTACTGGTGTCCGTAGAAAGCCAGCCGTCGTCCTGTGATGGCATCTGTGAGGGTTTTTTGGTGCAGGTAGAGCTCACGGTTTGGGTTGTACTATCGCCTTCTATTTGAGAGGAGCCTTGGTCCCACTCTCTTTCTTCTATTTCGAGGGCTCTTAGTGGGGTCTTCACCTCGGTTTCTTGACACGGCTAAAGCTATATTATCATGCGTATTATTGTGGGCCGTGAAAGCATCAGTCTAAATATTAGCCCTAGATTAACTATAATAATCTTTGTACTAAAATGCACTATCGTACATTTAAAAAAACAGAGACAGTTAATGTTTGTGTACCTTTGACGACTTTCTCTCAAGTGCCAATGAATTTTTACAGGAACTGGATTCTTAGGCAGCTATTCTATGTAGGGGAAATGCATCAAGATTCGATACAAAGGATGATTTAGAAAATGGCAGAGGAGCTAAGTTATCATTCCTGTATCAAGGGATCAAAGTAGAGACTTATTTCTTGAAGAAGAAATGTTGAGCCATGATGCTCATTTTAATTTTAGAATTTGCTTTACGTCGCACTGGCACAGATAAGTCTTATGGCGACGATGGGATAGGAAAGGCCTAGGAGTGGGAAGGAAGTGACCCTGGCCTTAATTAAGGTACAGCCACAGCATTTGCCCGGTGTGAAGATGGGAAACCACGGAAAACCATCTTCAGGGCTGCCGACAATGGGGCTCCAACACATTATCTCCCGATGCAAGCTCAGGGCTGTGTGCCCCTGACCGCACGGCCAACTCGCCCGGTAGAAGCTCTGTTCAATTCCTTGATATCAACGATCTCACGCTTGCAAAATTTTAACACGTATTATTTACAGAGGCAGGAAATATTAGACTAGGAAATGGAGTCTTAAAGGAAGTAGATTAATATCGTTACTTGGGTAGTAAAATAACTGACGATGGCAGAAGTAACGACATGAAGTGCAACATGGACGATAAGGAACTCAGAAAGGAAACGAATAGAAGCTATGGAAATGTGGTGTTACAGAAGAGTGCTGGAAGTGAGGTAGGTAGATCGAATCAGAATGAAGATATACTGAAGATATACTGAATCGAATTCGTAAGAAGAGAACGATTTGATGAAATTTGACGAGAAGAAGAGATAGAATGATAGGGCACATCTCAAGACACCCAGGACTTGTTCAGTTGGTTTTTGAGGGAAGTGTAGGCGGCAAGAATGGTAGAGGTAAGCCTAGGTGTGAGTGGGACAGATTACAGCAGATGTAAGATACAGTAGTTACGTAGAAATGAAAAGGTTAGCACAGGATAGGATGGCGTGGAGAGCTGCATCAAACCAGTCCATGGACTGATGACTCAACAACATCAACAATGTTTTATTATCTTATGTATTTTATATATTTATTTTAATTTTCAATATGCTGCTTGTAAAGTAAGCGAAATCATTAGTTTGTATCATAGCAAGAGTTACAAAAACACTCTGTTGACTGATCACTATTAACCATGATATCGTAATTGGTTTCGATAGAAGTGGCAAATTCCGGTTTTAGTCAGGAGACGGCAGGTCCAAGGGATGAACTTGATGGAGCAAAAAAAAAAAAAATCTAAATCATTACCAGAAAAGACAAAACATTATCTCTGGAAAAGAATTCAGCGCATTCCACAAACGAAAACCACAGTGCATGTAAAATGAATTACAGGAGACGCAATATTAGCCTATTTCAACACTAAATCAAAATAATTAACAGGGACATTTTTGTTTTTCGGCTGGAGCTCTATCTACAATATGAGCGTGGACAGTTTTCACAGAACACGGTAACCATGGCAACCTGTGTGTGTACTAGGACAGGGAATAAACATATCCATACTTCTCCGTGCAGCCGAGGAACTTAGTTAAATAATGAAGGCATCACTTCTTTTCTTTTCTTTACGTCACAGCGTCTCAGACAGGTCTTACGGCGACGTTTGGATAGACCACGGGAAGCGACAGACCTTGACGGAAAGCTATCTTCAGTGCTGCCGACAGTGACCTGACGAGGACTTACGACTGTTCGAACGCGTTTAATTATTTCGTCACCTGCGGGCATTTATTATAATTACTAAAAGGATGTCCGACTCGTTGGCTAAATGATCAGCGCACTGGCCTTTTGTTCAGAGGGTCCCGGGTTCGATTCCCGGTCGGGTCGGGGATTTTAACCTTCATTGGTTAATTCCAGTGGCCCGGGACAAGTTCGGCTCGCCAGGTGTAAGTCTCTTGATTTGGCGCGTCGTGATGGGGATGAAATGATGATGAAGACGACACATACACCCAGACCCTGTGCCAGAGAAATTAACCAATGATGTTTAAAATTCCCGACTCTGCCGGAAACCGAACTCAGGACCCATGTGACCAAAGGCCAGCACGCTAACCACTTAGCCATGGAGCCGGACCATGTTTCTTCTGATTAGCGTTAATAGAGGATGTCTGCCTGTTTGTACCTCCTAACATAATAATCACCATCATTACTACCGCCAATTCACGTTTCTTCACTAATTAGACGTACATGACTGTAAAATGAGTTCTTCATTCATAAAGATTATATTGCAGTGTTCGCCTCTTTAAACAACAAGCATCACCGTGGAAGCAAAACGGACGTTAATCTATTGCAAACATGACAACATAAGCTGACTCTATCATACAATACTAAAGGAAATAAATATTATATTAAACATAGAATTCAAGAGAAGTAATGAATAAATAAATAAATACTTGTAACATTTCTTTTGAGATTTGAAACGATCTCTTGAGATCTAAGCCATTGTTACCAGTCAGTTCTAGGAACTCAAAGAACTGTAACGTCACTTAAAAACGTAATTCGTGAATGCAAAACGAACGTTAAACATCTCGAATATATTATTTCGTGTTGCTATCACACAATGCTGAAGAAAAAAAGGCAATGACATTAACCAGAGAATTGAACAGAAGTTGAACACTTGCAATATGCAACGATCTCTTGTTTTCAAGAGACCGTCGAAAGACAAACCACGCATGCGCAGTAAGTACTAAGACTGTAAGCTCACCTGTGGACCGCTAGACGTCTTCAGAGACACTACCAGGCCTGCCTCTCGCGCGGGCGTTTTAACCCTGACGTCGAGCGCCGGTCATGACCCCATCACGCAGCTGGCCACGACCTCCCGCACAGGGCTGTCCATGGTGTCTAGCTCACCTCTCTCCATCAAAACTCGTTATCTTCCAGCCCCATACAGGAGTAGACTGGCTACTTTAGATCCACCGATTATCTGTGTGATTGATTGATTGATTGATTGATTGATTGATTGATTGATTGATTGAAAAAATGAAATGGCGTATGGCTTTTAGTGCCGGGAGTCTTCCAGGACAAGTTCGGCTCGTCAGATGCAGATCTTTTGATTTGACGCCCATAGGAGACTTGGGCGGCATGATGAGGATGAAATTGTGATGAAGACGACACATACACCCAGCCCCCGTGCCAGCGAACTTTACCAATGATGGTTAAAATTCCCGACCCTGCTGGGAACCGAGCCCGGGACCCCTGTGACCAAAGGCCAGCGCGCTGACCATTTAGCCATGGAGCCGGACTCATAAAACAATAATCACCAGCAGCAGCTTGCCTATGTCACACAGGGATCTCAAGGAAACTCAACCGGAAGAGCGCTTGACGCAAAATCAAGAGGCTGGCCACGACCTCCCGTGCAGGGCTGTCCATAATGTCTCTCCATCAAAAACCGCGCAAATTTCCGTGCGCAGCTGTGAGCTTGTCTCCGGGAGATAGTAGCTTCGAACCCCACTGTCGGCAGCCCTGAAGATGGTTTACGTATTTTCCTATTTCCACACCAGGCAAATGCTCGGGTTGTACCTAAAGTAAGGCCACAGCCGCTTCCTTCCCACTCCCAGCCCTTTCCTGTCCCATCGTCGCCACAAGACCTATCTGTGTCGGTAAAGCAAATTGTAAACAACAACAACAACAACAACAACAACAAATCTCCATCAAAACTCAATATCTTCACCGTAATAAGTCTTCCTGCCCCATACGATGGTAGACCTGGATCTCGTCCGGCACTGCTAGTTTTCTGTAGTTAACGTCTCTTCGGGATAACCTATGTACGACCTAATAAGCTAATGGTATTGACGTGTAGCGTCGTGCAGGCCGTATGTGCGAGCTGCCAGTCTGTGAGGATGACGTCACACATACCCAGTCCCCAAGCTATCTGAATTAACCAATGAAGGTTACAAACCTCGACCCGGCCGGCAATCGAATCCGGGACGTTTTGTACCAAAGCCCAGCACGCTAACCATTTACCAATGAAACCAGACTTCTTCTTCTTCTTCTTCTTCTTCTTCTTCTTCTTCTTCTTCTTCTTCTTCTTCTTCTTCTTCTTCTTCTTCTTCAGCGCGATTAGTCTCCCGCCGACACGCGGTCGTGCCAGGCTGCACGCCTTCATCTTTTGTATCCGACCTCTCTTGGTCACCTCTTGTTCTTTTCCGACCTCTTCATTTTTCCCTCCGATTAGTGTTAATAGAAACACAAGGGCCACGAAGGGCGTACAAATCAGACTCCCTAGCCCTCCATACCTAATGCCGTCGGGTGGAAAGAGAATAAGAGTTGACAGAGTGACGTCGGATAGGATAGATCAAATTGAGGAATCTGGCACAAGTGGAAGCAGTGCCAGGACTCATCTAAGGATCCCGTGGTCGCGAACCTATGCGTGTAAGTAAAGAACCCCTGGGTCACCTTTTAGTCACTTCTTACAACAGGCAAGGGGAACCATTGATGCATTCTAGCGCATCCGCCGACAAGAAGTTAGATTATTATTATTATTATTATTATTATTATTATTATTATTATTATTATTATTATTATTATTATTATCTACACATTCTATGCATTTTTACCTACTACCTTCGAGAATCTCTCTCAGTCTTTCTCCATCATTCTTATAGTAATACTTCTAGGATTAAAATCATTATTGGGTTGTGGTTGTGTGTGGACATTGTAAATAGTTCTTCTATTACTTTGTCTTCCTCTGCATTCTGGATTTATCCCTGTAAAACGAGGTCAGCTCTCCTAATCAGAAGGCGACAGTTGCCATTTCTCCCTTTAGTCCAAAATTGTTCATACGTATCACGGCTCTACCGTCGATATACGCCTTTGTATCGGGAGACGGGAAAGGCTTGCACCTCACGGCTGGCGCCTACCGTCGGCTGGGGCAGTTCCTAGTGTAGGCCACGGCCGCCAACCCCCTCACCTTACCTGTGCATCTCCTTCACCATAACAAATCTCCCGGCCTGAGAGACGTCACCGTCTAAGAGGCCCGCCTCCCCCCTTCAGGGGAGGAATGAAGACAGTAGTAGTAGTTGTTCATATTTCTCTGAAGAGGTAGTCAGAAGTCTTTCACAGGGCGTCTTTTATTTGCCGTGATAGACAGATACGTGTCCTCAGGTAAACTTTTCGCTATGGGTCTTAACTTCGAAACTTCCTCTTTCGTATTCTTCTTTCAGAGAAATTCGCAACTTGGTAGCAGTTTGGATTTCCTATTGATGAACTTTCTTAGCTTTCTTAAGGATATTTACCCCCATGCAGCATTTTTTTTACGTCGCACCGAAACATATGGGATAGGAAAAGGCTGGGATTGGGAAGGAAGCGGCCGTGGTCTTAATTAAGGTACATCCCCAGCATTTGTCTGGTGTAAAATGGGAAACCACGGAAAACCATATTCAGAGCTGCCGATAGTGGAATTCGAACTCACTATCTGTCGGATGCACGCTCACAGCTGCGCCCGGTGTCGCAGCATGTATTCCGTGCGTTACATCTGCATCTCTTGTGCAGTCCATTGATAGAACAGAAGTCAGGTAAGTGAATATATTGACTACTGACAGGTTTCCACAATAAAGACTGGATGTTCTTGTCTTCAAGACAGTTCTAATGACGTCTTGTCGAACAGAGATGAGGTGCCGATATGATAAGCCACGTGCAGGCAGCTACTGTCGTATATCACAAACGTGCCTCCAGGCTTACCTCCAACGTGGTTAGCACGTTCGTGCACAGATTACAGTAATACAGCTCAGTGCACGCAAGGTCGACACGGTCCTGCCGCCACAAATGTCTGAATGACACGACTTTACAAGGTGCCAAGTCGGTAGCTAAGGCCACACCATCGTTATTTATTTCCGAAGGAAATGCTCCACAACTTTCATTCTTGAGGCTGTTGCAACTTTTCAAACGAAAGGAAAGGGGGTTGAAGTTCCACGTGTTGGTGATGATCATCGTTTTACGATAAACTACAACTGGACAAAGATCCTCTGTTAACGTTAATGGTGGTGGATAACAGAAAATACAACTGGCTAACCATCCTCTAATCAGACTAACTAGAATACCCGTGCTGCTCTTATGAACAGGTCAGATAATTCATGTTGATATGCCTTTCGTAGTCCTCTTGCTTCGCCTTCCCTTTCCAATGGTTCTATGAACATTTAACACGAAGCGCGTTAATGGTACGTCGCATTTCGTAGTCAGAATTCATCCATTCTGACGTCATCATGCCATCTGTTTGGTAAAAATATATTCATATATTCGCTTTTTTAATGCTTGATATAAAGCTTGGTACTGTGTCTCAGTTCTTCTATATAGAACGGTTGTCTTGTGAGCTCATAGATTAGTCTCGAAGGAGCGTTTTTTGCCAGGCAGAGAACATTTTAAGTTGCATGGCCTTCACTCTTTCTAGTGTAGCTAGGTTATCGTTCAATAGGTGTTCCCAGTTATGTCTAAGGCGTATGTCATGATGGGGTCTGTGTGTATGTAGACTCTTTCTCTCAGCAGCATGGAAGTTGAATATATTTGGAAGCTGGGAAAGGTTAGAGAATCAGAGTATTCTTCCGTGATCAGAGTAAGTGTATACTCTCTGGCTTGACAGATAATAATCAAACACTGCTGCATGGAGTGGCGTTACTAAGGATGAAAATCATATGTACCAGGATATTAATGAAAGTGTTAGGGCCATTTTAGAAGCTTAGCAAACCACAAACTACAGAATGTATTGCGGGTTAGGGTAAGCATTCGCCTGCAATTATTGGAGTGATCATTTAATGATTTGATTTTAGGATTACCTATCAGTGTCTCATCATTCACCGGCAGATAATTTCCAAGAAAATAAAACAAAAATGAAGCAAATCGGTCCAGTAGAATGGAGGTACGCATTTGCCAAAGATCACAAAGAAAATAGAAGATGTCTGACACTTTCAAAAATGAAGGCATCGGCTAAAGAAAGTCAATGGTCATAATGGTCAATGCCAGGACTCAGCTTAGGGCCCCGTGGTCGCCAACCCAAGTTAAGAGCCCCTGGGGTACCTTTTAGTCGCCTCTTACGACAGACGAGGATTACCGTGGGTATTATTCTGCTGCGCTCACCCACAGGGGCGAGGGGAGGAGGATGTCTTGACCACAAGAGGAAGTTTGTTGCGAAATCCATGTACAAGTTTTTACAGCTAGTTGAGGAACATGGCGAGAAATCGTCAGTCACTGCCAACGTGTTACCACAGAGAGAGCAGGGATACCGTGGTCTATTGTTGCCCGGCAGGGGAAGAGAGGTGGTGGTGTACAATTACTAATCACTAGATTGCGAGCCAAAAGCCTGGATTCAATTCCAAATCTCTCCGCAGTTTTCATAAGCAGTAAGAGCATACGACGCTGTTGCTCGGCGTTCGTCTGTAGGAAGAGGACGTTAGGCCTTCACCAGACCCCTTGGTATTATTCGACTGGAGTAGGCTGTGTCGGCAACGGGTTTCTCCCTCTTTTTACGGGGGAAGACTTCGTAATTGATCGCCGTGCCAAGCCGTGCTTTGACCTTCCCTTTCTAACCTAATAATAATAATATAATAAATTTCATATCGTTTCAGCTTCAACGAATTTTAAGGGACGCCACAGAGTCGGATTTCTGTCCTGTAGAAGTTTGTTAGCGCGCCGGATATCTATCATATGACATTCAGCTGATTCATTTAAATGAATGAAAATACCGTTGCCTACGTTATAATACAAGGCCTGGAAATAGAGCCCGTAAACCGCTATCGAAGTGGTCACACTGAAGTTCAATGCCGGGGCGCTAGAATCGCTTTCTTGCCCCCTGTCTATCAGGTCGCACCTTTAAAGGTGTTTATTAACTGAGTTGGCTGTGAATGTATTATGTATTCGTCTGATGTTAAGCATTCCCAGTTAGAGTTAGAGTTTATTCACGAGAAATTAAATGTAGTGGAATTTCGTTTCACAAACGTCCAGTAAATGTTCAATGAAATTAGGCCTCTGTTCCTAAGTTTTGATCCGAGTTACGTCATAAGAATCGGGCGATTCCAAAATTTATCACTGGAGTTTTTTTTGTAAACAATGCTACAGTGACCGGCGATCATTTGAGAGGCCTCTTCAAACTCAGAAATCTTAAATTAGGAAACCAACCAGAATAGTAATTTGCCCAACAAAATTAGCAGAAAATAATGCAGCAATATCTATAAATATTGTATTTTCCCCTGAAACAATCTCCGGTTTGAAAAGTATGGAGGTGGTTTGTCCCGAGAGCAGTAAATGCAGTTTAAAATAAACCATTTGATTTATGGAGCATTTTATGAAATTGTTCGATGCGCATAACGTCTGCAATACCTCACATGGGACATATTGCACAAATGAGAACAAACGAACATCTTTTAGTACTGAAGATAAACGCCTCAGTTTGTTAATTAATGATTTCCTGTCATATAATAAGAAAATTCAAATGCATTCAGATATAGTAAAAATGATTCATGAGGGAAACATATCAGGCATAGATCTTGATTACCCAATCCACTGTGGCCGGCGTAAAATACCTCATAAGTATACATTTGCATTATGCATTGACGACGAACCTGACAAGCGATGGCATCAAGCTCTTCTTCAGCTATCTGAGACGCCAAGCGGAATAAAATGACATTATGGTTCGTGTGGCAAAAGAACAAACAGACTGTAAAGGCTGTTTAGAACATATCTCTTCTCCAGCTACTCAAAGTCTAACACTGTGTCTTATTCGTTTTCAAGATCGAGGAGCCCTCAGATACCGAAAATCATCGTCTGTGGCACTTCTGCAGTGAACAACGGAATTTGTCACCTCCGCTATGCAGTTCTTGCCCCGAAGAGAGTTACGAAAAGGTGCACGTTTTTTCAAAGACATGTTGATCAGTGAAATTAAGTGTAGAAAGTGTAAAGACGACAAACCACATCTTTTTCTACTATGAAAATTTCTGAGACATCTGTTAGACAACATTGCATCGAGCCGCTCAAGTAGAAGAGAGAGAGTTTTGAAACTTCAGTGACATATGCAAGCCAATGCAGCACCGTTCTATAAATAAAGTACTGTCAATACTCGCAAAAACATTCAGTTCTTTTTATTTAGGATGTAATTTACTTATTGACATATACAGCCATACGAACACAAGGGGCAAGAACGCGACCCTAGCGGCTGAATGGTGAACTGGGATACCACCCGTTTCCATGAGTACATTTCAAGACCTTGTATTATAGCGTAGGCAACGGAAAATACACAGATTGTTTCCAGTCATTCGACCGGGTCAGGAATGTAATAAATGAAGCCCCCATCTAGCTGCCAGATTAAGAATTGTGCCGGCTGCCGAAGCCTGTCGCACTCCTCTGGGACAGATGAAAATACAATTATGAAATGAAATGGCTTATGGCTTTTAGTGCCGGGAGTGTCCGAGGACATGTTCGGCTCGCCAGGTGCAGGTCTTTCGATTTGACACCCGTAGGGGACCTGCGCGTCGTGATGAGGATGAAATGATGATGAAGACGACACATTCAACCAGTCCCCATGCCAGAGAAATTAACCAATGATAGTTAAAATTCCTGACCCTGCCGGGAATCGAACCCGGGACCCCTGTGACCAAAGGCCAGCACGCTAACCATTTTGCCATGGAGCCGGACAAATAAAATGATATTGGAGAATGTTGACGGAATGAAAAATATGACAGGGTAAACCAGAGTACCCGGAGAAAAACCTGTCCCGCCTCCACTTTGTCCAGCATAAATTTCACATGGAGTGACCGGGATTTGAACCCCGGAATCCGGATGTGAGAGCTTGAGCTACGGAGGCCAGTATTTAAACATCTACCGTAAAGGGCGCCTCCAATGTCGGCCAGCCCCGAACCCGATACTTCCTCCCCCTGTGGGTGGGGGCGGTAGAATAACACCCACGGTATCCCCTGCCTGTCGTAAGAGGTGACTAAAAGGAGCCCTGGGGGCTCTGATGTTGGGAGCATGGGTTGGCAACCACGGGTCCCTCTGCTGAGTCCTTGCTTCCACTTACTCGTGCCAGCCTCCTCACTTTCATCTATCCTATCCGATCTCCCTTGATCAACTCTTGTTCTTTTCCGACCCCGACGGTATTAGATATTTCATTTTCTCGCCCTTCGTGGCCCTTGTCTTTCTTTGGCCGATACCTTCATTTTTCGAAGTCTCGGATCCCTTGCACTTTCTCGTGTTATATAGAGGATTGTTGCCTAGTTGTAATTCCTCTTAAAACAATAATCACCATCACCTGCATTATTTTAAGAGCTCTTGCTCATTAGAGGCTGCTTCCTACATAACGCGACGAGGAAGGACGTCACTTGTGTTTGTTTGCAGACACGATCTCTCTTAAAGACCTTGGGATTTAGTATCATTCCAGTCGAAGGGATTTTAACCATCGCGTTCCACGAGATAATGTAAGTAATCCACGTGGGCACCACGTCATGACTGTGTTGTTACCGTCGAGTTGTAATCCTGGGATACGCAGCAGACGCACAGCCTTCTTAAGAATGAAGTGAACGGTATCTCACCTGCTGGGAGGACGCACGAACATTCTGTCACAGAACTCTGCGTCATTTCAAAATGTTGACCTGAAAATATTTGAGATGGCGCTTCAATCAAGCGAGAACTACCGAATTAACTGAGCTCATATCTCACAGATTCTTCCTCCCTGCGGGTGAGGCCGTTAGAATAACATCGACAGTATCACCTACCTATCGTAAGAGGCGACTAAAAGGGCCCCAGGGCTCTTATCTTGAGAGCGTACTTTGGCAACCACGGGTCCCTAAGCTGAGTCCTGGCATTACTTCCACTTACACTGACTGACAGAGCAAATGCAACACCAAGAAGAAGTGGTCAGAACTTTATGCCAATTGCAGGGTAGACTGACGTCACTGAGGTATGCTCATGATGTGAAATGCGCCGCTGTGCTGCGCACGTAGTGAACGATAAATGGGACACGGCGTTGGCGAATGGCCCACTTCGTACCGTGATTTCTCAGCCGACAGTCATTGTAGAACGTGTTGTCGTGTGCCACAGGACACGTGTAAAGCTAAGAATGCCAGGCCGCCGTCAACGGAGGCATTTCCAGCAGACAGACGACTTTACGAGGGGTATGGTGATCGGGCTAAGAAGGGCAGGTTGGTCGCTTCGTCAAATCGCAGCCGATACCCATAGGGATGTGTCCACGGTGCAGCGCCTGTGGCGAAGATGGTTGGCGCAGGGACATGTGGCACGTGCGAGGGGTCCAGGCGCAGCCCGAGTGACGTCAGCACGCGAGGATCGGCGCATCCGCCGCCAAGCGGTGGCAGCACCGCACGCCACGTCAACCGCCATTCTTCAGCATGTGCAAGACACCCTGGCTGTTCCAATATCGACCAGAACAATTTCCCGTCGATTGGTTGAAGGAGGCCTGCACTCCCGGCGTCCGCTCAGAAGACTACCATTGACTCCACAGCATAGACGTGCACGCCTGGCATGGTGCCGGGCTAGAGCGACTTGGATGAGGGAATGGCGGAACGTCGTGTTCTCCGATGAGTCACGCTTCTGTTCTGTCAGTGATAGTCACCGCAGACGCGTGTGGCGTCGGCGTGGAGAAAGGTCAAATCCGGCCGTAATTGTGGAGCGCCCTACCGCTACACAACGCGGCATCATGGTTTGGGGCGCTATTGCGTATGATTCCACGTCACCTCTAGTACGTATTCAAGGCACGTTAAATGCCCACCGCTACGTGCAGCATGTGCTGCGGCCGGTGGCACTCCCGTACCTTCAGGGGCTGCCCAATGCTCTGTTTCAGCAGGATAATGCCCGCCCACACACTGCTCGCATCTCCCAACAGGCTCCACGAGGTGTACAGATGCTTCCGTGGCCATCGTACTCTCCGGATCTCTCACCTATCGAACACGTGTGGGATCTCATTGGACGCCGTTTGCAAACTCTGCCCCAGCCTCGTACGGACGACCAACTGTGGCAAATGGTTGACAGAGAATGGAGAACCATCCCTAAGGACACCATCCGCACTCTTATTGACTCTGTACCTCGACGTGTTTCTGCGTGCATCGCCGCTCGCGGTGGTCCTACATCATACTGAGTCGATGCCGTGCGCATTGTGTAACCTGCATATCGGTTTGAAATAAACATAAATTATTCGTCCGTGCCGTCTCTGTTTTTTCCCCAACTTTCATCCCTTTCGAACCACTCCTCCTTGGTGTTGCATTTGCTCTGTCAGTCAGTGTACTTGTGCCGGGCTCATCACTTTCACCTTTCCTATCCGACCTTGTTCTTTTCTGACCCCGACTGCATAAGGTTTGCGAGGGCTATGCTCCCTTCGAGACAGTGGTCTTTCTCTGGCCGATACCTTCATTTTTCGAAGTGTCCGACCTTTCTTATTTTCCCCTCTGATTAGTTAATAGGGGAACGAGCTCGATACCTGCAGTCTCTTAAGTGCGGCCAGTATCCAGTATTCTGAAGATAGTTGGTTCGAATCTCACTGTCGGCAACTCTGGAGATGGTTTTCCGTGGTTTTCCATTTTCGCACCAGGCTGTACCTTAATTAAGGCCACGTCCGTTTCCTTCCCTTTCCTATGCCATCGTCGCCATTAATCTATCTGTGTCGCTGCGACGTAAAGCAAACTGTAGTGGACGATTGCTCAGTTGCAGTTCCTCTTAAAACAATAATCACCACCACCACCACCACTCTCTGATATTCAGTTGCAACACAGGCCTATTCTTATTTTTCAATATTTAACCGTTTCAACATGACGGCCATTGAAATGCAGGCATTTACCGTAGTTGCGCAGTTGAGCAAATGATTAGTGATATCACCAAATAAGACAGCATGTGTGTACTTAAAATTCAGTCCTCAACAAAATGTTCGGCGGAAGCAATGTTAACTTCAAAAGCATGAACGCATCTAAAATAAAATGTTTTTATTTTCGTCATTTCTTTTATTCTTTATTTTATCATACATTTATGTTTTCTTTATTTCTACATACATTCATTTAATACTTCTTTATTTTAACTCACATTATTTCAACAAACATTTATTTAATACAGGGCAATGATATGAGAAGTATGAGCGATTACACTAATGTTTCTGTACTCCTTTTGACCCCTTCGCACTCGATTGTGATCCTGCACACCTGTTTTTAGTCACGTTTTGTTTGGAACTTATTCCTCTCATCAGTGATGGAGTAATCGGAAGTTTTCGCTTGCTTTGTTGTCGTTTATGAAAATGTATAAGAATATTCACAAAATAGTCTGTCGATAATAGCTTCACCAATTGAAATAATATTTAAGTTATCTTGCGGGATATTATACAGGCTTCCGAAAGACACTTTGTATTTCGAAATGAGACCGACGATTCCGGAGTTATAACGATTGCAATCGAGCGCGGTACCGCCATGTTGGCGGCCATCTTGTTTTGACTGGTGACGTCACAGACTATTGTTTTAGGAGTCAAATTCTACTACAAGAGTCTTTGTTTTTTCAATTGAATATAACATAAACATTAATTCATTACTTAATCCAGGACACAATAGAGACATTCGTACCTCAATTACATGCTCTATTATGTGTGCACTTAAGTGATTTTCAATCCCCTAAACATCATTGTTATTGTTACATGGTTATGACCTTATTATTAACTTGAATACCGTAGCATTATTTTTACAAATTTTTCTTTGGGGTTTCTTACTGAAGGTAAGGCGACATAGTTAACAGATACAGAGATATCAGAGCGTTTCAGTGTAAGAACTCGCCCAGCGCCGAAACTGAAAAGAAGGAGATTTTAACATGAAAAGGTCTTACCTTAACTCAAATGATTCTCTAGCAAATACGTTTTTTTTTTCAAGTGTTGAAACACGCGTTCAACAATAAAGGTACACTGTGAGCTACCGGCAGTGGGGTTCGAACCCACTATTTCCTGAATGCAAGCTGATAGCTACAAGGTGTATGGATACGTCTTTTCCGATTTCACTAAGAGATGGCGCCAGTGAACAGTACGCAGCGTATGAATTTGACACATATGTCAGTTTGTTCTTCTGACATTAAACTACCAACACACACAAGTTGATTCCGCCAAACACTAGTATCTGTGTTGTATCGTTCAGTGATCATGTCGACGTTTGTGCCTGTAAAATAATATTTGTGGCACGCATTGCTTTTCCTGTTTAATTAAAAGAAAAAGGCTGTGGAAAGTCATCATTTACTGGTAGAAACATATGGCGAACACACTCCATCGATTAGAACATGTGAGACATAGTTTCGACAATTTAAACGTAGTGATTTCACTGTGACGAACAGTGCGCGCTCTGGATGATGACCTAACTCAAACTTAACAGGAATTGATACAAGCATTAAATGTGTCACAAGAAACAATCGGCGGACGTTCACGAGCAATGGGGAAGATCAGTAAACTCGGTAAATGGATCGCACACGATTTGAATGAACGGCAAATGGAAAAATCGCAAAGTCACTTGTGAAATGCTGCTTCAACACCACGAAAGAACATTTCTGTACCGAATTGTGACGGGCAATGAAAAATGGATTTATTTTGAAAATCCAAAGCGGAGAAAATCGCGGGTGTCACCTGGCGAAGCCCGTCCTTCAACACCAAGGCGAAATCGCTTCGGCAAAGAAGACGATGCTTTGTGTCTGGTGGGAGGAGAGCGGGGTTTGAAGCCCGGCGAAACAGTTAATGCACAAGACTATCGCCAGCAAATAATAAATTTAAATTACGCATTGATGGAAAGACGACCGAAATAGGCGAGAAAATATGGCAAAATGAGTTTGTTAGAGGACAACGTGCCGTCTCACACAGCAAAACCAGTGAAAGACACCTTGAAATAGCTTGGATGGGACATCCTTCCGCGCCCGCCGTACTTTCCCGACCTGGCGCCATCTGAGTATATATCACCTCTTCGCCTCAATGGCATACGCGCTTGCAGAGCGGCACTTGAGCATTCCGAGGAAGTTGGAAAATGGCTCGACAAATGGTTTGCCGCAAAAGACAAGCAGTTTTTCTGACATGGTATTCATAACTCACCTGAAAGATGGGTGAAGTGTGTAGAAAGCGATGACCAATATTTTGAATAAAATCAATCAATCAATCAATCAATCAATCAATCAATCAATCAATCAATCAATCAATACTGATCTTCATTTAGGGCAGTCGCCCAGGTGACAGATTCCTTATCTGTTGTTTTCCTAGCCTTTTCTTAAATGGTTGCAAAGAAATTGGAAATTTATTGAACATCTCCCTTAGTGAGTTATTCCAATCCCTAACTCCTCTTCCTAAACAAAAGCAAAAAAACAATAAACAAAAAATGAATTTCCCTTGAAAATTACGTGCTTTTCTTACCACAAAACCCGGTAAAAACTTATGCATACACCTGTGAAAAGGTTATTCTGTAACTTAAATGATTCTCCAGGAAATTAGTTTCTTTCACATATTGAAACACGCGTTCAACAAGAAGAGTACACTGTGAGCTACCGATAGTGGGGTTCGAACCCCAAACCGCGTGGCCACTTGTTCGATCCTCTATGTATGCTTAACTTTTGAAGGATGCTCACTCCGGCCACATTTCCATTATTAAATCATATTAAAAACAACAAATGATTGTTGAGCTTTACACTTCCTGCATTCCAGAAATAATTTACTAGCACGGCCAGTGGTATCCTCATAAATAGGGCCCGGATGTTTAAAAATATGACAATAAATGTGACTTAAAATTTTTGGGTCACATTTTCGAAATCTTCAAAATTTTGCCGCTGTTTAAGTTAACATTATATCGAAAATATACTTTTAAAATCTAGAGCATTATACAATAATAAATAAGTAAAAACACTAATTTTATTATTATATTTTGAATTTACTTACTCATTCCAGGAGTTTTTCTCCCGGTACTCCGGTTTTCCCTGTGATCCTTAGTTCCTGCAACACTCTCCATTCTCATTTCATAGCATCTATCAGTCATTAAAATATATGACTTTGGGAGTGGCGACCCCATCGTACTAACAGCCTATATATGATTCATTCATTACATCCCTGACCTTGTTCAATGACTGGAAAACAGGTTGTAGGTTTTCATTTTCACTCATTCTAGGGCTATGTCTCGACTCTGCACAGAATAAAATAAATGTCACATTTTGATGGGCGATCAGAAGGAACTGCAATAACAAATTACATATATTTGAAAGTTTTCAAACACGAACGATCTTCTATTTTCACTCATCATTGACTTGTAACGGGAAAAAGACCGCTCAACATCGCAGGGTGTTATTGGGCATATTTGGAATACGTCAAATCATTAGAGTTCAATTGAGGCTCACTGTCTGTCGCTTTATACGCATCTGCCTCTTTCTATACAGTTTACCCTCCTAATTCACATTAATATATATTTCTAAGAAACATAATGTTACAAATTAAAGACGACAATTTGGAGATGTGAAAAATCTGTATTTGAGAGGACTGAAAGTAGGTATACGAAAATGGAATAAAAATATAAAATATGACAAAAACACGAGAAAGGAATTTTTTTTGCTATTGGCTTTACGTCGCGCCGACACAGATAGGTCTCATGGCGACGATGGGCTAGGAAAGGCCTAGGAAATTGAAGGAAGCGGCCGTGGCCTTAATTAAGGTACAGCCCCAGCATTTGCCTGGTGTGAAAGTGGGAAACCACGAAAATCCATATTCAGGGCTGCCGACAGTGGGATTCGAACCCACTATCTTCCGGATGCAAGATCACAGCCGCGCGCCCCTAACCGCTCGGTCAACTCGCCCGGTGAGAAAGGATTAGTGATGCTGTATGCACTTGAGACACTCGGGCTTACTGTATTTCGCACACAAAGATTTTTAAAGGAATGTTAAAACCAACTTAAGCGATTGATATACATTTTATATGAGAAGAAATTCGCCAAGTAGGCCTATTTTACTATGGTCTCAAAATAAACCGAGCTGACATAATTTTTTGTAATAATTACCTAGATATGTACAAAAATGTTACATTCATCACATAATATGGAAAAATATGTAGTTTCACTAATAATATGTTAAAAGAAATGTAAAATTAAAGATAGGTATCAGTCGGAGGAAGTTGAGTACCAAGTCACTGACCTTCCTTATAAGCCGGCCTAGTGGAGACTGCATTGGCAGTTGGGTCACTGAACTAATACGTGACGTTAGAACTTACGTGACGTCACCGCTAATGGCTCTTCCGTGAGCCCGTCGCTACAATAATGGACTCTGGTGTTTTCTTCCATGGTGAATCTTCGACAAATTTATATCACAGGAAACACTCTACAGAGAGTTCAATGAAATGAAATGAAATGTCGTATGGCTTTTAGTGCCGGGATATCCCAGGAAGGGTTCGGCTCGCCAGGTGCAGGTCTTTCTATTTGACACCCGTAGGCAACCTGCGCGTCGTGATGAGGATGAAATGATGATGAAGACAACACATACACCCAGTCCCCGTGCCATTGGAATTAACCAATTAAGGTTAAAATCCCCGACCCGGCCGGGAATCGAACCCAGGACCCTCTGAACCGAAGGCCAGTACGCTGACCGTTCAGCCAACGAGTCGGACAGAGAGTTCAATAGCAGTCTGGGATTATTTACTGTAGGTGTATGGGTGTCGAATTCGTCTAGATTCATCGATGTTTTAGGTTCAACAATAGGCTACTGCAGTAGTGTCCTGATGATCGAATGGTAATCGTGCTAAATTCTTCTATCCAAGATCCCGGATTCGAAGTCCTTGAATATTTGAAGACAGGGTCACAAATAATAATAACAATAATAATACCGAGTTCGATAGCTATAGTCGCTTAAGTGCGGCCAGTATCTAGTATTCGGGAGATAGGTTCGAAGCCCACTGTCGGCAGCCCTGAAAATGGTTTTCCGTGGTTTCCCATTTTCACACCAGGCAAATGCTGGGGCTGTACCTTAATTAAGGCCACGACGCTTCCTTCCCACTCCTAGCTCTTCCCTGTCCCATCGTCGCCATAAGACCTATCTGTGTCGGTGCGACGTAAAGCAATTAGCATAATAATAATAATAATAATAATAATAATAATAATAATAATAATAATAATAATAATAATAATGATAATAATCCCACCAATCTGAGCCCAATGTTTGGGAAGCCAGGCTCTGCCTGTCACAAGTCAGGACAAAGGGCGGGTGATAGAGGAGTAACACCTCTTTAAAAACCTTGGTCCAGCTGACCCGGCTGGTAGTCCCATGTAAGGGTCCCTAGCCATCCTGCAAAATCCATATTGCGTCTGACTTGTAACAAGCGACAAAGTTGTCAGCGTCTTATCCTCTAGTTGAGGTGGCCGCACTAAAATCTTCTCGAACTCAAAGATCGAGTTGTACACCAGTGGTCTCAAGAGAGACCTCAACCTCAACTTCAGCGCATAATGGAAGAGACGATCTTAGAATCACTACCACAGGCTCCAGTCGACAGACTGGCCTTACCTGATCATCGGATTCTGGGGGATCAGGGACACCATGCAGAGAAGAATCGGAGCTTCTCAAGACCTTTTCATACTCTCAAAACTAGACGTAAAAACTTTATTGGCACAATTAATGCGAATATCCTCTCTAAAACAGGCGAATTAAAACAACTCACCAACGTCATGGAAAAATGTGACTTAAAAATCACCGCAATCCAAGAGAGACGATTCACGGATGAAGGACACATTGATATAGAGAATCTCAGAATGAACAAGGGCAAACCTGCCATAAAAGTTGGAGACAAACTACCTCTCCTGGGAACCGGATTCGCCATACACCATTCCGTACTCGACTCAGTCATTGACTTTACTTCTCCCAAAGAAATAGTCTCTCTGCTTTCCGTTACAACAGCTACTAAGCTTACACATTGATCAACGTGCACGCCCCCATCAATCAGCACAAGACTGACTCTGAAACTGTGGAATATTTCTGGGAAACTCGAGAATGAACAACCAACAAAATACGAAGGCATCGTGTGAAAATCTTATTAGACGATGTTAACGCACAGCTAGGTAAAGAAAGGAAATTCAGGGATACCCCAGGGTCCCATACCAAGCCCAACCATACCGACAAGAACGGTGAAAAATTAATTGAATTTTGCAGAAACTTCGAACTTAAAATAATGAGTACCCAATTTCAGAAACCTTCACAGAAATTAGCAACATGGAGATCACCCAGTCTTCGACAGGGTGAATACCAAATTGACCATAACGCTATTTCAAAGAAAAACAGAAAAGGCATTCTTAATGTTAGAGCCCGCAAAGGAGCCTTTGAATGGACCATTATCTTCTCCAAATAAACATGTATTTCCAACCCAATAGAAGACAGAGGCCCACCTAAAGTTATTAAACCAGATCCAGAGTACTTGAAACTCAACAAAGAAGAAATTTTCATGCAAATTAATCAGGAGAAAATTCAGGAACTCGTGAAACTAGGACAACCCCCTCGCACCAGGAAACATCGCTGGTGGAACGAAATTTGCGATCAGGCAATTGACAACCTCATAACTGCGTGGAAGAAGTTTAACAGTCACAAGACCGAGGAAAACTGGGAGAATTTCCTTCAAATTCAAAAACATGCCTCAAAAATAATTAGAAAAGAAAACAAGGATATGATAACCGACTCCGGTAAATTCAGCAGGATTTCACCAAAATAATAAAATATGTTTCTACAAGATGTTTAGAGGGAAACTACAGGGATATCAAGTGCCCAGCCTGTGATTAAAAAACCCGGCGGATCATTGGAAACCAACACAAAAAATAACTGCCGGATCTTAACCCAATACTTCAACTCCCTTCTTGACTGAGAACCATCCCAACAAAAACTTGCCTTCACCCCTCCGGTGTTCACACACCCAGACTCATAAGCCCCGACCTCGAAGAAATTGAAGAGATCATCAAGCAGCTTAAAAAGAACAAAGCACCAGGAGAAGATGGGATCATTGCTGAACTTTGGAAAGTAAACGATCCTACCCTAACGCAGACTCCATAACATAACGAGAGAGCGTATACCAGAAGACTGGAAATATGCTCTAATTCACCCCTTATACAAAAAGGGTGATAAGACGGACATCAGCAATTACTAAGGAATCTCCTTGCTCCTGGTTGCTTACAAAATCCTCTCCAAAGCGCTTTTAAACAGGATAGAACTGCAAGCGAATCCACTAATTGGTGATCACCCAGCCGGATTCAGAAAAGGGCGATCATGTGCTGAACAGATCTGGAGCTTGAAGACGATACTACAAATGAGGAAATGCAGAAATACAGTATATACATTAATCGATTTCGAAAGGCATATGACTCAGTAGACCGTAAAACCCTCTTAAAAATCATGGAAGAATTCTAGAAAGACAGAAAGACTCGAAACATCATTGAACAGACACTTAGAAGAACAGTGTCCAAAGTGAAATTCATGGGCGAAATATCGGATCCCTTTGAAATAAAAACTCAAATCCGACAGGGGGATGGACTATCCCCTAACCTTTTCAATATTGTCCTAGAAAATGTTGTTAGAGAATGTAAAGGGCATACAACTAGGTATGAAAAAAGAGACCCGAATGATAGCCAAGTGTCTCGCTTGCACGGACGACATCGCCATTATTACAGACAACAGAACTCAAGCAATATACACTGACTGAGCAAATGTCATGGGATAGCGCAGCACTAATGCGCAGGTGTGTTGTCTGCGCACCACACGCCCCCTGTGCCAGCGGCAGTTGTATAGGAGACCTTGTGAGCAGTGGCTGTTCATGTGACAGGTGTAACATGGAACGTCGTCGTGAGCCGACACCGTTCGAACGGAGTATGGTGGTCGGTGCCCGACGGATGGGAAGTGCGATTTCGGAAGTGGTGCGGGAATTCGGCTTCACACGATCAGCCGTGTCCAGGGTGTATCGTGAATGGTTGAATTCGGGTGTCACCGTCCACAACAGACGAACGACCGGCCGTCCAGCCACCCTCGATGACCGTGACCGGCGACGGGCAACCGTGCAACAAATCACGGCTCAATTCAACACAGGCCGTGCTAGACACGTCTCCTAGTGGTCAATCCGTAGGAACATGGGTTCTATGGGGTATGGGAGCCGGCGCCGCACACGGGTGCCACTGTTAACCTAAAGTCACCAGGGATGGACACTGGAACATTGGCGTAACGTGATATGGTCGGACGAATCACGATTTCAACTGCACCATGCCGATGGGAGGCACTGTGTATGGCGCAGACCACATGAAGCGATGGATCCCGCCTGCCTGCCTGGTGTCTCTGTTGTGGTCCGGGGGGCATTTTCCTGGTATGGATTGGGTCCCCTAGTTGTTCTGGAAGAGACTTTGAATGGTGCGCGGTATGTTGAGCTGCTCGGAGACCATCTCCACCCATGTTTGACCTCCCAGCGCTCAGGCGGTTCTGCAGCGTTTCAAGATGATAACGCGCCGCCACATCGCTCCCACGTCGCCCGGGAATGGTTCCAGGAACATGCAGCGGAGGTCCAACGATTGCCATGGCCACCCAGGAGTCCCGATATGAACCCTATCGAGCATATCTGGGATGTCTTGGAACGCAGGCTCCGTGCCATGGATCCTGAACCCACGAACAGACCAGCATTGGCGGCCGCTCTGCAAACGATTTGGTGTCAGCTGCTTCCAGACGACTACCAGGGACTTGTCGACTCACTTCCACGGCATCTCACTGCAGTTCGCAGGGCCAGAGGAGGCCCCACACGCTATTAGGTGACTATCACATCACATTTGCTTAGTCAGTGTATACAGTGGAAAAACTACATGAAATTGCGTATAAAACCGGACTACAAATCTCTTATCAGAAAACCCAGTACGTTATATGGAAAGACGGCCAGGAAAATAAATCCCCTTTAATCACACAATACGGTAAAATCGCACAAGTAAGTCGTTTTAAATACCTTGGTGAAACTATGTAGTCCTTGTGACTAAACCGGATCGCCAAGAATCACCAAGCTACAGATGGCCTACAAGCTAACGTGGGCTCACTACAACAAGAAAAGCATTTAGATAAATGCAAAATTTGGGCACTATAAAACCAATTCTTCCAGATGAAACCTATGCAGCCGAGACAATGGTGATGGACGATCATTCTAAAATTAAGGACATAGAAAAACAGGAATGAAAAATTCTTCGGAACATTTATGGGGCAGTCAAGAGAAATGATATCTGGATGAAGAGACCGCAGAACGACCTCAATGATAAGATAAACAGTTATACGGATGAAATCAGGAAAAGTCGAGCAAAGTTTTACACCACGTTTACAGAATGGACAACTCCAGAACGGCAAAGAAGCTACTCAACATCGTAACAAAGAGTAAATGCGGTACGGAATGGCTAAAAGAGGTTCAGAGCGACCTACAACAGATCAACAAGTGAAACTCGAGGACCGCACCGAACGCCGAAATAAAATCACAAATGTAAAATTTGAGTCTAGAATATCACGACAACCTGGAAACAGTGGACAGAGAAGTGGAAGAGGAAGCATTCAGAGCGGATGACGAGATTTTGGGAAGAAAAGGGGGAAAACGCCCGAAGATGACATTATGCATTCAAGTTCAATCGGTCTCCTTAAAGGGAACAGTCGTGTAAATAATAATAATAATAATAATAATAATAATAATAATAATAATAATAATAATACCGAGCTCGATAGCTGCAGTCGCTTAAGTGCGGCCAGTATCCAGTATTCGGGAGATAGTAGGTTCGAAGCCCACTGTCGGCAGCCCTGAAAATGGTTTTCCGTGGTTTCCCATTTTCACACCAGGTAAATGCTGGGGCTGTACCTTGATTAAGGCCACGGCCGCTTCCTTCCCACTCCTAGCCCTTTCCTGTCCCATCGTCGCCGTAAAACCTATCTGTGTCGGTGCGACGTAAAACAACTAACAAATAATAATAATAATAATAATAATAATAATAATAATAATAATTTCATTTATTCGTCTGACGCAAATTGGGTTTACCTAAGGACACAAAATAATAATGATAGATTTTACATTTTACAAACTTTGCTTAATAAAGTCTATTATAGCCTACCTCACATGGCGTAATCCATACGAACACTTTTGAAGAATGTATTTTGAGTATTCAGCCCGAAGGATGGTTTGATCCTCCACAGCTCCGCCATCAACTGTCATAAATACCCTAGGCGTCACTGAAGAGGCATACTGAGGAAATGAGGAGTGAGGTAGTTTCCCGTTGCTTTCCTCACACTGCCAGAAGTTGCTATTACATATCAGTCTTCCAAGCCCACTGAAATGCAAGCACCAACCGACTCTATCAGCGATATTTTCATACCATTCATAGCAGCGACTGGCTGCAGAAGGAATGGCATTACTTGCATCGCTCATACCTCAGTCACCTTCATGTTGTCAAAGCCAAGGATGAGCAGACAGATCAATAAAAGTAACAAATTGGTTCTAGCTCACACCAGAAGGCACAGCGCACTGTAAGCACTACATCTCGCCAGCAAAGACATCTTTTGAAGAATAGCTACTGAATACTTACTGGTTATAATATTTTCCAATTTTTAATACTCGCGCCAGTTAACGACAAATGTAGAAATTGTTCCCCTCGACCCTCCCAAAGAAAGCAGACCAGTTAGTCACCGTATTACGTTCATATTTATAATGAAAAAATGAAATGGCGTATGGCTTTTAGTGCCGGGAGTGTCCAAGGACAAGTTCGGCTCGCCAGATGCAGGTCTTTTGATTTGACGCCCGTAGTCGACCTGCGCATCGTGATGAGGATGAAATGGTGATGAAGACGACACATACACCCAGCCCCAGTGCCAGCGAAATTAACCAACTAAGGTTAAAATTCCCGACCCTGCTGCGAATCGAACCCGGGACCCCTGTCACCAAAGGCCAGCACGCTAACCATTTAGCCATGGATCCGGAGATAATAATAATGTCCGCCTCTGTAGCGTAGTGTTTAGCGTGATTAGCTGCCACCCCCGGAGGCCTGGATTCGTTTTCCGGCTCTGTCATGAAATTTGAAAAGTGGCACGAGGGCTGGAACGGGATCCACTCAGCCTCGGGAGGTCAACTGAGTAGAGGTGGGTTCGATGCCCTCCTCAGCCACCCTTGACGTGGTTTTCCTTGGTTTCCCACTTCTCCTCCAGGCGAATGCCGGGATGGTACCTTACTTAAGGCCGTGGCCGCTTCCTTCCCACTTCCTTGCCTGTCGCGTCCAATCTTCCCACTCCTCCACAAGGTACCTGTTCAGCATAGCAGGTGCGGCCGCCTGGGCGAGGTACTGGCCATCGTCCCCAGTTGTATCCTCGCGACCCAAAGTCTCACGCTTCAGGACAATGCCCTTGTGGCGGTAGAGGTGGATCTCTCGTTTCTGAGTGAAAAACCAACCCCGGAGGGTGAACGGATTAAGAAGTAAATAAATGAATAAATAATAATAATAATAATAATAATAATAATAATAATAATAATATGACCTCGGCCACTGTGAGCCGACGTCATTTAGACTGCCTGCATGCCAGTTTCCATGTTCTATTGTAGTATACCACGTAACAGAGAGACAGTTTCACCGGGTCAGGAATGGAATGATTGAAGTCTCCATCTAGCGGCGAAGATAGGAATTGTGCTGGCTGCCGAAGTCTGTCGCACTCCTCTGGGGCAATGATTAATGACTGACAGATGAAATGAAATGATAGTTGGGAGTGTTGCTGGATGAAATATGACAGGGAAAACCGGAGTACCAGGATAAAAACCTGTCCCGCTTCCGCTTTGTTCAGCACATATCTCGCATGGAGTGATCAGGGTTTGAACCACGGAACCCAGAGGTGAGAGGTTCATAGAGAGACAGATCGCTGTTCCGCGATCTACAACTGGTTCACAGAGGGAGCAGCTCTACATCAACACCTCGATCTACCTCCTACAGATGGCTGTATTTCACCGCATTCTTCATCGCGTACTTGGTGTCTGTCACTGACGGTTCAGGCATCGTAAGTCAAGACAGTCTTTTTTTGCAACTTCCATCACTGAAATCGCCATTACTGGACTCCCTACTCCTAAACATTTCTCGATAAGGGTGAAGTCAGTATCGATAGCAATTCAGTTCTTGTCGAGATCATCCCGCACAAACAGGATGCTACTGGATGCGGATGAACCGACAAGTAATCTGTCTCTGTCCCCCAGAACGTCGTCCGACCTTGTGAGATAGCGGAGATTGACGTCAAGACAGAGCTCCTGTAAATCAAAGAGCTAATTCTCTATGACAGACGCGTGGAACATAGCGTGCTGAACACACTTGTCCAACATTGTCATGAGGGCAGTTCAAATGTCCTCAAATATTCACATTTTTTGTTTACCACTGAGTTCAATAGAGCAAACTTTCCAGAATCCAAAAATATATAATAGGCTTGAAAATCCTTACCCTGTTTCCAGTCACTAGGCCGGGTCAGGAATGGAATGGATGAAGCCTCCCATCTTGCGGCGAGAATAGGAACTGTGCCGGCTGCCGAAGCCTGTCGCACTCCTTTGGGGCAATGATTAATGACTGACAGATGAAATGGTATAGGAGAGTGTTGCTGGAATGAAACAACACAGGCAAAACCGGAGAGAAACCTGTCCTTGTGTCGCTACCGGCGTGCTAGCTGACCAGTGTGCTGGGAAGGTGCGGTATCCAACTGAAGAGCCCATGCCGCACTGGGGCGAAACACTGTTTTTTTAACGATTGAGTTTCCTGAACTTTATTTAGAGAAAATAAAGAAACGTCAGCAAACAATGTTGCCAACAATAGGCAGTGCAACTCTCGGCTGTCACATTATCGACAGCTGTGACAAGGAATTGTTCCACTTCCCTCACTGCGCAAGTCTTATCTCGGTAGCGGCCGACCGGCAAGGACTCACGCTGTACTCCCTAGAGAACGAAAAGGTTCTTTTATTTTCTCTCGACATTTGAAGTTGGACTGGAATAATGCTCAGAAAAATTACATTTCATTGTAAAACGTACATTCTCATCAATAAGGAAGTGTTTGGCAATATCAAACTTAGGTGTGTGAGCGCAGTTCACTGGTAAATGTTTCAGGTTGAATGTAAGGCACGGACTCGCGAGCTTCCAGCCAAGGATATTGTGTGGGTGAGAAGGTTGCTGTCTAAGGGGCAAGCGCGCTGGTTGATGGTTTCGGGGGGAGGAAGGGTGCGGGAAGAGCCTTTCACTTGGCCAGAGTCCGTGGCAGTAAAGATGTTCTCACGAGCAAATCTCCATGTCCGCATGCAATAAAATTAAATAATAATTTATGACCTTGTTTGCCCTATTATTTATATTTTAAGAAGAAGGTCCAGGTGCCCGCGGCTTCGTCCGCGTTTATTAATTCAACCGCGTTAGATGTTTCTAAACCGTTTAATTAAATGTAAAAGAAAAACTACATTTATTAACATAAACCGTTTTCACTTTTAATATTGGTCGTTTTCTAGTATTTTAATATTTCAACCCCTTTCAATCTCCTCCCGTAGGGGTGTCTCACCCTACAGTTTTCTTTCCCAAACAGTAAATGATATGAGTCTCATGTTGGTTGAGAGCTATGCTGAAACATACACACACATTCACCCATAATCTCTGTAATTTTCGACATTTTCTTTCGTCACTCCATTTCACCTCCTACGGCGTGGGGACTGAACTTGGACTTTTCATTTTTATATACTGTATATAGAAGAAGAAGAATAAGAAGACATGTTTTAAGAAACACACAATTATCTTCACATACTGTTGGTTAGGCAACCCACTATTCACACTTGTCATGCGGTTCACTTACTTCCCCTATTTTCTTTTCTTTTTTTTACCCTTCTCACCCCCTATGCCGAACCGCCGATCAGATTTCGTTCAAACCACTTCCTAAAGCCTCCCAGGAGTAATAGGAACAAATTGTGAAATGTTCAGCCAGATCGCTCCAGTAGTTTTTGAGTTCATTCAAGACATACAAACAATAATAATGTTATTTGCGTTACGTCTCCCTAACTAATTTTACGGTTTTCGGAGATGCCGAAGTGCCTGAATTTAGTCCCGCAGGAGTTCTTTTACGTGCCGGTAAATCTACCGACACGAGGCTGACGTATTTGAGCACCTTCAAGTACTACCGGACTGAGTCAGGATCGAACCTGCCAAGCTGGGGTCAGAAGGCCAGCGCCTCAACCGTCTAAGCCATTCAGCCGGCTACATACAAACATTCATTTTTATACAGATATAGGTTATATTGATATGTAAGATCTGAACCAGGAATTTTCATTCAAATTGGGCCTCTAGCTTGCATCCCGCGTTTTGTGATGGTTGACTACAGTGAATTAGTTTGTTTTCGCGCAGAAGACTTGAATGAGTGCGGTGGTACTGGTCAGTAGCAAAGGAAGAGTTGTGGGAAAAAGTACTGTGCCCTCGCCCCCCCTTCCCCCCCCCGACCTGAAAGACAACCACTGTCTTATCCACATCAAATCCACAGGTGAAAACGCACAGACAATCCTATCCCAGCGTAATTTGACAACCAACTACTATTAGTAAGCTAATTATGAATAATAATCGCACACGTGGAATGAAATAACATACGCACACAATGATAAAAATTATTATTATTATTTATTATTTATCAATACGCCCACCTGTGGACCACGTTTACACAATCTTCCTTCTATCGCCCAGACTGATACCCTTCTCTTTACACTCTCGCCAAAGATTCTTGAGTCTTTGACTTCTTCTTGCTCGTTCTTCCACCGAGATGTTCCGTGGCTTCGCATGTTGCTCTTCAGACGCATCCTTCATTCCTGCAACCTTTTTCCTGGATGATGTCCTTTCTTTTATATCCTCCTCCTAGATACCCATTTCCGTCAAGTCTTTGTGCACTTGTGTAACCCATCCCGGTTGTTTTTTCCACATTTCCTGCAAATAAAGTATGCTGTTGGCCAATCTCTCAGGGTTCGTTCTTTTTATATATCCATGAAACGCCAGTCTCCTTTTCCTCATCACAGTCGTGATCCTTTCTACTGTCTTGTAGAGCTCCAAATTCGATCTTAACCGGAATGTCTTTGGGTCACTCGTCGACTTTATTGGGTCTAAGATTTTTCGTACGAACATTCTTTCTCTTTTTTCAAGGACTGGGTCAGCCATCCTCATCAAGGTTTCTGCTCCATAAAGGCACTCTGTTCTAACCACTGTGCAGTAATGTTTTAACTTGGCCTGAAATGAGAGGGACTTGGTCTTATAGGTGTCATGACATAGTCTGAATGCCAACTCCACCCTTCTCAACCTTTCCTTTAATCCCTCCTTTTCATCTCCTCTGGGGGTGAGTATTTCTCCCAGGTTGCATACGCTGGATATCCCCATACAGTGAAACAATTCTGTCAGTGTCTTTTTTTTAAAAAAAATCCATGAATGCTGTTTTTTCGAAGGAGATTCTTAACCCTATTTTGACTGCAACATTTTATAGTTCTTCAACTCGTTTCTTGGCTGTTTGACGGTTGTCTGTAATAAGAACGACGTCGTCTGCGAAGGCAAGGACGTCCAAAAAATCATTGCATATTTTGCACAACCTATCCTTACCCCACCCTTCATTCCATTTTCAGTCATTCTGAACCTCCACTCCCTAATAACCTTTTCTAAAATGCAATTAAGGAGTAGTGGAGAAAGGCTGTCTCCTTGCCTCAAACCCGTTTTTATCTCAAACGGATTTGAGAGTTCGCCCATAAATTTGACTTGAGAAAAGGTGTTTGTAAGAGATTGTCGAATTCTGACCAGAGATTTCTCATCCTCTCCACACTCCTGCAGAACGTTGATGAGCACTCCACGATCTATGAAATCATATGCCCTTTTGAAATCAACGAAGGTTATGATTGTTCTCTTCTGATTTCTCACTGATCTTATTTTTATAAATGATTTTAGAATAGAAATCTGCTAAGGACATGAACGCCTTTTACTGAACCCGGCCTGATATTCACCAATTTGTTTATCTAGATGTGTTTCAAGCCTCCTCTGCAATGCTTTGGATAGGATTTTGTATGCTATAGGAAGAAGAGAGATACTTCTGTAGTTGTTGACGTTAGTTTGGTCCCCTTTTTTGTGTAAAGGATGAATGTGTGCATTCTTCCAATCACTTGGTATTTCTTCTTTTTCTCAAATAAAATCGAATAATTCCTCTAGTTTTTCCACTATATTTTCACCTGCAAATTTGAATAACTCTGCAATAATTGAATCTTTCCCAGGAGCTTTGTTGCTTTTTAGTTGTTTAATGATGTCCCTAATTTCTTCCTTATTTGGTGGTAATGAATCCTTCAGCAATCCATCTTCAGGAGGTTCACAGTTCATAAGATTCTGGAAATAGTTGGCCAGATACTCGCAATTCTTCTTGTCACCAATAATGAGTTTCCCTTGTTCACTTTTAAAACATACATTACCAGGGGAGAATTTTTTGATTTTGTTTTTAAACCTTCTATAGAAATCTCTTGTGTTGTTTCTCTTGAAATCTTCTTCTATGTTGTGCAGCTGTTCTTTCTTTTCGTATTCCTAAGAATTTTTGCTGTGTGATTTCATTGTTCCTTGAAGTCTTCGAAATTCCTGTTATTAGTACACCATTTATTCTACGCTTTAGACCTTTCCCTTAATGCCACTTCACAATCGTTATTCCACCATGGATGTTTCTTCCGTTTGGCGATCATTATAGTCTTTTCAGCTGCTTCTTGAATCCTCCTTGCGATTTCGTCCCAACTCGAAGATTCCAAGATCTCATGCTCTCGTTGATAGTTCTCGACAATCTCTTGGTTTATCTTGAGTTCATCAGTTCGATATTTTCTGATTTTGGGTGCAGTTCTCTTGAAGAACTTTGGAATAAACCTTATATTGACTTTAACAAGGTAGTGCTCAGAATCTATGTTTGCACCTTTTTGCAGTGTAACGTTCAAAATCTCTGCCGGGTTCGAAGTGGCTAGATGGTCTATATGGAACTCCCCTAACATGGGATTTGGTGAACGCCATGTCATTAATTTCTTCCTTTCTTTCTTGAATTGGGTGGACATTAACTTGAGGTTGAATGCTTCACACACTTCAATAAGCCTTTCCCCATTTTTATTGGTTCTTATATGCCCAGGATAACTGCCAACTATTCTCCTGTACTTTCTTTCCTTTCCAACTTGAGCATTAAAATTACCCATTAATATTTTAATCATATGTTTTGGAGTTTCCAACAACTCTTTTTCCAGGAGAGACCAGAATTCTTCAACTTTATCTGGATTTTTCTTGTTGTCCTCATTAATAGGTGCATGCCCATTGAAGATTGCATATGATTTGTTTCCACTCTTCAAGGTTAAGATGGAAAGCCTAGGGGAAGGTGATGGAAAATCAATATTGCATCTATAATTGAATTGTGAACAAAAAATGCTGTTCCTAGAACTGAAGGTGATTTTCTTTTATTACCTATTTTATATTCCCTGATCGCTGGATGTCCCTTTATTATATCGTACTTGCCCATCATAGATACTTCATTTGATGGGAATCTTGTTTCTTGTACAGCGAGTAGCTTGATCTGTTATCTCTCGAGTTCTTTGATAAGTTCCATCTGTTTTCCGACTCTTAGGAGGGTATTGACATTCATTGTACCAAATAAGTGTTTTTCCTTGGCCTTGATCTTGCGGGAGTGAGGAATCCACCGACTGGTCCGAACATCATGGTGCTGGGCCCCCAGAATCCAATGCCCTGTTTAGACCAGACTCCAACTGGTCCCGGATTTTACCGGCTGGGGTAGTTTCCGATGTGCATTTTACCATCATGGTAGATTGTGTAAATCATTTCACATGAGGGTGTAACCCGTAGGTCCCACAAAAATTAGAATCAGATTGGTAAGACGCTGACCACAACACCGGCCGCTACGGGATCTGACATGCGCGGATTTATATTTCAAAGATAGTTCTTCCACCTTCTTCGCCGTTGGGATCCAAATTACTCATCCGCTGCTGAAGCTGTTGACTATTTTCGTAAATGCTTTTTATCATTATCCCAAAAAGCAAGGATGCCACTTCCGCCGTACCAATGATCTTCATCTCCGCCTTCACTGCCGTTGAGGTCTTCGCTCGTAACCCTGAGCTGGGACCCTTACCAGATGATACACACCGAGTAAGTGTACTCTGGGACTCACATAGGCAGGGGCGCCACTCCCTTGGCAGGGCTGCCTCCGAAGAGGGTCCCTACCACACAAAACACAGTTTGCTGGGAAACGACACGACGTGACTATGACAAGTGAACACCTGGTGTAGAGCCATAATGACAGCAGGACGCCATTTCTCGCAACACCAGCGCCAACGTCATAACCCCACTCTCGACCTATCAAACAGTGACACTTGCACGGAGACCAAAAGAGCGATACACTCGTGGTGGTGATTATTGTTTTAAGAGGAAGTACAACTAGGCAACCATCCTCTATTAACACTGATCAGACGGGGGCGAGGGGGAATGAAGGGATCCAGCACTTCTAAAAATGGAGGTATCGGCCAAAGAAATACAAGGGCCACGAAGGGCGTGAAAATTAGACTCCCTCGGTCTCCGTACGTAATACCGTCTGGGTCCGTTAAGAACAAGAATTCATCAAAAGAGGTTGCATAGGATGGATGAAAGTGAGGAGCCTGGCACAAGTAAATGGAAGCAATGCTAGAACTCGGTTAAGCCTTAACTACGGGTATTAACATTTTGTGTGTAGTTACTGTCGTGAGGTCCTACGGACCACTATTGGAAATATAGGCTAGAAAATTCCAAAATATTCATTTTGATATTTTAACTGCGAATCCTAATAAATCACACAGTACTGAATTAAAACACATAAAACATAAGCAGTTAATAGCAATATTAAATCACCAAAAGGAATATTTATTGTAAGGCTGTAGTTTCTGTGGCACAAAACAAGAAAATGTCTGAATATTCGCAATCTGTAACACACATTTACACAGCTGCAGTGTTCACACAAGGGAGAAAATTAAAAGTTGCTTAGAATAATTATCACACGCAACAGAAAATCTGTGCAACACTTCCTTTCACCTTATAATGAAACTCCTCTCCCGAGATTTTTTTGTAAAGATATAAGTCTCTGTGTGTAGAAATCGTCAGTCCACCAGTCTCATTTTTGACGGTACAGGATTATCATCCATGTATCAGCTCAATGCGAGTGTCTGTAAACTCATGTCCTCCTCCCGAGGTGGTGCAGCTCATTTCTGCTTCTCAGGTGAACTGCATACCAGCTCTCCTGCCATTTTTAAATCTGGATATTGAACCGAGGCCTCATAGGATGACAGGTAATAGTGATAACTATTACACTACGGGAGTGAACATCTCACGTATAATAATAATCGTAGGGCCTCAGCTACCGTGTGCAGACGTTTCAATCTGATGCCATCTGGCTGTCTGCTCGTCAATTTCGACGTTCCGTTTTACTTTAGGCCCACTAGATAGCAGACCGAGTAAACCGAAAGGGTATCTGTGGCTGAGTCTTTAATAATGAATTTTGTCGGGTAAACAACAAATGTGTCACCAGAGATCTTTTCATGCCAACATCGTACGACATGGAGTGTCGAATGTACTTTTTTGTGCCTTTCAAAAATCCGAGTATCTCTGCCGCTATCTTGGGATCCGGAGTGCGACACTCTACCACTGACCCACAGAGGGATCTCTCGTGGTTACGCAACTATGGATGTGAGGTCCCAGGGACCATGTTTTACAAGAGTGACTTCCAGAAAATACTGGCAGCGTTGTTCGCAATGGGAACACAGAGCAGACTGAAAATTCGGAAGCTAGACAGAGAAAGATATTTTTAAGACCACTGATGCTAATGAAGGGGAAAAAAATAGAGGCTGAACGGTCCCAGGAATCTCACGTCAGTAGTTAAGGGTTAAGGACTCCGCTGTCGTCTACCCACGCCCCAAGTTAAGAGTCCCTGAGCCCTAATCTGTTAGATAACAGGGGATCTGCTTGTGTATTTTTTGTGGAGCAGAAGGAAAAAATGACAAGCTATGTCGCTGGTTTACTTCAAGCGAATTTAGCTCATGGACTGCAGAAGTTATATGATGAAGTTATGGAATGTTCATTATTAAGTGGACAGAAGCATTCTGAATAAGAGAGGGCGTCACTTAGTCTGTTGTCATTGCTTTCGTATTGTACAGGCCGTACTGTAGCTCCGATGACGTCACGCAAAGAGGCGAACAGTTTTTCCGTTAGACCGCCGCAATGCAAAATATTTCATCATAATATGAATGTACAAACATACCTTTCTCAAATGATTGATCTCCAACAGTCTTCTCCTTCTCAATGAACAAAAAGCTGCTCGTTCTTCTGAGTGATGATGATGATGATGATGATGCAAGCATGCGATAGTCTGTGCCTAGTAGTTAAGAATTATCCTCAAATGTTGTATTAACGCCTATAATCGTTTAGGCGTATGTTGCCTAATTTGAGGAGAAGTCGGCTTGAAATGTGACCACAGTGGTCAAAGCATAACGATTGTTTTACTCGTCCACCCAACAAATCGTCATTATTTTGCATTAATCAAAATATGGAGACAACGAACGTCCAAAAATAAAAACAATAATACGGCTTTGCCACGACATCTCCAGACCAGAGCTGCTCAGCTGAGCGCCCGTTGAGACTAGCCGAGTGCGGTCGGGCTGGCGTGACGTAAATGCGGGCAGCTTACGTAGCAAGCATACGTCACAGTGAGACCGAACACACTTTGCAGGGAAGGAAGGGAGCAGTGACGTTCGATTGTGATTACGAATATCTCCTTCACTACTCAGCGAAATGCTGACTGGGGTTCAGTATCTAAAATAAGGCAAAAGAACCTGACATTCTCAAGATATTCCGAATTGATATAATACTGTGCTCGATATAAACAGTCAGTTTTATTTTCTTATATTTGTTTATTCTTGCAAAGAAAACTGACACGTTATAATATTTTATTACAATCTACAAAGGTACAGGGTTTAAGGGTACACGCTACGATTTACAATTCCTTGGATGGACATAACAATATTTCCATTTAAAAAAAGTAAAATTCCTGTTATTCATTAAGCAAAATGTAATGTAATTCCATAATTGACGAAATTTACTGCTTGATTTTGCACAGTGTTGGAGTATTGTGTGACTTTCACTGAATTTCTGAAAACAGTATTTAAAATTTAACAACCGTCCATTGATAATAGCTAGAGTCTAAATGGTGAGAGAGAGTTTCATCATGCCTGAGGACATAGATATTTACTATCCAAGATTAAAATACAACAACAATGTAAATGTACTCGTATCTACAAGATAGATATACAGTATGCGTTCAAATAAATAACCTAACTGATGTTATTCCACCGAGCTCGATAGTTGCAGTCGATTAAGTGCGGCCAGTATCCAGTAATCGGGAGGTAGTGGGTGCCGCTTCCTTCCACTTCCTAGGCCTTTCCTATCCCATCGTTGCCGTAAGACCTACCTGTGTCGGTGCGACGTAAAGCAAATAGCGAGATGATGTTATTCCCGGTAAGCATGATTGGATTGTCGGTGAGTTTATCAGATAATTTAAACCCAAACACCCACAAGCAAGAGCTTATCCACCTTAACTCCGTATTATATTAGAACTGTTTCTAAAGCACCTCTTAAAATTTAATAGTGAAAATTGTAATTTATTACGTACATTGTATCCGGTCAAAATACGCAAACTGCAATCGACGTAAATAACTTATTTCTTACAACGTAAAATGAAAATAACGTGGATTTCTGCCTTCATTTCAAACTGGGGTATCGCGTCAGTGATCGATAGTGGCTGGGAGAACTTCATCCAACCTTCACGGCCTGTGAAGTAGTCATAAAGTCACTGTGGCTCAACAGCATACACCTGCCAGTCCGGCCCCTTACAGTGCAGCTTTCGCGGGTTTATTTTCTTGGAATTTTCGGCACTATCCTTCAAGGAATTAAATATGCATCGCTTGTAACACCTACATATTGCCTACTAACAATTGAAGATGTTTAAAGTGTACGTATAATAATCACTTAATAGAAGATTGGGATTTATAAACATTTTAGACTCTTTTTCTTTTCCTTCGCACGTTCTCACTATTACCTAATATTACTGATCATCTATGTTACTTTTTGGTTTGTTCTGTATCGACAATAAAACGCACTGCTATAAATCTATACAACAAGAAGGAAGTCAAAAGCGGAACTCACCACCATTTCGGGGAAATTAGTGAAACACATTCCTTTATTCTTCGTAATAGTTACATTTTCGGTTAGGATTTTTGTCTTCCACGAATGTCTTCTGCCCTTATCATGTATTGTCACGTGCATACTTGGATGTTCGTTGTGGTGCGCACAGCTTCTTGGCATTGTGGCAATTTATAAAAATTCGTAACGCATTATATTTACACAAAATGTGCTATACGGCAAGAATTCAATGAATACATTCCAGGAGAAGCTTTGCATCCCTTGAATTTGCATTAATTTCAATCAATCAATCAATCAATCAATCAATCAATCAATACTGATCTGCATTTAGGGCAGTCGCCCAGGTGGCAGATTCCCTATCTGTTGCTTTCCTAGCCTTTTCCTAAATGATTTCAAAGAAATTGGAAATTTATTGAACATCTCCCTTGGTAAGTTATTCCAATCCCTAACTCCCCTTCCTATAAATGAATATTTGCCCCAGTTTGTCCTCTTGAATTCCAACTTTATCTTCATATTGTGATCTTTCCTACTTTTATTGACGCCATTCAAACTTATTCGTCTAGTAATGTCATTCCACGCCATCTCTCCACTGACAGCTCGGAACATACACTTAGGGCCGGTTCTACCATCTGCTGGTAAAGTGGCTGGCAGCTGCCCGGGAGGTAAACTACCTGGAGGTGTAAATCGGCTGGTACTTTGGCTTGCGTCCAACCACCTCCGCGCAAGCGCTAGGTAGCTACCCGGAGCTAGACACCGATATACGAGGTTGGCTAGACTGATTTTCAGCGATTTCTCGCTTTCGAGTGTGGTGCTATCTATCGTCAGATGCATGAAACCCATTTCGATTGTCTTATTTCCCTGTGCTTGCGTCTGCTGATTATCACCAAAAAGCCTAATAAGGGGAGTCTTAAGAGTTATGGACAACGATTCATGTCAAGCTTTCGTGATTTTAATCTATGATCTTCAATATCAATACCTAATTGGGATTAAAATCTCGAGATTACATTTTCTTACGCCAGTTATAACCTGTCATGCAAGGCAGCGTTTTTGAAAGGTATTCTCGTAGTAGACTGGTCAAGTCGCTCGCTCCGTAATAGAAGGTACGCAGGTTTTCATCGTATTTCTAATTTACATTTTAAAGTGTATTTTCGTTCCCTGCCGTTGTTCTTAACTCTCTTTTACGCGCTTCCATATACGTATATACACACATCTTCTTTACGGACTTATTGCCTTTGAGCATTCTATCTGCAGGCTTCTGTGAACTGATTAAGTATCTCCGCGATGCTCTATTTGCAACTAGTTCTGTGACCTCGTTTAGTTCCAGATGCTTCCTTTTATTGATAAAGCATTTCATTTTAATTTTTAACTTTATGAAGATAAAGTTGGAAGGTACTGTAAATGTAAAGAACTAATCGGGATAAATATCCATTCATAGGAAGAGGAATTCGGGAATGGAATAGTTTCCAATTTCTTCGAAATAATTTCCAAGCCTATGTAAACAACTAATAGGGAATCTGCTACCTGGGCGACAGTCCTATGTGCTATTAATCATAACATCACTTGCTATAGGTAGCATACATATAAAGCAATTTTCATAGTAGACATAATATTGTGATAAGAACGTATGAAAAGAGGCATACAGATTAACACAACGCTAACAATGGAAATAAAAAAGATTCGTCACAATAAAAACTCGAACCTGCACACTTCGTATTACGAAGCGAACGTGTTAACCACTACGCTACGAAAACGCTTGGGATAGGTAGGATACATACAGTAATATATATCTCGTGTCCGAAAACTGAAAAAAGTAGAAAATTAAAGCCCATTTGAAATGATTTCCAAATAGATTTTGATTTTACATCCTTTTAGAGTTTCTTTACGAAAGCTTGACGTATAAAATGTGCTCCCTGCGCTACCGATGCGAGAGGCTGGTGTGACCGTTGCAACTAAAGGGAAGCATTAATGTTCAAAATCCTGCAATACAATATCGATCACTGTTACAGTATACTGCTTTTTTCAGTATACTAAGCTAATTTGAGTTGCATATCACCAGAAATACAGCTAATAATGTTCAGCTCTCAGAACTTGCCCGGCAGGTAAAGTCTTATCGGGCCCTCGAAGTGGCCGAGAAATTACGCGCCGGGTAACGACGATTTATGCTGCCGATAGCGCTACCTGGGAGTGGTCGGACGGAAACATCCTTTTACGCGGAGGGCAAATTACGCGCTACTTTACCAGTAGGTGGTAGAACCGGCCCTTAGTCGGGCAGCTCTTCTTCTTTCTCTCAATTCTTCCCAGCCCAAACATTGCAACATTTTTGTAACGCTACTCTTTTGTCGGAAATCACCCAGAACAAATCGAGATGCTTTTCTTTCGATTTTTTCCAGTTCTTGAATCAGGTAATCCTGGTGAGGGTCCCATACACTGGAACCATACTCTAGTTGGGGTCTTACCAAGTTACTTACCACATGAAAATAACAAACTCATGCCTAACCTATCACGTCCCGTTATTTCTATAAGAGCTGTTCGTGTAAATCCTGATGTAATAGATTTACAGGACAGGCGTGCAATATACTTAAACATAAATGTATGTCCTTCAACAGTCACAATTAGGTCTCAATCACTATGTATTACATTCACAACTACAAATGGCAGTATTCGTTTGGACCGCCCCACTCGATCGGCGCGCTTTCTACGGTACGGCCCCTGCATCACAAAGACAGTGTTGCCGTGGCCGTACACGATGTCACAATAGTCAATGTCATAACTGCATTTTGGTGTTCTGTGATGTTATTTATTGTGGTGAGATGACCAAAATGGAAACGTACCTAGTCCACTAGTTTCAGACTCATCTACCTCGTTCGTACCGGTCCTTGTCCACCTCCATCTTAGGCAGGTATTACACTATCAAAGAAATTGGGTTCAAATAAGTAGGTTCAAAGAAATTCGATAATCTCTGATAAAGGAACTTGGATGAAAACCATCTTGGGTCAATCTTTGACTAGTTTCTCCATGTTGTTATACCGTGCAGTATTTGATCAAAGTTTTTGTGATAAAGGTGAAAGATAACCTGGTAAAAATGCCCAGCAATTAAATTGGAGCGTCGCCGCAGTGAAACCGCTTATTGCATTGTATGAGGAGAAAGATTTGCTGTAGGCCACACATTATAAAAGAGAGGATTGTGAGTAAAGACGTACAGCGATAAGGCAAATGAACTTTCAAGGTACATTACGGTTGAGGATATGAGAAAAGGAAGAAAAATACTTCTGAGGACCCAATACTTGGCTGAAAAGATGAAGGTAATTGCTGATATTATTACATTTTTATTAACTATGCCTAGTGAAACTTATCGTGGCGGAGTAAATTATTGCGGAAGTAGCGTCTGCTAAAGAACTCCATACTACAGAAGTAAACTACTACGGGAGTTGTTTACTCAGAAAGGAACGTCGGAGAGCTGAAGTACAATTTACTCTTTTAGTTAGTACTAAAGACGTAGCGTTCGTTACTCGCGGAGTGTTTGTTGTTATATTTGCGTGTTTCATTTAAGAAATCTGAATGGATAAGGTTATGTGTGATAGGAAACGGGGGGAAACGTAAGCGAAAAAAGATAAATGCTTGTTGTGTATGTACAGTATGTTTAGTCATCAGCCCGAAGGCTGGTTGGATCCTCAACAGCTCCACCATCAGCTGTCATAGATGGCCTAGGCATCACTGAAGAGGCGTACTAGGGAAATGAGGAGTGAGATAGTTTCCCGTTGCTTTCCTCACTGAGCTAGAAATCGCTATTACATATCAGTCTGCCAAGCCCACTGAAATGCATGCACCAACCGACCCTATGAGCAATAGTTTCACACCATTCATAGAGGGACTGGCTGCATAAGGAATGGCATTACTAGAATCGCTCATACCTCAGTCACTTTCATATTGTCAAGCCAAGGATAAGACAGAGACAGATCAATGAAATTAACAAAATTGCTCTAGCCTATACCAGAAGACACAGTGCACTGTAAACACTAGGTCCCACCAGCAAAGACACAAAATGCACAAAATGCTTTCTAGTAGAGATAATGAAGGTCTATGCAAAGGAATAAGAAACACGCCATAAAGATACCGGTAGTGGGTAAGGAAAGAAATGCATGGAAAGCCGTGAACACGTGGGAAGATATTAAAACTGGTGGTGGTTTCTTCATACAAATCGCCTACTTCCAGAGCGAAGTTGTGGAAGACTGCCGTAGCTACAATTGCATTGCTGCATGCAGTAGGCGTGAAGCACATCGCATTTCTTTTTCAAGGATTTGGAATCTTTCTTTCTACGCTCCAAAAGTGCGTTCCTCTACATTGCGGATGTTTACATGAGCAGTGTTTCACCGTGTTAATAGAAATATGCCCCTTCCGATTTTTGAAAAGTTCACCGTTATCACCGGTAGGTCACACACTGGGAATATGCGTGCAGTCAATTGCACTCACGATATGTGAGAAACCTGCCAACGTGAAGCATTTCCCTTTCATTTCCGAACATTCATCATCATTTTCATGCATGTTTATGTACCTTCTTACTAGAGCTCTAACCACGCATTGAAATATACGACCAGCAGTCGTGAGGTGAACGTTAATTAGATCAGCGGCAACTAACTGAAATGTTCCAGTACGAAACATTCGCAGGGCACACACCAACTGTAATTTGCGAGATACAGCTGAATTTCACCCTGAATTTTGTTGTAAGTGATCTTCAAGAGAAAGGAAGTAAAGGATTCCTTCCTAAGACCAAAACGTTCCTTAAACTCTCTCCGTGTACATATCATACGCATCTCGCCTTTCACGCACTATTACATCCCCGTCGTTTTCTTCGTCGAGATCGTCAATATTATCTACGTAATCCACAAACGCGTATACGACACGGTATTCTAGTTAGTCAAAAAGTCTATCCTAGCTTACTCCATGCACGACGTGAGAGTAAATTCTAACCTATATTTATGCTTTATTTACTTCTTCAGTAATATACTACAAGATGGTGATCTTAGCATTTTACTTCTGTAGTAATTTAGTCCTGGAGTATCTGAAAGTATCGGAAGTAATTTACCCTCGTATGGAAGTCGCTAAATACTAATTCCAAGAGTATTTTACTACGGAAGTAGAACTGACCCTTGGTTGGTGCACGCCACCCTTAGTGTTATAATTACAAACATAAAATAATATCAGCAATTACCATCATCTTTTCAGCCAAGTATTGGCTCATGAGAGCGTTTATTTTTCTCACATCCTCCATCGTAATTCCCGGAATACGTGTAATATATTGTTAATATATTTGGACGTCCTCCAGTAGCAAGAAAACGAAGAGTTAACTGCCAGTCGCTCTTCTGTACTTATAGCATTTCTCAAATGGGTATTTTGTTTCATCGCTATTGGAGCAACTTTCTCAACTAACTTCTTGAATGTATATATATATCCATTCTTATGTGTCTCCGGTATGATTCTGGGTACTCACTTTTCAAGTTCACCTTAATAAATAATAACCACATGAAAACATACATAAGCTTCAACGGTTCTAGCTCCATTGACTTAGTCTTCTCGAATATGAACAATGCAACCCCAATTTCACAACGAACATTAAATGTCATTGTTAGGAAACACCTCCGAGTTGTAACATCATTTTCTCTAAATGGACACCAAAGGCAGTCCATTCCAGCAATTAAAAGACCATCAAGGAAATTGAATAAAACATTAATAGACGCAGATCACATTAAGGCCTTATCAAAATCACTTGATTCGGATGACATGAACGTAGCAACACAGACATTGGAACAAGTTATAAACATGGCCACAGTTCCTATACGATTAACAGGGAGAAAATCCAAACCGTGGTTCAATAAAGACTGTTACGCCGCTCGGAAAGTAGCTTTAACTGCTCTTCATAACATGGAAAACGTCCCTACGGATAAAAACCGACAGATCTACATCGCAGAAGCAAGAACATATAAAGAGCTGGTTAATAAAGCCAAAATAAATTTCCAAGATGAAGAAGAGAGGAAATTGAATGAAGACGCTGAACGAAACCCTTACGGAGTCTTCAACGGACCTAGTTGATACTTACCTACCCGAAGAGCAATTTGGTTTCCGGAAAAGAAGAAGCACTACGCAAGCTGTTCAGTGTCTTCAAAGGGACATTGAAGATGCGTTATCAAAACCGAAAGGGAAACTACACGCGATCTTCGTTGACTTCTCAAAAGCCTTCGACACCATCAGTAGAGACATTATCTTAACTAAACTAGAAAATTTACTTGGCCCGGATAATCCCATATGCTGCATTATAAGAAGCATACTAAGCGAAAACTATATAGTGATAGACGATGGAATCTCCCGATCAAGAACCATAAAGCAAACAGTAGTGGTGCTACAAGGTGACCCACTTAGTCCCCTTTTACATACAGTGGCAACAGCGGACGTAATAGAGGAGATACACTCGGAGAAAGTTAAAATATATATATATATGCAGATGACATTGTGGTGGCCTCAACATCGAAAGAGGATCTGCAAACCTCTTTCGATCAATTGGCAGACTGGGCGGAGAATAACGAGCTATGTATTAATTAAGAAAAGACAGTGGCTGTGACATTTAAAAGAGGCGGGAAACGGGCGACTTTCTTCCATAGAACAGTTCCGCTAGCAGCAGTATCACATGTGAAATATTTGGGAGTGATCATGCAAACAGCTGGAGACAAATTTTCTTACCACATTAAGGACAGAGTCAGCGCAGCATTAGGAGCGCAAATAGCATAAAAATCTGAGGAAATTATCACTAAAAACAGCAGTAAAATTGTTCAACGTGAAGGTTTCACCTGTCATCACCTACGGAATAGAAAACATCTGGCCATACCTAACTAAAGCTCAACTGTCAAGCATAGAAAAAGTCAAAGCATCATTTCTGAAGAAAGCTTTATGTGTCTCCAAGTACACTTCATCTCGCTTGGTTTACGTATTGGCAAGGGAACTATTCTACCTAGAGGAAATAAGGCTAAAATTTCTACTTACAGCCACACCCGCGTACAAATCTAGCATGATGGAACTTGCATCAAAGAGAGAAGAAATCTGGGAAGAGTTCTATGCCACCGACGCCATGATCATACAAGATTGGAAACAACCATACTATGACCTTAGACATGTGAGGACTCGGTTTGCAGTACATAGTTTTCACCACCTATTGTGCCAGAAAGTAGATTTCCATTATCCAGGACAAGAATGTGTGTGCAAACGCTGTGGTGGGCTGTGTGACAGATATCATGCGATGTTTTGCAAGCAAAGGACCGAATCACTGATTTCGTTCTGTGCTAGAGCTAGAGTCAACGATCCATATACTGACTGTACCACTTACGCACATTGTGTGAATCTTCCTCTATTATTATTATATTCACAATTCCCATTGAGCTTCTCCTCGTAACCCAAAAATGTCAGTAACAGTGCACTTTCAACTAGAGCGGGAGTCGGCTCAGAACCTATTTTTGTTTACAAAGCCTTCTCGGGAAGAGGATGCGGAGTTTGTCCAAGATATTTCATGTAGTGTAATAGCATATCTTTGATTACAACATGGCGTCAAAGATTGATCAGATTATTTGATCAAAGTTGTTACCTTATCGAAGTTCTTTGATAGTGTGATATCGGCTTTAACTAGCGCTAAGGTGAGAAGGGAGAGGGTTGGAGCTCAATGCACTACCCCTCTCTACACGCCATTATTGTCTCGTTCGATGCTTGTGTGGGCTCGTCTGACTCCCCCAGGTTGTTGAACTGGACGAGGACGATCTCGTACGTGACGATGGTGCCTGCCACCTGGAACACACGAGCATTACAAACTATTTTCTAATATTGGTGCCATGAAAGTTGGTAGACGAGAAATCAGCAAGCTGTGATGGTGGTGGTGGTGATTATTGTTTTAAGAGGAAGTACAACTAGGCAACCATCCTCTATATAACACTAATCAGTGGGAAAAATGGAAGGGATCCGACACTTCGAAAAATGAAGATATCGGTCAAAGAAAGACAATGGCCACGAAGGGCGTGAAAATGAAAGACTCCCTAGCCCTCGCAAACCTAATAGCGTCGGGGTCAGAAAAGAACAAGAGTTGACCGAGAGAGGTCGGATAGGATAGATGAAAGTGAGGAGCCTGGCACAAGTAAGTGGAAGCAATGCCAGGGCTCAGCTAAGGGCCCCGTAGTCGCCAACCCACGCTCCAAAGTTCAGAGCCCCTGGGCCCCTTTTTTACGACAGGCAGGGGATACCGTGGGTGTTATTCTACCGCCCCCACCCATAGGGGGAAAAGCAGCAAGCTGTGACATGACTTACTTTCAGAAACAGAGGTGAAAGAACAGAGTTAAATGAGAAAGTGAAAAACGTAGTCTGATGGTTAACAAAGATAAGACGAAGATCATGTTATTGATTCTCTGGTCGCTTAGGGCAAGAACGCAGTGACGCGTTAATAATGGAATATAGAGTATAATTATAGTCCGCCTCTGGTGTAGTGGTTAGTGTGATTAGCTGCCAACCCCGGAGGCCCGGGTTGGATTCCCGGCTCTGCCACGAAATTTGAACAGCGGTACGAGGGCTTGGAACGGGATCCACTCAGTCTCGGATGGTCAACTGAGTAGAGGGGGGTTCGATTCCTTCCTCAGCCATCCTCGAAGTGGTTTTCCGTGGTTTCCCACGACCACGTTCGCATCCTTCCCTCTTCCTTGCCTGACCCAATCTTTCCATCTCCCACGAGGTCCCTGTTCAGCGTAGCAGGTGAAGCCGCCTGGGCGAGGTACTGGTCCTCCTCCACAGTTTTATCCCTCGATCGAAAGTTTCACACTCCAGAACACTGCCCTTAAGGTGGTAGAGGTGGCATCCCTCACTGAGTCCGAGGGAAAACAGATTAAGGAAGAAAGAAGGAAAGAAAGGAAGAAAGATTTTTTTTGGCAAGTTGCTTTACGTCGCGCCGACACACATACGTCTTATGGCGACGATGGGACAGGAAAGGGCTAGAAGTGGGAAGGAAGTGGCCGTGGCCTTATTTAAGGTATAGCCCCAGCACTTGCCTGGTTTGAAAGCGGGAAACCACGGGAAACCATTTTCAGGGCTGCCGACAGTGGGGCTCGAACCCACTATCTCCCGAATACTGGATACTGGCCGCACTTAAGCGACTGCAGCTATCGAGCTCGGTGAAAGAAGAATTTAATTATGGCAGATACATTCTAAATTCTCTTCCCCGTTTGGTACGATCACTGAATTTAGAAATATACACGTGCTTCATGTGGAAATAAAGGAGATGCAGGTTGGAAAGAAACAGTGTTCGGAATAGTTGTGGATGGAAAGAAAAATGAATATCCACATCCTGTTTCCAGTCATTCGACAGGGTCAGGAATAGAAACGGCGGGGATGGAACTGTGTCGACTGCCCTCGAAAAGAGACCTATCAAGCAGTGACACTTAAAGGGAGGCCCAAAAATTTGAAGGGATCCAACACTTCAAAAAATGAAGGTATCGGCCAAAAAAATACAAGTGCCACAAAGGGTGTGAAAATTAAATACTTCGTAGACCACCATACCTAATACTGTCGGGGTCGGAAAAAACACGAGTGGACCAAAGGAGGTCGCTAGGATATATTGATAGATGTTTCCTACATGGATAATAGAAACATAGTGCAAGGCTATAACCAAAGCTAATTTTAACGGCATAGGCCCTTCGAGAACTCCTGTACGCGTGGCTCATTCATTCTTTAGAATCATCCCAGGCCGATCAGACCTAGTGTATTTGATCAGACTTAGGCAGAGCATCATGTTTGCCAACTCCTCAAGTATAACACCGTGAAATTACAATCTTAACAGTATTATGCTTGTACTAAAGCTCTGACTTCTCTGATAACCAGTAAATGATCTGTTATCTAGAATACTTCAACAAGTAAGAAGAGAGATCTTGCTTGTTATTGCATGGCCGACTTGATACGTCGCTCTAGCTAGCGCAGCGAGGGATTCAGTCGGCCGTGGTTATTGCCTAGCAGTTAACAATATTTCCTACAGATAGCAGCACTGTACGGTGCCAGCCGTTCAGGTGTAAAAGCCATCGGGCGAGTTCTTGAATAGCGCGTGAGTTAAATTTGGTTACGTATTGTGAATACAATTTTCTCAATCTGTTCAGGTGCGGTTATCAGTAGGGAGACATGCATTTTATAATTCTGCTGTAAGGATTGAATATCTTTATGAAAGTGAATTCCGTGTCTAATATATCAGGTGAACATTTGTATCACGAGACGAAAGATACGTGCTGAAAATCAACAAGAATAGTGCAGATCTAGCGGAGGTTATGTTTGCAGTTTGAATAGGGCGTTGTATAGTTTTTGCGGCACAGAAGGAAATGAGGGCTGATTTTACCTAAAAGCAGATAAAGTATGAAATGGCGCATGGCTTTGCTGGGAGTGTCCGAGAACGTGTTCGGCTCGCCAGGTGGAGGTCTTTTGATTTGACTCCCGTAGGCGACCTGCGCGTCATGATCAGGATGAAATGACGATGAAGAAGACACAAACACCCAGCCCCCGTGCCAACGAAATTAACCAATGATGGTTAAAATTCCCGACCCTGCCGGGAATAATAATAGCATGTAGGGCCTAAATGTAATAGACTAGTAATAGTGTATTGGCTGACCGTGTATTTATATATATCAGCTAGTATATGCACACTGTCCTCATCCTAATGTGCATTTATTTATGTCAATCTGAAAGTAACTTGGTAGAATGTTAAAAGCAATCAAAGGCACGCATGTTGACAATTGGACTACAATGAGATCTGGTGGTAGAATGGGTTCTTGGTTCAAAGTGCTTACAGGAGTTAGACAGGGTTGTAATGTTTCACGGGCCGATGACCTAGATGTTAGGGCCCTTCAAACAACAAGCAGCATCAGCATCGTGTAATGTTTCACCGTTGTTCTTCATAGTTTGCACAGATCATCTACTGAAAGGTATAAAGTGGCATTGCGGAATTCACTTAGGTGCTAATGTAGTAAGCAGTTTGACCCATACCGACGACCAGGTCTGATTGTGCTGAAAGCCTGCAATTCAATGTCTTGGATCTTTTCTTTTACAAGTTGCTTTACGTCGCACCGACACAGATAGCTCTTATGGCGACGATGAGATATGAAAGGCCTAGGAGTGGGAAGGAAGCGGCCGTGGCCTTAATTAAGGTACAGCCTCATCATTTGCTTGGTGTAAAAATGGGAACCCACGGAAAACCATGTTCAGGCCTGCTGACAGTTGGGTTCGAACTCACTATCCCCCGAATGCAAGCTCCCAGCTGCGCACCCCTCACCACCCGGCCAACTCGCCCGATTATTATTATTATTATTATTATTATTATTATTATTATTATTATTATTATTATTATTATTATTAGTAGTAGTAGTAGTAGTAGTAGTAGTAGTAGTAGTAGTAGTAGTAGTATTGTCCGACTCGTTGGCTGAATGGTCAGCGTACTGGCCTTCGGTTCAGAGGGTCCCGGGTTCGATTCCCGGCCGGGTCGGGGATTTTAATCGCTTCTGATTAATTCTTCTGGCTCGGGGACTGGGTGTATATGTCCGTCCCCACACTCTCCTCATCATATTCAGACAACACACTACACTACCAACCACCACAGAAACACGCAATAGTGCTTACATCCCTCCATAGAGGGTTGGCGTCAGGAAGGGCATCCGGCCGTAAAACAGGGCCAAATCCACATGTGCGACGCAGTTCGCACCCGCGACCCCACAGGTGTGGGAAAAAGCGGCAGGAAAAAGAATTATTATTATTATTATTATTATTATTATTATTATTATTATTATTATTATTATTAATTGGATACGTAGATCCGAACAGAGCAACCCGTGAACTGGTTCTTTTGCGTGCAAAGTACGAGTAGTAGGGAGGAAGGAAGGAAGGAAGGAAGGAAGGAAGGAAGGAAGGAAGAATAGAAGGAGAACAAGAAATGTTATGTTGAAGGAGGAGGGCAAGACAAAAATTTGCGGACCACTTTTGCAGAACAACTGCTGGCACCAGCGGACAAACATTCTTATAAAAAATTATTTATTTATTTATTTATTTATTTATTTATTTATTTATTTATTTATTTATTTATTTATTTATTTATTTATTTATTTATTTATTTATTTATTTATTATCTGAAACAGGATAGCGTGAATAACAACGATAAGTCTCTTATGCATAGTATTTAGAATAGTTGGTTAGAAATGGAAATTAGGCCTGTTATTCTCACATTTACATGGATATATATTCAATACAGACTGTTATGTGTTTTAGCGTTCAGTCTGCGAGCCTTTGTAAATTTACTAAACGCTTTCACAATCTTATATTTGTAACTAGCTCTCTGGCCACGTTTTAGAAACGACTCTAATATAAACACAATGAACTGTATGAGCCTGATGCAACTAAAATCCTACTGTGACGTTACGAAAGGAAAACACAACACAAGGTGCAGAGAATGGAAGATCGAAAGAAGAACCGGAAGGGAATACAATAAAAAGCCAAGTTATGTTAAAAATATGACAGAAGAAAAGATATGAAAAGAAGGCACACACACAATTATATATATGTTATATATATTGTGGAGTAACACCGGTTTATTACAAGCTAGTCCTTTTATTATCAATCCCCGGACTCCACACAAATACATACATATACGTTACAACAACCACTAGATAGCGTGCCGTTTCTCCTTGTGTCCGTCACACATATATAAGGTACTATAAATGGCTCGAATACGCATACAGACGGACCTTTTGGAAAGAGAAATGCGGGAATCTGGAAGAGGGTCTCCATTCTGGCCCAAGGAGAAGAGACGTGGAGGAAGAAGAAGGAATTTATCTTGATACTAGCGGATGAATAATTTAAAGGGTATGAAGCATAATCACCACGCCTGCTTCAATGACGGATTGGTGATCCTCCCGCACTGATCGGCTCGCCGACCCAGTTTCCCGCTGGGGTTGGATACCCAACCTTCCACTGGGTTGCTCGGCTTAACAGGGGCACCTCTTGTAGGTTACGTGCTTGGAGTTGAAGTGAGAGAGGCTAGAGAACTCAAACTTGCCGAGTTCTTATATTATTGTTGCTAGATGGGCAGCAACGACGCATCTCACTTCCATTACACCCCATTCTGTCGAATAGACCGCATATTGTAAAAGACGTATCAGTGTTAAACCGATTCAGCACTGGGAGTGATCACCGTCTTGTGAGAGCAAGAGTTGAACTTAATGTAAGATATGAAAGGAACAAACTCATAAGAAGAAAGAGCAACAGAATCAATCTCGAAAACCTAGAAAACAATTCGGAATCATTCCGGGCAGCTCTTCAAAGTAAGTACCATGTAACTAAGGCTGAAGATCTAGCAGAAATGATTGTTTCGTGTGCTCAAGAAATCGGGGGCATATGTAAGGAAAGTGACCAACCAAAGAAATTCAGTGACAAAACTAAAACCCTGCTAAAGCGAAGGAGAGAAAAGAAAATTCAGACTGATCGTGACATGATAGAATATTCTGAAATATGTAAGGCAGTACGAAGAGAAATGAAAACTGACTTACAGAAATTCAGGGAGGACACTTTAAGAACAAGCTTAGAGAGCAAGACGAGTTTCAAGACAGCCAAACGAAAACTCATAATCGGTAAAAAGCAGCTAATTGCTCTAGATGGAAATGATGGTCGAATTACTGAAAAGGAGGAAGTTTTGAAATTCATCAGAGACTTTTATTGCAATCTGTATAGCAAACCAAAGGAAGCCCTGAATGGACCTAAACTAAATGATATATCTAATGTTCCAGATATTCTCCCTTCGGAAGTCAAGTGTGCTTTAGATAGTATGAAAAAGGGAACTGCGCCGGGTGATGATGAGCTTTGTGTGGACATCCTGAAACTCACAGGGGAGGAGACAATAAATCACTTGGCAAAAATATTCACTTCCTGTGTGCACTCGGCTTCAATTCCAACATCATGGAACAAAGCAAAGATCATACTGATACATAAGAAAGGAAATATTCACAGTATCAAAAATTATCGTCCTATCAGCTTGCTCTCTATTTTGTATAAACTTTTTACAAAGATCTTGTTAAATCGAATCAGTTTCATCCTTGACTCAGCCCAACCTATTGAACAAGCAGGTTTCCGTAGTAATTTTAGCACAATAGACCACATACTGACTGTAAGAGAAGTGATAAGCAGAGCAAATGAATATCATTTGCCTCTCTGCATTGCCTTTGTTGATTTTGAAAAGGCATTTGACTCTGTCAGCCATACAGCTGTCATGCAAGCTTTACATGAGCAAGGAGTGGAAGCAGCTTACATCCAAGTGCTCAACAATATCTATGAGACTTCTTCAGCTTTTGTTAATATCGGTAAATCAACCCCAGAATTCCCCATCAACAGAGGTGTCAAACAAGGTGATCCCATCTCCCCGAAACTATTCTCAGCGGTCCTAGAGATGGCTATGTCTAAGCTGAGCTGGGAAGAAAAGGGAATTAGAATTAATGGGAAAAGGCTAAATAACTTGAGATTTGCAGATGATATTGCTTTACTGGCAAACGACTTCGAAGAGCTCCAGACCTTAATTACAGATCTTGCATTAGAATGTCAGTTGATTGGCCTAAGCATAAACCTTTCCAAAACAAAAGTTATGTCCAACGAATGGGTTCAAGCTGGAAATGTGAATATTAAGAACATGCCATTAGAAGAGGTCAGTGATTACATCTACCTTGGCCAGATTATAAATATGACAGGTGATATAAGACCAGAAATCTATAGGCGCATCAAGCTCGGATGGCAAGCATTTGGAAGGAATTCTTCAGTATTAAGATCAAAAATGCCAGCAAATCTGAAGAAAACAGTATTTGACCAATGCATCCTTCCTGTGCTGACTTATGGCTGTGAGACTTGGACTCTGAATGAATTCACAAAAGGGAAACTTCGGACCGCGCAGAGAGCCATGGAAAGGTCAATGCTGGGCTATACAAAGAAAGATAGGAAAAGAGCTGATGACATCCGGTCTGTTACAAAGGTTAAAGACATCTTAGAGAGAGTACGCTCCTTAAAATGGCAGTGGGCTGGCCATGTTGCACGAAGAAATGATGATAGATGGACAAAACTAGTGCTGGAGTGGAGTCCGAGAGAACATCGAAGGCCTAGAGGAAGACCACCGGACAGATGGGACAAAGATATCAAGAAGATCGCTGGTACCACTTGGATGAGATCTGCCCAAGACCGTTCTACTTGGAGAAGACTGTTGAAGGCCTACCTATACCCACGACTTAAAGAGGCCACATCATTTTAATGATTGAAATGGCTGATTGTATATAGATTGTATATACTAGCGGATGTACCCGTGCTTCGCTACAGGATTCTCAGAAAGACTGTCTTTGTGGTTTTCCTACCTGAAGTCGTCAGAAGGAATGTAGTGATTAAAAGCAATGTTATATAAAATACTCGATCAAATTAATAAACCGCACATTTTCTCACTTTTAACGAACAGTACTACGGTGCCGATCTAACAGTCCAAAGTTCCAGTGCTGCAATGACCAGACCGCAGACAGCCGTGAACACTTCTCTGCCATTATTCCGTTAAATATGTACACTGCTCATTCCAATCAGTGCCTCAGAGTAGGAATTGAATAGCTCGAAGGCTATGATGAACCAGTTTGTTACGTATCAGTAGTACCAGAAATTTATCTAACTCCTCAGCTACTTCCCGCCAATTTTCAGGCAGGCTGTTATACTCGGTACGACCGGGTGAGTTGGCTGTGCGGTTAGGGGCGCATAGCTGTGAGCTTGGATCCGGGAGGTAGTGGGTTCGAACTCCAGTGCCGACAGCCCTGAAGATGGTTTTCCGTGACCTCCAATTTTTACACCAGGAAAATGCTGGGGTTGTAACGTAATTAACGTAGGGGCTGCTTCCTTCCCACTCCTAGCCCTTTCGTATCCCATCTTCGCCATGAGTCCTATCTGTGTCGACGCGACGTAGAGCAAATTAAAAAAAAAACTCGGTATACAGCAGTAATCCCATCTATCGGAGATGAATGGCAACAGAGACACAAAGCAAATCACAACAATGGTCAATGAAATGTTATTGTTGATCAATGTTATGAGCTTTCTGTATTGTAGGCCGTCACATTCAGTTTTCTTCCGACTCTGTAATATAAGACCGTCTTATAAAATTAATTATAGCGTAGACTGTAGTGCCTTATTCCCCGAGTTTACATACCGATTTTCACCAAATTCTGTTAACCGATTTTCTCGTGATGGCGCTGATATGATCTTAGCAACAAACATCCATATTCATGAATATCTCCGTTATCATAGCCGGCACGGTCAAACTATATGACATAAATGATCGGAAATTTAATACTATGTAACTTTATTTATATAGTAATTGTCAATAAGACCACTAATAACACAAATAATCGAGAATTAAATTTTGGGCCTTCCCCTAAACTACCATTTCGCTCAGCGTGAATAAAATTATTTATGGCCTAGATTGTAGCGACTTATTCCCGGACTTTCGATTTTCATTAAATTCTCTTCTGCCGTTTTCTCGTGATGCGTGATGCATGTACAGACAGACAGACAGACAGACAGACAGACAGACAGACAGACAGACAGACAGACAGACAGACAGACAGACATTACGGAAAATTAAACAATGCATTTCCTTGTTACTATGGACATGACCGACACAGAAATACCATCCTTTTTTTAAATTTTGAGCAATGTACAGACAAAACTCTTATTTTATATATATAAGATAGATGTTGTGTGAGACATAAGACAAGCACTCACCGTGAGAAGCAGGGTGCGCGTCACCGAGAAGAAGTTGAGACCCGTCAGTGCGACGTCGTCCGAGACCACCTGGGCGAGGAACCGCTCGACCTGGAAACACATAACCTATCATAATCATTTCCAGTCCTTGTGCAGCTTCTGTTGTCCTTGATTAAGTTCCTATAGGATTCAAGATCAATTGGAAGCAAATAAACACCATCCGCCACGCAGATTACATCATGTTAATTCCTGCTGAACGTTTTATATTTCAATGAAACATTTTTATATTTTCATGAAAACACTGATATGTTCTAATGATAATATTTTCTCAATCATTTAAAAATGTTACCGCTCATTTGCAAAATACTAAGACATATTTCTAACAAGAATATAACTAATGCTCAAAACAAAAACTTCCACCGGGCGAGTTGGTCGTGCGTGTAGAGGCGCGCGGCTATGAGCTTGCATCCGGGAGATAGTAGGTTCGAATCCCACTATCGGCAGCCCTGAAGATGGTTTTCCGTGGTTTCCCATTTTCACACCAGGCAAATGCTGGGGCTGTACCTTAATTAAGGCCACGGCCGCTTCCTTCCAACTCCTAGGCCTTTCCTATCCCATCGTCGCCATAAGACCTATCTGTGTCGGTGCGACGTAAAGCCCCTAGCAAAAAAAAAAAAAAAAAAAAAAAAAAAAAGCAAAAACTTCCATCCATTGCTTACGGCGTCTTGGATCCACCTGCAATCGCTGATATTCTACTGTGGATACTGAAAAATCTTCGATGTAAATAAAACATCTGTTTGTCATTTTGATATTATGCGGGAACTCCATCTTTCTTTTTACACGTTTCATACCTTTTAAAACTGAACGGCTAAGGACATTTGTTTCGTCACATCACACAGGAACTGCTGAAGATATTTTGGTGAAACTTGGTATTTAAACTAAGGTAGACCACGATGAAAGTTAAGATTACCTTTTTTTTCGAAATTCAGATTTGAACACCAGCTCATGAGGAAGGATGTATGTCCTGCCCTTGTCCCGTTCCTCTACAGGGTCGGACATAAGGTGAGATGAATCTTCGTAGCGAGTCTAACGGGACTCGAACTGGCTAACCACAGCGTCAGACTATATAGACTTGACGCCAAGACGTAGACTTCATAAGGAAGCATTAAATTCAAACTTCGAAATAATGCATCTCTCTTAATATTGGGTTTAGGACGAAAGTTAAAGGTGGAAAACGTTTTAGAACTTAATTTGCAGTAATTTTAGTCACATGAAAAATGTTGATAGGATGAAGTTTTCTGAAATCCCCTTGTCACCTCACCGACTGTCCGCCATTGGTCAGCCTAGCTGGAGTTTCCACTAAGCGTCTGCTTCGCGATCACTGTCAACAAATCTCAAGGGGAGACGTTTCAGTTGTAGTAGTGATGTTCTCGAGCTGTTTCACCCATGGACAAGGACGGGTCAGCAGCAAATCTGCACTTCTTATCTGCGCACCACAGGGACGTCTACCAGGAAGTGTTGGGATCATTGGAGTAAGCTACACTGAGTGGCCAAAGGTCGCGGGAAGGGGTGTCCCATTAGGAAATGTGCAGTGTATGACCCCTGAGAGTTGCGGCGTAGCTGAACAGTTTGTCGTGAAGATGGCAACACGTCGCGAGTTAACGTGGGATGATCATCGGCGCTCGGCGCATTGCGGAGATTACACGCGAACAACAGTGTCGAGCGTGGATGTTCAATATCGCAGAGAGAATATTACCACCTGCGTAAACCGCCGGACGGGAGGACCACAGGTGTTTAACGAATGGACATCACGTCGCCTCTACAGAACCATACTGGGCGCTCGACGGGCCACTGCGAGTGAGATCACCACCCAGTTGAATGTTGGTAGTGACGAACCCATTTCTACCAGGACTGTAAGGAGGCAACTTCAACAGCCGGTATCCAACTCGTGTCCCTTTGCTGACACCTCGACACAGAGCTCAACGACGTGCATGGGCTCGCGAATTTTGGCAATGGGCCATGAAACAGTGGTGGCGTGTGGTATGGTCCGATGTATCCCGGTTCCAGTTATATTGAGGTGATGGGCGCTCAGAATGTGGCGTTTGCCCCATGAAGCTATGGATCTTGCGTGTCAACAAGGCGGAAGGTGGCTCAGTTCTGGTCTGGGCGGCATTCTCGTGGTCGCAATTAGGCTCCATCGTCCGGCTGCAGAGAGCGCTGACAGGTGCACGTTGTGCGGGCATTCTTTTAGACCATTTACGCCCCTTTCTGGCACTACAGTACGCTGATGGAGATGCTATGTTTCAACAGGACAATGCAGTCGGCCAACTCGCTGGGTAATCTTATTTTTTGATTTTCAACACGCAATAGTGGCGTCAGGAAGGTCATCCGTCCATAAAACAGGGTCACAACCCCGCAGAGCGTGGGAGTACACGGTAGGAAAAATAATAATCATAACGTTTTCAAACTTGAGACGAAGAATGGAGTGGAAATCGACTGCTTCACTTTCGCGGATGATATAGCAATAATGACGGAGGATTTCGAAAGTGCGACAGAAGAAATGAATGTGCTGAAAGGAATTGCAGAACAAACAGGCTAGCAGATATCCTTTGAGAAGACGGAAATAATGTCAAACTGACCGAACTAAACTTAAAATATGGAACAATAAATCATGTGCATAAATTGAAATACCTTGGTGAGTGGATCCAATCGCCCTAGTGGCGAGAGCAAGAAAATGGAGATAGCTTTCCAAACCACCCAGAACATAAATAACAAACGTGCTTTTCCTATAAATACCAAAACTCATCAATACAGCACTGTCGTCAAGCCGGCATCTCCCTACACGTCAGAATGCATTACCCTCTCTCAGCAACGTGCGCTCGCCAAGTTAGAGAAACACTGGTAAAGATTCTGCACAAGCTACCTTGCCCAAACTACAAAAACGGAATCGACATAAGAAAATCCAGACAAGGAATCTACTCTTAAGAAGGAGAAAATGACGGACTGAATGCTTCTGCGGTCACCTGCGGAGGATGGACGACTCTCGATGGACAAAACGAAAATTCGTTTAGACTCAAAACCAAAAAGAACAATTTCCCGGCACATTAACGTCAAGGAAGACGTCGAAGAAATGGGCCTACGACCAGAAGATGCGTACAAACGAGAAGTTTTCAGAACAAGCCTTGAGACTTTTGGGACTTTTCGGGATGTGAAATGGACAACTGGCGCCAAGTTGTCCGATGAAGGCCGAGCTCGACAGAGCAATCCCATGAAAACCTACTGAATCAATCGAAAACTGACTAAACGCCAGAATGTATCGTGGTTCCTGGTTGGCCGATTATCGAATATCAATATAACTCCACCAAGCTGAGCCCAATGTTTGGGAAGCCAGGCTCTGCCTGTCACCAGTCAGGATGAAGGGCGAGTGATAGAGGAGTAACTCCTCTTTAAAAAACCTTGGTCCAGCTGACCCGGCTGGTAATCCCATGTAAGGGCCCCTTGCCACGGTTACGGTGAAGGCAGAGAGAGGTCTCGGTACGGCGGAACTGACGGAAGAGGCATAGCATCCTGCAAAATCCACATTGCGTCGACTTGTAACAAGCGGCAACGTGGTCAGCGTCTGATCCTCTAGTTGAGGCGGCTGCATTAAAATCCTCTCCAACTCAAAAATCGAGTCGTACAATAGTGGTCTCAATTGCGATCACCCCAAAAAGAAAAACCTCAAGTTGACCGCATGATGGAAGAGACGACCTTAGAATCACTACCCCCAGGCACCAGTCGACAGACTGGCCTTACCTGATCATCGGATTCTGGGGGATCAGGGACACCATGCGGAGAAGAATCGGAGCTACTTAAGACCTTGTAATACTCTCAAAACTGGACGTAAAACCTTTTTTTGATAACATATAGTTCTTATGGCGACGATGGGACAGGAAAGAGCTAGGAGTAGGAAGGAAGCGGCAGTGGCCTTAATTAAGGTACAACTCCAGCATTTGCGTAGTGTGAAAATGGGAAACAACGCAAAACCACCTTCAGGCCTGCCGATAGTGGGATTCGAACACACTATCTCCCGGATGGAAGCTACAGCCGCGCGCCCCTAACCGGACGGCCAACTCGCCCGGCCGTTAAAACTTTATTGGCACAATTAATGTGAACACCCTCACTAAAACAGGTAAATTAAAACAACTGACCAGCGTCCTCGGGACTAAACCGGATCGCGAATGAACAAAGAATCACCAAGGTACAGAAGGCCTATAGGCTAACGTGGGCTCACTACAACAAGAAAAGCATTTAGATAGATGCAAACTTACGGCACTATAAAACAGTAATTCTTCCAGGACCAACCTATACAGTCGAAACAATGGTGACCGACGGTCATTCTAAAATTAAGGACATAGAAAAACAGGAACGAAAAATTCTTCGGATGATTTATGGGGCAATCAAGACAAATGACATCTGGATGAAGAGACCGCAGAACGAGCTCAATGAAAAGATAAACACAGTTATACGGATGAAATCAGAAAAATCCGAGCAAAGTTTTACACAAACATTTACAGAATGGACAACTCCAGAACGGCAAAGAAGCTACTCAACATCGTAACAAAGAATAAATGCGGTACGGAATGGCTAAAAGCGGTTCAGAGCGACCTACAACAGATCAACAAGTGAAACTCGAGGACCGCACCGAGTTCCGAAATAAAATCACAGATGTAAAATTTGAGTCAAGAATATTACAACCTGGAAACAGTGGACAGAGAAGTGGAAGAGGAAGCATTCAGAGAGGATGACGAGATTTTGGGAAGAAAAGAGGAAAAACGCCCGAAGATGATATTCGCTCTCCTTAAGGGGAACAATCGTGTAAATAAATGAATACATCAATATATAATAATAATAATAATAACAACAACAGTGTGGCCTTACCTCCTCGCAGTAGCTCTCTGGCGGGACGGAGTACAGGAGAGTCTTGGGTTCCTTACTACGGTCGAATATGTCAGCGGCGAGCAGAGACACTGCACACGTCTTGAGCAGCAAGTAGCCGAACGACCAGTAGAAGTAGACCGCGTCCAGCAGGTTGGGGGACATGGGGCTGTACACACATCTCTGCTCTAGTTACTCTCTATCAACCATATATGAAGGAAAACAAATATTTCCGTGTCTGCGTGTAAAAGAAGATAAAAATATACACAGAACGAAAAGATCGGAAATTATACATTAATGTTTGTGAAAATTACAACACTGTTAAAGAATGCCCCGAATGAATTGAAACTCTGTGGATGTCTCTGAACTTAAATACCGAGTTTATCTGTGATGTTCTCACAAACTACCACACGGACTGTGCATAGATTGTAGTTTCGTATGCATAACGTAAAGTCCCACAAAAATGTATACAAGAGACTTACTTCAACAATTTAAAACTATATGCTGTATACGTATAGGGTGAATTCGAACTCCACCGACAAACTTTCGCAGGTTGTTCAGGGATACCTTGGTACAAGGGACCCGTAGTCTCCGGTGGCTCAATACAGAGTAATAATGTAATTATGATTTATTCAGTTTGTTTCCCCAATCTGTGAAAATACCTTCACGACAGTGGAAATAACCCAACCGTACTGTACAATACAAAAGACAGAGTAATTCAACAACCCTCAAACGAAACACAGCGTGTTCTATCAGTGTACTACACTCTACAGTACGCACTGTCTGTGTCTGATGAGGAGTCGCGGCAGCTTCATTGCATATTCATTATTAGAGCCCAGATGTTTATGATATGTCATATTTTTTCTTTATATTATTTCCATGGAAAATACGACTTAAGTTTGATTTTATCTACGGTGACTAAAACTATGCAATTTTCATGAGTCATATAAAGTCACATTTTGGCTTTTTTAACGTTCTTGTCATTTTCTCGTAATTTTGTCCATATTAGGGTCATATATCCCCGCGAATTTTCGTATTTTGGTCATATATTTATCTTTTTTATTCCATTTTCGCATACACGCTTGCAGTTCTTTCAAAGACGGATTTTTCACATCTCCTAATCGTTGTCTCTAATTTCTTACAATTATCTTTCTTAGAAATATATAACTTATGTATGCGAATCAGGAGAGTAAACTGTATAGAAAGAGACAAATGATCAGAAAGCTGAGGCTCAATGTAACTAATGATTTGACGTAGGGGCCTATTCCAAATATAGCCCTATAACATCCTGCGATGTTGAGCGGTCTTTTCCCCGTCACAAGTCAATATTGCGTGAAAATAGAACATCGTTCCTATTTGAAAACTTTAAAATGTACGTAATTTGCTATTGTAATTGTTTCTGATCGCGCATCAAAATGTGATATTTATTTCATTCTGTGCAGAATCGAGAATTTCCTCTGGATTGCGACATTAAATACATTCAAAATAGCGTATAATAGTAAAAATTAATAGTATTACTTATTTATAATTAACAAATGTGCTAGATTTTAAAAATATATTTTCAATATAATGCCTAATTTAAGCAGTGAAGATTTCGAAAATGTTACTAAACCATTTTGAAGTCATATTTTAATACTGTTTAGGTCCGGCTCCATGGCTAAATGTTCAGCGTGCTGGCCTTTGGTCAGAGGGGTCCCGGCTTCGATTCCCGGCAGGGTCGGGAATGTTAACCATCATTGGTTAATTTCGCTGGCACGGGGGCTGCGTGTATGTGTTGTCTTCATCATCATTTCATCCTCATCACAACATCTGCACCTGGTGAGCCGAACATGTCCTCGGACACTCCCGGCACTAAAAGCCATACGCGATTTCATTTCAATACCTTTTAGGTCACAAATGCTTGCATATTTCTAACAATGTTAGGTCATAAATATCAGAGTCCTAAAATAATAATAATAATAATAATAATAATAATAATAATAATAATAATAATAATAATAATAATAAAGAAACATGTAGGCTAATACCGAATGAATATTTTTAAACGTAGCGTACTTACGTATTTATTATGAAACCGGACATGGCGTCCTATTCATTATCATTCTGCAGTACATAGAGTAGAGTAAGTGTGTAACTAAAGCAGAATTCCACCGCCACTTGGAAACTTCACAACAGCACTTTGGTTCACAAGAATCACCGCGGACCATAGAGTTAGTAAATGGTACACTAGACGTAGCATTGGCGCCACCGTCTACGAGAGTGGTGGTGGTGGTGATTATTGTTTTAAGAGGAAGTACAACTAGGCAACCATCCTCTATATAACACTAATCAGAGGGAAAAATGGAAGGGATCCGACACTTCGAAAAATGAAGGTATCGGCCTAAGGAAGACAAGGGCCACGAAGGGCGTGAAAATGAAAAGACTCCCTAGCCCTCCCAAACCTAATAGCGTCGGGATCGGAAAAGACCAAGAGTTGACCAAGGGAGGTCGGATACGATAGATGAAAGTGAGGAGCCTGGCACAAGTAAGTGGAAGCAATGCCAGCACTCAGCTGAGGGCCCCGTGGTCGCCAACCCACGCTCCAAAGATCAGAGCCCCTCGGGCCCCTTTTAGTCGCCTCTTACGACAGGCAGGGGATACGTGGGTGTTATTCTACTGCCCCCACCCACAGGGGGACCGTCTACGAGAGAATCACTGTAGCGAGCGGAGTAGCTGTTTGGCAAAAAGCTCTCTCCGCTGTACTCATCAATGTAAATAGGGGGCTTTTAAAACTGTGTGGATATAGATAACGTTTAAAATTCTTACATGTAAATATTCTCTGATACTACAGTTTACTTGCGATGCTTCTCTGCAGTAAAAAAAGAAGGCCCAAAAAGCACGAATACAGGACTAAATGCACAATAAATGAGGGCGGTTTTCAGGTGCAGTTAATTAACACAAAATCTACTTACTGTTCATATTAAGTCTTCCAACAACATACGTTCATAAGGAGGGCTTGTATTTGTGTAAATGACCAGGACTGTGGTATAATTCTGCCCAACTACTGAAAATGTCCTCTCTCGTACGAAGGGAATGAGCGAGTTTTTAGGCCTAAAAATGTTGGCGAGATTTTGGGGTAAAGTTGATAAACTATTATCATCGCCGGTTTAGACCCTAGCTTTCTGAGCACATGTTGGCAGGTTCGAGCCTGGCTGAGTCCGGTTATACTTGAAGGTGCTCAAATATGTCAGCCTCTTATAGATGGATTTACCGGCACATGAAAGGACTCCGGTGGAAAAAAAAATTCCGACACATCAGCGTCTCCGAAAATCGCGTAAGTTGTTAGAAAAACGTAAAGCCATTATTATTATTATTATTATTATTATTATTATTATTATTATTATTATTATTATTATTATTATTATTATTATTATTACCGATGTTTTCTAAATGCGATTACAAGTGGAAATATGACACTCGGTTGTGGTTTCAGCCTATTATCGAGATTTTATTTAGCTTTTCTTGAAATGTATAATTTGCTTTAAGATTCTAACTTGTAAAATGATTTCCGTTAATGGGAAGGGAGAGCGATAAATTATATGATTGAAGAGAACTAAAAAAATAATTACAATATGCTTTACATCGCACCGACACAGATAGGCCTTATGGTGACGATGGGATAGGAAAGGACTAGGAGTGGGAAGGAAGCGCCCGTGGGCTTAATTAAGGTATAGCCCCAATATTTGCCTGGATTAGAGAGAGGTCTCGGCAGTAGAGTTCTTTTGCATAGACTTTTATCTTGTTGATAACAGGTCCCCAGTTTTGTTGATTCATGTCACTGGTCTTTCGAGCGTAATATATTCCAAGTATCTTGTTTGATTCTACCATTTGTAGCGGTGGGAGTTGAGGTAATGATGCCCAGTCTCCTAAAGGAATCACTTTGGGTTTACGATAGTTAATAGACAACCCAGATACTGCACTGAACTGTACGAGAGCATTTCGCATGTGCAGTATATCGTTATCCGATGTTAATATTACGCTGACGTCATCCGCTTAAGCAGCTACCGCGAGCTTTGCACTTCCTTGTGTATTTCTCCTATTTCCTTATGCAGCTTGCAAACGAGAGGATTCATGGCCAAGGTAAACAGCACCATCGAAGCCGGACATCCTTGTTTTACTGACCTCTTAATGGGAATGGTTTTAGTGTGAAAGCCATTAATATGCAAAATCGCAGATACGTTTGTGTATAGACACTGAATGTAAGAGATACATGTGGGACTAAGACAATGCCATTTTAAACAGTTTACCAGATAATGATGATTCACACTGTCAAATGCACGCTGATAGTCTAAGGACACTAGTAAGCTCTGTGAATGAGTGCGTTCCGTTGACGCCACGTAATCACGCAGCGAACAGGTAACACCAAAAATTGTTCGTCCAGGCACTTCACAGTGTTGTGCAGGGTGGATTATGGAGGATAATAACGGTCGTAATCTGTTGACGAGAATTCTGGCTAATATTTTGTAGTCGTAAGTTAGGAGGGTGATTGGGCGATAGTCATTGACAGTAATAGCTGTAGAGAACTTCTTTATCAGTACAACAATCCCTCGACGATGCGATTCACAAAGTTGTTTTCTCTGTAACACAGTGTTCAGGACGAAGGTGAAGTCTTCTCCAATTATCGGCCAGCAGGTAGAGTAAAATTCCTGATGTATTCCATCAATCCCAGGTGTTTTTGAGCTCTTCCCTTGTCGTATTGCTTTTAAATCTCTTCTTTGGTTATGGGCCCTTCAAGGCTTTAGTTATCCTCTTCTCTGAGCGGTGGAGGTTTACAGTCAGCAAAAAAAAAAATAATTTCATTGTCGTGGGTGGGCTCGGCATCGAACAGTTGTCGATAAAAGGAATCGAAAGCCTTACTTGTCGGTTGTGTTGTGTACTCTTGTCCTTCTGGGTCTTGAACTTTCAATATGGGAGATGATCTGCGGCGCTTGAAGTCCTTCATTAAATGATAAAAATCGATCTGTTCATTTTCGATTGGTTCGTTGAACCGACTGCGTATTTTGAATCCCTGCGGTCGTTGGTGATATATAGCAAATATTTTTGCTTTATAGCGGCTGCTTTTACTTCTTCTCTCTGGTGATGGCTGGTAGTTTTCTTGTAAGTCATAAATACACCTAAAATGAAGGTTTGTTAGACGTTCTTCGTCTTGATAAAGTTCGTAAGATTTTCGCTTAAAGAAATATTTAATTTGCGGCTTTACATACCGATCCCACCAATCAGCACAATCGTGATGTCTAATCTTTCTTTTACTCCATTCTGACCAAATAAATTTCAGCTCTTCAAGGATACTAGCATTTTGAAGACAGGTTACATTCATCTTCCAGTAAGAGCGTCCTCCTGGTATAAAATTTATATTTAATCTTATGCGTAGGATAACAGCTTCATGATCAGAAAATGTGACTGGTACTACTTCTACACGACTTATGTCATTTGCTAAATTTTGAGGAACATAAAATCGATCCAGTCTTGCTGCTGAATTTGAAGAAAAGAAAGTAAATCCTGGGGTATTATGTTTTAGCACCCAAGGATCACCCATTTGGAGATTTGTAACTAAAGTCTGTAAGCTGCTGCTCGGCTTAAAGGGACCTGTACAGTCTACTGCACGCAGTACTCAGTTAAAATCACTCCCCATCACATAATGCGTAGGCAAGGAGCGAAGTAAATATGTTAAGTCCGACTGAAAGAATTCGTTCCTTTCCTGGCGTTTATTACTCCCAGATGGTGCATAAACATTGTAAAACAGGTAATCTTGAAATCTGCCACTCATTCCACGACCAGAGGGAAGCTTCTCTATGGATTGCAGTTCAATACCTTACTTAGTAAGGATAGCAGTACCTACGTTATCACTACCAGTGTTTACATAGGCATTATAGTTTAATACCGAAGAAAAATAATTGATGGAGACCTCCTGTAGCATTACAAGATCTATATCATGACACTGTAGAAATTTCAGTAGAGAATACATTTGAGTTGTTGTTGACTTATTGTTGAAGTTGACTGTCCCCACTGTTGTGTGAGGGTCATGACACTACAACAGAGAGAAAAATAGAATGCAGTCCACATATCGATATTCTGTCAAACTATTTCTTCGTAGTCGGGGGAGGTAATCCTTGCTTACTCGTTCCTGTCTTATACGAATGGTTTCGTTGTTTACCAGCTAACTTGCTTACTTTTTGCTGACCGGGGTTGCATTTTGTTACGTCAAACGATATTTCTGCTACTGGGCCCTCTCTACGCAATACTTCCTCCTCTAGGTCCATCTGACTGTTCCACGATCCGAGAGTGGGAGGATGTTGTTCAGTGATCAGAGACCTACCCGTATCAAAGATAATGTACTTTCCGGAGGGCGCTGGCTCTCAGCTTCAGACCTTCTCAAAGGTTGAAGAGTGATGGGCATTGTATCAAGTTGTTGGTCTTCCTGTCTCAGCGTGTTTGCGATCGCGTTATTTTCTTCTATGGTTCCTTGATCTGATACGTGCATGTCCTTGATATCTAATGTTTCTTCTACTGATACGATATCTGAGTCTGTACTGTCATTTGAAGCTAATGGAAGTTGGTCCCCTGCAGGTGCGTTAGCTATATCCTGTGAATCGGCTTTTAACACTGGTGTGTTTACTATGTCCATATGTTCTAACCTATTGTCATGACTCGAGCCAGGTGTTGTAGGGTTGATGTTGCTATCTTTGCTACTTTCCACTGCACCGTTCGCTACCCTGCCCTGTACGGACGTTGGTTTGTTTACATCCGTGAGAGTGGGTTCTGAATCTGACCGTGCGCTGTCAAATGAGGGAGGTTTGAATATATCGCTCAATGTGAAGCGTGATCTAGATGCCGTCGATGGTTTGGTATTAGTAAATCTAGTGGGACAATTAGTCCGAATATGAGAACAACTTCCGCATGAAAAACAATGTTGCTCCTGTCCGGGGTAGGTTACATATGCCTCATAACCCGCTACATTGAGGGTTGAAGGAATAGGATTTTCAATTGACATCTGAACTATCCTTATTCCTGTATCGACTTGATACCGGGATCTATTTGACCACTTCTCGTTTTCTATCTGTTGTACCTTGCCATAATTCTGCAGGACGTACTGTACCCGCTCGTTCGGTACTTCCGGCGGTATACTCATTAAGCGTACAGTGGTAAGTTCTATTTCACCGGGCATGATTTAACTGTCACTGATTCACCATTCATTAATGTAAGAGAATTTGTACCTCTAAATGAATGTAAGTACTTCTGGTAGCTTCTGTCATTATTAAATTTGAGATAGGCTGCATTCTGTTTTCCAACTAGTTGAATTGTTTGTAGTTCATCATCACATACCTTTAGAACATCTTCTATCCACTGGTGAATTTCGTGGGCTGTTGGTCTTCTTGCCGAATACAACTTTCCGGCTGTTTTGCCGTGTAATTTTGGATGCCATTTTGCCTAACTGTACTCGTTCAATAACTTCGACTTCAAATGAACAAACACTCACACTACCGTCCTCGTCAAGTTAGCAGTGGACCGGCCAGACAACCTGCTTGACCGGCTGTACAAGCAAGACTGTAATTGGGACAACAAACCAAACGAAATGCAGTTATGGTGTAATGAGTGACCGGAGACTCAGAAGGTATCCGTGAACAACTGCGAAAGCTTGTCGGTGGAGTTGCGGTTCATTCTGTGTATATACTGTATTCAAAACAGACATCAGCGCGCTCACGGGTAAATAACAAAGACTCATACAAAGTTGTCATTTTATTTCTCTGTAGACACAGAACAAAATAGCAAATTGCACTGGAGGTTAGCGTTACTGTTTACAAGACTGCACTATACTATTTTATAAAAAAGAAGGAAATATCTAAAGATATTTTGACATTCCACAATTTTGGACGTTTTCGATAATGATGATTCACTAGTGGACTTTTTCCGAGTGGAATATTTCTCCCAACCTTTTCTGCGCTGTTTGTGGTCATTTTGCATTGTAATGTTTAACCTGGAAGGGTTTAGCCCCTCTTGAAGACATACTTACTTCATACTGTTGAGCAGCTGCACGCAGATGAAATAGAGGTTGTTCCCAAAGGAGAGCAGGACCAACTTTGAGACGCACGAGTCCACGGTCTTGGTCAGGTACGACAGGCTGTTGTAGTCCTCTCTCAGTTGGCGCCACAACAGCTCAGGCAGGAACTGTTGAACACAAGCGATGAAACTCAGCAATACATTTCTGTGCCGGTCATGTTACAAGCGTCTCGGTATAACACTGCGATAATACGACCTGTCCAATTACAACGCATTCTAGCAGTGTGTATGGCCGTGGATGCTTTTATTTCCATAATCCCATCGGTTTCGTGATTCGGTGATGGTGACAACTAGTTTGTTTACGTTGATCAGCCGATGAAGACATCTATGATCGAATCCAGCCTAGTTATGCCATCTACACTATATAAGTTTGATAACTTAAAATAGAATAATGAAATTGATCAAAGTAATATTTAAAACTCGGATTCGAAATAATACAATTTGTTTTGCGTTTAAGATACTATGGATGATTTCGTGCTCAGTTAATCAGAAAACTAAGACGATGCTTTTATTAGTTCACTTTTTCAATTACGTAACCTACAGTTTTGTATAAGGTGTTAAACTTTTGAAACTTTCTTAGTAGAAACAGTGAGGAGTAGGGTTGTTATTTTACTTATAATATAATAGGGAACATGCATGATCCGGGGTTTTAATTAAAAATATGCTAATCTGATTCAAAATTGCATGCAGAATTCAAAAATGTGATCAGAATGTACAAATAATAACTTGAAACATGATAAAAATCTACGAAAATGTCACGTCACGCAAGTACGCGATCTCATTGGCCTGACGTCATCGTACAGGTTGACTGAATTAGCAGACGAAATAACACACAGTGTGCTGTGAGAAGCAGGATACACTTCGCGTATTTCTACTTTACGTTAGTGTCTAGTATGGTTAAATTCGAGGTCTATACATTGGATAATAATCTGAGTGGTATATTTTAGACTTAAAATGAATCCTGCGCAGACAGTGAGGCAGAAAACTTATAAATGGTGTAGAGTTCCGATGTGCAATAGCATACCAAACAAATTGTTTATAAACGTTCCAAAGACGCTAAAACTAGGGAGAAATGGATTTTGGCGAGCTGGAGAAATGCTGGTGATATATCGGAAAAGTCTACAGTTTATTTTTTTGAAGATTTTAACGTAAGATGAATTTGTTTGAATTTTCAAATCACTTTTCCATGTCAGCTGTTCTAGTGGTAATACTTTAAATTTTAATGTATGATGCTTTATTTAAATGCTTCAATTACATCTTGGAATATGAAAGTAATAAACAGTGCATTAAATAATGCTGATTATTAAAGTATTCTCCAAACCTAACCTATGTTTTGGGTGATCCATGTCAAGATAATAAATCAAAGGGGTTATGAACCATTTTGACAGCTCTAATTCTACCAATATATCTTGGCATGGGACAGTTATGTATGTCTTTAATGAAGAGCTTAATTGGTAAAGAAATTTAGGCTATATCTAAATGCTCTATAATGTAACAAAGAATAGCGTGTACATCATGAAAGGAAACAATGTGAATTTAACAAATATATAACTCTACACAAAACCAATGCTTGTCTGTTGGGGTCTTATAAGTTAATAACGCTCAATTATAATAATTATCATAATATTAATGAAATAAATAACATAATTGCACACAGGTGAAAATAGTGATGTAGGTGTTTAAAATATTATCCAACTTAGCCTAAGTTTTAGGTTATACAAGCCAAGTCAATAAACCGAAGGGTAAAATACCGCGCGAGTTGCCCGTGCGGTTAGGAGCGCGCAGCTGTGAGCTCGATGCTGAGGCTGTACCTAAGGCCACGGCCGTTTGTTCCCATTCCTAGGCCTTTCCTGTCCCATCGTCGCCATAAGACCTATATGTGACGGTGTGACGTAAAGCAAAAAAATAAAAGTCACAGCACCCAAAGACATTCCTGTATTGAGCGACTAAAATGTCACCAGGACACTTTTCTTTCCTGATATGCTCAGCTTGTTAAAAGCCAAATGTAATTAATGTTATTGGCTTCACGCCCCGCTAACTACTTCTACGATTTTCGGAGACGCCGATGTGCAGTAATTTAGTCCTGCAGGAGTTATTTTACGTGCCAGTAAATCTACCGACACGAGGCTGACGTATTTGAGCACCTTCAACTACCACCGGACTGAACCAGGATCGAACCTGCCAAGTTGGGGTCAGAAGGCCAGCACCTCAACAGTCTGAACCACTCAGCCCGACTTGTGAAAACTAGATGAAGTCATATTTATCTTTATCATGTTTAACTTTTTCCCTCCACAAAGATATTTAATTCTCTTTCATGGGCCCCGGAAGTGGGTAGGCCAGTTGTCCCAACCATAAATATATATATTTTTTGGGAATGATTGATTATAGCCCTATAGTACTATGATCTTTCTTTCTTTCCTTCTTTCTTTCTTTCTTAATCAGTTTATCCTTCAGGGTTGGTTTTCTCTCGGACTCAGCGAGGGATTTCACCTCTACCACTTCAAGGGCAGTGTCCTGGAACGTGAGACTTTGAGTATGGTGATGACACTGGTGAGGAGGGCCATTACCTCACCCAGGCGGCCTCACCTGTTATGCTCAACAGGGGCCTTGTTGGAGGATGGGAGGATCGGAAGGGATAGACAAGGAAGAGGGAAGGAAACGGCCGTGGCCTTAGGTGCCTGGAGGAGAAGTAGGAAGAAACGAAAAACCACTTCGAGGATGGCTGAGGTGGGATTCGAAACCCTTCTACTCAGTTGACCTCCCGAGGCTGAGTAGACCCCGTTCCAGCCCTCGTACTATGTTTTCAACTTTCATGGCAGAACCGGGAATCGAAACCGGGCCTCCGGGAGTGGCACACATTAACCACTACACCACAGAAGCGGACTAGTACTATAATGCTACCTATATGTTTATGTTAGTGCTGAAATCCGAGTTCTTACTTTACTATTGCTGAAAGCCCGAAAATGTAATGTTATTCTTTAATAGGGGAGTCAGTCTGGAAGGAAATGTTGAACGTGATGTGATATCTATCCAGGTTCGTTGTTATCCTAATACTATGGGTTACAGTACATTGCACGTATATAAAAGACACCACTTAGAAACTTGCTTGTTATCCGCGAATTTCTGCGGCCACAAAAGTCACTATTTTTCAAGAATAATGACATTTACACATGATAGATTGTCTGACTGTGCTGTTTTGAACCTTTCTTCCGTCATTTCTAAGTTATTCGCTATCATCAATAATAAACAATCGGCTTTTAGCAACGGCTGATGCACAACGGCTGGTAGAGCTCCATGCGGTACTGGATCGTGACGTCACAGCGCGCCGCTTACGTCAGAGGCCGTTTCACTCGCCTTGCGGAAAGGCACTATTAAATATTTTTTTTAATGGTAGAAAACAAGGCAACATACCACAGTGTAATACGTTTACGTACTATTTCATTGGTGTACTTTTCAATAAAAATATTTTTGAAAATGATGCATGTTCCCAATTGATGAATTATGAAGGATACTATACGCGAATCTTTTCTTGAGCCCGATGTTTACGGGGTGAGGAGTAAGGAGGGAGCGCTGCCGGTTCCAGTAATACTGCCAACTGGATGGAAATGAAATCTGAATTGAATCGATAATATGATCGATCGATATGAATTTTCTAAACATTTATTATCTCACGTCAACAACTGTGTCACACATACATTATTTAACATTATATGACATTTCTCGATGCGAATCTTGTTACTAGCATGAATTATATAGTTTGGCTTTGATGTGTAAACAACAACAGTACTAGTTCGCAAAGTGAACGCCAGATGTCGCACAGCTATGAATAAGCGATTCATAGTTTGTGTTTCAAAGGTTGCCAATATGGATGTCGAAGATAACCGAGGTCTACCGATTCAGCACTAGAGAGCTCAGGGCTCAGGAAAAGATTCGCGTATAGTACATAACCTGTACTTTTTGCAAGTTAGACTTTTCAAGCTTGGTTAACACAAAGAATGATGGTTAGGGTGTTCTTTTACGTGTAATAATAGTATTGATGGATTATGAAAGATTCTAGATTCCCTATCATTTTACCTAGTCTTTTCTTAAATGATTTCAAAGAACTTGGAAATCTAACGAACATTTCCAAAGGAATTTATTGACCACGCGTTGACACAATTCAAACAACAATTTTCCCCTCCATTTACGCAAAAACAATTGCTAACCGATTGTCATATTTACTACAAATCATACAAGATGGCAGCATTTTCGCGACAAAAGGCAAAGGCCGTCAGTGGCCATAGTCGGCTATGCTGGCCATACTTTTCGGGAATACATTCTGATTGGTCTGGTCGTATTACCGTAGTGTTATACCGATACGCTTGTAATTTTGGTATTTAGTGGATAGCAACGACATTCTGACGGACATCAGGCCATGCTCCTCTCCGCACCACCCCACCCGCCGATTGCATCAAGAGTGGGTTGGCGACCACAGCGCTTACATTTATTTGCGCCAGGCTTCTCATTTTCATCTGTCCTATACGACATCCCTTGACCAACTCTTGTTCTTTTCCGGCGGTATTAGAGCTTTCGATGCCTAGGGAGTCTGTCACTTTCTTTGGCCGATACGTTCCATTTCTTCCTCTGATTGGTGTTAATAGTGGATGGTTGCCCAGTTGCACTTCCTCTTAAAACAGTAATTACCATACACAGGACATCATCCTCTTATCATTACAGTCGATTGGTCTGGCTGAGTCTGGCGACAATTGCTTCGCATGAAAAGTTATGGTAGTCTGAAGTGGCGTGGACCAGCGGCAAAGTGGCCATTCTCTTGTCCTTTCTGGTCACGGAACTCGTTATCTTGAAACTTTATGTAACCCTCAATTTACTCGCCTCGGGTCACAGAGACCAGACTAAATTTTCTTCGATACATGGTAATATAAAATATCGGTAACGCTACGTATATAATTTCGTTAAGAAGGAACCTATACTTTCCAGTGTCGACTTACTCAAATGAGACATAAAAACTTTCCAGTCTGTCAAACACAAAATTTCAATATAAATTATAACACTATAAAGATACCTGTAAAAAAAATACATACTATTCTACAAAGAATGACATGTTTTGTTGTACAAGAACATCTTCAAATCCTATCAAATCACTTAAATCATGTATATAATGTACAGTATTGTTTACGTTGAGGCCGGTCTCCACTGATTAACATTTAACAACAATTTGTTAAATGTTAACTGGTGACACCATCAACATGTTAAATGTTGAATACTGTTTCATTTAACCTTGTGTCCACACTTAATAAACATGTTAAACTTGACTTCCTTTGTTTATATACAGTTAGTTCATGCGGTAATACATTTAGGTGATGTCTAGTATTTTTAAACAAGGACAATGGACTCAGATGAAGAGGATTTGGCCTTTGTTATTGCTATTGTTGCTTCTTGTTATGATTTAGAAATGCAGTTCTATTAGACATATTTCCTCCCCTCATCCTGCTCATTGCTTCAAAAAGCAAACCGCTCCCGCCCCCCGACTTTTCTGATTTTTTTTTTTTTTTTTTTTTTTTTTGCAATACTCGACTGTACTGGGAACGGAGGGACGCTACGTTTTTCCGATGCACTCGCGGGAACAATTATAGATAATTTAGAGTTCCTAGATGATGTCGGCTTTCTTCTCTTTATCCCTGCATTCCTTTGATGAGACATCCCACAAACGAGGCCTTTCTATTATATAATTAATTAAGTCCAAAGTAATGTTGCTCCACTCCATTTGCATTTATGACTATAAATTTTAGTATAGTGCAGAGAGAACGACACACTTCCGCGTATCGATACCAGTACTGTATTTTTAGCTTATAACAAATAGAATGAGTGTTGCGGAGTGTTGTAACTATAATCCTACTTCACGAGAAGCACGTCGTTTGCATCGTTTGGCTATCTGTTGACATGGAAACGGCAAGGAAGTTGCCGGAGCTGTGCCAACATCTCACAAACAACGAATTGTTTTGATATGTTTTCCACTTGGAGCGGAAACACGCGAACATGTTAAAAGTGTTAACCTCAACATTCTGAGTTAACATGCAAAGTCTATTGGAAGACACAATCACAATATACATGTCAATTGTAACATGTTAAATGTAACATGTTAAATTTAACATGTTGGTGTTAAATGTTAATCAGTGGAAACCGGCCTCTGCGTAAACTTGTCAATGAGAGAGAGTTTAGTGATAATATGAACAATTATTAACAAATAATCATGATGTTATAAGGACTCAACCATCACCGTATTAACATAATGTTGTACTTATCTGGATTGCCGAGGCTATTTCACGACTTCTTTCTGAGGATGTTTTTGTAGAACGAAACATGTCATTCTTTGTATAATAGTGTGCATTTTTACAGGTATGTTTATAGTGTTATAATTTATATTGAAATTTTGTGTGTTTCACAGAGGGGAAAGTTTTTATGTCTCATTCTATATAATTTCGTCTGCTGTTGAGTTGTCATAGTGCAGTAGGGTCACTGTTGACAATAATTGTGAGATTTGAGCCGACGCGAGTGTGTGTTCTGCTAGAAGATAAACGCAAAAATGACTAGAAAGTCAGTGAGGGGCTAAACAAACTTCAACATAGTGCAAGGGTTTGATCCCGGCTGAGTCGGTGATTGTGATCTTCATTGGTTGTTTCCTCCAGCTCGGGACTGGGTGTTTGTGCTGCTTTCAACATTATATTTTATCGCAGGTGTAGCTCCACTCTCAGAAGTGGGTAGGTCGCCCGTCGGCGTCAAGTATAATATAATCAACCGCACCAAGTTAACATCCCCGGCTCGGCCAAGAGTCGAACCTGGGGCACTACGCCGATCATTCAGCTAGCAATCAGGACTTCATATTATGCATAAGAATTAATAAGTTCTCTTATATTACGCCTTGAGTACACTTACACATTTTTATTTACAACGGAGGGTCAAAAAATCCGACGCGAGTATTTATGTTTCTTCTCTGTCACGCGAGTACTTAAGGGTTAACCATAAAATATTTCTGAGGAAAGCAAACAAAATATTGGATATTATCGGCACAAAACATGTGAATAATTCTGGGAGAGAGTTGGTCGTGGTGATTATTGTTTTAAGAGGAAGTAGAACTGACCAACCATCCTCTATATAACACTGATCAGAGGGCTCATGACTTCGAAAAATGAAGGTATCGGGACAAAATACAAAGACCACGAAGGGCGTGAAAATTAAAGACTCCCTAGGCCTCGGGTGCTCTAATACAGTCGGGGTCGGAAAAGAACAAGAGTTGACCAAGAGAGGTGGGATAGGATAGACGAAAATGAGCACCCTGACACAAGTAAGTAGAAGCAATGTCAGGATTCGGCTGAAGGCCCCCTGGTCGCCAACACACGCTCCCAGGTTAAAAACTCCTGGGGCCCCTTTTAGTCACTTCTTGCGACACGAGGGGATACCGAGGGTGTTATTCTTGCGCCCTCACCCACAGGGAACTGATTGTTGGAGAATAATATGACCAGTGGAAGTGAACCGTGGACATTAGTTGAAGCTTGATGCTACAGGAGATTACTGAGAGAAATGTTCACGAGGCGTTTAGAAGAGTAGGAGACAGAAGACGTTTCATGACACGAATAAAAATATGGCAGGATCATCTAACAGGCCATATACTTAGACATCATGGGTTATTGAAGAAAATAATAGAGGGGGTTCCATGCAGGGGAAAAATTATAGAGGACGACTAAGATTACAGTACGTGACGCGAATAGTAGATGGCGTTAGATGTGACTCTTACTACGAACTGAGAAGGAAAGTAGAGAAAGGTAAAGAATGGAGAACTGCTCCCAACAAGCCTCACGGCTGTTCACTAGAGAGAGAGTTTCTGTCAGATATGACCTAATTATAAAATAAAGTGAAATTTTCCTTTATATGACGAATTCAACTAATAAGCCTCATCCTGGGTTCCTTATAGACAGTAATATAAACTTCCTGATCCGTCTATTCAATACTTCATTAGACTATTCACATTAAAACAATAATTGTCATTAAATTGCCACATTGAATATACTGTAGGTCTACATTAACCTATTACAAAATTAAACAATATGTGTGAATAAATGTAAGTAATTAAAAGTCGTTAAAATAAACTGGTGGAAAAAAATCAAACACCATGAAATAAGCAATACAGAATACGGAAATTTTGGCAATATATTTGGCGAGGTAACATATTGAACCCTTTGGTCCAAAATATTTAATTGATTAAAGGTACAAAACCACAGGTTAATATCCGCGCGAGAAAAGCCATCGCAGATGTGCCATGCTGGTCCATTAATAACCGGTATAATCGCCTGACTGTTGAATGCTGGCATTGTGTCGTACGGGTGCTGGATGTCAGCTTGTGGGGTGGAGTTCCATGCGCGTTGCACTTGGTCGATCAATGCAGGCACGTTGTGGATGACGCTGGAGTTGTCGTCCAATGATATCCCACACGTGCTCGATTGGGGACAGATCGGGGGATCGAGCAGCCCATGGCAACATGGGTCACAACAGCGGCATGGGGGCGAGCACCATCCTGTTGTGGAAAACACCCCAGGGAATGCTGTTCATGAATGGCAACACAACAGGTCGAATCACCAGACGGACGTACACATCTCAATCAGGGTCCGTGAGATAACCACTAGAGTGCTCCTGCTGTCATAGAAAATTGCTCCCCAGACCAGAACTCCCGGTGTAGGTCCAGTGTGTCGACGCCGCAGACAGGTGGAATGCAGGCGTTCACCTGGCTTCCTTCTAACCAACACACGGCCAACCAAGGCAGAACCGGCTTTAACGGACCTCTACTCCATCCTCCAATGAGCTCTCGCGTCACACCACTGGACCTGCAGACCGCGGTGGTTTGGGGAAGGTGGAATGCACGCCGCAGGGCGTCTGGCTCGGAGCTGTTCTTCAAGTAACCGACTTCGAACAGTTCGTTGCGTCACTATGGTGCCAACTGGCGCTTGAATTACTGCTGCAGACGGAGTCCGCTGCGCCACAGCCACACGCCGAACACGGCGGTCGTCCCTCGCGGTGATGCCACGAGGACTTGCGAAGCTCGGTCTTCTTGCGAGCGTACCTTCTCGTGACCACTGCTGCCAGCACGCATGCACAGTGCAGACATTCCTGCCATGTTGTTCTGTAATAATGCGCAAGGAAAATCCACCTTCACATAGCCCTATTATACGGCCTCGTTCAACCGCAGTGAGTTGTTGATACTGACCTCTTCGTCGTTGTAAAGGCATTCTTGATCCACTCACACCATTCCGTCCAATCTCACAGGTAACTAACGCTCTCGCACAGCGCAGCCCGTATTTAAAACAAACCCGATGTGTAATATCATGGGGCCGCTACTAGCGGCACGCTAATGCGATTTGCGGGAAATTTGAATCAGCATCACCTTTCAGATGGTCCGTATAAACACGCCTACCAACGTTCATTTATCTAGCACAGTCCCTTCTTGGTGATTGCATATTTTTTCCGCCAGTGAATTTTCTCATTATTAGATAAATGTTTGGAATGAGTGGATACAATTTTTTTAGAAGTTTAATGAGTGCCGGAAGATAAGACATTGTAGAATTTCCATTTATGTTGATATTTGATCTGAGAACCTTACTGTCAATAAGGAAGCCTGTGACTTTTTCCATGTTGATTATTCAATATTTGTCAATTTAATGGCAAAAAAATGTTGTAAACATTTCAGAACAATCGTATTTTTCTACCTGAAGATGGGTGAAAATGAACCGAAACGTGTCCTTATTTGTATGACTGTTTAATAAGGGGAATGGTGTAATGAAGTATTTAATAAGTGGATTAGGAAGTTAAGGAATAAAATTGTTTTATATAAGGAGTCAGTGGTGATTATTCCGTATAGGATGTGAGGATCATCCTACACTCCACAGTTTAGCTGCATAAACTGTTGAGACTCATTGCCGTAATGGGGAAGAGTTTTATTCTGAGCGTGAAGATCTCTTCCCTTCATCTTAAACTGTCCTTGAATCCACAGGGCTGTAGGTGACGTCAACGCTGCGGGAGGAAGGCGGGGAATTGTGCTCAAGACATCGGGCGTTCGTCCGACAGGCCCCGAGCGTGTACTGAATCAGCGCGTCGTAGAATGTGTCCGAGTACGTCAAAATGGTGAACCTTGAGATTGTGTAATCGAAGGACTAATGAAAAAAACCCGTTCAGTTCATTAAGCTTTCAAGAAATACCATCTTTACCCAACGTAATTCAGTTTCGTAAAACAAGCGGCAAAACATTGACAGTAATTTCTCTGTTTCAAGTATACAGAAGACCGTGGTTAAGTGGGTGTGGACATTGAAATAAACTTTTCTGTTGGTCATGTTTATTGTTTTTCAACGAGAAAACTGCTTGGAACAATTAAGGTGTGGCTGGTTTAAATTATTTTCTGTAAATATCAATAAAACGAAGGATTTTAATTTTTTGTATGTATAACTAAAACCTAACACTTATCCTATACACTTGAAAAAGCAGGAGTCGCTACTGTGACGAATACAAACTGTGTCTCAGTGTTCACAAGATCTAGAAATGAATATCAAACCTGTGCTCTGAGCTCGGCCAGACGCCGGTTCAGCTGCCTGAAGCGCGCCGAGACGCCGACGCTGAGCAGCATGAGGAAGACGTCCACGTAGCTCCACGAGAAAGTGGACAGCAGGTTGAATAGGGCGAACACGGGGATCCACAGCGGGGCGTAGGGGACCACTTCGAAGGCATGGTAGTGGCTGGACGCGAACAGGCGGACCCAGTTGTCAGGGCACAGGAAGTAGAAGGTGCGCAGGCTCTTCGCGTTCGACAGCAGGTGCTCCACTGTAGAGAAATAACAAAAACCATCAGACTCGCTCAGATTACTGTCCATACAATGTCTGACGAGAAAGCGTCACACTTTGAAAGAGAGAAAATTGCCTAAAGGGACAGCCAAGTATGTGCTGAACAAATGGTTCCATTCTCACCCCATATTAATTCAAGATGCGACGACCATAGGTTTCTTCGCAATGGATGGCTGGACAGCATACTTCTGACCTACGATGCAATCCTTCATTATGTTCATTCTCCGCAGGATGAGATTGCATACACCGTGTCTTAACAGAATCTCAACATGAAAAGTCATGAAGAACACATTGTTTTTCACTTCTTTGAATATCGACTGGCGGAAAATGAAATAACAACACCAAGAAGAGGAATGAAAATTAGTCTAAGCAATTGTCTGGGAAACACCTTTATTTGATTTATGTTTGCAGGTCACATGTTCAATTATGCACGAGAAGACATGTGATATGCTGGTATTGGATGATGCTTGATTTTATAGTCTCATAATGTCTCGTACATGCTCAATGGGCGAAAGGTCTCGTGATCTCCGAGGCCAAGTCAACTGGTCGATAATCTGTAAGAGTGTGTTGGGTGACCGCTGCGGAAGTCACCCGCTTGAATACTAGTCTGGCGTACAAATCCGCTGGCAAAGTTCTTGGGATAAGGACAGGAGTGCTCCTGCTGTCTAAAGAATTCGCTCCCAAGACCATAACTGCCGGTGCAGCTCCATTGTGTCGACACGACAGGCAGTTTGGTTCCAAGCGGTCATCCGGCCTGGTCCTTACGAAACTAAAATGTCTACACCCACTTAACCACGGTATTAACCACTGGCACCAAGCCAGAAACGGCTCTCATCTCAGAACACACACTACACTCTCCAATGAGCTCTAGCTTGACACCAGTGAAGTCGGAGATGGCAGTGATTCGGAGTTAGTGACATGAACGCTACTGGAAGTTTGGCTCGGAGCTGCCCGTTAAGTAATCGATTTGTTACAGTTTGCTGTGTTAATCTCGTTCCATCTGAACCTCTAACGGCGGCTACTGATGCAGCACAATCCACCACAGCCATGCGACGAATACGGCGGTCGTCTTTCTCTCTCCATAGTGACCCATGTGCGGCCGGACCCCGGTCTTCTTGTGGCAGTGCGTTCCCGTAACCGATGCACTGTGGATATATCCTGCCGAGTCGTTCTGCAATATTGTGGAAGAAAATCCACCTTCTCGTATTATACGGCGTCGTTCAAACTCAGTAAGCTGCTGATACTCCCTTCTTCGTGCCCTTAAACTATGTTTAACCCATACCGAGTCATTAACGCTCACGAAGTGCACAGCGCATATTTAAAACAAACTTGCTTTGCAATCCCATAGTGGCGCTATTACCACCACTCTTCGTGAACTAGCGCACAAATACGCATAGGAACACTCTTTCAATTGTGCAAACACGCCTTTCGAATTTCGTTTATTTAGCAGAACTGCTTCCGTGTGTTGGGATTTCAAGAAAGCAATTACTTCATAGTATGAAATAAATGTATTTTCCCTGTCATAAATGAGGTATACTGGTTTCTATTGTGTCGGAAAGTTGTCGACGGAAATCTTTCCACGCTAATAAGTCTAGATAGACCCCATCCCAAAACATGTGAATGTTAATAATGCGTATGCAGTGAGATGTAGCCTTACCCAGAGCAGCCAGCATCACAGTGGCGGTCACCGCGCGGAAAGTGCGGGCCAGTCTTGGAGGAGGACCGTAGTGGGTGAAGGCGCTCTCTACACGCGCCCACTCCCACATGAGGTGGGGCCATCTCCTGGCCAGCTGGAGGAACAGCACTATCGCCAGGATGTGGACCACGAAGAAGAGCGTCCCCGCTGGAACAGAACACGTCGAGCTCACTCAGTAACGTTGTATGTCCAGTGATTTGCAAAGGAAACAAAATCTGTAGCTGTTCTACGTTATACATGGAACCAACAAACACAGAAATTAAAATCCCTTCAGAACTGGATTTTACAAAATTGGAGAAGCACTTCGGACATAATACGATTTGATCTCTGTATTTTGGCAATACGATTTTTGTATTGTTTTTGTGGATCTGAAGGAGAATGCGGAGGACAACTGAGAAGCTCATTTCCAAAGGATAGCAGGTATAAAAGTAAAATTTAACAGGATAGTGAAAAATACTGCTCAGAGTGGAAATTTACAACTGAAAACTAATTTTAGAACTTTTATTATGATCAGATAGAACAAATGTGTTATTATACACAGTATTTCTGATAAAACATTTGCAGTTTAGGTAATACTGAAGGAAAAAAGGATGGATTTGGTACTTTTTGGCACTGAAACTCTGAACACATTCCTCTGAAACTCATAAATTTTACTCCAGCCATCAGAGAACTAACTGGCTGTTGATGGATGGTAATGACCGAGAGACGTAGTAAGAAATATTAATGATCATTTGATTTTCGCCATAAGGAAATGATTCTAATTACACTGACTGACAGAGCAAATGCAACACCAAGAAGGAGTGGTCAGAACTTTATGCCAATTGCAGGGTAGACTGACGTCACTGAGGTATGCTCATGATGTGAAATGCGCCGCTGTGCTGCGCACGTAGCGAACGATAAATGGGACACGGCGTTGGCGAATGGCCCACTTCGTACCGTGATTTCTCAGCCGACAGTCATTGTAGAACGTGTTGTCGTGTGCCACAGGACACGTGTATAGCTAAGAATGCCAGGCCGCAGACAGACGACTTTACGAGGAGTATGGTGATCGGGCTGAGAAGGGCAGGTTGGTCGCTTCGTCAAATCGCAGCCGATACCCATTCGGATGTGTCCACGGTGCAGCGCCTGTGGCGAAGATGGTTGGCGCAGGGACATGTGGCACGTGCGAGGGGTCCAGGCGCAGCCCGAGTGACGTCAGCACGCGAGGATCGGCGCATCCGCCGCCAAGCGGTGGCAGCCCCGCACGCCACGTCAACCGCCATTCTTCAGCATGTGCAAGACACCCTGGCTGTTCCAATATCGACCAGAACAATTTCCCGTCGATTGGTTGAAGGAGGCCTGCACTCCCGGCGTTCGCTCAGAAGACTACCATTGACTCCACAGCATAGACGTGCACGCCTGGCATGGTGCCGGGCTAGAGCGACTTGGATGAGGGAATGGCGGAACGTCGTGTTCTCCGATGAGTCACGCTTCTGTTCTGTCAGTGATAGTCACCGCAGACGAGTGTGGCGTCGGCGTGGAGAAAGGTCAAATGCGTATTCAAGGCACGTTAAATGCCCACCGCTACGTGCAGCATGTGCTGCGGCCGGTGGCACTCCCGTACCTTCAGGGGCTGCCCAATGCTCTGTTTCAGCAGGATAATGCCCGCCCACACACTGCTCGCATCTCCCAACAGGCTCTACGAGGTGTACAGATGCTTCCGTGGCCAACGTACTCTCCGGATCTCTCACCAATCGAACACGTGTGGGATCTCATTGGACGCCGTTTGCAAACTCTGCCCCAGCCTCGTACGGACGACCAACTGTGGCAAATGGTTGACAGAGAATGGAGAACCATCGCTCAGGACACCATCCGCACTCTTATTGACTCTGTACCTCGACGTGTTTCTGCGTGCATCGCCGCTCGCGGTGGTCCTACATCCTACTGAGTCGATGCCGTGCGCATTGTGTAACCTGCATATCGGTTTGAAATAAACATCAATTATTCATCCGTGCCGTCTCTGTTTTTTCCCCAACTTTCATCCCTTTCGAACCACTCCTCCTTGGTGTTGCATTTGCTCTGTCAGTCAGTGTACAATACGAGGTAGATGTCTGATGCAAATAAGTCAACTGACTCTACTTAGTAAAGTCAAGCAGGTCCTTTTGGTTTTATTGGAGGGGCGACTCTTGAGGATCAATGAGCTAACCTGTTCGAGGGAAAGTGACCCCGATCCTTGCGAGCCTGGCACAGCTGATCCCCAGCAGGATGATAGAACACACCAACACCACCAGGCAGTACAGCACTCGGAGACTCCGCCAGTGGAAGCGCAGTCTGCTGGGAGACGGAGCAGTGATCCCCTGGACAGGCATCAGACCGAACAGCTGCGCGGTGACCAACAGTGACGTCATGGAGCGGTGGATGCTGTCCTGCCTGGAGAATACACAACATACCATTCATCCAGAATATTTAATATACCGATGTACACTACAGTTCACAACGTATTAATGCATTCACATGGGGGACACTAGTTCCTATAATTCATATTAAACTGTATTCGAAATAGCTCTACACTAGGAGAGTTAGTCTCCTTCTCGTGCCGTATCCGGTATATAATCATCAGATCTGTTGGAGTTCTGCTCATAGATCATCGAAACATCTCGGCAGATGACGGAGGTTTTTCTGCCAGGAGGTCCCATGACGTTCAGGGCCTTGCATGAGGAGTTGAAGTATTCGATATTTATCCTCGTTCCGCATGGCGTGTCCGAAATACAATTTATCAGTATCCTTTTCTTTACGATTCGTGGCCGATGCGCTGCAAGGTCACGTGCTCCAACCTGACATCACTGGGCCTCTTCTTTGTATGCGGCTTCGCCTGAAATTGAGATGCGGGCATTCGTTTATTGCAATTCATTAAATTCGACACATTCTCCTCTTTTATTTATTTATTTATTTGGGAAACCAAAACAGCGAGAAGCTGAATTGCAGAGTCCCGCAATGAAACATATATTTACAATGGAGTAGCACAATGCAAACATTAAAAAAAGTGGAAGAAAAATGAGGAAAAATCAACTCTTGTTTGAGTCATGAGTCCATAGATTAGTTTGATGCAGCTCTCCGTGCCATCCTATCCTGTGCTAACCTGTTCATTTCTACATAACTGCTGCACCCTATATATGCTCTAATCTGCTCGTCATATTCATACCTCGGTCTACGCCTACCGTTCTTACCACCTACACTTCCCTCAAAAACCAAGTGTACAAGAACTGGGTGTCTTAAGATGTGCCTTATCATTATATCTCTTCTTCTGGTCACATTTAACCAAATCGATCTCCGCTCACCAATTCGATTCAGTACCTCTTCATTCGCGATTCCATCTATCCATCTCACCTTCAGCATTCTTCTTTAACACCACATTTCAAAAGCTTCTATTCTCTTTCTTTCTGAGCTAGTTATCGTCCATGTTTCACGCGCCAAACAAAAGTCTTCAAAAACGTGTTTGTAATTCCTGTATCAATGTTTGAAGTGAGCAAATTTCTTCATTTAAGAAAGGCCTTCCGTGCTTGTGCTAGTCTGTATTTTATGTCCTCCTTACTTCTGCCATCGTTAGTTATTTTACTACCCAAGTAACAATATTCATCTACTTCCTTGAAGAGTTAATTTCCTAATCTAATATTTCCTGCATCGGCTGATTTTGTTCGACTGCTCCGCATTACTTTGTTTTGGACTTATTCCTTACCCAAGACTCTGTCCATACCATTCAGCAATTTCTCCAGATCTTGTGCAGACTCAGAAAAAATAACATCTAATGATAAAGTAGCGGAAGAAAATTTAAAACTAACAAAATAACTGTAGATACACAACAATTAATAAGAAAACATAAGGGAAAAAGAAATGAACGAGAAAAATTAAAGATTGAAAGTGAAACGAAGAGAAGAACTTATAGCTAGGCGCAGTAAGATAAATACAGATATGACACAAAAGTAACGGTATAGTACAGTAAAAGATAAATAAATATTACATTAAGTACAATAGAGGGGACAACAATGAGAAGGAAATGAGCTAGGTTAAGTTAAGGAAGAATCGATTAAAGGAGGCATACGAAGAAAAAACGTCCAAGTTCCTGTCAGAAGATAGACTTAAGGAGGGTTGGGATGCGGATAAATAAAGTTATTTGAACAAGGGAGAGGCGGGAATACGGAATATAAAGGGGTGGATATATCCTGATTTTACGAGTTGGGAGATGTAGGGAAAGGAAGGATGCAGGTTCAGGAGAACGAAATAAACCATTAACACCGTTCTATACGTATACACCGGGCGAGATGGTCGTGCGGTTAGAAGCGCGCGGCTGTGAGCTTGCATCCGGGAGATAGTGGGTTCGAATCCTACTGTCGGCAGCCCTTAAGATGGTTTTCTGTGGTTTCCCATTTTCACACCAGGCAAACGCTTGGGCTGTACTTTAATTTAAGACCACTGTCGCTTCCTTCCAACTCCTGGGCCTTTCCTATCCCATCGTCGCCATAAGACCTATCTGTGTCGGTGCCACGATAAACCACTAGCAAAAAAACAGCGATATATTTGACTAATAGTACACTATAATTAATTTTGTCCTAGACGTTAACGATGTTATATAGTGTAGGACAACACGTACCTTCCCCTTCCTTAGCTTATTTAGTGCCTACTTTTGTGTCACAAGTCTTACTGACTTCAACAGTGGATGACTGCATGAATTGGTAAATGGATGCTTTCATGGTTGACTTGTGGTGGTGCGTGAATGAACAACATTCTTCTCACCCGGTCACGGACAGCCACTAACTTTGGGGAGAACATTCATTGATCAGTGAGTGAGTGATGAAGTGATTCAAACATCACATTACGAATGAATGCATGAAATACTGACCTGTGCGCTTAGTATTTAGTTCTAAACCGGAAGCTTTGCTCGCAGTTGTGAACTGGTCCACCAATAATTGCAGATCCCTCAGGTTGGTCCGCGTACTTCACGTTGATTTCGGATGCCCACGTGTGTAGGAACAAAAGCTTCTGCGCAGTTTTATCTTTTATAACATATTTTCTCAAATAGATCATTTCGTGGAAAAGTCCATTCTCATCAGCTGATACACTAATGACAATTATAACATGAAAACGGTTTGTGACCGATAGCTTTTACAGGGCGTAGGAGAACTATACCGACGACAAATCAGAGGTGCTCTTCATGGTATGCTAAGAAGGATGATGCGCAAAAAATGTTTCCGTTCAAGAAATTTAAGTTAGGTACTTTGTTATTTCCGGGCGCGCGGTGAACTCTCCGTATTTGCTATGCCAGAGTGTCAGCCGCTGTCGTTTTTCACGTAAGAGAAGGGAAGGGAGGGGAAGTGGGGTGTCTGATGGAGACAGACATAATGCTCCGCCCGTGTGCACAAGTTTGTCCTGGTCTCTTACACGCAATATCCGGAGTTCGTTTATAAAACAGCCGTAACTGCACACACACACAGTGAAAGAACACGCAATAGTCAGCCAAGGAATCCAGCAGATCGTTTCCCCTCTCGTCTGTTGGTCGCGGAAAGGTTCTTCATTATTTAACATGCTCGAAGATGCAACGCTGTGCTTCCTTCACTCACAACCGTGTAAATGGATGTACAGTTCACAACCGTGCAGTAGTGACTCTGTACAGGATGTGTGATGTGACCTGAAAAGCTGCCTCTATGCTTGTTACAAGTTCATCTTCTCCTTCTACGCGGTTCGCACAGTGCAGAACAAAGAGCACAGTACGTACTGGGGCTGAGAAACTCGTACATCCGCGCCGAGCGTTACCTGCCTCTTACTTCCCCTTCTCTGACGCACAGAAACAGGCAGAGGTTTGTACTCTGACGTAGCAAATACGGCGACTTCGTCAATTTGAATCCCGCTTCTGGAAATAATAAAGTAACTTCCGGTTGCACCATCGTTCTTAAATGATTTCAAAGAAATTGGAAAATTATTGAAAATCTCCCTTGGTAAGTTATTCCAATCCGTTCCTGTAAATGAATATTTGCCTCAATTTGTCCTCTTGAATTCCAACTTTATCTTCATATTGTGATCTTTCCTACACTGATAGACGCCACTCAAACTTATTCGTCTACTGATGTTCTCCCACGCCATCTCTCCACTGACAGCTCGGAACATACCACTTAGTCGAGCAGCTCGTCTTCTTTCTTCCAAGTCTTCCCAGCCCAAACTATGCAACATGTTCGTAACGCTATTCTTTTGTTGGAAATCACCCAGAACAAATCGAACTGCTTTTCTTTGGATTTTTTTCAGGTCTTGAATCAAGTAATCCTTGTGAGGATCCCATACACTGGAACCGTACTCTAGTTGGGGTCTTACCAGAGACTTATATGCCCTCTCTTTACATCCTTACTACAACCCCTAAATACCCTCAAAACCATGTGCAGAGATCTGTACCCTTTGTTTACAATCCCATTTATGTGATTACCCCAATGAAGATTTTTCCTTATATTAACTAGATACTTACAATGATCCCCATAAGGAAATTTCACCCCATCAACACAATAATTAAAACTGAGAGGACTTTTCATATTTGTGAAACTCATAATCTGACTTTTAACCCCGTTTACCATCATACCATTGTCTACTGTCCATTTCGCAATATCGAGATCATGTTGCAGTTGCTCACAATCTTGTAACTTATTTATTACTCTATACAGAATAACATAATACGCAAAAACCTTACAGCATCTCTGATTAAACTTCTTTACACATATCATTGATACATAGAAGAAAACACAAAGGTCCAATAATACTGCCTTGAGGAATTCCCCTCTTGATTATTACAGGGATAGATAAAGTTTCGCTTACTCTAATTCTCTGAAATCTATTTTCTAGAAATATAGCCACCCATTCAGCCACTCTTTTGTCACTCATTTTTGCCAGTAGTCTCCCATGATCCACCCTATCAAATGCCTTCAACAGGTCAATCGCGATACAGTCCATTTGACCTCCTGAATCCGGAATATCTGCTATATCTTGCTGGAATCCTCCATGTTGAGCTTCAGTGGAATAACCTTCCGTAAACCCGAACTACCTTCTATCGAACCAGTTATTAATTTCGCAAGCATATCTAATATAATCTGAAAGAATGCTTTCCCAAAGCTTACATGCAATGCAGGTCAAACTTACTATCCTGTAATTTTCAGCTTTATGTCTATCACACTTTCCTTTATACACAGGGGCTACTATAGCAAATATAGTGTATATTCATTTGGTATAGCACCTTCATGCAAACAATAATCAAATAATTAGTTCAGATGTGGTACTATATCTCAACCCATTGTCTTTAATATATCCCCCAAATCTTATCAATTCCAGCTGCTTTTCTAGTTTTCAACTTTTGTATCTTACTGTAAATGTCATTGCTGTCATAGGTAAATTTTAATACTTCTTTAGTATTAGTGACCTCCTCTAAATGGACATTACCCTTGTAACGTCCGGCTCCATGGCTGAATGGTTAGCGTGCTGGCCTTTAGTCACGGAGGTCCTGGGTTCGATTCCCGGCAGGGTCGGGAATTTTAATCATAATTGGTTAATTCCGCTGACACTGGGGCTGGGTGTATGTATCGTCCTCATCATCATTTCATCCTCATCACGACGCGCAGGTCACCTACGGGTGTCAAATGAAAAGACCTGCACCTGGCGAGCCGAACTTGTCCTCAGACACTCCCGGCACTAAAAGCCATACGCCATTTCATTTTTACCCTTGTAACCATCAATCTATACATACTGCTGACTGAATACTTCTGGGTTTTGAAGATCCTCACATACACACTCCCCTTGTTCATTAATTATTCCTGGAATGTCCTTCTTGGATTCTGTTTCTGACTTAAAGTATCTATACATACCCTCCCATTTTTCACTAACATTTGAATGGCTACAATTATGCTTGCCATCATGTTATCCTTAGTTTATTTCTTTGCTAGATTCAATTACCTAGTAAGTTCCTTCAATTTCTCCTTACTTCCAAAGCTATTTCTAACTCTTATTTCTTTCCAACCTGCACCTACTCCTTAGTCTCTTTATCCTTAGTTGACTTCTTTGCTACATTCAATTACCTAGTAAGTTCATTCAATTTTTCCTTACTTCCAAAGCTATTTCTAACTCTTATTTCTTTTCAACCTGCGCCTACTCCTTAGTCTCTTTATCCTTAGTTGACTTCTTTGCTACATTCAATTACCTAGTAAGTCCATTCAATTTTTCCTTACTTCCAAAGCTATTTCTAACTCTTATTTCTTTTCAACCTGCGCCTACTCCTTAGTCTCTTTATCCTTAGTTGACTTCTTTGCTACATTCAATGACCTAGTAAGTTCATTCAATTTTTCCTTACTTCCAAAGCTATTTCTAACTCTTATTTCTTTTCAACCTGCACCTACTCCTTAGTCTCTTTATCCTTAGTTGACTTCTTTGCTACATTCAATGACCTAGTAAGTTCATTCAATTTTTCCTTACTTCCAAAGCTATTTCTAACTCTTATTTCTTTTCAACCTGCACCTACTCCTTAGTCTCTTTATCCTTAGTTGACTTCTTTGCTACATTCAATTACCTAGTAAGTCCATTCAATTTTTCCTTACTTCCAAAGCTATTTCTAACTCTTATTTCTTTTCAACCTGCGCCTACTCCTTAGTCTCTTTATCCTTAGTTGACTTCTTTGCTACATTCAATGACCTAGTAAGTTCATTCAATTTTTCCTTACTTCCAAAGCTATTTCTAACTCTTATTTCTTTTCAACCTGCACCTACTCCTTAGTCTCTTTATCCTTAGTTTACTTCTTTGCTACATTCAATGACCTAGTAAGTTCATTCAATTTTTCCTTACTTCCAAAGCTATTTCTAACTCTTATTTCTTTTCAACCTGCACCTACTCCTTAGTCTCTTTACTTATCCGTTATAATATGGTGGATCTTTACCATTCCTTACCACTTTTAAAGGTAAAAACCCTTTTTCACATTCCTCAACAATTGCTTTAAGCCCATTCCACAGTCTGTTTACATTTTTATTTACCGTTTTCCACCGATGATAGTTTTTTTTTTTTTTAAACTGCCTCATGCCTGCTTTATCAGCTATTTGGTACTGCCTAACAGTCCTACTTTTAAGACCTTCCTTTTTACCACATTTATTTTTAACTACGACAAAATCAGCTTTGTGATCACTAATACCATCTATTACTTCGGTTTCTCTACAGAGCTCATCTGATTTTAACAGCGCCACATCCAGAATATTCTTCCCTCTAGTTTGTTCCATCACTTTCTGAATCAGATGCCCTTTCCATATTAACTTATTTCCCATTTGTTGGTCATGCTTCCTGTCGTTTGCATTACCTTCCCAATTGATCTCTGGTAAATTGAGATCACCTGTTAGAATCACATTCCTTTCCATACCGTTTCCGACATAGCTGATTATCTTATCGGCGGGCTGAGTGGCTCAGACGGTTGTGGCGCTAGCCCTCCGACCCCAACTTGGCAGGTTCGATCATGGCTCAGTCCGTTGGTATTTGAAGGTGCTCAAATACGTCAGCCTCGTGTCGGTAGATTTACTGGCACGTAAAAGAACTCCTGCGGGACTAAATTCCGGCACCATGGCGTCCCCGAAAACCGCAGAAGAGTAGTTAGTAGGACGTGAATCAAATAATAATAATAATAATAATAATAATAATAATAATAATAATAATAATAATAATAATAATAATAATATTATTATTAATAATAATATTATTTTTATTGTTATCTTATCAAATAATTCTGAATCAGCGTCAGTGCTTCCCTTTCCCGGTCTGTACGCTCCAAAGACATCACGTTGCCTAGTTCTGCCATTCGCAAGACAAAGCACAACGATACTTGAAGAGAGAAGATGAAACGAGTCCAAATCGAGCTCGAATTCTATGCCACCGACGCCATGCTGGAGCGAAAATGAACAGAAGCGAACTACAAACAGAGACATGTAGTTACAAGGATGGCAGTCCATGGCTTCCACCATAAGCTGTGTGCGACTAAGCGATTCCATGAGGTGAACGATGAGTGTGTGTGCTCTCTATGTGAGGAAGTGTGTGATCGCTACCACATACTAAAAAAAAAAAAAAAAAAAAAAAAAAAAACAAGATCATTCAACGAGTACACTAAAGGCAAATAACTCTTAAACTCTTTACACATTTGTGCGCATTTGACTTATTATTATTACTGTATAAACATAAATGAAAATTACAAGTTTAAATTCGCAAGAACTACTCAAGATTAACAACAAAGCTAAATGCGTATACAGATTATTATTATTAGTGCTACTTTGTCCTACTAAACTCTAATAGATACACACAAAGATGCACACGAATATAGCAGGCAAGATACTATCTTATAAACCGTATCTACACTACAATTCTTAACTGAAATGTGGTTATATGATTTTTATAGCTTGTGGATTAATAATATTTTCCCTACTACGCGGGACGGAGAATAAGTGTCCTTAAATGGTGAAAAACGAGAGTTTGTCTAGAATAATTCCTTAAAAGAAAATGATTTTTTCTGTCAAAACAACGCGGGGACCTAAATTTCAATATTATTGGGACATAGGAATTTGATTAACTTATTAACTTTTCCTCGATGAATAAACGAACTACAAATTATCGGAATACAGCAAACAATCGTCAACAATGCAAAGACTGATGATTAATTCTCCAGTGAAATACAGTGTGTTCTCTCTAACTTCCAAGGATCATGTAAGAGAAAATAATTTATTTTTAAGTCGAAATTTACAGCCGTGTTATGTTATTTAATTGAATAATTTATTACCTTCGTGATAATTTAACGAATATCTGTACGAAATACCAGGTCTATTGTCTGCTCGAGTGTGAAAGCTACGGAAATTACAACTCCTTTTGATAATCTGCATTTGTAAGTATTATACGACCGAACCTACAGATGCAGTATTTAAAAAAACATTTAAAAAAAGTTAATATGATTACCTAAAATATTTCCTAAACCTAAATTCGAAACAAAGTGAACCTAGCTAGCCCACTTAGCCTAGAAAACGTAATCTACTGAACACCAACTGAACTCCTTGACATAAACATCAAATAAATATCACTACTCCCTATTTCTACCAACAAGCACTAAACACCAATATATAAATAGCACTAAATGGATCACACACACAAAATTAGACAATTTAAATTGGTTTTAACTACTTTATCACTACAATAATGCAAGAGCACTCTCAACAGCTGACAACTGTATACCGTCGTGGAGATTTCCTTTGTAGAGCTTTTTATGCTCAACAATTGTGGCATATCTTGGGGTGTCATAGCAGATGAATAGGGAATAAATTTCCTTCCAAGGACACTCCAAGTAAAGAGCGAGAAATGATTCTGATCGTGGAATAAAAGTCAAGATTCTACTCTAATGATGACTGTAAGATGAACATACCCTGGATGTGAGAAGGTTTCAGTGCGGCCATTTCGAGGTGGCTCCTCTCTGTCCACAAACCACACCTGGGGCACTTGTCTAGGGAGGTTCTCCTGGAACACATCAAATACAAACTGTATTAATTATGTTAGTACAAAACTTCGCTGCGAATACAAGACGAAATTAACGTGAGGTTTGTCTGGCCCAGGGAGGCTGTGATCTTCCTTCATTCTTGGTAGTGTCAGACCTCTAGCATTTCCCCTCTGCTTGGCGTCAATAGAGGATGATTGTAGTTCCTCTTAAAACAATAACCACTATTCCTTGCACGACCGAGCGGATTGGTTGCTGTTAGCTTGCATTAGGGTCCGAATTCCACTGTCGGCAACCCTGAAAATGGTTTTCCGTAGTTTACCATTTTCACACGAGGTAAATTCTTAGACTAACGCTGCATAGTGTAGAATGAGCTGCAGAAAAAGATGATCTGAGATATATCCGTCGACTGAGCGAGTTACCACCTCAATCTAAGCCAATATTTAAGCAATATTTTGCAAATCTTCGATCGGTATTTTGAAACAAACCATGCTTAGTTCTGTGACAGTTCTCTCTGACAATGTTCGTGCAAGTTTTCATGAAGTTCCGCTCAGATGCGATCTCGTTTGGGAAGACAGACCAACAGACACGTCATTTTGTTTTATATCGGGTCTGTACCTTAATTAAGGCCACGGCTGCTTCTTTAAGACTTCTAGTCCTTTCCTATCACATCATCACCATAAGACGGTGCGGCCTGCAGCCAGTTGTACACATTATGAAGTATTTTAATTTCTACAAGGACGTGAACTTTCCAGTCGCAACGTATAAGCTCTCCTTGAATTACAATCAATCAATCAATCAATCAATCAATCAATACTGATCTGCAATCAGGGCAGCCGCCCAGGTGGCAGATTCCCTGTCTGTTGTTTTTCTTGCCTTTCCTTAAATGATTTCAAAGAAATTGGAAATGTATTGAACATCTCCCTTGGTGAGTTATTCCAATCACTAACTCCCCTTCCTTTAAATGAATATTTGCTCCAATTTGTCCTCTTGAGTTCCAACTTAATCTTCATATTGTGATCTTTCCTACTTTTAAAGACGCCACTCAAACTTACTCGTCTACTAATGTCATTTCACGCCATCTCTCCTCTGAGAGCTCGGACCATACCACATACTCGAGCAGCTCGTCTTCTTTCTCCCAGTTCTTTGCAACATTTTTGTAACAATACTCCTTTCTCGGAAATCACCCAGAATAAATCGGGCTACTTTTCTTTGGATTTTTTTCTAGTTCTTGAATCAAGTAATCCTCGTCAGGGTCCCATACACTGGAACCATACTCTAGTTGGGGTCTTACCAGAGACTTATACGCCCTCTCCTTTACATCCTTACTACAACACCTAAACACCCTCATAACCATGTGCAGAGATCTGTACCCTTTATTTACAATCCCATTTATGTGATTACCCCAATGAAGATTTTTCCTTATATTTACACTCAGATACTTACAATGATCCCCAACAGGAACTTTCACCCCATCAACGCAGTAATTAAAACTGAGAGGACTTTTCCTATTTGTGAAACTCACAACCTGACTTTTAGCCCCGTTTATCAACATACCATTGCCTGCTGTCCATCTCACAACAGTATCGAGGTCATGTTGCAGTTGCTCAAAATCTTGTAACTTATTTATTACTCTGTACAGTATAATATCATTAATTCCCTTTATTAAACGTCATATAAATATAATTTTTCTCTCAAAAGGCTATCTTTGTAATGTGCATTTATGGGGAGTCCGAGACCTTGGAGCGAACCGAGACTTCGTCTCTACGGCAACTCAGTCATTCCTCCACCTTCGAAGAATCCAGTGAAATGGTGGTGATGATGATGATGGTGGTGATATAAAGCCGATGAAATAATGTGCTTTTATGTGCAATTTATTCTCATAATGCCATTACAATCGTGCTGATGAATAGATGGATAGCCTGACATCTAGCGACACTATTTGAACTGCTGCCCCACTGTCAATTTGGTACTTGAAAATACCGCACATGCAGAGGCATTCAGTTACCTCGTAGACAAATGGTAGAAAACGTCCTGGTTCGCAAGATCCACTGCACCAGCGCGTTCGCGACATTACGTGCCACAACTTGAAACTACCGATAGAGATGGCTGAAAAATGACGTAGCAGTTACTTCGTCACACTTACATGCCTGTCACTGTTACAAATGTAACAAGGGCAAAAAGTAACAGGTTACCGAATATCAACAACAGAATAACGTACTAGTGAAAACAGTAACAGGGAAGTGGGAACTGTCATTAGCAGCAGCTTACAGACAGAGAATATGACCTTCAGAGTTCAGAGTTCAGTCTTCCAAGTGACAGCGCTTTCGTAGGAGATTGCTTTAAGTCAAATACACTATAGTGTATAATATACTCTATAGTGTATTTGTTTCAGTTGCTGCTGTCATCTGGTAACTAAAGTGTAAACTGTTATGACATAGTAAACTGCTCACGGGTAATCGTTGACTCAGACATCGCGCAGGGCTATCTACATTATAATATTATTATAAGTTCCACCCGTATAATTTTTCTTGTACCATAAATAAATTAGTATGCTAACTTTCTGTATTGATATTATACAGAACATATCATAGATAACATATAATTACTTCAGTAGATCCTCTTGTACCGGTCTGTGTCGAGGTCTGGCAGACACATCAACATGTTTTCTTGTCGTCTATCCTTGATCGGGGCATTGTCGTACTCACTCCTCTAGATTTCAGAAAAGACACTATGTTGTATTTTCATTTCATCCGTTGTCTGCCTCTCGTTAACTTTATAGCAAATAGGAATGCATGTTTTGCTGCACTGACTTTCAACAGTGTAGTGATGCGTGCGCGAATGTGCGGGACTTCGCAACACAGCTGTAAGGAGACAAGCTCCAAGCCGTGTCCAATAAAAGGTGAGTAACGTTGGACATAATTTTTAACCGTTACTTTCGCAGTTACTTCATTGTAGCAGTTACACAAAAATAACGGTTTATTACACCTCTACTCACCGAAGTTCCCAGTCCTGTTATCAAATACAGTAGACACAATACGCGACACTTACGGATTTAGACTTGTTAAAATAGGAGACAATTCGACGGTGGCGCTCCTAGGACTTGACCTGAAAAGTTGCGCTAAATTCAAATGTCAATGGAAATGCATGTACGAAAATGGATAAATAAATTACATCTAGAAGGAAAGTATTATTGAGGTATTAACTTCGGAGTTGCCAAAGCAATTCTGGATAAATGAATGAAGAATTATTTAAGAGGTTATTATTTAAAAACTGAAATTAGACATACAACGGTATAAGCAAGATGTGAAATGGACTGCTGTGAAATGGGTTGATCTTTCATTTATGCATTACTTTTTTTGCTTTAGCATTCCTGTCTGAACTTTTATGGTTAAATTTGTCTTTTTTCTCGTTTAAAAAACATTGTATCATCACATTAAGACACTTGTTAACAAAAATATCGGCACATTCCGTACACACATGATACAATAAATTAACATTTAAAAGCTGGACAATTTTCCTCTTAACATGAAGCCCACTAACAGAAAGAAAATCTACAAAATCCCGGCTTTAATCTGAGAAGAGGGATAAAAGAAAGAAAAGTATGAAAATGTTGTCGATAGTGATGCTTTGAGGAATATTTACGCACAATTAGAGTAAAAATGTAACATACCCTTGGCTGTATAGTTGAGGATTTTTAAAGTCGCTGGCGTGGAAATGATCTGAACAGATCTTATAATTCTTATATAAGCGTAACGTCCCTTCTGTGACATTTAAAAACCCACAGATCACACCTACAACAACACATCGGTATTGAAGGTTAACTGCTGCAGTATACAATAAAATATACGTATTATATTTTAAGCCAGTTAAAATATGGGTCGAGCAGGTCAGAAGATTATGAAGTACTATAAAAATCTCTTTATCACGGGAAGAATATATATGCAAACACAATATTATTTAAGTTTTCTTGTCACGAGGGTAGCGAAAGAAAGACCGCGCATTCTTCTCTACTTCATAGTCATGCACCCAAACACAGCACATACCTTTCCCCTCATGTTGAGAGGAGATATCAAGGAATGACACATGCTACTATTTAATTATGTCAACTCACTGAAAACGCATAAATAACACCAAAAACTTCACACACAAATACACGTGCTCTTATGACAGAATCAGTAGTTCTAAGGTCTACCCGCTAGAGAAGGCTCTAATAGCTGTACCTCGATATCTCGCTGAGTGTCGCGTATTGTCTCTACTCTGTTTGCTATTATTGTCGTACAGCGTTATGCGGCAAAACACGAAACTATTGCTCCATCAGGAGCTAGACTCTTGTGAAAATAACTAGCTCTTGTGCATTTTTGTCCTTTTTAGCTATCTCTTTTTGGTTTAGTCTCAAGTTCGTATACCACTTCATTAGTTTCTTCAGTCTGCAGAAACAACTTTGAGTAAATACATTTATAAAATGAAAAATGAAACATATGGTAACAGTATTATATTTGAAATTCTATTTTAATAAAGTTATTTCTTTGTCAACTATAATTCTGTTACCATATGTTCTATATTTCACGTAGTGTATAAATGTATTTGTCAAAGTTAGTTTCTGCAGATTGAAGAAGGTAATAGTTAAAAGTTAGCTCTTGCGCGTACAGTGTAACAGTGGTGCCATCTACCGGAGGTGAGTAGCACTACACCCCAACAGTTAGACGAGCCGGGGACAAGGAAGTCTTCTCTTCTTCATGTTTTCTTTCACATTTTGATGGTCTTCTTCAGTAACTTCCTGATGAATATGGACTGACGACCACGTGCTCTTGCACACTGTAAAACTAATCACATCACACAACCGTCATCATGACGACTGAACAATGTCAGCCATGTTCCACGTTGATGGACAATCCATTAGCACTAAAACTTTACATTCCTTCATACACGTTGACCCAAAAGTTCTTTCACATGTGACGAGGCAATTCTTCATGGAATACTGGAGGTAGAGAGGTAATAATTGACACACATGATGAGCTGCAAGCGTAACCGCTATCTCCAACGAGTAATCCACGTCGCTGTCCCGTTTCAAATTGTAAACAAATCGTGCTGTTGTCGAAAATTCTATTATCATGCGTAGAACCCGGCCAACCCGTTACGAAATCAATAAACCTCATCCCGTGGTTGACTATGCCCTGACAATTGAAACTAAAAGTTCCTTTCCTATTACGGAAAACCTCAGCATGGTTGCCACCTGGACTAATTATTGGTACATAGGTGCAATCAATAGCTCCAACCACTCCAGGGAATCGGGATCTTTCATACACACGACGCGCATTATTTCGACATTCAGCTTCATTTGGGAACGAAACGAACTGTGGTCTCTTTAGGGCAATCAGCATCAATATTCTTCTGATTATTCTACACATTGAGGGCTGGCTTACTCCTCGCAAATCAGCGGAATCAATTTGGAAGTTACCTGAAAACCATGTAAGTGTGAAAGGCTATTGTGTTTACCATAAGAATGCATTAATCTGTACTGATCATCCATTAACCTAATCAGATAACACGATGTCTAGAAAGTGCAAACACTTTACACTATAATAACAATAATTTTACCCTTACCTGTAGCATAATATCTTAACGAAATTAGCAGCAACTGTATTATTGAAGGTATGGGTGATCCTCGATTATTATATTTCTTTAATTCGTCTTCAAACGTCGTTAGTACATCTAACACTATACGTTTGTCGAATCTGTATCGTTTCCTGAACTCATTTTCTGTATAAAAATTCAACTGGGTTCTGTGCTTCTCTTATAACACGCCGAAGATAAGACACAGCGTAGTGAATAATTTCCTTGATCTCTTGAACTTCGTCTACAAAATTAACTACACCAGAAATATCTGCCATTTTATTAATTTTCCAATCTCAGTATGTACTTAAGTACCGAACATCGGTGACTTGGAAGTAAAGTCGCCTTCTAAGTTTACTTACCTCCAAGCAGAGATTATAAAATAGAAATGGTGACTTACCGCCTTCTAAATCTAAATCGAAGTCAAAGTCTCGTTCATGAATACGGGCCTAAGCTACTAGAGTCGTCCTAGATTAATGAAAGTAATGCGAACTTTTGATACATCTGTTGGAAATGGATTAAGTTATACATTAGTCAACATGGCGGTGGGATGTTATTTTTGCTGTGGATAGGTACGGTGCTGCAATCAGGCGGGGAAACAGCTCAACAAGGCTTTCCTTAATTTACGACCTCTTTGACTATCGTTGCTGACATTACTTTTAAGCGGAGTTCAACGAGTCAGATACGATTTGTGATAAAACATTGCACTCAAGTGTCAGTACTCCTTTGAGTGCGGGAAGAAGCCAATTACATCATAGTATGGTATACATGACACTTCAAGTTTCAATAGCTACTTTCCGTACACTTTAATTTAGAATGTGTCTCTGATTGGTTGAACTCCGTTTCGCTTAACTACAGCTTGTCTTGACGGGTTCAAATTTCCTCTCCACGATTGATTTTGTGAACTTCCCTGCGTGTTTTATCATTGTTCACGTACTGTTGTGTCATTTATGTTGATTACAGTCTCCTCCATCGTGCATGATATGGGTGGCGGAGTTTCAGTGTTATTTATCAAAAGTATATCTAATTTAAAATAAGTTGATTTTTCATTTGATGGAGTGCAAAATATGCTAAAATTATAACTTTACGTCCCTCATTTCGAAACGTGAACATCTCAGTCGTGAGGTAAAACGTCACTTCTCATGGCTGTTGCTGCAAAACTTCTGTCATGTAGGCCTACAATTTTTGGATGCGGGGAATGTTAACGGGGCGGCCGCACCTTGTGCGCTCCAGCACATCGTCTGTTTGAAAAATAAATTACTTTAATAATATTATTTAAAATCAAATGCAGTGCAGTGAAAAAGACGTCAGCCAAATAATAGGAAATAATTTAGCTCCGCTCACAACCAGGTAACTAGTCGTGCGGTCCACGCCGGGTGCTGTGCAGATCACAGCTCAGCGAGAATTTCTAAGCTTTCTACCAGAAAGCAGGAACTCTGCCTTTTGCGCATGCGTGCGTAACTTTTCCGATGTGCTGTGGAAACAACAGTCAAGATATCACTTCACAGCGAGTCACCGAAATGAGAGCGTGGCAGCCGGCACCCTCTTGACTCAGCGGTAGTATTTAAGATGGGATCGCTCAAAGCAAGCGGGAAAACAAAATACTGTACAACTGTTCCCGCCAGGTCTTTTAATACTCTCGACTTGCCTATTCCATAGCCACATTTGTAAATCGATGAACTATACAAATTGTACCTTCTATGTTGTCAAAATAAGGAAATGTCTACTTTATAAATTTCACTATGACAACATAACGTGCAATTTTGCATTATGACATTTTATTTCAATATTTTGGTAACATTGACAAGTTTTGTTTTTTGTGCGCTCACACCAAGTGTTTCTGAGTTCGTGAATATTTTGTCATTGCAGGTGTTATTGTGTTTTTAATTAGTTTTGTATAAGGAATGTGTATATGTGTTGGGGCTTTTTGCGTATTTGTTCAGTATGGAAAACTCAATCGAGAGCCTCTTGAAAACCGCATATGTTTCTCAATTTTTTTTATTTTTTTGAAGGGGGCTGGGGGGTGGGTTACAACACAACTGCTTTTCTGCACCAGCCGCCACTGAATATTTCACGTTTCCTGTCTTGACCCCCTTAAAATTTGCAAGCCGTTGTAATAGCCTAGTGCACTCTCTGGATATATCTGACCTTAAATACCGAACTTTTCCGTGGTTCCCTATTTTCCCCTGTGCGTTGGGGCGGTAGAATAACTTTCACGGTATGCATTGCCGGACTTAAGAGGTGACTAAATGGGGCCCCAGGGCTCTCAACTTGGGAGTTGGGTTCGTTACCACGGGGCCCTTAGCTGAGTCCTGACATTGCTTCCACTTGCATGTGCCAGACACCTCACCTTCATCTATCCTATCCGACCTCCCTTGTTCAACTCTTGTTCCTCTCCGACCTCGACGGTATTAAGAGCACTCGAGGACTGGGCACTCTTCCATCTTCACGTCCTTCTTGGTCCTTGTCTTTCTTTGGCCGATAGCTTTATTTCTCGAAGTGTGGTACTCCTTCCATTTTATCTCTGATTAGTGTTACATAGAGGATGGCTGCTTAGTTGTACTTCCTCGTAAAACAATAATCACCACCACAACCACCACTTTCTCATTTTCACACCAGCCAAATGCTGGGGCTGTACCTTAATTAAGGCCACGGCTGCTTCCTTCCCACTTCCAGCCCTCTCCATCCCATCGTCGCCGTAAGACCTGCGATGTTCATACAGACACTTTCGAATTTTGTTTACGTAATCCGAAGTAAAAACGAACTGATCAGACAAAATTATAATATAAATTCCTTGTCGTAATTCTTATATTACCTCGTCGATGATTGCAATCCTGCAGCGCTTCATGTGACCAGCTACACGCTACTGACGTGTATAAACAACAACTGGTGAAAAATAAATGAGTCGTGCGCGCCTGCTAGTGCCTATTGATTTCTTAACATTTGAGTAGGATGCTGGGTTAATGGAGTGCCACACGACGGCTGATAACAAGGCATGGAGTAAACAAGATGTGCTGATGAGTAACAAAAGAAACTCGCTGCACGCAAGCCATTGTTCAATACATCACATTTTTTCATTTCGACAGGGTTAAAACCTGCCATATCAACGTCCCTGTATCTGTGGAACGTTTGAAGAAAGAAGTTTAAAACATGTACAGTATATCTGCTTTTAGCATCTTCTATTTTATATCCACGCCACTAGCATCAGATAGGCCTACATCGATATCGACTTTATTGGTCTTCACCTCTCGTTCGCAGAATTTGATTCTCACTTCTTGGCCTTTTCTCATTGCCTTGGGGTTGGGACTAATGCGGATTGTTTTACAGACCGATCCCCTTCCTAACGCCAAACCTATGTGGAGGGATGTAATCACTATTCAGTGTTTCTATAGTGGTTTGCAGTGTGATGTGTTGTCTGTATTAAGACGAACATCAGTCCCTGAACTAGGGGAAGTAACCAGACGGTGTTAATATTCTCGACCCTACCGGTAATCGAATCCGGGGAACTCTGAACCGAACGGAAGGCCAGTGTGATGATAATTTAGCCTAGAATTCGGACACATACAGAATGTTATTATAATGCAATACAAATTAACCAATATAATTATATTCGTCCAAACCTTCTCCTGTTTCTCTGCGGGGTCGGGTATTGAAGTGAGATGAATAACACCCCCTTGCCTGTCGTAAGAGGTGACTAAAAGGGGCCCTAGGGGCTCTGAACTTCGGAGAGTGGGTTGGTGACCGCGGGGCCCTCAGCTGAGTCCTGGCATTGCTTCTACTTACTTGTGCCAGGCTCCTCACTTTCACCTTTCCTATCCGACCTTCCTTGGTCAACTCTTGTTCTTTTCCGACCCCGACGCTATTAGGTTTGCGAGGGCCAGGGAGTCTTTCATTTTCACGCCCTTCGTGGGCCTTGTCTTCCTTTGGCCAATAGACTATCTTAATTTTTCGAGGTGTTGGATCCCTTCCATTTTTCTCTCTGATTAGTGTTATATAGAGGATTGTTGCCTAGTTGTACTTCCTCTTAAAACAATAATCACCACTACCATCACTACTCGCAGTTACTTGTGTCAAGCTACTCCCTTTTTTTTTTCTTATCCGACCTCCCTTGCTCAACTGTTGTTCTTTTTCTGTCCCGACGGTATTAGGTTTTCGAGGCCTGGGGAGTCTTTCATTGTCAAGCCCTTCATGGTGCTTGTATTTCTTTGGACAATACATTAATTCTAAGCATTGCTGGAACTTTTCATGTTTTGCTTAGGATGGTTGCCCAGTTATACTTCCCCTTGAGTGAATGGAAACTTGATGAACTGCATTCCTTCAGACCAATTAAATGATGATGTATATAAAAAACACGCATTAGTGTAAGTAAGCACGAAACACACACCGGTGATTCAAATTTTCCACAATGAATAATGACATTACAAAGATAGTTTGTATGTGGATACGATAATATGCTTTTTTTCCGCGTCTTCAAAAGATAATCTCACCTGTTCACGAGCAAGTTTTCTCTAAAAATGAATGAAGGTTTGAATCACTTGAACTTAAGAATGCTTTACCGTTGTAAGTGGTACTCTCGTTTGCCACTAGATGGCTCGCTGTGCGCAGTGACGTGGACAAAACGAATTTAAAAAAAAAAACGAAACGAAATAATAATAGTGAAAGGAGAGGGAAGAGAAGTACCTGTATAAATCCTTAATGGCTGGCAACCACGGAGAGTATCCCTGTTGAACTACGTCTTTCCACAGCTTCCCGTATAGTCCCAGACCTGTAGTGTTTAGTGTGGGTAAGAACTCAAACATCGGGTCCGACGGCTCTGCACTCTGACCGGCAAACCGAGCAGAGGAAAGATTTACACGGCTCTACGCCTCTGAGTTCGGGAGACGGGGAGGGGCTAGTTCCCCACCTTCAGGTGTCCTGAGAATGATTTTCCATTGTCCTGCACTAAGTACAAGCCACGAAAGGCAACGCCCTTACTTTCTCCAAGCATCTCCTGGTGTGAGAGACGCCGTCACCGTCTAAGAGGCTCGCCTTCTTCAAGGAAGGAATGAAAACCTGTTAGTAGCAGTCGAACATCTTGGAGCGCGGCATTGACAGGGCGTGCTCAGTATCGCCGATTTGTCTGGCTGGTTGAGACGATATTACCTTGGTGTTCCTTGATACGAGTACTAATGGAACCGGCATGTTTGGCCAATGTGTAGCTTGCCGCAAGTACAGGGAATTTTGTACACCCCAGAGTGTATTTTATATGGCTTATTACTAGACTAAGAGTGGTGCAGCCTTTTTAATGACGGGCACCATCTGTTATAAGTACAATGTACCTTTGAAAAGAATAAGAAAGCAAGATCTTGCACGGAGAAACTTTATTTTACAGGCAGATCAAAGAATATATAGAAGTACACATTGCTATTCAACATACTCACTATTCTTATCCAAGCACTTGTTCCTCTACGCCAAGACATCGATGTTGGCAAGAAAGAAATCTGCTTCCAGTCTCTGAACCCACGACATGACATTCATCCTCGTGCTTCATCAACGATCCGAAGAGAGAGAAATCATTGGAGGCCTTGTCGGATGGTCATCGCTCAGGCCAGCTCGACAAGGTTTGCCTCTTTCTACATGAGATATGTGTTAGTGTCTTTTTCGGTTGGGGGGGGGGGGGGGTGCCGTGAGGCTCCGCCCCGCCTCACAGCCCGTGGTGACCTACCTGTTTGGACAAATGACCGACACGCGAGTACTAACGCAGGAACATAGCCTAGTACAAGAGTACAGAATAACTTGAGGTGCAGCTACTTGCATCCCTCCGTAAAGGAGAAGTTATGAGAAACCTCCCTAAACCCACCAGGCAATCCCATATCTCCTTTCGGCACTGGTTACCCTGTCGCGGTCGTACCAAGACATCCCTGGCGGTAGACCACTGCCGCTCAAGAGCCACTGTCACCCCCGGTCCATGGCCACCTGCAAGGCTTTCAGAGTAGAAAATGTAGAAGATAATAATATAAAAAAGACATTTTGACGCGCGGTCGAGACAGAATAAATAAATAAAAGTAGCCTTGCAAACGCCCATGCGGATGGCCAGTAATGCGAAAGCTCTTCCCAAAGGAGCTACTTCGCATACCCCCTTCAAAGTAGGATATTATTGCAGCCGCCACTTATAACATTAAGGACGGACCGCATAGAGAATGTGGTGGCGCACCATTGTTGTCACAGCGCTCGTGGTGGTGAGTATTGTTTTAAGAGGACGTACACCTGGGCAGTCATCCTGCAATAACACTAATCGGGGGAGGGGGAGAGAAGATATCCGACAGCTAGAAAAATGAAGATATCGGCCATAGAAAGACAAAGTCCACTACGGGCATGGAAATGAACGACTCCCTAGGCCTCGTGACCTAATACCGCCGGGGTCAGAAATGAACAAGCGTTGATCAACTGAGGTCTGGTAGAACAGATGAAAGTGAGGAGCTTGGCACAAACAATGCCAGGGCTTAGCTAGAGACCCCGTAATCACAACCCAGGCTTGAGTCCCTTGAGCCCCTTTTAGTCGCCTCTTACGACATGCAGGAGATATCGAGGGTGTTATTCTACTGCCCCCACCCACAAGGCAAGTTAAAATATATTAACGCTCGCACAATATTTACGTCTGGTAGAAGAGAAATAACTGACATGGCGAGCATCAAATCTCGACTGGCATTTATCCCTGGTCTTCTGGAGGTAATTCCCCGTAATATTAACGTTATTACTGCTGATTGTTTGACTAGATACTAAGGAATAGTACAGGGCAAGGTGTATTGCGGAAATCACATTAAGGAGGTTGTCAAGAAAGGTTACGGATCTCTCGACATGGTTATGAGAGTATTTAGGGGGAGTAGTAACGATGTAAAGGAGAGGGCGTGTAAGTCTCTGGTAAGACCCCTCACCAGGACTACTTGATACGAGAATGGAAAGCAGCACGATTTGTTCTGGGTGTTTTCCGACAAAGTAGTAGTATTACAAAAATGTTACAAATTTTGGGCTGGGAAGACTTGGGAGTACGGAGACGAGATGCTCGACTATGTGGTATTTTCGGGCTGTCAGTGGAGAGTTCGTGTGGGATGATATAAGTAAACGAATAAGCTTGAGTGATGTTTTAAAAGTAGGAAAGAAGTATGAAGATAAAGTCGGAATTCAAGAGGAAAAATGGGGCAAATATTCGTTTATAGGAAGAGGAGTTAGGGATTGGAATAATTTACCAAGGGAGATGCTCAATAAATTTTCAAATTCTTCGGAATTATTGAAGGAAAGACTAGGGAATGTGCCACCTGGACGTTTACCCTAAATGCAGATCAGTGGTGATTGATTGATTGATTGATTGATTGATCGATTGTTTGATTGATTGATTGCGTATGCTGGGATCAAGACGTGGCCAATAGCCAACGGAGAAGCCTGCTGTGTTGTGAAGGCTGCTTCACAACCTACTGCCCTGGCCTCTGCTACTGCCAATACTCAACACCTGATCAGTGGAGATGGTAGTAGAAGGTTTAGCAAATTAAAGTCCGGTATTGTGGCTAAACGGATAGAATGCTTGCCTTTGGTCCGATGGCCCCCGTTCAATTTTCAGAATCAACTCCTTCATATCGTTAATTCCCTTGGCTTGGGGACTGGGTATTTATGACGTCCTCGCCATTCGTTCTATCCTCATTGGGACACCACCAAGACTACACAGATGCCATGCACCATTGTTATTATTATTATTATTATTATTATTATTATTATTATTATTATTATTATTATTATTATTATTATTATTATTAAATACAAATGCTCAATTTTACAGCGGTCGTGCCTATCGTTCACTGGTTTATTAGCTTCCTTGATAAATCAGTGGTGGTGTTTGAACCATGGTCACGGGTTCGATTCCAACCAACGAAAGAGAACCTGAATGATTGCATTTCATTTTAGCAGTGTCCGGCTCCATGACTAAATCGTTAGCGTGATAGCCTTTGGTCACAGGATTCCCGGGTTCGATTCGCAGCAGGGTCGGGAATTTTAACCATAATTGGTTAATTTATCTGGCACGGGGGCTGGGCGTATGTGTCGTCTTCATCATCATTTCATCCTCATCACGACGCGCAGGTCGCCTACGGGAGTCAACTCAAAGGACCTGCATCTGGCAAGCCGAACTTGTTCTCGCACACTCCCGGCACTAAAAGCCATACGCCATTTCATTTCGTGTTAGCAGTTGTACCTGTAAAAATAAAGCTATATTGCTCCTATAACAGCAGCCCTGCAGTGTCTTCCTACAAGGATATAGAGGGAAACGGGAGAGAAATACCGACACTGTTATCTATATCATTAAGTCAGAAGTATGAGATGAGGAAGTATACGATGAGTAACGCTTAGTTGATACCAGTGGCGATCTGACGGACCGAAGCCTAGCACACCCCCAGGTCGCCGCTCCTAACCGATATCCAGCAGCAAGCCGCGAGGGGCGAGTGGCGAGAGTCTGGGCTGCGATATCAGTCTGCGATGCCTTGCTCTCAGAAATACGTGCATCGTTTTTTCTCACTGCTTTCAAATTTTGAAAATGGAACAATGTGTCATATGCTTACATTATAATGTGCTTTAGACTTCCATCGTTGTCAATTGAGGTTTGGGCTTCACGGATAGCCTTGATAGCCCTCAGTGTACGCCACAAACACGCAGTTCCCGAGCCCGAGGAATTGATCAGGCGAGCCTGAAATACGTGACCCATTGGGAATGGAACGCACAACTCTGCGCTTAGGAGGCATTGCAGCTTAATTCTACTGTAATACACTCTGCCGATGGGGGCGGTACAATACATCCACGGTATCCCCTGCTTGTCGTAAGATGCGACTAAAAGGGGCCTCAAAGGCTCTTAACTTGGGAGCGTTGGTTGGAGACGACGGGGCCCTCAGGTGAGTCCTGGCATTGGTTCCGCCTATTTGTAGCAGGCTCCTCACATTCATCTATCCTATCCGACCTACCTTGGTCAACTCTTGTTCTTTTCCGACCCCGACGGTATTAGAGCAATCCAGGCCTAGGGAGTCTTTCAATTTCACGCCCTTCGTGGCCCTTGTCTTCCTTTGGCCGATATCTTCATTTTTTTGCTAGTTGTTTTACGTCGCACCAACACATATAGGTCTTATGGCGACGATGGGATAGGAAAGATGTACGAGTGGGAAGGAAGCGGCCGTGCCCTTAAGGTACAGCTCCAGCATTTGACTGGTGTGAAAATGGGAAAACACGGAAAACCTTTTTCAGGGCTGCCGACAGTGGGGTTCGAACCCACTATCTCCCGGATGTTAGCTCGCAGCTGCGCGCCCCTAACCGCACGGGCAACTCGCCCGGTTCTTCATTTTTCGAAGTGTCGGATCCCTTCCGTTTGTCTCTCTGGTTAGTGTTACATATAGGATGGTTACATAGTTGTACTTCCTCTTAAAACAGTAATCACCACCACCACCACTGAGGCAGGAGGTGGTCTGATATGCAAATAGTGTGTTGTAACGGTGCAGCAGTGTAACTAGCGTTCCCAAACTGTGTAATAATGCATTTTCTTCTCTCTCATGAGTTATCCATTCCTGAAGTGTTCGTACACCGTGTGTTATTACCCTAGGTTATACATCTTCTTTGAAGGGCTTTATTTTGGGAAATATTTAAATATTATAGTTTATGCTATAAATCTGCAAGTAATTGCGTATCAGGGGCTGACTGCGGCTTCACTGTGTCAAGGCCGCCCGATTAATCACACAACCAGAGATTTCATACTTGAAGACGTCAATAACTCGCCGTGTTGGTAAACAGGTGTTGATAAGATCGCCGCCCCCCTGGTTGCTTGGTAACCACACCTGCTGTCACAGTCGACTCCCCACGTGGCACGATTTACCTGGGAGAGAGAATAGAAGGAGCCTATGGTCAGGGTCAGGGGTAGGTCTTCCACTGCAGCTGAAGAAATGGCAGAGATAACTTTTTTTTTTTTTTTTTTTTTGCAAGTTGCTTTACGTCGCACCGATACAAATAGGTCTTGTGGCGACGGGAGACAATCTTAATCACCTTTTATGAATAACTGAAAAACACAAATATTTACTCAATTCAGGGAACAATTTACTCCTCTGTGGTTGGAGACCTATAGTATCCCCTGCCTGTCATAAGAGTGACTGAAAGGGGCGCTAAGCTTCCACTTACCTGTGTAGGTTCCTCGTATCCGACCTCCCTTGTTCCAACTCTTCTGTTCTTCCGACCCCAGCACTATTAGGTTTCGAGGTCAACGGAGCCTTTAATGTTACGCTCTTCGCTTTCTCTTTCCGATTCCTTCATTCTTCGAAGTGTCGGACTTCCTCCATTTTCCCTAATGATTAGTCCCAGTTGTTCTTCCTCTTCAAACAAGCAATATTCACCACCACGACCTCTCAACAAATCTTATCTTCTGCAATACACCTTGAACTGGGAAAATGTTGGATTCACGGTTTTATAATTAATTAACATATTTAGCTAATTTGAATTATAAAATCTATTTTCTAATTCTGAATTTCAACCAGTAAACAATTACAATTCGCGCGGAAATGATCGATTTCGTATTAATTCTTTCGTATTATCGCACGTACGTTTTTCTGTAAATTTATCGAAATGACGCCCTCATATCTGTATACCTTCTTTGCTGTACTATCGTACTTCAACTGTCTTCAGCATTACACTTCGAGCATCGAAGTTTAATTCTGACGTATACTATCTACTTAGACCAAAGGCCGAAAACCCTTCCAGGACTCACATCTTGGACTTACCTTACTTTGAACATTTTCTAAATATACGTATTTCTGGACCTCACAGCATATCTGTAAGTCGCTCATCATGACTGAGCCGGATATCCGGAGATAGAAGGTTCAAATCACGGTCCTGACAGTGGCCATCCTGAGAGTAGTTTACCAGGGTTTTACTCCTGTGGGTGGGGGCGGTAGAATAACACCCACGGTATCCCCTGCCTGTCGTAAGAGGCGACTAAAAGGGCCCCCAGGGGCTCTGAACTTTGGAGAGTGGGTTGGCGACCACGGGTCCCTCAGCTGAGTCCTAGAATTGCTTCCACTTACTTGTACCAGGCTCCTTACTTTCATCTATCCTATCTGACATCCCTTGATCAACTCTTGTTCTTTTCCGACCCCAACGCTATTAGGTTTGCGAGGGCTAGGGAGTCTTTCATTTTCACGCCCTTCGTGGCCCTTGTCTTTCTTTGGCCGATACCTTCATTTTTCGAAGTGTCGGACCCCTTCCATTTTTTCTCTCTAATTAGGGTTATATAGAGGATGGTTGCCCAGTTGTACTTCCTCTTAAAACAATAATCACCACCATCACCATCCCCGGGTTTTCCCACGCTATTTCCAGGAAAATGCCGGAACAGTACCTTATTTCAAGTCCTGGGCCACCTACCCCAATCGCAGCCCTAAAATCTAGTTATACACACTAGGTTATCAGACAAATTCAACAAACACCTACAGTAAGTATACCTGGATGATGGCCAATATGACCCAAGCCCCTCAAAAAATTGACAACATCATTTATTTAATGAAAGATGGCCGGGGTGAGTGGCTCAGACTGTTGAAGCGCTGGTCTTCTGAACCGAACTTCGCAGGTTCGATCCTGGCTCAGTTCGGTGGTATTTGAAGGTGCTCAAATACGTCAGCCTCGTGTCGGTAGATTTACTGGCACGTTAAAGAACTCCTGTGGGGCAATATTTTTAAGACATGCAGTTCTCACCTTTTCACAACATTTCTAGAGAAAAATAGTGTGTGACTTTCGTGTAAATATTTGTTTCCTGCATTGTATCATACATTTATTGACTGGCTGTTTTGGTGAGTTATAGCCTACATCGCTTCCTGTTTTTCATCATATTGTAAATTATGTTACATTTTTAAGGACAGTTTTTTGAATGGTACTCTCATTAGGCTTCATTAACTCAGTTATAATTTGTTATAGCCTGAGAATTCAGAAGTGTTGAACAACTTGTGGTGTGTGTGCTTATTCGTATATGTTAGTGGCTGATAACCCAGATGTTAGGCCCTGTAAAACAATAATTATCAACGTGCATAACTGCATGGTATATCTACGAGTATAAACTAAATGTGAAGGTATGTGAATAATTGTGATGGTGGTGGTTATAGCTGTTCTTAGGGGCAGAACCTTGAGGTTATCAGCTGCATTAAGTATTGGTACCTTCAAAGTTTCTTTGACGATAATTATTCTAGGTGTAATGGCTCCGACTGCGTAATTATCGGCCACGTTTCTCGACTTATAAGACTTACAGCAAAATATCAGTATTATTAGAAATGCTGGTTATTGGTATGTTTCGTCGAGTTTATTATTTCCAGAACTGTAAACGTATTTTTAAACGAACTATTTTAGATAAATATTACGCAGAAAATTCAGCTTATGAATTTAGAAGAAAACTAAGTAAAATAGGTTAACCACGTAAGGCCTAATCACCTCACCGTATCGCTCAACTTATATGTAAACACATCCAAATATTACACATATAGTGATACGTAACACTTTTCATACAAAAAGGAAAGGAAATATTCCGAAGGAATTGTATTTGTTACCATCTTCAATAGTTTAAATCAATCGATCATAAGGAGCACGCTTAAATCGGGATTTAAAAACACTCCGCAATGCTCTTCTTAAGGAAGACCGCCTTGTCTTGCCCTACATCAGCTGATCACTCAGAGCTTGATGTTGGTGCCACGCTTGGCCGGTAGAAACATACGGAGCGCCCTCTCTGTCTGTATGCTCGAAGGCCACAGTCGACATATTTGTACAGACCTCGGCTCAAGGAGTTTCAATGCAAAAACAAATGAGTGTATTTCCGTGCTGAAAGCTTTGTTGTCTCTAAAGGTTATGTATTCGATTTGTTTGATATTTATACACTTTTATTATCATTACTTATTTAATTTTATGGTTATTCGCTGAATAGTCAAAATGAATACGTACAAGTTGAGTTCCAGATTCCCTCTAGCTCTTGTTACTCCTTTTATTTGCCGTCGTTAATCCTTTAGAAAGTTGAGAAAGCTTGTCTTTATTTGTGTTGGAATTACTTTCGGAATCACTTGCTAGGACGGTTCGCAATATTTTCGTAACACTGTTCTTTTGTCGGAAATCACCTACAACAAATCGTGCTGCTTTCCTGTGGAAAGTTTTAGATCTCGACTGGTGAGGCTCCCATACACTGGAGCCACTACAACCACTAAATACTCTCATAACTACCTTTATCTACAACTTGGCTATTGTGGTTAGCCCAGTGAAGATCGTTCCTAAGTGGGTCACTGTACTTTCACCCCCCCCCCCCCCCATCAACACAGTAATTAAAATTGCGAGTTTTCCTCTGACTTTTCATCCCGTTTGCCACAATGCCATTGTCTGCTGCCCATCTCACAGCATTGTCGAATTACAGACACAATTCTTGAAACGTAACGTAACATTGTATTTTTATTTATTTGTCCATCATGAGGATGGCTCACCAATTAAATAAATAGTACAATTTAAATATTCAGTATTAAGTTTATTGTTGCAAAAAATAACATTGCAATAAAATTACAAGTAAATGCAATACTTTAATAATAAGAAATCATACTAGAAACAACTATAATGACATAGCAAACATATAATATAGTCCGAATCAAATGTATGGTTATTGTTACAGTGTCACTGAGTAATTACAGTAATCATTACTGCACTTGAGTCCTCTTGACTATAATTTATTCAAAAATACGTTTTCCACAACATAACACACACTTTCCGAAGGACATTACAAAGTCCAAGAATGTGTCATCCGTCGCCGTCCCGCTAAACTCATCACACATCATAATTACGGGTAAATTGTTATGCAACAAAGATTTATAAAGAGATGCTTGGTGTTAAATAGGTTGCAAGTATCTAAGTCAATTTCTAGTTTTAGTTTAATGTTTAAATTCTGGGAAAACTTAGAATAATCACTTAATCTATTAGGCCCCTAACCCTCTTATGCAGAAATATAAGCTGAAGTATTCCTCTACGGTTTTTTGGTGATAGATAATAGATGCATCTATATGGAACTCTTTGAGTCTACACAGAAATTTCATATAGTATAGAAATTTTAAGAATTTGTTCGACAATTATTTCAATGCTATTGATGAGATAGAAAAAACCCAGAATCGAAATGATAACGATTGCAGCTTTCCTTATACACTTTCATCGCCGCATATTCATGCAATCGCATTACTACCCGATACTACCAGTGTTCGTCGAGGTGAATCACATACTGAACACTACTACTGCTGCATGAACTTACTAATTTCTACGTCACCTGTGGCGTCACACACTTCTCCGACCTTCGAGAAGATGTAATCTTCCATCGCGAATTCCCTGTGCATTGGTATAAAAACCCGATCAACACAGTCCGCCTTTATCGTCGGTGTGTGGTTGGATAGTGCTGCCCCTCGCTTGTTATTTCCCCGTATATGTGTGGACTCCATAATGTGGTTAGTTGATGTTCTCATTCTAATTGCCTCATTCACATTACAGTGTCCACCAACTGTACTTTTCTTCCATAAATGGCTTTGTTATCGAAGTATCTGATGTTTTTGAATAATGAAAATTTGTGACACATGTTGTACATTGCGTTTTTAAAGCTATAATAAAACACTGCTTCAAATAACTTGTTCTTCCTTTGTTTAACTAATTACTCTATGCATGTACCGTCCATGGAGTACTCTGAATGCCCAACATGGTTCCGCAATGAGTTATGATTGCGCACTCTGGATTATTCTTGGTATTACCTTATTTTAGTCATTCTAACTAGCATTGGTACTCGTATCACATTACTGCGGCTAAGGATGAGAAGGTGTTCTGTGGCTCATCTTAACTTGACCGGCATTACTCCGTCATCTTTATCTGTACAGGTTTAAAAAGTACACTTCAGTGGTACCTGAGCCCGGTTCAGCAAGTGATTAACCTCGGCGAACGCTGGTGAGTGATGCGATTGCACAAAGATACGGGGATTAAAATTTATAAGGTAAACTGGAATCTTTCAAAATGATACTCATGTCTGCGTCTAGTAAGAGAATTAAGTAACAGTTTCAAGAATGTATGCCATTGAGATATTGAGAATTTCGCATAAATGAATCATAATAACTTGTAACATTCTTTAACTTTTTTTTTTGCTTTTTCGATACGAAGTTTGAATGACATGATAGAAAAACATGCCCATGACATGGACTTTTATACTGTCATTAGAGCTTATGATAACAAATAAGTTTCAATTTTAATATTACTCTTCCTATTCTAACATATTTCTTTGGTAATAAGTGGAAACAAAGCCACTGAAAAAGTTACCATGGTGACCGGCTGTACAGTTTAAAAATGGTGGTCTTTAAAACAATTAAGGGGCGCCATCTGTTCACTTGTTGCCGTAGAGCTGAAGCACCACCACCTCGTACGTGGCTATGGTCCCCACCACCTGTACAAAAACACGAGTGAAATATGAATGTAATTCAATTTCATGAGGAAATCTGAGAGCCCTTTGAGATTAGGACAGGAGTCAGGCAAGGTGACGAATTTTCACCGATTTTTGATAAACGTTGTCGTGGAAAAAGTTATGAGAATTTGGAGGAAAACCATGAAAGAATAAGGGATAGAAGGAATCTATTTACGTTCAAAGAAACCGAATGTGAAGGTGGACTGCTTAGCATTCGCTGATGACACGGCATTGCGAGCAGAACACGAAATAATGCTTGAAATATTACTTGAAATGAGAGAGAAAGCAGCACTCAGGATCTCATACAAAAGACAGAGTACATAGAATACAAACACAATAAAGAAAAGCATCTAGATACAAAGTATGTGAAAGTCATGAGCTTAGATAAATTTAAATGTGTTGGTGACTGGATCCACCCGAATGGACTTGATAAAGAAGTAAATAAGGGAAGTGCCAGAAAGATGGATTTAGCCTATAGATTAGTACAGAATAGATACAATAAAAGAACAATATCTTACAGAGTAAAGATCAGACACTGCACCACGGCTATCAAGTCGGGTTCAGAATGTCTCATACTGAATAAGAAAGGGGGAAATGGATGAGCTAGAGAAGAGATAAAGAAAAATCTTGATAAAGAACTTAGGACCCGAGTAAAGAAACGATGGTTCATGGAGGAAGAGGAGAAGTGAATATCTATAGAGAGAACATCTATAACTACATCATCAAATTAAAAGCAACTACTAAATGGGTAGAAGAAATAAGAAAGGACATGAAGGAAGTTGGCATCAATCTAAAAAGTCTTTAACAGAGATATGTTTCAAGCTAAATTTGATAAATTCAAGGGGTTCCAGGAAAAACAAAGTGAAAAGTCCAAGAACATGCGGTCAGAGGAGACGAAGAGGAACCACAGCGAAATGAAGAAGTTATGGGAGAAGATAAAAGGACTAACCAGCAATTAAATTGTTTACCGTGGTCCAAAGTAGGCCAGAATCGAAGGAATAATAATAATAATAATAATGTGGACTCACCGTGAGGATGAGCTTCCTGGTGATGGAGAAGAAGTTGAGGCCCGTGAGCGCCACCTGGTCGAAGATCACCTGAGTGAGGAACCGCTCAACCTGCCAACACACATTAGACATGATAACGCCTTAGATAGGTCAATCGCGATACAGTCCATTTGACCGAGCTCGATAGCTGCAGTCGCTTAAGTGCGGCCAGTATCCTGTAATCGGGAGATAGTGGATTCGAGCCCCACTGTCGGAAGCCCTGCAGGTGGTTTTCCGTGGTTTCCCATTTTCACACCAGGCAAATGCCAGGGCTGTACCTTAATTAAGGCCACGGTCGCTTCATTCCAATTCCTAGGCCTTTCCTATCCCATCGTCGCCGTAAGACATATCAGTCCATTTAACCTGCTGAACCCTGACATAATAAAGTGAATAAACAAATCTGTATATAAAATAAGAGTTTTCTCTGTACATGCTCAAAATTAAAAAAGGATGGTATTTCTGTATCAGTCGGTGTCCACAGTAACACTTTTTAATTTTCCGTAATGTCTGTCTGTCTGTCTGTCTGTCTGTCTGTCCACGCATGACGAGAAAACGGGTGAAGAGAATTTAATGAAAATCGGTATACAAAGTGGGGGAATAAGTTGCTATAATCTAGGACATAAATAATTTTATTCTCGCTGAGTGAGGTGGTAATTTAGGGGAAGGCCTACAATTTAATTCTCAAATATTTATGTTATTGGTGGTCGTATCGATAAATACTACATAACTAAAGTTATACAGTATTAAAATTTCCGATCATTAATGTAACGTACAGCCTATGATCACAGAAATATTCATGAATTTGGGTTTTTGTTACAAAGTCCTTATCAGCGCCGAGTCACGAGAAAATAGGTAAACAGAATTTAATGAAAATCGGCGTGCAAAGTCGGAGAATAAGGAACTACAGTCTACGCTATAAATAATTGTATAAGACTCCCTAATACCGCAGAGTCGAAAGAAAACTAAATGTGAAGGGCTACAATATAGAAAGCTCATAGAATTGATCAACAATAATATTGCATTGACCATTGTTTGTTGTGATGTGTTTTTCTCTTCTGTTGCCACTCATCACCGATAGTAGGCCTACTACTGCGAACTGAGTATTTTTTAAAATTTTCTTTACGTCGCAATGAAGCAGACAGGTCTGATGGCGACGATGGAATGGGAAAGCGATAGTGGTCTGAAGGAAGCGTCCTTGGCCTTAATTAAGGTACAGCCCCTGCATTTTCGTGGTGTGAAAATGGGAAAGCACGGAAAACCATCTTCAAGACTGCCAAGTGGCGTATTTAAGTAGCTACATAAGAAACACATGTCTGTATTCAGGAAAGAGAGGACGCACCTCAATGTTGTAGCTGGCTGACGGCACGGAGAAGAGGACGTCCTGCGCCGCCTTACTGCCGTCGTTGACCGCCGCGGCGAAGAACAGAACAGCTGCTGTTCGGGTCAGCAGGTAGCCGAACGAGATGTAGAAGTAGACGATACCCCAGTCGTGGACCAGGCTGAAACACGTTCAGTACCCCTAAGGAAAACCTTACCATTTCTCCCTCCTTAAGCTAGTGATTACATAACAGTGAAGATATTCTGCTTGCTGCCAGAAAGAAGATTATAACCACCACTAAGTTGGACTAGTAGAGACTGGGCCAAGAGTCAGCACTACCACTTGTACCGTGACTGGACAGAGCTCCGTGAACGCTGTAGTTCGCAAATAAGTCATCTATCTACCTATAAATGTTTTCACTCCCATCCTGAAGGGGTGAAATGGGCCACCTTTCTGTGGTCAATGAATGCGGACTGGTTGAAGAGGAAGTGAAGGATTGAGGAGAAGGGATACAGGATGTGAAGTAAGAAGGAGATGGGATTACGTATTTTTCGCCTATGGGCGAATTGTTTTCATACACCAATCAGTTTACAATAGTAAGTATACAACAACAACAAAAACCGGGCGAGTTGGCCCACTGGCGGCAGCCCTAAACATGGTTTTTCGTGGTTCTCCATTTTCACACCAGACAGTTGCGGGGGCTGTACTGTACCATAATTAAGGCCACGGCCGCTTCCTTCCCATACCTAGCCCTTTCCTATTCCATCGTCGCCATAAGACCTATCTGTATCGGTGTGACGTAAAACAAATTGTAATGAAATAATAATAAACAAACAAAAACAAAAAATATTTTCTTGGAACCTAAAATTTACATTATACTCGTACAAAAGAAGGAATTTTGTTTGCTTGGTCGGTATTATTTCGAAGCTCCGAACCTGAGAAAAAGAATTTACAACACTGGAATTTCTTGACCACTTTAACTTTTTGTTATTTTCTTCTTTTGGTTTTTATAACTTTTTATCATTTCAAAATGTTTTTGTTGTTTTCATGTTTCTTTCACGCCTTCAGGCTACAAGATACATGTGTAGGGAATAGAGAATGTCAGAAAGATAGTATTCACTTCATGACTGTCTGTCGGCTTCCAAATGAAAATGAACGATATTCGCGTCGAGATCTCACGTGTTGATGAAATAAACCGCAGAGAACTTCTATTGTCAATAAACAAGACGTTTTGTAAGAAGAAAACAATCTCCTAAGCCTGTTACTTGAGTGCCATCTGTCGGAGCTCACCTGAGGCTGTTGAAGAGTTGCAGGCAGATGAAGTACAAGTTGTTGGCGAAAGAGAGCAGCACGATCGCTGAGAGTTCACAGTCCACCACCTTGGTGAGATTCGAGACGGCGTTGTAATCTTCTCGAAGTTGTCTCCACTGGTGCTGGCCGAGCACCTGTAATAATAATAATAATAATAATAATAATAATAATAATAATAATAATAATAATAATAATAATAATAATAACGAAAACCTACAACCAGTCATTGACCGGGTCAGGGATGTAATAAATGAATTATATCATCATCATCATCATCATCATCATCATCATCTGTTTACCCTCCAGGTTCGGTTTTTCCCTCGGACTTAGTGAGGGATCCCACCTCTACCGCCTCAAGGGCAGTGTCCTGGAGCTGCAGACTCTTGGTCGGGGATACAACTGGGGAGTATGACCAGTATCTCGCCCAGGCGGCCTCACCTGCTATGCTGAACAGGGGCCTTGTGGAGGGATGGGAAGATTGGAAGGGATAGGCAAGGAAGAGGGAAGGAAGCGGCCGTGGCCTTAAGTTAGGTACCATTCCGGCATTCGCCTGGAGGAGAAGTGGGAAACCACGGAAAACCACTTCCAGGATGGCTGAGGTGGGAATCGAACCCACCTCTACTCAGTTGACCTCCCGAGGCTGAGTGGACCCCGTTCCAGCCCTCGTACCACTTTTCAAATTTTCGTGGCAGAGCCGGGAATCGAACCCGGGCCTCCGGGGGTGGCAGCTAATGACGCTAACCACTACACCACAGAGGCGGACTGAATTATACATGGGCTATTAGAACGATGGGGTCGCCACTCCCAAAGTGATTTATTCATGACTGATAGATGTTATGAAATGATAATGGAGAGTGTTGCTGGAATGAAAGATGACAGGGAAAATCGGAGTACTCAGAGAAAAACCTGTCCCGCCTCCGCTTTGTCCAGCACAAATCTCACATGGAGTGACCGGGATTTGAACCACGGTATCCAGTGGTGAGAGGCCGACGCGCTGCCGTCTGAGCCACGGAGGCTAATAATAATAATAATAATAATAATAATAATAATAATAATAATAATAATAATAATAATATAGTGAAAGTGTTATAATGTTTGCTGAAGGTGGAAGAGCTGCTATTGTAACATTAAAAGAGAATGCTGATGAAAAAAAAAAAAAAAAGAGACAGTTGCGACCTGCTGATACACGGTTTGGATACAAAACATCTCCAAGTTCAAGCTACCTTCTAATTTGTTCACTGGCATTGCAATAGAAGGGCACTCATTCCCAAGTAAAATTGTCACCTTGTAAGCTCGTAAAGTGGCATGTCGATAAAACGAATCAGTTTAACGTGGATGACAGAGTCACCATAACATCGTCCACCAACCACCTTAGAAGCAATTTATTAGTTAGAAAACTTCATCAGCCAGTGTTAGTCGCTCTTGGAAAACAACACAACTTCTCATTAAATTGTCTGGGAATTGAACACCTGTTGATTGTAATTAAAGTCTCTAACAATTGAGGCGGAGAATCTCAGACCTCATTAACGCTAAATGCAAGCCGCTGTAAAAATGAAAAATATTGTCTATACGCTATTGAATGGTTCAAGAACAATTCGTCGAAACTAAGGAGCATGAGACTAAAGGCTATAATTTACCGACAAACAACTCCTCTGTAAAATATTCTAATGAACGCGACGCTATGTGAGAAATTGTCCATATTGAGTGCCTTTCATTTGTCACCTCCAGCAAAAGAATGAAAATTGCCATCATAATAAAATCATCTTCCTTGATACCAGAAAAATACGCAACACTCTTAGAGATGTAAGGTATAAAAAATGGGGTCATCTCCATAGAAAATATATAGAGGGGAATACTCTCAAGTAAATGAGTGGGTTCAATAGGGCGAGTAGGCTGTGGGTTCGAACTCCACTGTTGGCAGCCCTGAAGATGTATTTCCGTGGTTTCGCATTTTCAGACCAGGCAAATGCTCGGGCTGGACCTCAATTAAGGCCACAGCCGCTTCCTTCCCACTCCTAGGCCTCTCCTATCCCATCGTTGCCATAAGACTTATCTGTGTCGGTGCGACGTAAAGCAACTAGGGCTCAGTAGCAGTAATTGGCTTGGCCGCCTCAAGGTGTTTGGCAACGGTGCAACAGTGCGAGTTAGTGAAGGTGCGGAGATCGAAACTCTGTCCCTCAACGCAAGCACAATGACTGCAAGCTCGCTGACCACGTGGCTGTGTCCGAATGTAAAGCCTTGTTCTCTTGTAGGATAGCGAAATAAAGAATGAACACTAGTATTAGAGATATTTCAGCTTATTGATTTATTATAATATTAGTTCATTCAATTGTGGACCTGGTAAATAACTCTTCATGATTTCAGTTTTCTTTTGCGCCAGTATTCCTTCATTCTCTTGCTCACAGCTTCTTTCTTTTCGGCCTTCCAATGCTTTTTCTGGCTCTAGGAACCCCTCAAAGGTGTGTCTTAATCCATGATGTTCATTTCTTGCAGATACTTCTTGGTGTTAACAAACCGTTAGTCATAAGACTTGCCTTTCCTGTTGGGATTGTTGAAATGGTTTAAAAAATTCTTAAGCGAGTCTGTCGTCGAGCATTCTTCAAATATGTCCAAAGAATTCGCCCTTCGTTCGCGTGTTGTGCCTGAAATCCTGCCCCATACTTCTTTGTTACTGCTTAATCGGTATGTGTCAGCACATTATTTTGGTGCGAGAATTTTTCTTAAAATCTCTCTTTCTTTCCTCTCGATTTCTTCAATGTCTCTTCTGATTGTTAATCCTAGGCATTCTGAAGCATAGAGACACTCTGATTGGATTACTGTTCGATATTGTCTTAGTTTAGTCTTAATAATAATAATAATAATAATAATAATAATCGTAAGCCTCACAACCTTTGTTATGCATGAAATTGAATGATCTGTGTTTTATAATTACAATTATTATTGTTCTTCTTCTTTTCCTTTTTTAAATTAGCGAATTGACCACTGAGGATCACGCTACAATTTCAGTTTTCTTTGTCTGACATTTCCTTTCCCTCCACTACTCCTTCCTATCGGCTCAATGATGTTTCTTCTGTTCATACTTCCATCCTCTCACCGCCTTTGCAGTTCTGTCCACTTTAAACCCTTCGAAGTTTTCAGTCACGGTCTGAAATGTTTTCCTGTCTAACATCTGAATTTCCTGGATGTTCGACTTCTCTGGATCTTTACGAAGTTCCTTATTCCATGCCGTCGTTGTCTTCTTGTTCCACAGGTAGTCTAGTTTTGCCCATTCTGTACAATGTCCGACCTTCTCTTTTTCATGGTCTCTGAAATGTTCTCCTCATTTTTGTAGACAATATTGTTGTTCCGAAGTTTCAAGCCGGTTTCAGTCTGGTTTGGGCCCAAGGATCTGCAACTTCTCCAACTTGTAATTCATCGAGGGGCATTCGCTGGCAAACAGACACTCTGTTTTGACTACAGTGTTGTAATGCCTTATTTTCGTATTCCATGGAATGCATTTGTTGTTGTAGATGTTTTTATTCAGTCTATAAGCTCTCTCCATTTTTGAGATACGATCGTATACTATAAAATTCAGTTTCATGGACAACGAAGGTTGTGTGGTTTATGTTTATTATTATTATTATCATCATCATTATAATTAATGATGTTATTATACCACAACGTTGTGCCCAACTAAGGAAAGGGATTTAACTTACGTAGCAGATGAATTTGGTTTGTTCTCCTCCCAAAATCGCTTCATTCTCTCGCTAAGATTTTTCTGCCGTTCTAGAGATCATAAACCGGAAATGTTGAGAGAAGTATCACATCCGCTGCCGAATATGAGAGAGGATCCTGCTGCCAGTTCCCAACATTAAGGAACAACATTCATCGGTCGTCCAATGTCGTTAGCGAAAAATTGGCACTAGATCTAATACGTGAATTGATGATGATGATGATGATGATGATGTTGGAAATGAGTAAGTGTAAGTACGGTCGACCCCTTGTGCCGTTTCTTCGCGGGCTGAGATGAAACTTTGTAGCAGGCCTTTGGGACCGGATGCCCTTCCTAACGTGAACCTCATCAGAGGAGTCAAACCAAACCAAACCCCATGGCACTACAGCCCTTGAAGGGCCTTGGCCTGCCAAGCGGCCGCTGCACAGCCCGAGGTGTCGTGTGGTCAGCACGACGAATCCTCTCGGCCGTTATTCTTGGCTTTCTGGACCGGGGCCGCCATCTCACCGGCAGATAGCTCCTCAATTCTAATCACGTAGGCTGAGTGGACCTCGAACGAGCCCTCAGGTCCAGGTAAAAATCCCTGACCTGGCCGGGAATCGAACCCGGGGCCTCCGGGTAAGAGGCAGGCGCGCTACCCCTACGCCACGGGGCCGGTCATCAGAAGAGTGAATCAGATGAAATGAATGATAATAGGAAGGGACAGGGTGAAAACCCACTCCCGACACATAGGCTTCTCCTGTAGAATAGCACCACGGAGCCTGCTCAAGACTTAGTGTCCGTCCGATGGATGAATCGGCATTAAAAAAAACGTCAAATGTCATCACTTCATACGAACGCTGCGCTGTGGAGAGATTTGAAATTGAAGCCAGACTTTGGCACGTAATCTAGTGATAATGTAATAATGGCGTGTGCCCTGCCACAGGTCTTTCTGTTTGGCGCCGTATAGGTGACGTGCATGTCTGTGAGGACCGGGCTTTATGTAAGATTAAATCCAATGCTGGGAACGTCACAAGCGCCCAGCACCCGAGCCATAGGAATTAACGAATAAAAGTTAAAATACCCGACCCGACTGGGAATTGAACCCGGGATCCCTTGGGGCAAAGGCCAGCATGCAAACGATTTAGCCATGGACCACCTCTGCCCTTCCGGCCAACATTCTGATGGTGAATATGTTTTCGACCAACGTGACTCGAACCGGCTAACTACGGAGTCGGATCGTACAGACTTGTCGATCAAAGCCAGCAGGCGGGCTCGTTTGAAGTGGATAAATTCTTCTGCCAAATAGTATTTTTATTAGCTGGAAATTCCACTGTAATCTAGAGATTTTCCGTGGTGGAATCTCCTGCTTAACTGCCTTGGCTGCCTGCTCTACGCCGCCGTGACGTAGATCTCATCTGCAAACCTTCCTGCACTGCCGTTGTGCGGGTTGCATGATGGATTTTTTTTTTTTTTCTGTTCCGGCTGCAAAGCGTTATTACCCGAGTATTGACATGAGCTGAAAGCTTCACTGATGATAGTTGGAGTCGTGCAGCTACACTTTTCCCACTAGGTGGCGTCCACTTCCAGTTAAGTTTGCCGTACGAGCGACACTGAGCAGAGTAGGTTTCGCCTTAACAGCGGCTGGAGGCGGTGGACCGGTCCCACGTTGGCTCTACCGTGGTTTTCCGTTCTCCTCACTTTACGGGATGGTAAAACATGTACCGGACTGACAGAAAGGGAGATAGAACTAGATACCGACCTTTGGAAGAAGGAAGAAGAGATCATGAAAGCACGAAAGATGAAACTCCTAAGAATGAAAACATTACGCTAATGATTTTTTCAAAGGAATTCAAGATTTCTTGGAATAATAATAATAATAATAATAATAATAATAATAATAATAATAATAATAATAATAATAATAATAATAATAATAATAATAATGGAGAGCATAAATCAGCTTCAAAATATGATTCTATTTATTTTACGTCCCACCGATACAAACAGGTCTTATGGCGACGATGGGATAGTGCAGCGCTGGTGCTTGTAAGAAAGCACCCGTAGCCTTAATTCAGCTTCCATTCTGGATATAGTAAGTTCGAACCCCACTGTCGGCAGCCCTGAAGATGGTTTTCCCAGGTTTCCCATTTTCAACTAGGCAAACGGCGGGGATGCACTTAAGGTATGTTTTAACGTTTTGAAGGAAAATCCAAAATTATTAACCGTTATGTTTTTAGTTTCGCACCATAAAACACAGAATACTAGACTAACAATTTAGTATAATGCAATCAACCTTTTCTGCCTTATCTTCACCCAATAATAATGTTTAAGAAAAAAGGCTCATCAATTTTCAAAATGTTATAAAATTTCCAAAAATGTTATAATCTTGAAATTATTTTCACCAAGTTGAAGTATTTCATTCATAGAATGTTGTGAACTAGGATCTTCTAATTATCAAAAACATAAAGGGAGCTAGACATCAGTTCTGACAAAAGTGTTAAAATAATTAATCATCCTTGTTAAAATGCTTATAATAATAATAATCACAATATTAACAAAGTACTAGTTTACAACATTCCCACATTCATTAGCTTTAATTTTACCTATCATTGAGTTTTCTATCTATCTCAATTTTAAGGATATTTAAATTTATTTGAAATGGGAGAAGGTTAGCAAAAAATTACATTCAAGAAAAACAGCACTGAAGTTTTAGGACTAAGTTGTGAACATAACCCACTTAAACTCGTCTGCTCCATGGGTTGGACCCTCTTTAGAAGTTTTTTGTCTTCCTTCAGTTTTCTTCTGCCTCTCAAGTACTGCCTCCTCTGCTTTTGTTCTGCAGTACTTTGATTTGCACCTTTGTGCAACCGTACTGCATCAGCTTCAAGTGCACCAGATGACATGTACTTCCCAGGAGTAATTCCCATCCTCTTCAGTATTTATATTCCCACTCTATTTCCCCATTTGAAATGGCAAGCAGCATCCATCACTCCTAATTTTAAGGTATCAAGCCCCACATTTATGTCTCCTTAGGACACCTTCTCCATACCATGGCATTTAATGACTCATTATTTTGAGTCAGTCCATGCAAGGACTTAGAAAGCATTTCTGGGTCGGTGAGTCACTCATATATAGGCTTCAATGCTTGAAGAATGTCAAAGGACAGGCCTGGTATGAATTTAAATTTTTCTATCTCATTATTTACTTTAACTCGCTACAGGACACCTATCGTGGGTGGGACGGTCCTTTGTTGCTGTCAAATGGTACAGTATGGCTCATATGCCATTTGACATGGCGTAAATACTGCTTGTGTTGGAACGTAAAGAAATTCCAAATAATTTTGCATCTTATCGTTGAGTGCTCCTGTCAGTTGGGGAATTCATAATCACAGTTGCTGCAGAACAATTCAAGGGACATTCCCCAACCAAATCTCAGAATTTCTAGGATTTTTTACAAAAACTGTATTACAGCTGAAGCAACTAGGGCAAGCTAATGCATTCTATGTCAATAATGATATTGTAAATGTCACTAACACTATCAGATTCAATATTTACAAACGAAAGTTTGGACTGAGAAGCACTAGCAAATGATTCCCTTATATTAGGCCTACCTTCTGTCTCACTATTTATACTGACTGCACAAGTAACACTGACATTCACCTTGCTATATCTGTTTCCATGAAATTTTCTCTTTTTATTTGCTCCACATCGGCTTTCAGAACCCATTTTATACACACTTACAGAGAAACAAACTCTTAGGTCACAATGTGAAAGACCACTTGGCCACAAGGAAGCTGACATATTTGTTTATATCTTTTCCCTAGCAATGGAATAAGTCTTTGGAATATACAAGTATTGACATCTGTTGTTCAGAACTATGAACTATATACTCAGGAGGCATGCCGCACCAAAGAGGTAAATTTGAATAAGAAAATTTGACGAGATGTTTACATGTAAGCAGGACACTGCAGCCATGCCCCTTATCACACGCGCACGAGGCTATTTAAATCTTATTTTCGGATACTTACAGCTAGAATATATGTATGAATTATATCTCATTTTGAAGTAGAGACTTCAAGCTTTCATTTCCAGTGAAAAAATTAAAATGGCATTTTTGGGCGAAAAAGGCTATTTTGAACGTTAATATATAACTTAAGGCCCCGGCCGCTCCTTTACCATTCCCAGACCTTTCCTATTCCATCATCGCCATAAGACCTATCTATGTCGGCGGGACATAAAGCGAATTGTAAAAAAAGCGTTTAATATACTTTACAGAAAACATTACTCAGTCTCAAAGTTTCAAAGCGTAACAGAATACAAGAACAATGATGGTGTGATATTAAAAGGAAAAGAGCACGCACGGAAAAGATTACAGGGGAGATTAATAGACTACATGAGAGTGCGAATTAGCAAGCAATTATAAAACCCTGCAGATACATTTAGAGACTGGCTTTTGATACTGCCAACGTTTTCTTTGACTATTATACGGAATGACCCAGGGGCGTAAAATCTTAATGCAATCAGCACCTGTAGTTTAGGAGAGAGCCTTGTTTGTGTCTGGTGTGTGGTCCAGCCTCTTGTGAATTTCCTCGATGATTTTATTGACGATGGTTCTTGACTGTCTATATCTCTTTATAAATCACTCCTCAGATACATTTTGAAAGTATGTTAGGAACACCGTCTAGCATACGAAAACGGAGCAACTCTGCATTTTAAAGCCGCCATTTGGCTTTTAACATCGAGTTAACAGTTTAACCCAACCTTAACCTAGAGTTAAAACTAAACCTCAAATAGAATGAATAATCAAATTCAGAATTAAGATTGTGTAACACGAGGTTACGGTTTAACGCTCGTTGATGAAACCGGGCTTTATATGCTGTATATTGAAACAGAACCTCTAAAATTTCGTACACACATTAAGTCCCTAGACAACAGTAACAAGCATTTGGACCTCGGTGGTGTGCAAATTATCCAGAATATACTTCAATATCCGTGACGTTGGAAGGCAACCACCTTGCCACGCACACGGCTCAGCCGGCCGTTGATCTGGCCGAAGTGGTGCGCCAAGGTCAAGCTGACCACCATCAGGAAGAGGTCTGTGAAGTTCCAGCTGAAGGTCTCCACGAAGTTCACCACGACCAGGATGACCCCCAGCGGGGCGGAGTACGGCACGTACACGAGGACCTGAGCGAAGGCGTTCTCGCAGTAGAACTGGAACCAGCCGGGACCACTGCGGACAGCCTTGAAGAGCCCCATCATGTTGGCCGTCAGCGTCTCCACTGCAACAGTTTATCGTACTTGAGTATGTGTCAGGTGCATACACATTAATATTTAAGTGCTCCATGCAGCGCATATAAAAGCATTTTGACATAAATGTCTCATGGGTGGCGGTCATTAGCCTTGCAAAACGTGTGACGGGATGTTACCTAACAACCGTACCGGCTGTGATGTGAAGTAATGATGGATGGCCATGACTGCAAGACATATTATCAAATAGAGGCGTTAAAGTACAGATGATCGACGTGATCTTGCAGCCTGTGATTTGAAGTATTCATGGATGGCCATGAGATACGGGTCCACGGCCTGTGCAGCTCTCAAGGTACTGTTGCTAGGTTACACATCCGTCACACATTTTGTTACATGGATTGTTTCCGTTACACAAATGTTTGAATGACCGCCAGCTCTAAGACAAAATGGCTGTTTTGTGAAGTTCCCTTGTCTCTACACACTTTAGCTATAGTAAGTAACGTAGGTAGCACCTGGATGCTCCCTCACCGAGAGCCACTGACATGATGACAGCTGTCAAACACCGCACTCTCCTGCAAAGGCGGCACGGCCTCCCGTAGTTGTTCGCTAGTTGCTGGTCCACACTGTCCCAAGCACGGCCCAAGTCCGGCCACCGGCGAGCGAGCCGCAGGAACAGAACCATGGCCACAAACCCGTTTGTGTAGAAGACAGTGCCCCCTGGAACAGTTCGTCACAAAGCGGTAATAGGCTAACTATCGGACTGTTTACTCAACCATCTACGAGCAAACCTTCACTTATTGTTTTAGGAGGAAGTACAACTGGGCAACCATCCTCTATATACCGTAACAGTATACAGAGATAAAACTTGTAAGGTATTGGCCAAAACTAAAAAAGACAAGGGACACGAAGGATGTGAAAAAGAAAGATTCCCTAGGGGTCGGAAAAGAATGAGAGTTGAACAAGGGAAATGAAATGGCGTATGGCTTTTTTTTTAGTGCCGGGAGTGTCCGAGGACAAGTTCGGCTCGCCATTTGCACGTCTTTAGATTTGACTCCCGCAGGTGACCTGCACGTCATGATGAGGATGAAATGATGATGAAGATGACACATACACCCAGCCCCCCCTGCCGGCGAAATTAACCAATTAAGTTTAAAATTCCCGACCCTGCCACGAATCGAACCCGGGACCCCTGTGGCCAAAGGCAATCGCGCTAACCATTTAGCCATGAAGCCGGACTGAACAAGGGAAGCCGGATAGGATAGATGAAAGTGAGGAGCCTGACAGAAGTGCAAGTAGTGGCAAGACTCAGCTAAGGGCTCTGTGGTCTCCAAGCCACGCTCCCAAGTTACAAGACCCTGGGACCTCTTTTAGTCGCCTCTTACGACAGGCAGAGGATACCGCCCCCACCCACAGGGGGTAATGTCGTCATAGTACGACAAGTGATGGTTGCTAGGAGACGTACCTGTGTACTGGAAGCTGAAGTCCGTGAGGATCAGATGTCGGAAAGTTAGAGTGGACATGGCGAGTGCGCTTGTGATCAGCAGTAGTGAGTACAGTACCCTCCAACTACACCACCGGAACCTGGTAATAATAATAATGAATTATTTTGTGGAAACAAAATTCTAACGAACATTAACTATGTGGCAAGAATCCTAAATACAACGTACTGCAGAATCAGAATAAATTCAAGTACCTAGGGGAAGTAATACAGCCAAATTAGATGAAGAAGCGAATATAAATAAAGCTCAGAAAATGGAATTGGCTTACCTTTAACGAACGGATTTTATAACAAAAAACATTCTCAGTTAATAAAAAATCCAATATTACAATACTGCTGCAGAATGTTTAGTCTTAAACAAAATTCCCCCTTTGCGTAAAGCTAATGATCATGACCCGTATGTCTTTCATCTTTGGCGACCAAGGCCTACGGTAAGGACTAATGTGACGTCACTCCCGTCACACATTTCGTCGCGTCACGTTACCCAAGTTTTCGGTTGACCCCCTCCCCCGGTCATAAGACATATTCATGTCAAAAAGGAGAAACTGAAGAATCAGATAAAATGGAAATTACATTAAGATACTTGCGAGTGCTTAGATGAGAAGAAGTAATGAAGAAACTGATGTCCTCAGGAAAAGAAACATTTCTTACTACGCTCCCTTGGTCCGAATGAACCCGGAAAGACTGACAAATATATTTGACAAAAGTTACAAAACACAAATAAGTTGGTTCATCGAAGTGAAAAACAATTTAGCAGAAATGAGAATTACGAAGGGAGACATTTTATACAGGCTTACATTTCGCAATAGGATTAGAATATTTGGGGTTCTTCAGGAAAAACAGAAAGCGTGAAACTATCTGGACGGATAAACCTGGTGCCGAAGGCTGTCGCACTCCTCTCGGGCAATGATTGATGACTGAGTGATGAAAGGAAATGATACTGGAGAGTGTTGCTGGAATTAAAGATGACAGGGAAAAACCGAAATACCTGAAGAAAAACCTGTCCTGCCCCCGCCTTTTCGAGCATAAATCATACTTGGAGTGAGCGGGATTTCAACCACGAAACTCAGCGTCGAGAGGCCGGCGCGCTGCCGCCTGAGCCACGGAGAATTTTTGTTTACTGTAACACACTACACGATTTTGCGGAAAGAAATAGCAGCAAAGACTTCAATTCACCCTCGCGTATATGAGAGTGCATAGTTGTCAGTATTGTGCTAGAAATTAAATGACAAACACTTCGCAAATTGTACCTGTTCAACCACTCTGATTTTTCATGTTCATAACAGTGTGGAGGTGTTCGTGAGAATAGCTCTATTGAATAACTCTGCAAAAAGTAGCGATAGGATTTTAATGTGAGGCGCCTTTCCAAAAATATAGTTATTCTCAAACCGATAACTCAATATCTGTGCTGTATTTGGGAATGAAGCGAAATAAACATGAATTTATTGCATCTTTTTGTGAGATTATTACATTTTCCTCCCTTTTCCGTTCTATTTAAACCGAGCTCGATAGCTGCAGTCGCTTAAGTGCGGCCAGTATCCAGTAATCGGGAGATAGTGGGTTCGAGTCCCACTGTCGGCAGCTCTGAAGATGGTTTTCCGTGGTTTCCTGTTTCACACCAGGCAAATGCCGGGGCTGTACCTTAATTAAGGCCACGGCCGCTTCCTTCCAATTCCTATGCCTATCCAATGCCTATCCTATCCCATCGTCGCCATAAGACCTATCTGTGTCGGTGCGACGTAAAGCAGAAAAAAAAAAAAAGATCCAGTATATCGAAACTGATGGCATCATTCTTCGATGTGCACTTTGTGAGGTAAATATTGCAGTCGATGACAAGCATCAAATAAACATTAAGTCAGCAAACATTTATAAAGAACATTAAACTTAAGCACACGCCTGCGCTCTATAGAAAAGCAGCAGCAATTGCATGAGCTCAGTGAGGATCTTGTAAAGGCTCTCTATCTTTATATTAACATCTAGTCGGAGTGAAATATTGTGAATATTGTGCATTCTATGACGTTCAGCCGTTAAGGATTCTTCAAGGATCTACTGAGCTCAAAACGCCAGCGAATTACTATCAAAAACATTTAAATGTTGTGTGCAATCCAATATAACAAGTTTATTAATTACTAGAAGCCAGTAAATGGGATAATCAAATTTTATGTAACTGATTTAAACCTTAATGAAGTGATTTCATCAACACCTAATTGTATGTATTTTCAGAACATGTTCTCCCCCTTTTCTGACTATACTTTTCACCTTAAAATCCTTTCCCTAGTTATAATGAATAGAGCGAGTTGGCCGCGTGGTTTTCGTCGCGCAACTGTGACCTTGCATTCGGCAGATGATGGGTACGAATCGCACCGTTGACAGCCCTGAAGAGGGTTTTCAGTGGTTTCCCATTTTCACACCTTCCCAATCTTTGCACTCTCACCTTCGATGTGTTAGTCCGACGTTAAACAAATCATTTCAATTAATAATAAGTAATGAAACGAAGTGCAGATTTTTCGAAAAATGTTTGCGTTGATGTGATAACATACGCTATAAATATATATGTACGCTCTGTGGCCCAAAATAGCCACGAGAAATTTTGTTTCCATGTATTATGCATGCAAAAGTGCAAAAAGTCTAGGTAACAATATTTTTAGGATGTTTTTTTTTTCGAGTTCCAGCGCGTCGAAGTTTTAATTTTTTAAACAAGTTTATTTATCAATACCTTAAAAATTACCGTAGATGGACAAAACAAAACAAATCAAACGGAAAATATATTTTTGGCCCATAATGCATTCTAAAAATATTCCAAGTATTTTCAGAAACATTCTCATATTCAAATCTTAAAAATATTAGGATAAAATTAGAGAAAAATGTTAACTCTTTACTTTGTAGGCATTTTGAGCTGAATTTTTTATTAAATAATCCTTGACTCGAATGAAAATTAATTGTAGAAGCCACCAAATAAGGCTCACTCGAAATAGGTACCGGTACCTAATAAACATATCGGGCTTCGGAAAATATCCCGTACAAAACGGATAAGGGTGTATTTTGTTTTAAATAGTAGTATACATACAAAGTGGTTAAAAATAATGTATAAGATTATCTTTATTTCCAGTAATAAAAACCTCCATAAAAAATTCTGGGCACAGCTCTGTCAATATGAGTGAAAATAAATAAATTACCTGAGACACTCAGCTCCGCTCCCGTTGGTGCCTTGCACAGGGAACATGCTAAAGCACTGGGCGAGAACGATGAGGCCACTAACAGAGCGGTAGAAAGAGTTCTTGTTGGAGTCTTGTCCTGCGGGAGACGCTCCTCGCCATTTCCTCCAGAACTCCATCTGCAATGTCAGCGACCATTTTGTTTATCATCGCTGCATGTGCCGTTCCAATGTGTTTTCGTTTAACACTAGACTTATGAAGAGGTTAGGAACACAACGATCTCATTGGCCACAAGCAAAGTTTGGCAGACATAAAACCGAACTTCAAAGACAACTACTTTATTTTCCTGGAACGTGCAGATAAGTTAGTTCATTCATTACGTGATACAAGAAAGGAATAAATTGCCCCTTGGGATAAATAAACAAATCTGCTCCCTTCAGTGACGTTACCTAGACGAAACGCCAGCGCCAGTCAAAGACAGCGGAAGCTCGTTTAAAACACGGCGCCATTTTTGTCTCCTAGAAGACAGCGTCCTGGTACACGGCAGCAATCATTATTGTGAATGCCGTTTGTGCTGATAAGACGTTATGCTAGGATCACATCAGTGATAACATTTGAGACTGATTCATTGCATAATAAATACTGTACATAGATTTGAAGATACGATGTTTGAATGCCAGTCGATATAAATTATCATTATCTACATTAAAACCTCGATACGAGGCTCGTACGTTATCCGGGGAAATACAAGCTTTTTCGCCTGGTCCCTAGACTTTCTTATATGCAACTACAATAAAGTACTCTGCTATATCGTTGCCGTTTAAGACTCTCGTTTTCGAAGGTAATATTCTGCGGTTAATTTGCAGGAAAGTTCAGAAGACATGGACATATTTTACTCCCTCGCTGCAACTGTTCCTACAGATTTGAAGAACTGTAACGTTTATCTACAGCTAAAGGCCCGGACCTCGTTATCAGCTTATTTCTCGCCACGGGGATACACACTGTAGAGGCGAGGCGAGGAGAGGCGGAGAAATCATGAACAAAACGTGCACTTCAAATATCAGAATAACCGTGCTGGAACAAGCGTTCCAATAAATACATCATAGATATACTGAGTAGTACATAAGAAGCCAAGGAAAATGGTGAAGAAGTTCATCTTATGCGGATGAGAGGCCACATTGGAATTCTACACAACGAAACAGTAGACCGCATCACAGAAAGCCAGTTCCAAGCAATACCCCTAGCATATATGGACTTCCACAATCACATCAAGAACTACGCTTACAGAAGATGGTCAAACCATTGGACAACTCAACTCATCAAAGGGAAGAATTTTTTTTGCTATCCAGACACACATCCCACAGAAACCATGGTTCAATATAGTGTCTTTAACTCGCCGACATATCACATCAATTATCAAAGTGAGACTTGGACATGCATCTTACCCCAGTCATCTGTTGCTTGTAGACTCCCAAAATTGTCTCTCTGATTCCAATCAAGAAGCAAATCTCAACCATAAAATTTTAGGATGCGCTAGATAATAATAATAATAATAATAATAATAATAATAATAATAATAATAATAATAATAATAATAATAATAATAATAATAATAATAATAATAATAATAATAATAATGCTATTTGCTTTACGTCCCACTAACTACTTCTACGGTTTTCGGAGACCACGAGGTGTAGGAATTTTGTCGCGCAGGACTTCTTTTACGTGCCAGTAAGTCTACCGACACGAGGCTGACGTATCTGAGCACATTCAAATACCACCGGACTGAGCCAGGATCGAATCTGCCAAGTTGGGCTCAGAGACCAACGCCTCAACCGTCTGAGCCACTCATCCAGGCCCACTAGATACAAATCACAAGTAACCAATTTATATCAAACACTTATGAAACAGAAAGTCTCACTCCCCATGTCCGTTTCGTCGTTGTTAAGCGGCTATAGTCTTGCAGACCGATTGCCAAATTGTGTCAAGGAAGTGAGAGAAGAACGCTACATCCCTTACCGGTTTACCTGTACAGTTCTAATATTGCCTTTCAGTTCTCTCCAGTATATCGAACGCATAAATGAGAAATATTGCGGGTAAAACACGAATCTTAACCAGAAGAAGCCCGCTGATTCGGAATGTATTCCACTGTCTACGTTAAGAACGATATTAGATAATCGTGTTCTTGTATTAGGCCATTTCAAGCCGTAGGATCTCAATTATCCTACGTCCTGTGTTTCTGAGTAGAGCCCTTGGCTGTCTTTAATTTTTTAATCTGTGATTAGGTTGAATGGTACTTTCGTAAGTTCCTCTTGATAAGTTAATTAATACATTTTTGATCATTTGCAGGTGTTTAAACTGATTTAACCGCTTGATTTAGTGGAGCCTTCTGTGTAGGGTGAAAAACATCCCGTCTATTTTCCATTTCATCGACTTTTCCAGAAGCATTTAGAAATAATAGATATACAGTATTAATTTACAATGTTTTAATATACGACGGCAGTGCAAAGTTTAATGACCTTGTAAATATGCAAACTTGTTGGGAAGAGCGAAGAAATGGCTTCTGTACTTAAGTTACAACTTAACTGCATTCAGAGCGGTCGTCCAGATGGCAGATTATCTATCAGTCGTTTCTTAAATGTGTTTAAATTTATCGAACATCACCCTTGGTAAATTGTACCAATTCCTTACTCCTCTTCCTAGGAAAGAATACGTGCTGCAATCTGTCCTCTGGAATTCCAACTTTATCTTCATATTGTGATCTTTCCTAGTTTTAAAGACGCCACTCAAACTTATTCGTCTACTGTCATTCCACGTCATCTCTTCACTGACAGCTCGGAACATACTACTTAGTCGAGAAGCTCGTCTCCGTACTCCCAGGTCTTCCCAGACCAAAGTTTGGAACATCTCGTCTGTCCGAAATCATCCACAACAAATCAAGCTGCTTTCCTTGGAATGTTTTCCAGTTCTCGTGTCAAGTAATACTGACGTGGGTCCCATACACTGGAACCATACTCTAGTTGGGGTCTTACCAGTGACTTAATGCCCTCTCCTTTACATCCTTACTACAACCCCTAAATACGCTCATAACAACCTCATGAATGTGATAACCGCAATGAAGATCATTTCCTGGGTGAAACTCTTCATTCTGTTTACCATCATAACAGTCTGCTGTCCATTTTACAACTTCATCTAGCTCTTTTTGCACTCGCTCACAATCCTGATTCCGCTTCTTTACTCAAAATAATTTACGTATGTAAGAAAAGGTCCAATATTAGTACCTTGAGGAACTCCCTTCTATATTTTACTACTATACTTCTATGAATTCTATTTTCTACCAATTTAGCTACAGATTCAGTCACTGATTGCCTTAATTTCTGTCACCAGCCTGCCATGATCTGCTACAGGCGTTTTCAGATGGCTGCCCACGGGCTTTAACAAACAAATATTTAAAGAAATGTGAAGAAAATTTACAGTCCGACTCATTGGCTCAATGGTCAGCGTTGGAACCTTCGTTTCAGAGGGTTCCGTGTTCGATCCCCGACCGGGTCGGTGATTTTAATAGCGTCTGATTAATTCATCTGGCCCGGGGACTGAGTGTTTGTGTTTGTCCAAACACCGTTCTCTTCATATTCAGACAACACATCACACCACCAACCTCAGCAGAAACACGCAATAATGATTACATCCCTCCGTATAGACTTGGTGTCAGGAAGGGCAACCGGCCGTAAAACAGGGCAAAATCTACATGTGCGACACAGTTCTCACCCGCGACCCCACATATGTGGGAAAAGCCGTAGAAAAAAAATACAAAAAAAATATCTCATACCTCCTTCAAAAGTGTATTCATTTTTATAGCCTTTATACACCCAAGTCAGAACTAAACCTTCTTTAGCATGATTTCCTGTTTTTAAGTATTCACTTGGTCTGAATAAATTTTGTTTGATTTAAAATATGAAAAGTCCAAGCTTGGGGGGAAAACGAGCCCTCCGTGCTAAGCTTTAATCATTATAAAAATGGCTATGGCAGCCATGCCAATTATTGAACTCCACGCCAACCTTACGGTGGACATTTTATGCCATGAATACCAAGGAATACTTTAGCTGCCATTGATGTAAGAAGCGGTTTCAATTCTTCGTTCTTCTCTCATTGCTGGTACTGGTCGTAGAAATGTTCAGGGAAGTACACTCCTGGCATTTTAGGCTCTTACAACTGTATACATTGTTCACTTCACACTTCTCCCACTAAATTGTCCTCCTTTAAAAGGGGAGTCGTCAAACCCTATCTTGATAATGTTAATTTGACAGAAAAAGTGGCCCGTTATCTCAGGAAGTATTAAGTTTAGAGCTTTGATATTTTTACTACTTGTATTTGCACCCTTTCCATAAGTCTGAACCAGGATGGAATGGTTGGAGCAAACGATTGTGAAGTTATGAATTTGTTTAATAAGTTCCATTGCCATTAAAATAAGTGTAAATCAGAAACTATACATGTGAAGAGCTTTTATCTGGTTCAGTAGCTGTATCATGGCAAACAATGAACTGCCTATCCAGTCTAGTTTCTGAGATAATGGGTCAAACATGTGAAAGAAAAGGCATTTTCCAGAATATGATTTCAAAGTAAAACAGAATGTTCTTTCACGACAGTGCCTAAAATCCAACTCTATTTAACCGAAACTATTGAAATGTTTGTTATGGCAGTGCCGGAAACCTCTGCGCATAACATTCAGGAATAGAACCGTGAAACCACAGCCTTCTAGATTAAAGGGTTCCAGATATTTATATTTTCAAAACGAAACATGTCTAAGTTGGCCAATTTGACAGTTATGTATTGATATTTTGAAATACTTTTTTAAAATGCTTCCATGTGTTGTATTAAAATAAATTATACACCATGTTAATCAGCAGAGTCCAAATAATTGAATGAGGCAACATTTGGAAAAAGTCATTTTTTAAATATTTTTGGTTTCCGACTCCCATTAAATTTGCTTATTAATATGAGTTTGTCTTTAGATATTTTCCCTCCAATTCAATTGCGCTGTGTATAATAGCGTTCATTTTTAATTTCCTCTCTTTTATACAATTCTAAAATAGTGTTTTAAGCTATTAAAATTATTAAATCTTAATTTCAATTGAACTATGCACCTTATTTCATAGTGGTACTTCTGTTTTCGGAATTGTATGAAAACTGGCCTATTATTAAAGTGCACCCTGCGATGATGCGTAAGGTTTCCAATGTGGCACTCGAGCCCTTACTAATTGGAAACGCCTGATCTACCCTCTCAAAAGATTAGCGATACAGTCCACTACTGAACAACATGTCCTAGAAATTAGGTGTTCAGATAGTGTATACTTTGTTTAGTGCCTAACAAGACATATTAAATATTACAACCTTTTTCTCCTGAAGTGTCTATTTACTGGCTGATAGAAAGAGCACTTGTATTTAGCCGCTCCTGTCACAGACGCTCCGCAGAACTAAACGGGCTGTCATTACTGTTTATCGGCGTGAAGACAGTGAAACAAGAAATATGATCACCTCATTAAGTGAAGTGTCAAGACAATACGGCGTCTTGTCAACACTAACAGTTCTAAGGACAGCAGATTAAAACAAGAAAAGAATATCGTGGAACTGGGTTTATTCATAAAGCGAGGTGTGCAAGTGTAACCCCCCATGGAGGAAGACAAATATTTATGGTCCAAGCAAAAAATCCCGCCATTACATGTGAAAATACAACTGGCTGTAGGAAAATATGTTCTTGGCAATTTTTTAAAGTGAAATCGAAAATTGAAAATGAAGATGAGGATGCTTTGTAAAACTGTCTTGTATTCAGCGAGTTGTTTGTCTAATCAGGAACTTTACGATCTCAGGATCCTGAAGTCTGTTGAAAGAACAATAAAATATTGCAGTGTCCTTCTTAAGTATTTCAATGTATATGTTGTAACTAAACCTTAAAATGCATTTTATGTTGGTTTCCATCTTCCAGAAATTAAATAGGGATTGTGTAATGGGATTGAATTTACGTATCTCTCAGATACGACGCGAGCAATGATACTACTTTTAGGACGCTTCTAATGCAGTGTTAAGGCCACAGGCGCTTCCTTCCCACTCCTATACCTTTCCTGTCCCATCGTTACCATCTGTGTCGGTGTGACGTAAACCAGATTTTAAAAATCCTAATTGAAATGTTGATTGACGGAACTGGTTTTGCCTAGGGAGAGTTGTGTGGGAATTGAATGAAACATTTCGTTCAAACATTGTTTATTGATTTCAGGTCACATTCCATTCTTGCACGGCCCATCGTGAAGGACAGTCAGCTCTGCAAACACAAAGAACGCATGGAATATCACTAGACGAGAAACAGTTCCTTGTGCAATAAATAGTGCCCACTTCAGGAGCGTATTTAGCTAGGGGCCAAAAATTCAAACACATTGATCGTGATAAAATTTATAAATGAACTTACAAATTGCAACATATATTACCTCTTAGACATTGAGAAAATATTTGGGAAAAGACGCATTCATCTTAAAAGTTTTCTCAAAGAGAAAATAAATTGTAGTCCATTATGATGTTGTTGTTTTAGTCATCAGTCCATAGACTGGTTTCATGCAGCTCTCGATGCCACCCTATCCTGTGCTATACTTTCCTATTCCACATAGGCTAACTATTGCATCCTACATCTGCTCTAATCTGCTTGTCATATTCATACCTTGGTCTACCCCTACCTTTCTTACCCAGTACACTTCCCTAAAAATCGAACTGCACAATTCCTGGGTGTCTTAGGACGTGTCCTATCATTCTATCTTTTATTCTCGTCAAATATAGCCACAACGATCTCATCTCACCAATTCGATCTCTTCATTCGTGATTCGATCTATCCATCTCACCTTCAGCATTTTTCTGTACCACCGCATTTCAAAATCTTCTATTCTCTTTGTTTCTGAGCTAGTTATAGTCCATGTTTCTCTTCCATACGATGCCATGCTCCAGAGCGAAAGTCTTCAGAAACATCTTTCTAACTCCTATATCAATGTTCGAAGTGAGCAAATTTCTTTTCGTAAGAAAGCTCTTCCTTGCTTGTGCTAGTCTGCATTTTATGTCCTCCTTACTTCTGCCATCGTTAATTATTTTACTACCCAAGTAACAATATTCATCTACTTCCTTTAAGACTTCATTTCCTAATCTAATATTTCCTGCATCACCTGCCTTCGTTCGACTGCACTCCATTACTTTTGTTTTGGACTTATTTATTTTCATCTTGTACTCCTTACCCAAGACGGTGCATGCCATTGAGCAGTTTCTCCAGACCTTCTGCAGTCTCAGATAAAATAACAATATCATCGACAAATCTCAGGGTTTTGATTTCCTCTCCTTGGCTTGTGATTCCCTTTCCAAATTCCTCTTTGATTTCCTTTACTGCCTGTTCTATGTAAACATTGAAAAGGAGGGGGGGGGGGACAAACTGCAGCCTTGCCTCACTCCTTTATGGATTGCTGCTTGCAGACTGATTTTTATACATTACCACTTTAAAACAAACTTCTGATTCCTTAACATCGTCAACAAATGTTATTATCGGTAGAAGATTTATTTATTTACTCCTGTTTTAAATTTTAATTTTAACTTGAACTTTAATTTGAGCTAAAAGGTTATTTCGGCCCTTGCAAGGAATTAACCATTAATTTCGATCGTCTCATAATTCATCCACCGTGCTGTGCTTGACTTATCTAACTGTACCACTACATTACGAAGATGAGGGGCTGGCCTTCTGACCCCAACTTGGCAGGTTCGATCCTGGCTCAGTCCGGTGATATTTGAAGGTGCGCAAATCCGCCAGCCTCGTATCGGTAGATTTACTTGCACGTCAAAACACTCCTGTGGGGCTAAATTCTGGCATCTCGGCGTCTCCGAAAACCGTAAAAGTAGTTAGTGTGTCGTAAGAAAAATTAATCAACTTCTTATTTAGTACTCTGTACAAATAACCTTAGCTGTGGTTCCTGTTCTATACTTATATTATTTTCGGCCGGATGCCCTTCATGACATCAATCCATTTATTTATTTATTTATTTATTTATTTATTTATTTATTTATTTATTTATTTATTCATTCATTCATTCATTCATTCATTCATTCATTCATTCATTCATTCATTCATTCGTTTATACCTTTTCCAGTAGCGCAGTTGTAGTTGGCCACGTCACAAGGGTGCGAGAATGTCTTCTGGAAGCCGGTCGAGTTGCTGCCGGCACACACCACCATCTCGTACCAACACTTCTGTTGTTTACACGGCGAGGAACACGCCGCGCGGACTATCACCAGCAGCAGAGCTGGAACAATGTGTTGGCTCCATCAGAGCACGCTTACATGTACATTACTCTACACTACACTCGAATGTTCATCGAGAACATGATCCAGCAGCCCTTTGTAATTCACTAGCCTTTGTGGTATTTGTTTGTTTCTCTGCACATGCATATACTTGTCGTATTTATTGCAAGCAGGGGCGGGGGAGTGCCACAACATGTTGTAGACAACATAAAGTACTTAGCATCAGGGGGATATAGGGCTGAGAGTCAGACAACGAAATTAAAAAATAATAGCTCCAAATGGTAGATTTCTTTTATGCTGTCTGAGCTAATTTCGACAGAGAAGTAAAGGCTGGCAGTTTACTAACTTAACTGCAATAATAATCATTTTCATGTAACACTATACAATAAAACTTTCTCGAAAGAAACAATTATCTATTACAATTAAAGAGAAGTAAGCAGGGGCGTCTCGTGGTAAGGATCACACGAGCAGGTGAACACACTGGTAATCCAAAACGACTGCAATTTACAGATATTGTATGATAAGAACAAGATTTTTGTATTTTGAGAACGTAGAAGCTCTAAGTGCCGATTCACTTAACGTTTCCATTTGAATCACGCGCGACGCCAGCCGATCACAACCCCGTTTTCAACTATAACTATAAAGTTGAGCGTAAATCATAGAGCTTGGAGGGGCAATGGTGTGTGTATGGCGAATATGAGCATAATTTCCTGTGTGATCACGTTCCGCTGGTCCGCTTCTAATGCCTTCTCGTCAAGTTCTTCTCAAATCCCAAAGATGGCAGCATTAGAGCTGTTACCATGCACTGGTTAATTGTCAGTTGCAGATGTAACATAATAATTGCTTAATGAACCGAAGAGGCTTCAACTAACGGCTTGTTAACAAAAAAGATCCGTACTTTAAGCTTGTGTAGTTGAAAATATTAATTAGTACGTTCCTACAACTATGTTGGCAACCCTACAGTAGGATAGGAGTATATATATTCCTTGAAGTTGAGGGGAGGGTTCGTTTCACAGCAATATTACCGGCATGTAAGTTATTTTTAAATATTGGGTGTTAATTTCGTATTTGTAGTCATGTCCGTTTATTCTATAACATAATTAACAACACAATATAGACCAAGTCCGCTGCCGTTAACGTATTAACCGCCTGATGGGCAACTTACACGTCATTCGTCCCGCAATTCTTTCCCTTTCTGTCTGAACGAATGTTCGTGTTGTCATCGGTACGCAACTGTCCTGCCATCTAACTTCAAATAAACATATAATAACCGTTGCCAACAGTATGGTCTTTGAAAGTGCAAAGAAACATGTTATAGTATCTTTGGAGAAGTGTTCCGGATGTACCTTCCGACTTCCGAGATACCGTCAGTCTGAGGCGTGGCGCGTGTGTCGCCCAACAACATGGACGTGTTGTATAAACTGGTGTTTCCCTTTAAGTAGCTGCCTCTGTGGATCAGTGGTAGAGTGTTGGGCTCCGGAACCCAAGATAGCGGGTTCAAACCCGGCAGAGGTAGTCGGATTTTTGAAGGGCGGAAAAAAGTCCTTTCGACACTCCATGTTGTACGATGTCGGCATGTGAAAGATCTCTGGTGACACATTTGGTGTTTACCCGACAAAATTCAACAAATCTCAGCCATAGACGCCCAAGAGTTTCGGTTTACTTGGTCTGCCATCTAGCGGGCCTAGAGTAAACGTCGAAATTGACGAGCAGACAGCCAGATGGCGTCAAACTGAAGTGTCTGCACACGGTAGCTGAGGCCATACGAGTATTATTATTCCTTTAAGTTTTTGTGATTTTTGAAATGGATTCGACGTCGGATAGTGATGAGTGATGACTGTACTACTTCGTCGCAAACAAGAAAGCCATAATTTAAACCCCAGAAAACTAAACGCATATGTGCCATACTCATTTCCCGATCGAAGTAACATTGCAAGAAGACTTTTAGTATATCTGTCTTCAATCCACAGACTGAAAAAAAAAGTTGTACAATAAAGATGAGTGAAATGTATGTTATTAAATCAGTAAGAGCACTGTTGGTCAAAAAAAAGAGGTAATGTAGGAACACAATGCTTTTGAAAATGTTAAATTATTGTTTTTCGTTTAAAAATTACTGCTAAAAATGTTGGATGTCCACCTTCTTTTGACTGGCTTCTTCCTCACTCCTTCCTTCAACATTTGGTCACACTACGTGAGCAGCACTGAAACATTGCCCTGGTCATTACTGTTGTGCTTCTCGTGGATTTCTCCAACTGTGACCGTGCAGTATGCAACAACGTTTACTGGCCTCAGATGTCGATAAGCCCCAATCGACACTCGGATGGCCCACCGTTTCACCACACTCGATATGTGCTCAACAGCAGGGAACAAGCCGGACCATCGAATTGCGAGAGATCGCCTACATTTCCCATCCTGTCAGCGTTTCTCTTCGCTCCAGGCGCTATAAATGTTCCCGGGACAAACTGGTCGTCAGCGTACATCACAAGCCGTTGATATAAAGTGTTTTTAAAATGCTAGAAGCCGAAACGTGTATAAAGAATGTATTGGTAACAGTTTCGCGATCTGAAAATAACAATGTTGTGACATGGACAGCAGGAAGTGGTATTATTTTAATGTATATATTTCAAAAGGGGCACCTGAGCCAAGGCTCATAATGGTGCACTACAGTTAATTACATTTGACAACAGAGATGAGATTTGAGATCATCAGTTTCTACAACAAAAATATACTGTACAATGAATTCTAATATTAAAGTATCATAGTGATAGAAACCAAATACTAAATCAGTACTGTATAAGCTAGATATTTTTAATTTTAGAAAATTAACAAGCTTGGTTTTAAAGATGGCAATTTAGTAGCTTCTCGGATATGCTCAGGAAGGCTATTGAAATACTTTATAGAGTATTGCCATAAAGAATTAGTGCCGTATTTACTAGACTTTGATGATTTACAGTGAATTTTAGTAGATCCTCTTGTACTGTATGAATGCATATCAGAATTAAATTTGCATAGAGTGTTAGACTGAGCTTGTCCATTTTTCAATTTATACAGCACAATAGCTGAAGCATTTTTACGAAGACCATCTAGAGATAGTACATTGCAACACTGGTAGATCTGTATGATTGGTGTTAAGGTGGGTAAGTTGAAAAGTATTTTCTGTGCTCTTTCCTGCAAGAGAGTGACCTTATCAAATTGTTCTTTGTTGCAACATGCCCAGATATGAATCGTGTAATTCAGGTGGCTTTCAATTAGAGCATGATAAATACTCCTCAACAGTCCACGGCAAACTTTGTACTTTAATCGGCTGAATGCACGAATAACAGGAGTTATTCTATCACACAGCGTTGTGATGTGATTCTCCCACGTTAGCGACTCATCTGTACTAAGTCCTAGAAATTTGGTTGCTTGAACTCGAGGTACTGATGTCCAGAAGAGATGTACGTAATGGTTCTTTAAAAGTCAGGTTGTGAGTCCTGTCAGATTTAATTGCTGTGTTGATGGGGTGAAAGTTCGTTATGGGAATCGCTGTAAGTACCTAAGGAGATATCTTCATTGACGTTGTCACATAAATGAGATAGATCTCTGCACATAGTTATGAGGAGAGGGCATAATGCAGGCGTGCTGACTTCCCCGGTTGAAGTGGGAGATTCGCGATTTTTGCTCCTTCCTTCCTCTCTACTCGTCACAGAGATTTATCACCCGATTTTCAGAGTGGGTTTAGTATTCCCGTGATGTTTGAAAATCCCACGTTTTTTACTTGTTCTTTGAGTACCTGGAGAGACGTGATGTTCAGCGCGCACCGGCAAGACAGCTGGTGGTGTTCTTTAATAAGATAGAATAACAAATGTATTATTTTATCATTTCCACATAGGAGTGCCGACTGTGAGACTATGTTTACCATATTGACAAAGACAGAAACACTTCAGATTAATGCTTCCGGAAGAAAATCTGAAGGAAAAAAAAGAACTTTTAACCTTAAAATATGTTCAGCGAGGCAAGTGTTTTGAGCATAAATTTAGTTCAGAATACCTGAAGAGGACCGAAGTGTCATGCATGTGTTTTAAAGCTCAGATATATACAGTATTTTAGTATTTATAAAATAAAATTACGTAATAAAGTAGCGCATGTCAAATATTAGCGATGTGTCGTAACATGTCGCGATGTGCCACAGAAAGATCTCCTGATTTTTTAGTTTTGAAAATTGGCACGTCCGATAAAGTCTATGTTAGGAGTTCAAATAGAGTATGGCTCCAGTGTATCAAACTCACACCAGGATTAATTGTTTCAAGAACTGGAAAAAAAACCAAAGAAAAGCAACTCGATTTCTACTGGCTGATTTCAAACAAAAGACTAGCATTAAGGACGATGTTGCGAAGTTTGGGCTGGGCAGACTTGGAAGGAAGGAGACGAGCTGCTCGACTAAGTGGCATGTTCCGAGCTGTCAGTGGAGAGAAGGCGTGGAATATCATCAGTAGACGAATAAGTCTGTGAGGTGAGTTTTAAAGGTACGAAAACACAATGTAAAGTTGGAATGCAAGAACACAAATTAGCGCAGATATTCCTTTATAGGAAAACGAACTAGGGATTAGCAAGTGAGGTGTTCAATACATTTCAAATTATTTGCAATTATGAGAAGACCAGGCAAAGAACTGATAGGGAAACATGTGTCACCAGGGCGACTGCTCTACATACAGACCAGTGCTGATTGATTGATTGATTGATTGATTGATTGATTGATTGATTGATTGATTGATTGATTGATTGATTGATTGATTGATTGATTGATTGATTGATTGATTGATTGATTGATTGATTGATTGATTGATTGATTGATTGATTGATTGATTGATAAACGTAAAATATTTTCTCATGGTGCCACGATTTAATTTTTTGACGTTAATTAATGAAATATTTCCAAATATGGATGAAAATATCGACGGCTCCAAGTATTAACATCGTAAATAGAGTTACAGTTGTATTTATGCTATCATTTTTCTAGGAGACGACGTTAAGATCTACTATTGCTGCTAAGTTTTGGGGCGCAGGAAATACGATTTCTATACCGGTAAAAGAAAATACTGAAGTAATGGTTTTGGTGATAATCGTAACTTATTTTGGCTATTCTTGGACTTACGATGTTAATACTTCGAGCCGTCGATGTAATTCAATCAAATTATTTGTTCAAAGGAAATGGATGCTGAACTCACCCAGAAGCCATGGTGCCGGGGCCATGCCAGTTTACTGACTATTGTCCCAAGCGGTCCTAGTTTCAAAGCCTCAATTACTGTCATCGTAAGTTCCACATTAATGCAAAAATGTGCCAAGGTCGCTAAGCGTGGAACATAAACAGACAAGCTTGTGTCTGGATGGCAGTAATTCGGTCACGTCGGATCGTTGTAATGACTGCAATTATTTCTTTGAAGTCGTGATCTTGATCTACAATAGTAATGCATGTTATGTCATCCGACCATGTCGAACAGATCTACTATCATCTCTATCGAGCGCAGCTGTTATCCTATAATAATATTGGCTCTAAGTGAGATCCTTGAGGTAAACCAGAATAGGAGCATAATTCCGCAGAATATACTGATAAGAGTGTGTGGCTGGCTGGATATCACACTACCGAGAGAGGTGGCCACGTAGTTAACTTTGAGCTTTCGTTGGAGAGATAGTGGGTTCGAACCCCATTGTCGGCTGCCCTCAAGATCGTTTACCGTGGTTTCCTATTTTCACACCAGGAAATTGCTGTGGCTGTACAGCTTCCTTCGAACCCTTGCCCTTTCCTATCCCATCGTCGCCATGAGACCTATCTTTGTCGGTGCGGCGTAAAGCAAATTGTAGAAAATAAAATAACAAATTCAAACTAACATCTCTTATAAATGTATGTGTTCGTATCCAAGACGGGACTGAGACAGATGAATACGTAACAGAAGTAGTCCTACTGTACCTTATGAATCTTGGTAGTCCATTACGGAAGTGACTATTTACATTTTTGAATTATCGAAAAATTTAAGGCGACTAAAAGGGAGCCCAAGCGCTCTAAACTTGGGAGCGTGGGTTGGCGACCACGAACCCATTATTATGCGATCATCATCGTACACTAAAGGCTGAAACCATTCTGTTTCCTTCACTTTCTGGCGGTCTTTACATCCTATCGATATTCTCACGTCGTCGAAGTAGTCTTTCTTGGTTTTCTTCTTCTTCCTTTCCTTCCTAGTGTTTTTGCTTCAAGGACGTGTACAAGGAAGTCTTTTTGTCTCAGGAAATGACCTACAAGTTTTAACTTCCATATTCTTTATCAGTCTCCGTTGCTCATTGACTTCCTTTAGAACATCTCGAATCTTTGTTTCACTCCAGCATGTCCTCCTCATTCTCCTCCAGATCCACATTTCAATTGCTTCCAATGAGTCTCTTTCCTTTTTTTCCAATTTTTCCTAGGATTTTACAAAAGCCTTTGTTGTAACTAAACGTATTTGGGTATTTGTTACAATATTTATATTATTTTGAAAGGCAAGAGCTATTCCTTGCTGCATCTCTTGTCTTCGTTTCTAAAGCTTCTTAAGTAACAAGAAAGTTGCGCTTGTTCTACTTCAGGATTTCCTATTCTTCTGTTTGTATCAGCTCCCCTGCCATCTTTCTCACAAGTCAAATTTTGTTTTTCTTACTGTGAAGTTCGTAATGTTTGAAAGTATTACACAGAGTTATGTGATGTAACTTTAATTTGCTATTGTTTTTACGTCGCACCGACACAGATACGTCTTATGGCGACGATGGGATAGGAAAGGCCTAGGATTTGGAAGCAAGCGGCCGTGGCCTTAATTAAGGTACAGTCCCAGCATTTGCCTGGTGTGAAAATGGGGAAACCACGGAAAACCATCCTCAGGGCTGCCGACAGCGGGATTCGAACCCACTATCTCCCGGATGCAAGGTCACAGCCGCGTGCCTCTAACCGCACAGCCAACTCGCTCGGTAAAATTATTTTTATTGCAAAAGTTGGCTACATGCGAGTGTAACCATGGCCGACTAGAAGCTCAAGTTAAGAGACTGAACAACTAATCAACTCAGACGTACTGGATATTGCACCGCCTTCCTTTCTTGTTTTAAGAATGATGTTTCAAGGTTTTCCTATCGCGCAGCGCTTTCCGCTTCTCTATTCTTTTACATGAGACATATGGAGTATATCTAACTGTATGATAATCGAAACGACACTGTTACTTTAAATGCATGAAAATGGAATTACCATATTCTGCTGATGCTTTCAAAGAGATGGGAAGTAATATAGCTGCCATGACGAGTGGCTCGCCTTCTGACCCCAGCGTGGCAGGTTCGATCCTGGCTCAGTCCGGTGGTATTTGAAGGTGCTCAGATATGTCAGCCTCGTGTCGGTACATTTACTGTCACGTTAAAGAACTACTGTGGGACTAAATTCCGGCACTTCGGCGTCGCCGAAAACCGTAAAAGTAGTTAGTGGGACGTAAAGCAAATAGCATTATTATTAGAGGCAAGAGTTGAGTGAAAGATAATGACTAAATGTAGTAACCTTTTCTTTTAGTGTTTTTATTAAGGCTGAATTTCATCTCCATGGCTAAATGATTAGCGTGCTGCCCTTTGGTCACAGGGGTCCCGGATTCGATTCCAGACAGGGTCGGGAATTTTAACCATCATTGGTCAATTTCTCTGGCACGGGAGCGCGGTGTATGTGTCATCTTCATTGTCATTTCATCCTCATCACGACGCGCAGGTCGCCTACGGGAGTCAAATCAAAAGACCTGAACCTGGCGTGTCAAACATGTCCTCGGACACCCCCGGCACTAAAAGCCATATGCCATTTGATTTAATTTTGCGTTTCCCTTCAGCGCACGAGTTCCAAGACCTTGTTTCAATAATAAGACAGATAAAAATATTTCAAATTAGAAATAGCTGAATTATTTCGCATTCGGGAAGTCTGAAATTGATGGTGCTCCAGTGTCAAATTACAGGTCACTCTCTGATTTAGGGTACACCCCCGCACGCGCTGTTATGGCAACTTTCCTATTTCTGTATCTTCTTGCTCCAGGAGTTATTACCGAGGTAAGGTGGCACTCCGTAAAAATATCGAAGGTACAGAGTTGTCCTCATGTATTCGCCTTTCACCTAAAATTATTGAAGTAGGTCACATTAACTACTCAGAATATCACTATATTATTATAGAATTATTCCTTGACTAGAACTAATAAAATCTTCAACTGCAAAATGCTACGAACAGACCTTGATATTGCATTACGAGTCACAAATTTTTTCTTAGGTTCTGCTGACGAAGCGCATGTAACCACTTTTAACGCAAGGGCTAGTGCCTAGGAAGTTGATGGTATGAAAAGGATTTACCTTGATTTTGGTACATTGGAACACTGCAATAGTCAGGCTTTACAGTTTTCTTGTTTTGCTGTCGTTACGATAAGTAAAACTTTAACTTCATCAATTAACTAGGCAACTTATAATTAAAAAATTAGAGAAACAAATTACGATCGACAAGCGCATACCGTCTACTACTCGTGAGACATCTATGGGAAGTGTTTCAGTACATCCCTGTTAGACAAGAACTTGAGTTTTGTTCGTTGAATGTGTCGTTAATTCTGTCATGCTCTTCAGTACTGTTACGGTGCGTCGTAACTAAAATGCTTATATTTTCTTGAAGCTACTAAATATGGAGAGTAAAATTAAAAAATACGTTTTGGGTAAAATTTAAAAAGCGTTTGTTAGTACCTGTAAATGTTATGTTTTGCTTGCATGTATCTCGTGAGTCGGCATTGACATTCTCTCAATTTAGAAATATCTCCCGTGAAACGAGGCTTAAATGTACAACAGAAGAGCTTGAAAACTGATTGTGATATAGTCTGGCTCTCGCTTGGATGATCAGCTCCGGGCCGGAGTAAAGTCATTCTCCCGCAGAATCTTCTTTCTTGTTTCGCAGTGTTTATTACTCATGTGGCCAAATGCGTCAACCTTGTTAAAACCAGTGTGTTCGCAAACATGTTTTACTAGTTGGCAGTGGAATTAAACACTGCCGTGAAGTTTTGCTTGCGAACGGAGAATTATGAAGGCGCTACGGTGATTTCGCGTTTCATTTGTTAGTCGGGAGAATACTCATGCCTTCACTACTGAACGTACTCGTCAGTAGAGATGAGCTTAAACGCTATTTCAGAATATCTCTGACACAAAAACATCTGTGATTCAGTCACAGGAAGCACGAGCATATGATTATCGTCACGGTCACTCATTGGTATCGAAATACTTCTAGTTGATATCATGACAATGTCTGGTAGTACTTTTCGGAAGACATAAGTAGTGGGAAAAATAATATGCACAGTTATAATTTGAAGTTTTAATAATGCATAGGGTTGTTAAGATGATGCGCAATAAATTAACAAGCAGAGTGTGATTAGCCGTGTCGTGTCTCCGGGATAGCAGTCATTTACGGTACTTAATATAGGTTTAAAAATACAAAGACTAAATAAATTGATGAACTTAATACAAAGATTCCTCCCATATACAGACAGGGCTATTCAGCAAAGTTGTCCACCTCAAATAACTCGTGAACGGTTAAAGATATTGACATTTTGTTTTCACTTTCAGTAATCGTACCAAAGGGCTAATAATCGGACTTAAAATACTGTGTCATGACGTTAATATTCTCTGAGATCATGGTACTAACCTCGCATTTTTTTAAACGTACTACACTATTTTGTACACATATCCTTAAATCTACAAACATTACAAATCCAGCACCGTGATCATTTTTAAAATCGGACAAGTACTTCTCGAAAAAATAGTATGTATTCAAACATCCCTCATTTCCCAGCTGAGGACTGATCTGTTCAATTCCCGCTACGTATGAAGCATGAGCTAGCTATTGACATATAGAGTTGCTAGATAGGAATTCTCTCTACTGCGCTCATAAATACACTATGATAAAATGGATGATTTAACAGCTTTAATATCGTCGTAGGTAACTGGTAAATGAAAAACGAGAGCTACAGCAGATAGCATAGCCCTGTGAACGTGATCCAAGTACACGACTTAAACGATATTTTGTCACAGATACTTCCGTGACTGTGTATCCGATTTATCGGTGACAAAGTAACAGGTTGTGATTTATCGACCATTTCTACTCATTAGCAACATGAAAGAACAAAAGAGAAAACGGTCCTTTAAGTCTTCCGATTTTGAAACCGATATTAGTTATCAGACACAAAGACTTCATTGAAAATATAAACGCAGATTCCATCACCATGAAATACGAAGAAAACACATGGAATGCAATCGCAGTTCGATAGCATAAACAGGATGATTTCTGTGCATTGCTTGTTTTGCATCGTTTCCAGAAGAAATGAAACTGTTTGTTTAGATAAACGGAACCTTTCCACACATTTCCTATCATTAAGAGCCTCTCTCCACTATTATGCAATTGCGCTCATTACTATTATGTTTCAAATATTTGAGACACAGCAGTTCAACTTCAAAATCATTTTGAAGTTGGGCAGCAGCCATTTTACGTGTATTGATAATTACTGTTTATGTTTGGTAACTTGACTGTTTAACTGTAACCGAAAATAATTAGGAATTCAAATACTAATCAGGAATGATGCTCCACAGCTTCAGCCCCAGGGGCTCTGAACTTTGGAGCGTGGGTTGGCGACCATGGGGCCCTTAGCTGAGTCCTGGCATTGCTTCCACTTACTTGTGCCAGGCTCCTCACTTTCATCTATCCTATCTGACCTCCCTTGGTCTACTCTTGTTCTTTTCCGACCCCGACGCTATTAGGTTTGCGAGGGCTAGGGAGTCTTTCATTTTCACGCCCTTCGTGGCCCTTGCCTTCCTTTGGCCGATATCTTCATTTTTCGAAGTGTCGGACCCCTTCCATTTTTCCCTCTGATTAGTGTTATATAGAGGATGGTTGCCTAGTTGTTCTTCCTCTCAAAACAATAATCACCACCATCCACAGCTTCATTTAAACAAGTTTTAGGAAGAATAGTAAACGCTGATTACGCTACCTACTTGGCCAGCATGGTATGTTGAGAAAAGGCCCACAAAACATTCAGTAGCAGCACTTCCTGAACTCGATCACTATATTATTAATGTGATACTTTAGAATATTATAACGATAGCTCGATGTTATATTCACAAATAGGCTGTAAATGGTTTTACAATCCTGACGACTTACTCGCTGACCCATAACATCCGCTAGCGCTAATAAATGTACAATTTTACGGCATTATGGTGGCCTTAATTCCTTTACGATCTCGCATGAAAGCTGATTTACAAGCGGTCATGGAGATTAAGCAAAGAAATTGTAGATTAGAAACGGTATTCGGTCATGCGCGGGAAATGTCAACATTTAACGTCGCGTCTTTGTTACACGTTAAGAGGGCCATGGCTTATCTCGCAAATAAAAACTAGAGAAAAGGATGTTGATGAATTTCTTGTTAAAACTGCTCCCATTTACTTTCCCACTAAGAGAACCTTTCCGCATTAATATCAACATAACATCTCTTTGGCGATGTCTTTCGTATCAGCGTCCCGTGTCACGTATCTGGCGAACGTAGAGGAAAAGCATGTTATGAGCTATTTCTTTATTATTATTATTATTATTATTATTATTATTATTATTTAATTTTATTAGAATTTTGCCAATCATAGACCGCTTACAACCTAAGACTACGGTACAGTATTTCTATTTTCATTTTCTTCCCAGAACTTCTTCATACGTCGGCTGATCACTTGTCTCTGTTCCTCCGATAACACTCTCCGAGGTTGACGACTAATTTACAAAACTGAAAAATACGCAGAAGTGGTCTGTCGCCAGAAGTTCACCCGGATAGTTACACTGCTGTGCAAAACTTAAGGACGAAAGTAACTTTCGCATGTTGGGTCTCTGCTAGGTAACTTGAAACTTGAACCATACAGAGGAAGAACTGCTACACTATGGTAAAGGAATATGCGATGAGACAAACAGAAATGACGCTTTTATACAGAGACAATAACTTACACGTAAGTCAGTGCGACTCATGGTGGTCCCCTAGACATCACAAAAGAAGGGGCACGGTTCTTGAAAGGGGTGTGTGGTCACCATGGACAGCGATGCATGCTCTGCAACGTGTTCCCATGCTGGCCACAAGACTAGTAAGGAGTTCTATTCCTCCACCAGTGCGGTTGACAACTACTGGATGGTCGTTGGTGCATGTGGACGTTCTGCAATACGTCTGCCCAACATGTCCCACACGTGCTCGATGGGATTTAAGTCAGGGGAACGGGCAGGCCAGTCCATTCGCCGAATATCCTCTCGTTCCAAGAGCTCCTGAACCTGCGCTGGTCGATGCGGTCATGCACTGTCATCCATAAAAATAAGTCAGGACCAAATGCACCCTTGAAAAGACGGACATGGGGAAGGAATACACTGTCACAATAACATTGACCGGTGAGTGTATCCCGTTCAAAGGTTTGGAGGTCGGTACGGCCATGTAACATGCTTCCCCACACCATAACACTTGGACCACCAAAATGATCATGTTCGACAATGTTCCTGGGTGCATTACGTGTTCCCACCTTTCACCAGATGAGGGTACGTGTAGAGACTCATCTGAGAAGAGCACAGGACCCCACACCATCGCAAACGGTGCCGCCGATGTGCTGGTGTCAACAGAACACAACCTAATGGCCGCTGGTTGACGTGAGCGGACATCTGCTGCTGTAGTTGACTGTGGTCGACCCCTCCTCTCCTTCGACCAGCAGTGCTCTCCATGCCGTGAGCAATACCAAACTCCTGGGCTACACTCCTCACACTTCTTCCAGTTTCCCGAAGATTCTTCCCCGTGTGAAGTCATCCAGCACAGTGCACTGTAAGAGCTCGCTGATTGACTCACACAGTCGTTTTGTGGGTTTGGCGCTATAGTCGCGCTGACCTCACGCCAGGTTTCTATGCACGTGTGGCAGACCTCTGGCAACTTGTTACCGCACTTCCATTCATTTCCTACGAGTAGTTGATAAGTTATGTTGCTTTATCTATCTCGTCCTTAAGTTGTGCACAGCAGTGTATCTAGTTTTTCATATGAAATTTGAAGACCAGTTTTAATGGCTGTGTCATGTAGAGTTTCCACCATTATTTGTGCTTGTAATTATTATTATTGTTATTATTATTATTGTTATTATTATTATTATTGCACCGGGAGGTACGCCTCAACTCCGCACATTTAAAGGAAGCGCCTTAAGGAACGCTATCTCTCATACAAATCTTGAAACAGGTAGTGCATGAAGTTGGGAAATTAATCTCAAGATGTCACTCATAAAAAACAGAGTATTGTGTTATTTTAAAGTTTCCTAAACTGACTGGATTTATTTATTTTTGTTTTGGTGTACAGCAATAAGTTTGAACTTTTTCTCCATAGATGTCCTTACAAAAACTGTGGTCATGCACTCTGGTGCACGGTGGAAGAACTAGTGATTTAAAGAAGTTTTGTGTTTCTAGGTTTTCATAACCAAATCAACGTTCATTTATCTTGTTATTTCAAGGTTTGCTAAACTTCCTTCTCATCCCGCCAGCTTTGAATCTGACCAATTAGAAAATGTTGTGTTTATATTTCACCCTATCACAGGCTTCTTGTAGACTTTTATTCGGCCTTTAAAAATGAGAGGGTGTGTCCGGATTTAGTGCAGAGCCTTCTCGAACCATCCCCTCGGGTATCTAAGCTGCGGCTTTTTCAAGCTACCTTGTCTTATTCATCGCCGAATTTCTGAGAATGTGTGTGTTAAGACAGGAGGCGGGGTGTCTCATCCTTCGGCAGGCAGTACATCAGCCCAGGTAATGGCCACCAGTTCTCTATTTCTGTAGCTATCTCCGCAACTTGCCCGAGGGGAAGGTTCTAAACTTTAACTATGTAACCGTTTGATTGCTAAAATGTAAACTTCTTCCTTTTCATGTAAAATTTCATAAAGTCTTCAACTGTGAATCGGGGGTAGAAAGTCCGTTACCCTCCCGAGTTCCCCTTCAATTTATCTTGAGGTGACTACGATTTTGTAACTGTTTCTTTTCCTGTAATGCACTAAACCTACCTTTCCTTCTAGTTACCTCAGTAGCTTGGGATTAGCCTCTGTGTAATCGGGCCGCGAACGCAATTAGGGTTTTATACTTGATTTTCAAGGAGCGCAAGTGTACGCCTTCATACATTTTAATCAGGATAAGGACATTTGCATTACACTTAAGCTCTTTAGTTCGAATCCTTGGGAGTGGCATTTACTCTGCTCAACCACACCTTGAGTAGAAATGCCTCCCACGATAGTTAGCCTAGGAGGTTATATAGACGACAGCTTAGCACGCATCATGCCCAGACTCAGCTAAAGACCTCGAGATCGCTAACCCATGCTCTCTCAAGTCAGGTGTCGCTTTTAGTAGCCTCTTCTGAAAGTATTCCATAAAATGACGACATCCTATTGTCTCGAGTTGTCAGAGGTCGTAGCGCGCGACCCTAAGTTACAAATTCTGAGCCCCTGAGCTAGCTCTGAAGTTAAGTCTAAACAAATAGAATACATCAGCCATCTTGCATAGCAGGCCTTGCGTCAGTTCTCGAAAGTCAGGCTGATAAACTAACACCGGGCGAGTTGGCCATGCGGTTAGGAGCGTGCAGCTGTGAGCTCGCATCCGGGAGATAGTGGGTTCGAACACCACTGTCGGCAGCCCTGAAAATGGTTTTTCCGTGGTTTCCCAGTTTCACACCAGGCAAATGCTGGGGCTGTACATTAATTAAGGCCACGGCCGCTTCCTTCCCATTCCTAGGCCTTTCCTCTCCCATCATCGCCATAAGACCTAGCTGTGTCGGTGCGACGTAAAGCAAATAGCAAGAAAAAGATGAAACTAATAGTTCATAGGTTACAAGTTTTGAGCCCCTGAGGGAGCTCTGTAGAGTTAGGCCTATAAGAACAACGTATCGCCATTAGCTCCTGGTCCGTCTCCTTAAAGAGTGTCATAATTATAACCAATGTATAGCACAATCTTGGCTCGGGGGTCCTAACACTAGGAATTTTTACGCGGCCACCATCTTGCGCAATCGCCCGTAGGCCGTCTCCTTAAGTCCTATGTCTCCCCTGGGCCAGCTTTCTCCATAAGAGCCCGTGTATAGCCGCCATCTTGCACATTAGCCCCTGCGCCAGAGTTCTCTTTTTCTACCTACTCAGAGCCATCTATACTCTTCTCTGGTGAAGTTAAATACCCCACTACCAACCTCAGTTAGCATCCTCTTATCAAACCGAACTCCACAGTTATACGCTGTAATTTGTCAATGTTTATCAGACTGTAGTATTACGTTCGGAGTCTTTTTCAATCACGAAGATCTATAATTGTATGCTCTCTCACTGTGTAATTACTGGCCGCATGATCTTCTGAGGCCGAACGCCGCTAGTATATAATTTTTTTTTTTAAATACAACTTTGTCCCAGTTTGTCTTCAACACCCACGCTATCACCTCCTGTCGTAACAGGTGACTAAAAGGGGCTCGATAGCTGTAGTCGCTTAAGTGCGGCCAGTATCCAGTAATCGGAAGGTAGTGGACTCGAACCCCACTGTCGGCAGCCCTGAAGATGGTTTTCCATGGTTTCCCATTTTCACACCAGGCAAATGCTGGGGCTGTACCTTAATTAAGGCCACGGCCGCTTCCTTCCCACTCCCAGCCCTTTCCTGTCCCATCGTCGCCATAAGACCTATCTGTGTCGATGCGACGTAAAACAAATAGCAACCAGAAAAAACTTAATTCTCAAATATTTGTATTATTAATGGTCGTATCGATAAATACTACGGAACTAAAGTTATATAACATTATCAAATCTCCGATCATTTATGTCTTATACATTTTTACCGTACCGGCTATGATAACAGAGATAATAATGAGTTTGGATTTTTGTTGCAATGTCCATACCAGCGCCGAGTCAGGAGAAAATGGGTAAACAGAACTTAATGAAAACTGGTATGTAAAATCGGGGAATAAGAAACTACAGTCTACGCTACGAATAATTTTATAAGATGCCCTAATATCACAAAGTCGGAAGTAAAGTAATTGTGGAGGCCTACAATAGAGAGAGCTCATAAAATTGATCAACAATAAGATCACATTGATAATTGTTTTTTTGTTATCTGCTTTGTGTCTTCTGCTGCTACTCATCTCCGATACATGGAGTTACTGCTGCGTACCGAGTATAACAGCCTGTCTGAATATTGGCGAGAAGTAGATGGAGAGTTAGATAACTTTCTTCTTTAGCATGCCCTTCCTCTGGTTCATAAATTTCCTGATACTACTGGTACGTACCAAACTGGTTCATCATAGCATTCGAGCTATTCAATCCCTACTCTGGAGGCACTCATTGGAATGAGCAGTGTGCACATTTAACAGAATATTGGCAGAGGAGTGTTCGCGGTTGTTTGCGGCCTGGTTATTCCAGCTCTGCAACTTTGGACTGTTCAGTCGGCACCGAAGTACTGTTCGTTAAAAGTGAGAAAATATGCGGTTTTTCATTTGATCGGGTATTTTATATGATAATATTGCTTTTAATAGCGACATTCCTACTGACGCCATTGCAATTACATATGCTGACTCCAGCTGGAAAAACCACAAATATAGTCTTTCTGACAGTTCCGTAGCGAAGCACATGTACATCAGCTAGTCAAAAATAATTCGCAGGTTTCATGGGCTATTCCTCCAAGTTTGTGCAGAAATCCCGGAAACCGAGCTAGAGAAGTGCTTCAAGAGGAAAGCACGAACCACGGTCCTAGAGCTGCGATTTAAGAAAAGGGCTTTTCGGGCTCAAGTGCGGTGCATTATGGGAGACGATTAAACATTCGATATAGGTGTGGTAATAATAAATGTACTCAGATGAACGATTGGTAGTTTATTAGAGAACCTTTGGTTTTATAAGTAATTGCATCTAAAACACAGGAGCAGCTGGGGTTGTTCCAGGTGCTGCAGTGGTGCCCTTTCCGTTAATGAGGTCCAGGATGTCTTTGAGAGTTACTCCGTCCAGCATCTTGTTGGCCACACCGACGATCAAGTCAGAGATGACGCCCGATATCTGCGTCTTGTACTTCTCTGCCACTGTCGGGATGAAGTCGTTAATTACCTGGTTGATGACATCGCTCAAGTCTCCTCCACCCAGCAAGCCAGCGATGTTACCCTGGAACACAACAACTCTCTATCGAAACAGTCACGGGGAAGTCCTAAAATGTGTGACGGGATGTTTCCTAGCAACCGTGCCGGCTATGTGAAGTAATGATGGATGGCCATGACTGAGAGACATATTATCAAAGAAGGACGTTAGAGTACAGATTGTCCATGTGATCTAGCAGGCTGTGATGTGAAATATTGATGGATGTCCGTGACACAGAGATTTATAGAAGACTTTTTTAAAAGAGGAGTCACTTCATAATATTCTAGAGCAGTGATTCTTTTCTCAAAATAAACTGTCAACATATTAGGGCAATTCAGTGCATATTGAAGAGATGTGGATCCGAACCACCACGTCCCGATTTCGCGTCGATTGCTCTATTCAGTTGAGCTATGCTGATCTAATGCCCGGTTTATGTAATGGTGAAATATCTGTCCGATAGCTGTTGATTTGTTACAGATGTCGACTAGATAAATCTTCGCTGCGTTGCACAGCGGAATAGCAGCTAAGTTATCGAACTGTTAGCTATTGGTTTTTTGATCAAATTTTATAATTACACACCAGATGCTACCCCTCGCACTACTTCGTTTTCGTGCATTAGAGGTATTCCCCAGACTGTCAGGCGCATGCGCACAAGTAATGTATTGCATTTGAGCTTTCCATGCAGCTCCTATTATCTCCTCTTTGCCATGCAGCGAGAAATTGGTATTCGACTACAGCAGTTCTTGCAGACATGGGTGTCAGTTTCGTATTGTACCAATATATATGAAATTGCGTCGAAGTGTAAATTTGACATTGAGGATTTCTAATGAAATATGCACAGGTAACGCGCGATCCAGTTTGCACTTAACCTTATAAATATACCGTATCTATTCCCTGTTATTCCAAAATAATAATATTGCTTGACCACAATGTAACGATACATATCGGGTAATTAGCGTAATTATACACCTTGTTAGCTCCTTGCAATGTAATATCGTTAGTTATAAACAATCCCACGATAAAAGTATATGCTCACTGCCAATGCAAGTAGGCCCGCAGTAGCCCTTCTACGATAAATGCATAATTGTTTGTTATACTCAGTTACTGGTACCAGTGCCTTTATAGACACGAATGCGGTCACAGATACAAATATGATAAGACTCAGTAGTATTAAAGGGTATCGTAATTAATATTTGATCAACAGGGGACAATGGAAAATGATTTGTCACAGGATGCAAATTGTCGCCTATAACCTCAACCAAACGTATGCAGTATATTTGTTTAGCCTGATTCTTGATTTGGAATTCACTTTCACTGCACTTCATTGGAACATCAGGCCGACGATGATATAATCGTGGTCGTTCTAGAATGTTGACCATTTCTAAAATTTCTTCGTCGGAAGAAGACGAGAAAGCCATAGAAAATTTTAACAAACACAATATTAGCTGCCGATATTGAAGTTCTGCGCAAGCGCCTACCAAGTTAACAAATAGATATTTCCTACTCAGGGCCCTCTAAGTTAGCAGACGATTTATCGAACCGATAGATGTATCTTACGTTCGTGCAACGCCAGAACACAAGTTAACCATTCGATACCGCTCTAGGTTCGATATCTCACGTTCCAGAAACCGGGCATAAGTCATGTTTGTTCTGTTGGAGAAGATCTAAGCTACAGGTCCGGCACTACTGTAGAGTGCGTGCTAGTCGCCAGACACCACCAACCTTCTCAATGAAACAGAACGCTATCTTCAATGCAATCTTTCGAAGAATGCACAAATGTGATTATTTTGTTTTACCTTGTTAATTGTCATTTTTGAAAATTTTCTTACTTCACATAGCCACAGAGTCGTCTTAATTCGAAGGACTAATTCATTATTAAATAACTTAAACGCGGCAATGCAAACAAAATGTATTAATTGAAATGAATAGATAGGTATTTTCTTGATACTCAAACCGTTAGCTTGCGATTGATTTGTATTAGATTTGTTTTGTTTTATTTCAGCCAGGATTAACGTAACAATCATGCAGGTAATTAGGAAGCTGTTGCTTACTTTGAAATGTAGCCTATCAGTTTTTTAATAAATGAAGGTGTCTTTCGCCGTCTGTTTTACAAGCCTAGATGTCTCATTTCATAGTCATTGAGAAAGCAATGTGGCCTCAACCTGAAGAGCACAGTATGGGTGACTTACTTGGAATAGTCCGAGGTGGTAGTCCAGATCGAACTGCTTCAGGTAGATGAACGAGTTGTTGGATCCTATCTTGATGGCTCCAGATGCCCACAGATCACCAACCTTGATACTGAAACACAACACCAACTTCAGTGCAACAGCTCTACGGGAATGTTCTGCGCAAATGTACCGATGTTATGTATTGACTTTTAAACAATTGTGTATGATATTATCACATCTATATATTAAAAGTGTACTAAAAACAACTTTGTTCAGTCCGTATGTCCATTGTACAGGACTCATTTGCTCTATTTTGATAGCCTCGCCCGCAATACATTCTTTACTTGGCGGGTTGCACACAGCTAAGGAGTAAAGATACCGGCGACTGTAGATAGAGCTGCAATTTCAACCAAACTTGGTACACATATGACTTGCTACCTAGAACTAAATGATTTTGGATAAGACATCCCTAGAACCTCTTACGGATGGGGGTTGGGAGGGAGTGAAATGTAAAATTAATCGAAAACGACCAATATTAATGTCGAATTCATACGTTTTAGGGTCACTGATCTTATTTTGTGACACTCTAGATGCTGTTTAAGAACGATTTCAGACTCCATTAGCATTGAGGCCAGAAGGGTTTAGAATGAAAATGTTCAGTATGACCACGATTAGTATTGAATTCTCCGGTTTTATGTTTGCTGGGCTGATTGTTGACAGTCTCGTGTACATCACATCTCTGGAAGGACGTGTAAATACATAAGGGTAGACCCCCATGTATGGCCCATCCTCATATCACCCTTACTAGGTCGTGAACTCTAGCGAAAACTTCTAAAACTAAGTCAGTTTGCTCTTATGCGTGAGTCGTGACCGTTTCGAAGTCAAATCTTACGTGTAGTGGTTTTCTTTTAACACTGAAATTTCTTTGAATAGGTGAGATTTTTAATGACATATCTTCATAATTATATTTCTGTATCTAATTGCTATGTTTTAAAGATGTAGTTCTTTTCTAAAAGTACTCTCTGTGTTGTACTTTCGTATGATCTAGTAGTCTTGTTGATATGCAAGTGGAGCTATTTTCAGCCATAACGTAACGCCGAGGCGGCATTTGCGTACTTTAGTGAACTCAGGTAGGCTTCGGAAAAAATGCTGTTCATGTCGTTGTCTTATCTTTCCAGATGTCGAAAAGAAAATGTTGGGAATAATAAACAATCGTGAAAGCTGTTAAGCGTGTTAAAGAAGATAAAATGTCAGTGAAGCAGTTTGTAAGGGATTTGAAAATAACCCGCACGCTATTTAAGGAAAATAAAGTACTCTAATGACTTGAAACCCGTGAAGTGTTTAACGGAAAATGATTTTGCCTACTGAATTACAACAAAAACGTTAAAGCAGCCACCAATGGATTACGCGCAATGGCGATTTACCCGCTGAATAAGAACATGTTTACGTAGGACCTAGGAAAGGTTTCACTCCCCTCCCCGAATGGGAGGGGAGAGCCAAGTAGAAGGTATCGCCTTCTTTCTGGACAGAACAGTTTTACTCATGCAGACTTCTTTAGAGAGTGCCCGCCTGGTGGCCATGATCGTTAAGGCGCTGAAGTCTAAAAACGGTCTAACACCGAGGTTAGCTGGTTCGAGTCCCGTTGGTCGAAAAAAATTTCATCATCAGAATGTTGGCCGGCAGGGTAGGGGAGGTGGTGGTATACAATTTCTAATCACTAGATTGCGTGCCAAAAGCCTGGATTAAATTCCAAACCTCTCCGCAGTGCTCATATGGAGTGAGGGCATATGACGCTGTTGATGGTGATTCGTCCGTCGGATGGGGACGTTAAGCCTTGAGCAGACCCCTTGGTGCTATTCGACAGGAGTAGGCAGTAGGCTATGTGCCGGCACCGGGTTTCACCCTCTCCCTACTATCATATATCACGTCATTCATTTCATCTCTCATTAACTCCTCTGATGAGGTTGACGTCAGGAAGGGCATCCGGTCATAAAAAAACCGCCATGACAAATTCATCTCACCTCATACCCGACCCCGTAGGGAAACGGGACAAGGGTTGGACAAACAAGACTTCTTTAGAGAGTCAAACTATGGCCACGATGATTACGTGCTGCCCGATGACCTTCCAGTCATCGAAACCAGTACATGCACTCGACGAGGTTTCGGTTGAAGCAGCAGTGGCGAGAAGAAGTGGAATTTGCCTCAACCGACGATAAAAATAGTGGTGAAGAAGATGCAACAAGCTGTACTCAGAAGACAGTAAGTGTCAGTCCACTAAGTGTTTCCTGTGGAGACATGGAAAGTGCAATGCCAAAGTTACGAAGACATTTAAATGAACTCTTTGTGAAAAACAATGAGAGAATACCCGAAAGAATTATTTCACCACAAATAATGATTAATTTGTAACACCGTGTATATGGTTTTTGTTAATTATTATACCAATAATTTTTCTTTGAGTTATTTTAAGTGGGGCCATATTTGGAGCCAATGTTATGTGTTCAGCGAAACTTTTTTTTAAACCCACTTTATTTACATCAAATTGCTTATTACATGGAACCAATTCAAGACGTGGACAAAGCAATTTCCGGATTGTATGTATTTTAATGTTTAAATTGTTATCACTCTTAAGTCTTCGCATACGTGCGATAAACAAAATGGGGGCCATAATTGGGGGCTTCCCCTTACTTTTATCAATTATATTTATTATTTGAAAGGATCAAGGATTTCCCACACTATCTCGCTGCCATAACTACGAAGTTGCACTCATCAGTACAATTGAGACATAATATAGTTTACAACTTATTGGATAAAATGTCTCTTGATAACTTCATTGTTGGTATTCTTAAAATACGTGATAGACACAAACACACTTAAAGTAATGCTTACTAATTAATCTTTAAGATTAAAACGCATAGCAGTGAACAGGTGGAAATTTTAACATTTTTATATCGTCATGCAAATAGTTGCTCAATTTGTTCTGGGTAATTTTCGACAAAAGAATAGCGATTCAAAATTGTTGCAAAGTTTGGGCTGGGGAGACTTGCGAGTAAGGAGACGAGCTGATGCGCTAAGTGGTATATTCCGAGATGTCAGTAGAGAGTTGTCCTGCTCCTACGGTCATTGGGCAGCGTAGTCGCCTTCTGTTCTTAGGGCCCCGGGTTCGATTTCGTGCCGGGTCGGTGAGTTTAACCTTCGCCGACTATATATAAAATAAGAGTTTTGTTTGTGCAATATTCAGAATTTAAAAGGAATGGTTTTTCTGTATCGATCGTGCTCGCAGCAGCAAGGAAATTCGCGTTTTAATTTTCTGTCATGTCTGTATGTATTCATGTACGCTCATAACAAGAAAATGGCAGAAGAGAATTTAATGATAATCGGTACCTACAATGTAGGCCATAAATAATGTTATTCACGCTGAGTGAAATGGTACTTCAGGGAAGGTCTGAAATTTAATTCTCAAATATGTACGCCATTACTGGACAGATGTCCGACTCGTTGGCTGAACGTTCAGCGTACTGGCCTTCGGTTCAGAGGGTCCCGGGTTCGATTTCCGGCCGGGTCGGGGATTTTAACCTTAATTGGTTAATTCCAATGGAACGGGGGCTGGGTGTATGTGTTGTCTTCATCATCATTTCATCCTCATCACGACGCGCAGGTCGTCAACGGGCGTCAAATAGAAAGATCTGCACCTGGCGAGCCGAACCCTTCCTCGGATATCCCGGCACTAAAAGCTATACGACATTTCATTTCACTGGACAGATTGGTTAATACAGGGTCTCTCAGACTGAACTCTGCGCTACGGCAGCCCTGCTTTAAAAGGGCGCTTGGACGGTCTTAGTTTATGTGAGGGACCCGCAGAATTACATTTCCCTTACTGGCTATGATGACAGGTGCTATTCCTGTATCCAACATTTTAAATCACGCGGTCTGTGACCACTGACAATCTGGCCGACGACGTAGAAATCACAAGTCACATATGTATACAAAGACGTCATCCTTCTTCAATAGCGACAACCTATACCTTAAAGGATGGCTAGAAATTACATCTCCCTGCCACTCTTTTCTTTCAATATTTTGGAAATGGAATACAGTGGGTGAAGACAGATCTTACTCGAAAGGTCCCTTGCCGTAGATGGGCAGCAGGTCTCCTCCGATGGTGCCGTCGATGTCGTAAGCTCCGCTGATGTCCAGAGAAGCAAGAGATATGTTGAAGGTGAGGGACAAGCCCAAGAGGTTCAGATTCACGGACTCCACCACGAACGTGGACAGGTTCACCATCTTGAAGTCATCCAGAGTGCCCTTCAACCTGAAACAGAAGGACTTTGTATTCTCTACTTCAGTGAGGCTCAAATGATCATATATATGTCTGCCGGTCATGGCCTTCTATGAAGGGCTGCTAAATTCAGACGACAACCAGCCCGAAGACAAAGCCTGCACGGTTGCTATGGTTACTGCTTGTCACGTCACGTCATATCAATTGTCGGATGAATCCCTGCCATATGTCAAAATAAATACAAAGAAAGTTAAATATATTTACTTTTAAAAAATCGACCGAGCGATTGAAAAGCCGCGTCTGTGCAAGAGCGGGTCTTCGTAAACGATAAGCATGATACAGTAGAAAGCCATACCTGCACTACCACACACCAGAAAACTGTACCACACCACGCAAGCGCACCAGACTCACTGAAATGTCGACGATTCCTAATCTTTGAATTCCAGAATTAAGATTAAACATTATTCAATATTTGTTATCATTTCTAATTGAGGCTAACAAACAACCAGCGTTTTGTGAAGCTTTCGCACAAGCAGCCAATGCTGTGTTCGTTGTGAAATACTTGAAAATGAACACACACTTTCAAATTCCTTGCGATGTGATATTAAAATTGTGTTAACTTTCGCCATCTTGTTTTTTATGACTAGCTAAAGTTCCCGTTCTGATTTATGAGCAGGGATTTAATTGGTTAATGAGGTAAAATGAAATATGAATCGTAAACCTATGTTACAAACATGCAATATAGTAATAATAATAATTATTATGAAGATCCAACCTGATTTCATGCTCAATAGTCAATATACATGAACAATAAGAAATAAAAGGCCAGCAAAAAATTACTAAAGCTGAGATAAACAATACAAACCCTATAAATAGTAGTGATATTCAATCAAACAAAAAGGTTATAACAATTGAACTTCTATTCAAACTCAACACTTCCCATTCAATAAAAATCACTAAATCATATCTAATAAAATAAAAACCTATAAATATCAAAATTATTGCTACACTTTAACCGTCAGAGCTCGGCTCAGCTCGGAAATTAATTTGCTAAGTGCTGAAGTTACAATCCACGCTTCAAACTGTTTTCGAAGGCGCTGAAATGCCAGAATTTAGTTCGCAAGAGTTTTTTACATGCCAGTAAATCTACTAACGCGGGCTGCTCAGCCACCCTCAGGGTGGTCTTCGCTGGTTTCCAACAGTTAGTCAATATTCGCCGAGTTGGGTTGAGAAGGCTAGCGCCTTAACCGTCTGAACTACTCAGCCCAACAATTCAACCACTAAATGCAGACTACACACACACACACACACACACACACACACACACACACACACACACACACACACACACACACACATTCAGTTGAATGCTAGAAGACGTGTTTCTCACCCAGCTGCTGTAGACTAAATAAGACGTAGAAGAAGTAGTTTAATTGTCATTAAGTACCAGTTCCACAGTAATAATGCCAGGAAGCAAAGAGGAAGTTCTATGTTCCTGCAAGCTACACGTGCGCAAGAATCCTGTTGTCCATAATAAATGTGATATTGCTATGTTTTGCAATACTGCCAATGCGCATGTTCGTAGACAATAGTTTTTTGATATCTGGCAGCTGACCGAGAAACACGTCTTCTAGCGTTCTATTGAATGTGTCGTAAAAGAACTCCTGCAGGCACATCGTGTCGGCAGATTTACTGGCACGTAAAACAATACTTGCGACGCTAAATTCCAGCAATTTGGCGTCTTCGAAAACTGTTTAAAGCGTGGATTGTAATTTCAGCACTTAGCAAATTAATCGCCGAGCTGAATAGCTCTCCTTTCCATTGTTATTGTGCATGAAAGCCGGTTGAATATTTAAAATAATAATAATAATAATAATAATAATAATAATAATAATAATAATAATAATAATAATTATTATTATTATTATTATTATTATTATTATTATTATTATTATTATTATTAGTGTGTGTGTGTGTGTGTGTGTGTGTGTGTGTGTGTGTGTGTGTGTGTGTGTGTGTGTGTGTGTGTGTGTGTGTAAAACAAACTCTTATAACATTCAAAAGAAGTCTTCAAAGCATGTAGCGTAACAGCTGTCAAACATAGCCACGCTCAAACCCTAGGTCGAACCCAAGCCGATGGCCAAGTGAATTAAAAGTAGTTATGCATTTGATAATTAGTTGAATATTTCCTTCAAATTTTTACAAAGTAGATTTTTGCCTTTCGAATGAATAATGAAAAATTGAAAAATATATCTCCTATAATTTACATCTGAGTACAAAACCCAGAGTTATTCTTAAATATATGAGTATTTTTGACAAGTCTGCCGAATTTAGCACAAACAATTAAAACTGTGCTGAAGGAGCATTTTCCAAGCAACGTACAAAAATAAAAAATATTTGTCGATAACTTTGCAACCAATTAACTAGTCAACTCCAAATTTTGTATGGGGCTGTATCTTATTTATGTGTGTTTGACTTTTAAATTTGGTTTCGATAAGTGGTAAATTGTATTTGTTCAAAGTTTCAGTCATAAATCGATCCCACCCTTGAATTCGCCGGTAACAAACAAAACTCACCCTGTTCGAATGATCCACTTTTGTTTGAGGACTCTTTATGTTTCGATAAGTTTAAATATTTTTGATCTTGAATGTTAGTTCTAGCTGTTAGCAACTCACGTGGCAATCTGTTCGTTGATGTTCAGGTCCAAGTGGGTGATGACCAAGGGGTCCAGAGCGGGCAGTCCATACTGGGGTTTGTTCATGTTCTTCTTGAATTCCTCCAGCAGCGCCTTGATCTGGTCATTGATACCGGCCCTCACAGAGGGATTGATCACCTCTGGAAGAACAAACATACTGCATCAAGTTTGTGCATTTTGGAAACAAAACGAGGGAGTTCTTATAGTAACTTCACTATTGGTTCCAAGAGCTCAGGTCCAAGTCAGAAAGTCCACAAAGAGGAAAGGTCCGTACAGAAACGTCCAAAAACTTCTTGTTCTTTCAATATGGTCGAGAGAGAAAATGTCCAATGTATAGAGTTTTTTTAAAAAAAGGTCAGCGTAAGGTTATGTCTATCGTAACAAAATGTCTGATATTTAGACCAATGTTGCCAGTCAGCGGTAAGAAGTCCAATTAAAGTTGTCAAAGAGTTTGGATTGATATCCATACAAACATTGGAACCAATGTCTTCAAAAACACACAAAAATGAAACTATTGACAATGTATATCACTATCACTCAATGAATGCTCATTCAGCGTCCACACACTGACCCTGATTTCATCGTAAAGTGTGCAGTGTCTGGTGCACAACAAATGATAAATTATGTTTCTTAATTTATATTTTTTTGTATTAACCTGAATGAATACCTAATTTGATTTCCTTAAACTGCCCTTGAAAAGTATTAAAATTTGAGGACATTTTCATTACTAGAACTTATCTAATCCCATCTCGAAAATTTTTCCAGTTTGAATCACAGTATGAAGAGGAAATTTCTGGTTTGGGTATTTTGTTTGTGGACATTCTGCAGCATAGGACATCTTAGAGTATTGGGCCTTCACGTGCTATGGACATTCACGTAGAACGGGCCTTTCGTACTGGAAAATTTCTCTGATAACCTAATTATTTGTTGACTTTGACATCTCTTAGGTAGACGTTCAGACTGAATTACATTAAGTCAATAATTTGGAATCAAAATTAACGCACGTAAGCCCAAATGTATGGTATTCATTAGTAAAAATAATGAGAAAGCTACTGTGCGTAGTAGAAGTCTTCCAGTGAAATGTCTTCGCATTTTAAATATCTAGAGAGCATGATCAATGGCAACGTAGACCCTGGCGTTGAAAGCAGACGTTGCACAGGGTAAATGTAAAAAATAGTGACAACTTAAACCTGAAACTGTATCAAGCTTGACATACAGTATTATATAGTGGGGAAGCTTGGAGATTGAAGGTTACGCCATGAAAAAACTAGGTGCATTTCAAATATGGAGTCGTCAACCGGAAGAATCTGAAAATACCCTGGACCGATAAAATGGCGAACAGGTATGTTGTAATGAGTGCAAATAGTGAATTTCAGCTGTTATCTGCCATTCAATCTAGAAAAAAACATGTTTAGGACATGTAAAATAAGAGGCTAAACATAGTAGATGCTTCATCTAATACTTAAAGGCAAGAGGATATAGCCTTTGTCATAGTGACAGACAACTTTCGGTGTATCGAGCTTGATACCGGAAGACAAATATACAGTGTTTCAAGAATGCCCAGCATAATTTTTGCGTTGGATTCCTCACATACGGAGAAAGTATATATGGCCTCCACGATCACCAGATCTAAACCCGTTGGACTTCTTTGTGTGAGTTCAAGCAATGTCTTTGTTGTAAGAGATTGTTATGGAGGACGAAGCTATACTTCAAGGCAGAATTGTGAGGGCCTTTCAAGCAGTCCGTACTACACCGAACATATTCGAGTCTGTTCGTGTGACGTCGAGCATAAGGCTGCAGTATGGGTATTTTGAACATCTCTTGTAACGTAATGACCGGAGTACACCAATACAGAAAATTTGATGTTCTAGCCTACGACAGAGCGTGGTATCTCAAAAAAGTATGGGTTTCTGTATCCATGTTTATACAGACTTTCTTCTGTCTGAGTATCTGAGGAATCCAACCCTGAAATTACACCATGTATTTTTGAAACACGTGATATTACTCCTGGTCGTTACGTGTTGTATGTGAAATTCAACTTAATAAAGTGACCCAGTTCAAATACCTAGGGTCATGCAACACCTCGGACTGCATTACGATTCCTGATGTCAAGACAAAAGTCAGTGGCGGATGGATGAAATGGCGCCAAGTTACTGCAGTCCTGTGCGATAAAAATGTTCCATGACAGCGGAACTCTAAAGTCTGCGGCACAGTGGTCAGGCCGGTGGCCCTGTACGGAGCTGATTGCTGGCCTACAACATCGGAACATCTTGAGACACTTGTAGAAATGAAGATGCTGTGGTGATCCAATGGCTTGACTCGAGTAGACCATATCAGGAACGGTGATGTGCGGAAGAAATTCAAGGTTGCCCCAATCAGAGAAAAAAGGCGTGAATCACTCCTGCGACGGTATGGACATGTACTCCGTAGTGGTGACACCTCAGTTACAAAGACTCCTTTTCAACTGAACGTAGAGTATCGCCGACCTCGAGAGCGACCTCAAACACACTGGCTGGACCGGGTGAGAGATGGCATGCGGCTCACCAAACTCTGCCCCATGGAAGCTGTGGATCGACTAAAGTGGAGGAAACATTTTCAAGAAGGCAGACCCCACATAAATGGGAAAATGCAAAGATGATGTTTTGCATCGCACGAACACATTCACAGTTTTTGGCGACGCAAAAAGGGGAAAGAATTAGAAAGGCAGTGGCGGTCGCCTTAGTTATGGTACAGCTTGGTGTGAAAAGTTAGATAGCACGGAAAACCCTACCATCCCAAACGTCTGTTATTTATTCCATGCTGGGGCCACTGCCTTTCCGATCCTAGCCCTTTCTGCTTCTTGAGTCAGCGAAATCCTTCAACATGTCTGTGTGACATTAAAGCAGTATATATATACATATACATATTCCATGTTAATGGTCTTACCTTGCAACCTGCTTGCACTCGCTGCAGCGACGAGCGCCACCAGCACGATGTAAACTGCTTGCATATTGAACGTCTTTCGTCACTTTTCCTGAAACAAGAATAACAATCAGCTAGGAAATAACAGAGCACTCTTCCCATTAGCACACAGAATACTGACCCTACACCCACCACAATAGCAAAAATGTTATAACATTTCTCTTTTGGAAAATAAAATTATTGTAAATATGTCTTTCCGTGAAATGGGTGACGCTATGTTACTTGGTAACCGTGTAGGATGTGATGGATGGCCATGACATACACATCCACGGCCAGTGCAGCTCTCGAGGTTCTGTTGCTAGGTAACATAATATGTGGAGTGCCGAGCTGAGCATCGTGCATGGAGGAGTTGTACTGTGATCTAGCGGTTACGGCCGTGTTTTATCTCACTCCTCCTTGCAGCGGAAGGTTTCAGCTCTCAAATGATATACCTTGATCCCTATTTCAATAGCGTTTTGTTCACTGAAATTTGACTTATATACCCCCAAAGGGCAACCACTGCATTTGTCTGCCATCTAGCACCTACTATGCACACACCTTTCATTATACTTCTCTTTACTCTTCGGGAAGAACCGGACTATCAATACAATCATACATTTATTATGGACGGATGGTCAGACACTGTTACCTAGCAACCGTGCAGGCTCTGTCTTATGGCTGGTTGCCATCTGAAATTAGCAGGCGTTGATGGACGGCCATGACCAACAGACATATTTATGATCATTTGATTTTTCCAAACTGAAAAGTGGTTTTATTATTATTATTATTATTATTATTATTATTAAGAAGTGTAAAAATATTACTTTAGAATTTTTTGTACACCCCTATTGTTTAAATGTAAATATTTTTACCGTCTCCATACGATAATGAAGTCAAATATTAAGCATTATGCCCTTCATACTCCTTCCAACATTCATGGATCGGAAGTTGGCTGCGTTTCGCCCAGTTGGAAGGAGAACTGCACCACGTAGCAGAACGGAATTATGAATATCATCCCTGGTGAGACTCCTTAATGATATAAGAAGGGGAAAAGGGTCTACAAATATGGAGAATAGCTTTATGGAGGGAGCGGTGTTTTTATCTTCAGTGATTTATACCCCGTTATATATCAGCAGATAAGATTAGAAGTCTATAGGATAGGCCTACACCTAAAAGTTTGGTAAATAAACGGCAGGTGTTTCTCATCCCCGTCTTCTGATGCTGTATACCAGTCCGTGGATTCGCTCCGTTTCTTCATCAGTGTCAATAGGCAGACTTTTTCTGGAAAGTGTTGAGCGTTTTAGTGTTCGGAAGTTTTGTGTCTCTCTTAAACTTATCGCCGAAGAAATCAAGTAAACACACTGGTAAGAGAAAAAGTTATATGACAGTCTGGAAACATGTTTTTCATCTGTAAAATTGCTTTTGTTTTAATGAAGCAATTTTCATGAAAACATAATGCGTAGAATTATAACAATGAAACATATGAATGAAAATTTTTACTTCTAGTATTATATTATCCGACTAAAATTCACTCCTCTTTAGTGGAACTTCACTTACCCATTACATAATCATATTCTATGAAAACACACTTTTAATTATTATAGTTATTCCTTCTTTCTGCTGAATTAAATAGCGAGTTTGAACTTGTTAGCTTGGTCTGAGGGCTCTTCATGAAGTTGCTGTGTTGTTTCATGCGTTGTTCTGTCCATTGTTTTCCACGGGTTTATCAGCTTTCTCCACGAATGTGTGATTTGTACCCTCACCTGTGAGTGGGGGTGGTAGAATAACACCCACGGTATCCCTTGCCAGTCGTAAGAGGCGATTGAAAGGGACCCCAGGGGCTCTCAACTTTGGAGCGTGGTTTGGCGACCACGGAGACCTTATCTGAGTCCTGCCATTGCTTCTTCTTACTTCTGACAGGCTCCTCGCTTTCATCTATTCTATCCGACCTCTCTTGGTCAACTCTTGTTCTTTTCGGACCCCGACGCTAGGCCTACGGAGTCTTTCGTTTTCACGCCCTTCGTCGCCCTTGTCTTTCTTTGGCCGATACGTTCAATTTTCGAAGTGTCGGATCGCGTCCATTTTTTATCTCTCTTTAGTGTTATATAGAGGACGAACTTCCTCTTAAAACAATAATCACCACCACCACCACCTGTGATTTGCAACCAGAGTTCCAAAGGCTTTACGATTTTCTATTGTATCATGCATAGCGTTTATTTTTTATTTTTTTTAAAAAATCCTGGTTAATTTCTTTTAAGCAGTTGATCTTGGACCTACTTTGAATTGAGTGTAATATTAAGTACTTTTAAGTACCCCTGCGTTTACTATTAAACTTCCCTTTCGGAAGTCAGATGATCATAATAATATGTCTCTCAATAACATGGGTGACGCGATGTCACCTAGCAACCGTGCAGGCTGTGATGGCCATGACATACAGATGGCAGTTCTCGAGGTACTGTTGCTAGGTTACACAACGTTTCGGATCCCGCCCACCTCAAAGACATAGTCTATTATTGTCAAAACTGTGCCATAGTTCGCTGTCGCTTTCTGAATATGAACAACGTTACCAACAGTCACCTCAAATTTAATGAACCGTCTGACGTCCGAAAGATAACAGGTTTTCTTTTAAATGCGATCATTAGCACTTTTTTCAGTGTCATGTCTTCTCATAATATGATAACCTTAGTAAACGTATTGAAATGTGCTAGGGAGCTGCACTTTTGAGTGATGAGGTCGTTTCTTCTAATATTAAGATTAATGAAATAAAATGCATTGTGTAGTGTGTTGCTTGTGAGCCACATTGAAGAACTGTTTCCTAATTTGGAGATTGTAATGAGAATATTTTTATCAACCACTATAACAGTATATCGTCCTTGGCGTGTTGTATATGCAGTACTTTGCAGTAACAGAAAAACATCTCATAGTCCATAAGTGTGAACGTTAAACAGGACTGTCGCCCAGCTGGCTTGATACCCTCTCAGTTACTGATCTCCTCCTTCCTTAAAATATTTGAAAGAACTTGCAAATATATCAAACATTCCCTTTGATAAATACAATTATTCCCTAATTCCTCGTCCTGTAAATTAATATTTGTCCCAATCTGTCCTCTTCAATTGTAACTTTACCTTCATATTTAGATCTTTCCTACTTTTAAAAGCTGCACTCAAACTTATTCGTCTACTAACATCCCCATACTGACAGCTCCGAACATACCACTTAGGCCCTTCGCCCACCAGTGAAACGCAACGCAACTCAACTTGAAACCAACTTGTTCAGGACAGTTGTGCGAGAGTTGCGTTGCACGTTCTTCGTCCACTGACGCAACGTTCCTCTGCTACAGGGGTTTACAGTCCTACTCTCATCCCCAAATTCAGTAGCAGTTGGGGTCTCCCGTTATTACTCTAATCGCCTCATTTAATAAATTACCTAGCAACTATGTCATTGGATCTGATATAAACGACTTCAGTACATTGAAAAATGCTGGTGTTTCTTTCGTATACAGAGGTAATGAATCGTATTAAATGTATTAATAAACTATGGTTGGAAACTGTACTGCCTATAACTTTTTTATGCTATATTTATCGATAGAACCACTAATAACAGATATTTGAGAGATAAATTTTAGGACTTCCCCATAACTACCATTTCGCCGATTCACAAATACCAATCTGAGCAGTGTACTGACCAAACTCTTATTTTGTGTATATACATACGCTATATGACCCAATAGGAGAAGGATGTGCAACACTTACAACACTTATCAACTTCTTTGGCTGCAGCTTCCCATGTCTTTTCCTCAACGTTCTTGTTTGAGTATTCTAACAAACTATAGTTGAATAAAGAAGGGTGATTTTGCACTCATTCTACCAGTGATGAGTTAAGAAAAATAGCACGAGCGTCTGACTCGAGTCGGGCCAGGCAAGTGACAAGCCAGTCGTTTGTGAGTTTGTCGACGAGTGCGTTGCAGTTGCGCAGGTGGACGAGAACTGTGCAGTTAACAGGGTCCGACTTTGAAGTGACTCCCGTGCAACGCTCATGTAATATTTGTTTTAGTCGGATCGCGATTGCGTTGCACCGGTGGGCGAAGGGCCTTAGTCGAGCATCTCGTCTCGTTACTCCCAAGTCTTTGCAGCCCGAAGTTTGCAACATTTTAGTATCGCTACTCTTTTCTCGGATATCACCCTCAGCAAACCGAGCTGCTTTCCTTTGGACCTTTACCAGCTCTCATGTCAACTAGTCCTGGTGTTGGCCCCATACACTGGGACCATAATCTAATTATGGTCTATGGTCTTACCAGAGAATTATATGCCCTCTCCTTTATATCCTTACGACAATCCCTAATAATAACCATGTGAAGAGATTTGTAACTTTTATTTATTGTAGCCAGTTAGCATGCAAAAGGATATGTTTACATGAAAGTGTGTTGCATACTATCCAAGTGTACTGTAAAACTTCGAAAATGTAGCCGTTTATTATGTTTGTAGAAAAATTATAATAATCGTTAATTTTAATCATTCTTGTCCTTCCCACATTTCGATTAACTATGGACTAGCAAGCCACATCCACATTCATACACAGAGAAAACCCGAGCTCTGCTTCTGCAACAGAATTGCCTTTAAACTGATAAGTCGAAGGAATAGAATGTAGCTGCCCGATGTTATACGGCATTAACAAGGTTGTAATTTGTTACGCGCTTCCAGCTACACAATGTTTGTGAGGGAATACAGCGTTAGCATACGTCCTCTCCGGATTAGCATGGCATCTTGCATAACAACTTATCCCTCTTAACCTTAATTATAGTACTGCGCGCGTAAGGCTGTACACTACAAAGCAAATATCGTCGTCCTGTTCCCTTTTGAATGGCACATCGCTGCTGCCAACTTGACAAGTTCGTTACATATTGAAATGACGAGACATAACCATCAACAAACTAACATCAATCTAAGTATCAATACTGGAGGTTCCCTTACCCCAGCAAATGATCAATCAGATATTCATAATTAAGTCGGTTTTCAAGATCAGTGAGGAATTAAGGAAATAAACACTCTCTCTCACCCTCAGTTTATTTAATGTTATATATTTCTGCCCTTATTTTGATATACGCATTACTATAACCGTATTCTTTGGTGGTGTAAATCATTCAGCTCCTTTCTTGAAATTCGCGATTACTTGTCGCACTGAAGTGAAACCACGCCGTAATAATACACACAAGCAAATGCATTACATATACAATACTTATGCCGTAAGTCAATAAGAATACACAAAGGCTAAGTCTGCAAACAGTAAGAAAGTGGTGACAAGACGAGGTTAGGTTAGGTTAGCTTGATAACGATATTTTCTTCCATTTCAACTGAAGTGATCTTTATAGAGGAGGTAACGTTGCTTTCCTTCGGAAGAGTTCTTTTATTGCTTCTTTTACATCCTAATTGTATTCTACACATACGAATTGGACGAAATAAGACCGTATTATTAAAATGCTGCGTTCGTCATTTATCAACAACTGCGTTATAAAATGTATTATTGGAACATGCGCAATTCTACTCACCTGGTATCACCCGAACAGATTTACAATCCTACAGAAAAAGATAATACGCTTTACTTTTCCCCGCAAATGTAACGCTAGTCATTTTCTCAATACACCAGTGGCATCATAAGTCACAAAAAAACCCATGAGTGCATAGTGCCAATCTGCAGGATTGACAGTAACTGTAAGAAGTGGTATCGGCAAGTAGGGACGCTAAACTGTATGATTAGCGACACTGAATCAAACGCAACAGTCAGAGAATAACTATAAATCACTATCTTCAGTATTAACAGAGGAGAAAGAGTGTATAAGCTTACAATGTTACTTACAGAAGAAGATCCCGGCTCGGAGTCTTACAACAATAGGCCGGTGTCAGTTTATAAGAGCTGGCGCTATCTTTCGAGGACTCTTCAGCTTATCTGATCTCATTACTCAGATAATGGATGGCCCTTCGCTACTTGCTGAGGAATGTAAGACCATAGATATCAGTGACCTCTCTTATGGTCTTAGCCAACACCATGGTATTAAATATGACAATATTGCCCAACTATCAGACAACAAGCCAATAACAAACTCTGACACAATCAATCAATCAATCAATCAATCAATCAATCAATCAATCAATCAATCAACCAATCAATCAATCATTACTGATCTGCATTTAGGGCAGTCGCCCAGGTGATTGATTCCTTATCTGCTGTTTTTCTAGCCCTTTCTTAAATTATTTCAAAGAAATTGGAAATTTACTGAACATCTCCCTTGGTAAGTTATTCCAATCCCTAACTCCCCTTCCTATAAATGAATATTTGCCCCAGTTTGTCCTCTTTAATTCCAACTTTATCTTCATATTGTGATCTTTCCTACTTTTAACGACACCACTCAAACTTATCCGTCTACTGTTGTCATTCCACGCGATTTCTCCGCTGACAGCTCAGAACATACCACTTAGTCGAGCAGCTCGTCTCCTTTCTCGTAAGTCTTCCCAGCGCAAACTTTGCAACATTTTTGTAACGCTACTCTTTTGTCGGAAATTACCCAGAACAAATCGAGCTGCTTTTCTTTGGATTTTTTCCAGTTCTTGAATCAAGTAATCCTGGTGAGGGTTCCATACGCTGGAACCATACTCTACTTGGGGTCTCACGAGAGACAAATATGCTCTCTCCTTTACATCCTTACTACAACCCCCAAACGCCCTCATAACCATGTGCAGAGATCTGTACCCTTTATTTACGATCCCATTTATGTGATTACCTCAATGAAGATCTTTCCTTATATTAACACCTAGATACTTACAATGATCCCCAAAAGGAACTTTCACCTCATCAACGCAGTAAATAAAACTGAGAGGACTTTTCCTATTTGTGAAACTCACAACCTGACTTTTAACCCCTTTTATCCTCATACCATTGCCTACTGTCCATCTCACAACATTATCGAGGTCGTCCTGCAGCCGCTCACAATCTTGTAATTTATTTATTACTCTGTACAGAACAACATCATCTGCAAACAGCCTTATCTCTGATTCCACTTCTTTACACATATCATTGATAGAAAACATAAAGGTCCAATAATACTGCTTTGAGGAATTCCCCTCTTAATTATTACAGGGTCAGATAAAACTTCGCCTACTCTAATTTTCTGAGTTCTGTTTTCTAGAAATATAGCCACCCATTCAGTCACACTTTTTTCTAGTCCAATTGCTCTCATTTTTGCCAGTAGTCTCCCATGATCCACTCTATCAAATGCCCTACATAGGTCAATCGCGATTCAGTCCATTTGACCTCCAGAATCCAAGATATCTGCTATAATTTGCTGGAATCCTACAAGTTGAGCTTCAGTGGAATGACCTTTCCTAAAATCGAACTGCCTTCTATCGAACCAGTTATTAATTTCGCAAACGTGTCTAATATAATGAGAAAGAATGCTTTCCCAAAGCTTACATGGAATGAATGTCAAACTGACTGGCCTGTAATTTTCAGCTTTATGTCTATCACCCTTTCCTTTATACACAGGGCTACTATAGCAACTCTCCATTCATCTGGTATAGCTCCTTCAACCAATACGCCATTATTATATTTTCAAGTAGTTCGGTATATCGTTTTAAAAATATATTAATGACAATTAGAGAGTTTCTTGTATCTTATCTGTCAGTTAATTGAATATCGGTCGGCAGGAGCAAAATAACTGCGCAACCGAAAGAGCGATAGCGGTGATAATATCTGTGATTGAGATCGCGCTATCTCGTCTTCAGGTGATGCGTTGTTGCTACTCGTTGTTGATTACAGAACGGACCATGATCGTTAAATGGAGTCCTAGGTTAGAGTTGACTGTCTGGTCATCGCCGTCTGCTACGCTTATAAAGCCTTACCATTTGCCTCAGGGAACAGCTCGTAGTTGATGTTTATCTCACAGGAGCGCTAGTAGGATGTCCCTCTTGACAGCCTCCTTAGTTCCACTGCGCAGCCATTTTCCTTGTGTTTAATGAAGTGTTTCCGACTGTGAATGAGTTTCATCTTCATTAGCTACGACTGGATAAGTATCACGCTTTAGGAACCAACGTAGGAATGTTTATTGCACGGGTTTCCAAAGTTCAAATGACTAAACTGCGTTTCGTTATTCTCCGCGTACTTATGAACCCCGCGTACCGGGCTGAGTGGCTCAGACGGTTGAGGTGCTTCCCTTCTCATGCAGGTTCGATCCTGGCTCACTGCGCTGGTATTTGAAGGTGCTGAAATACGTCAACCTCGTGTCGGCAGATTTACTGGCACATAAAAGAACGCCTGGGGCTAAATTACGGCACCTCGGCGTCTACAAAAACCGTAAAAGTAGTTACTGGACGCTTCACATCGTTGTGCCCAACTGAGGAGCACGCTTGAACTTCATCCTCTCACTGAAATTCTTCTTACGTTCTTCTATCTAGGTTTTATTAGTTCTAGCTTTCGGCTCCGCGAAACAATGATTATTAATCAATGTTCTGAAAGCAGATCGGTTCTTCAGTTTCCCGGTTGATGTTGGTTTCTTGAAGATCTGATTCTATTTCATTAGCCTCTTGTTCTTGACTTTCAGTGTGAGGGCAAGATTTGGAATTATTTTGGTCAGTCTATCATTTTTCATTCTGAGAATGTCACCATAGAATTTCAACCTCCTTTTCCTGATAGTGTGTGAGATCTTTCAGTATGACAATAAATTTCATGAGATTACATTTTCATCCTCTGTGCAGACTGGGCCGAATATTTTCCGTAAAATTTTTCTTTCTTGCTTTTCTATATCTTTTATGAGTGATCTACCGCCAATTATTACAATGCTTCACTTTTTATTATTGTATTATGACGTCTTAGTTTTGTTTTCCGAGATAATGATATTTTGTTATGTGTTCCAAGTGATTCGATATGCTTTCTGTAATTTAGTAATTCTGTCCGTATTTGCTTCACGATTTAATCAAGAAGGTTGAATGATTTCTCCAAGATAATTGAATTTATTTACCTGGGAAATTTGTCCAAATTTAGTCATCATAGCTTGCCCATCTAGAAACCGAGAGATTCCTTCCAGATACTGGGTTTTTCATGTTATATTTGAAGCCCTGTTTTGGCTGCAATTTCATGTAGGTTTTCGAGGGAGTCGATTGCTTCTTGCCTATTATTAGAAAGAATCGCCAGTTCGTCTGCGAAAGCTAGACACCGCGCGTGAATTCCGTTTTTCAGTTGTCTGCCAAGAGTTATTCCTTTAACTTCTTTTTCCCAGGTTCTGGTTACTTTTTCTAGAAGAAGACTGAACAAGAGAGGTGACAGTCCATCTCCTTGTGGAACCCCTGTGTTGACGTCAAAAGGCTCAGATATTTATCCTAAGAATTTAACTTTGGAAGTAGTGTCAGTTAATGTTTGTCTGATCAATTCTCTTGTTTTTTTGCTAGGTGCTTTACGTCGCACCGACACAGGCAGGTCTTATGGCGACGATAAGATAGTTTTGACATTGGGTATTTATTTTGTACATGATCTGCCCTTACCGAAACCTGCCTGGTATTATTATTATTATTATTATTATTATTATTATTATTATTATTATTATTATTATTATTATTATTATTATTATTGTTACGGAGTTCTCCGTGGTAGTTAGAGGTGAAAGAAGGTGCTGGGATGAACAGGTCTCAACTTACGAAATTAAAGTTAATTTAAAATTCAACAAGGTTATATTTCCTTTTCGAGATCAAGAAATAACAAATACAACAGGAACTTAGTTATATAGCAACAAAATAAGAATGTACAATTACAGTTTATTAATGTATTTTGGGCTTCGAGTTCCAGAAACACAATCCCTGAGCAATGAGCCCAACTTTACTTATACACAAGGTTTAACAAAGGGGCGGAAAACCCCAATCGTGCCCAGGAGCACTCGCTCCCTATTACTCAGTAAAGCCTGCTCGAGGCACACAGAAACCAAATTTAAGAAAGAACAACCCGCTCTCAAAGTTCAAGCCTATCGAAGGCCACACCAAACTCCACCTTCAAGCTGTCCTCCAAGCACATGAAAACAGGGGTAAAAATACCCAACCTACTGAGGCCTATTCAATAAAAAAACAGGACAATTACATGGCCCCCAAAATACCAACTTGAGAGGAGGCGTAACTGCACTCCTAATACACTTCTTTAAAACCTATTTGGCACTAGGCCACTTATGTAAGGGCTAATCCCATACTACGGAGGTGACACGATAGGAAAACTTTATTACGTTATGAAACAAAGAAAAACGGTTGAGAAAACGTAGTCACCTCAAAACAATGAGTGGTAGCTCGAGAGGGTAAGGCACTCTCTATCCCAATTTGTAGTTACAGAGACAGAACTTTATACCAAGTGTCTTTTACATTTTAAAGGAAGGTTACATGATAAAAGTTTCGAACCTGCCCCGAGGGTTAAACTGCTGAGCTAGCAAACAAAGAAGTTATTAAAAGGCCATTACCTGATGGGTGAACTGCCGCCTGAAGAAAGGGGCGCTTCCCGCCCCCTGCTATATAATCACACTAGGAAAGATGTTACTGAAGTGGCCAGGAGACAAGAAAATCAGCAGTTTATATATCCTCGCGGAAAATTCGAGACGTTTCAAGAATGAGAACCCACACCCCCCTCAACTTTATTGGATAGGGTCAAGCAACGTATCCATATCGGAGAAGACACACATTATTGGTTAAAAATTAATTAAAGAAATTCGGGATTGGCTAAATTCAAAACAAGCGGAAAGAGAAGGGTTATACTGCCAACCCAAAGATGACTGAAAGAAATTTAACAAAGAACAAACTTATGAACACAAAATTTCTCAAAAAACAGTTCCTTCACTTCGCACCAGGGTGCACAATTGTAGTTCTTCAGTAGTGCCCTCTAGAAGAGAATGTTCACACTTCTCACTACAGAGAAAACAAATATAAATCGGAAAAGACACAGTTCAGAACTCTTCAAAATTTACAATAGTGACATCTTCTGAGAAACTTTAGAATTAACATGGTGGTTAAAGTTCAGGCTTCCTCCAGTAGAGGAGTTTCAACTGGCGCAATGTTTGAATTAGCGGCGCGGAGGTGTACCGCCCGGTACAATTATTATTAAATGTTTCATGTGGATAGCTAGATACGATGTGGTGACGTGTGCCGCACTCTTAAGGGCCCCATAGATGGTTCGTCTTACTGTCCGCCTTACCTGCGCAGTTCTAAGATGACAGGTAAGGGGGAACACGGAAGAGGACACAGATGCTCTGTTTTGCTGCCAGACTTATGGTCAGTTTTCGCTAGTCGTGCACGGATAACATGTTGGAGGAACTTCTAATTTACACCCGGGAAGCCTGATGTACAAATGCAGTGTAGGGGTGTTCATCAATCTGTACGAAGAATCGAACTCGGGCCCCGAGGATGGCAGCCAATTGGTTAACCGTTACACCATGGAGGTGCATAACGTTAATTTATAATCTTCTCCAATAATAATAATAATAATAATAATAATAATAATAATAATAATAATAATAATAATAATAATAATCTTCCGCATATTTCACCCTGGCTCATTTGGATTTTTGGGCGAGAGCTTAAGACCAGATGCCCTTCCTGACGCCACGTAGTTTTTCACATAAAAATTCCACCCTGCAGTCACGGGGATTCAAACCCCGCACGCCTGGGTGAGAAGCCAGCAGTTAAGCTTCTGCGGAATCACGCCCCCATGTCTCCCGTCACACTCTGAGACTCCTTAACTATCTTCAGTTCTTTTCAAAAACAACTTCGAAGTGAATTTTTTTTTACCGCTGCTTTTTTCGTTGCTTCGGGATCAATTTCCGACAACTTTATGCGTAACTGTTCACAAGCAACATTCTTTTTATCCGTGTACTCTTTACTTTTGATGGATTACAACGGCACAGCTGGATGAATTCCACTAGGAACGTTCGAGGCATTATGCCCTACAAGCGAACTGCACTGTGGGAGCAATTGGTTATAACTGACGCCAAGTCTGAAGACCCCACATACGCTCCAACTTGCTCGCCGACTTACCTGTACGCGATGCCAGATTCACTTCGAGCCAAGCCTAAGACGGTACAGGGATGAAAATTCTACCAAAAACGGTCCCGTCTTAGCTGTCATCTTAGAACTGCGCAGGTAAGACGGACCGTCTATGGGGCCCTTCAGAGTTACAGCGGGAAAGTAAAGGCGATTTTACTTCATGATTTTTCATGCCATTCAGAGCTCAGATGGGAATGGCTCAGTGCTATTTCTAGAGATACATTTGTACACAATTTTTACCAAATAATTTGTTCTGCATGTAGGCGGTATTTTCTTCCATCTGATTTTTGCCCTGGTCTGAGAATAAAGAAATTGAAGGATTATGCTTCCCCCTCTGAGGATTATCCTGTGTATAAAATAGCTATAATGACCCCAGAGAGGATAACAGCTATAAAACCGTGGAGTAATATGTTAGTCGATGACTAAAAACAGTACATGTCAAGGAAATAATTACTTTACTGTTAATGCGAAAACAGGAAGATTTGCTAAAGTCGTCCACGATGTGAATTGTAACAATCTGACCGATCATAATAGCAAGTTCCGTGAAATTCACACTGAAAATGATGCTCAGAGTAATTATTTAAGAGCCGCAAAGCGTTCATAATCTGCAAGAATAAAACTGCGGCTTGCAAATAATGAATTTAAAAAAGAAAAAGAAAAAAAAGAAAAAAGAAACTGAGCTAGAACCCCAGAAGAGAGAGTTACGTCGATATAAGAACAAACTCTACACATATTTAAATTCGAGCTAGAAATTAACGAACGTAACCCTTCCTTCATTTCAGATTAAACTGTAAATTTTAGTTTTAAAACAATATGTGATTTGGGAAATGATTTCACATAAATGGTCATAATAGTAATAATAATATACATACATTCATTATCATTATAGACCGTTATGCCTTTCAGCGTTCAGTCTGCAAGCCACTGTGAATTTACTAAACCTCGTCACAACCCTCTATTTGCAACTAGTGTTGTGGCCTCATTTAGTTCTGTACCTCTTATCTTTAAATCGTTAGAAACTGAGTCTAACCACCGTCGTCTTGGCTTCCCTCTACTTCTCTTAGCCTCCGTAGCAGAGTACATTATTCTCCCAGGTAACCTATCCTCCTCCATTCGCCTCACATGACCTAACCACAGAAGCCGGTTTATGCACACAACTTCATCCATCGAGTTCATTCCCAACTTAGCCATTATCTCCTCGTTCCGAGTACCCTCGTGCAATTGTTCCCATCTGTTTGTACCAGCAATCATTCTTGCTACTTTCATGTCTGTTGCTTCTAACTTATTCATTCCTGAGTCCACCCAGCTTTCACTCCCGTAAAGCAAAGTTGGTCTGAAAACAGACCTATGTAAAGATAGTTTCTTCTGGGAGCTGACCTCCTTCTTACAGAATACTGCTGATTGCAACTGCGAGCTCACTGCATTAGCTTTACTACACCTTGATTCAATCTCACTTACTATATTACCATCCTGGGAGAACACACAACCTAAATACTTGAAATTATCGACCAGTTCCAGCTTTGTATCACCAATCAATTCTGTTGAATTTCTTACCTACTGACATCAATTTAGTCTTCGAGAGGCTAATTTTCATACCATACTCATTGCACCTATTTTCAAGTTCCAAGATATTAGACTGCAGGCTTTCGCCACAATCTGCCATTAAGACCAAGTCGTCAGCATAGGCCAGACTGCTTACTACATTTCCACCTAACTGAGTCCCTCCCTGCCATTTTATACCTTTCAGCAGATGATCCATGTAAACTACGAACAGCAAAGGTGAAAGATTACAGCCTTGTCTAACCCCTGTAAGTACCCTGAATAATAATAATAATAATAATAATAATAATAATAATAATAGTAGTGTGTAGAGGCCTGGTGAGGAGGTGGGCGACCTATGTGGCTAAGGATGGGGCCCTATTGTAGCACTGAAGACGGCACATACCCCCAGCAGCCGAACCACCGGAATTAATCAAGGGAGGTTAAAATCCCCGACCAGGCCGAGAATAGCACTCCAGAGTACTTGAACGCTTGTTGTGGGTTGTTGTTGTTGTTTGAGTCATCAGTCCATAGACTAGTTTGATGCAGATCTCCATGCCACCCTATCCTGTGCTAAACTTTTCATTTCTACGTAACTATTGCATCCTACATCTGCTCTAATCTGTTTGTTATATTCATACCTTGGTCTACCCCTCCCGTTCCTACCACCTACACTTCCTTCAAAAACCAACTGAACATGTCCTGGGTGTCTTAAGATGTGTCCTATCATTCTATCTTTTCTTCTCGTCAAATTTAGCCAAGTCGATCTCCTTTCACCAATTCGATTCAGTATCTCTTCATTCGTGATTCGATCTATCCATCTCACCTTCAGCATTCTTCTGTAACACCACATTTCAAAAGCTTCTATTCTCTTTCTTTCCGAGCTAGTTATCGTCCATGCTTCACTTCCATACAATGCCACGCTCCACACGAAAGTCTTCAAAAACATCTTTGTAATTCCGATATTAATGTTTGAAGTGAGCATATTTCTTTTCTTAAGAAAGCTCTTCCTTGCTTGTGCTAGTCTGCATTTTATGTCCTCCTTACTTCTGCCATCGTTAGTTATTTTACTACCCAAGTAACAATATTCATCTACTTCATTTCCTAATTTAATATTTCCTGCATCACCTGCCTTCGTTCGACTGCACTCCATTACTTTTGTTTTTGCCTTATTTATTTTCATCTTGTGCTCCTTACCCAAGACTTCGTCCATACCATTCAGCAGCCACTCGAGATCTTTTGCAGTCTCAGATAAAATAACAATATCATCGCCAAATCTCAAGGTCTTGATTTCCTCTCCTTGGACTATGATTCCCTTTCCAAATTTCTCTTTGATTTCCTTTACTGCCTGTTCTATGTAAGCGTTGAAAAGGAGGGAGTACAAACTGCAGCCTTGCCTCACTTCTTTCTGGATTGCTGCTTCTTTTTCAAAGCCCTCGATTCTTATCACTGCAGACTGATTTGTATACAGGTTGTAGATAATTCTTCGTTCTCGGTATCTGATCCCAATCACCTTCAGAATCTTAAATAGCCTGCTCAAATCAACCTAATCAAATGCAGTTTCAAGATGTACGAACGCCATATACGTGGGCTTATCCTCCTTAATTCGATCCTCTAAGATCAGAAGTAAAGTCATGATTGCTTCACGTGTTCCTACATTTCTTCTGAAGCCAAATTGATCTTCTTCCAACTAATTTTCAACTTGTCTTTCCATTCTTCTGTAAATAATACGTGTTAGAATTTTTCAGGCATGAGATACTAAACTAATGGTGCGATAGTTTTCACACCTGTCAGCACCGGATTTCTTGGGAATAGGTATAACAACATTCTGCTGAAAATCTGATGGCACTTCTCCTGTCTCATACATCTTGCACACTAACTGAAATAATCTAGCCATGCTGGTTTCTCCTAAAGCAGTTTGTAATTCAGGGGGAACGTCATAAATTCCAGGTGGTCATCTTTACCTTGATACAACTGTTGGATATATTCCTGCCATCTTTCTGCTTTGTCTTCTTTCCCTAGAAGTGGCTTTCCATCTGAGCTCTTAATATTCATGCACCTAGATTTCCTTTCTCCAAAGGTTTCCTTGATTTTCCTGTATACAGCATCTACCCTTCCCAGGACCATACAGCCTTCGACATCCTTGTACTTCTCCTTCAGCCATTCTTCCTTAGCTACCTTGCACTTTCTATCCACTTCATTCCTTAATCGCCTGTACTTTTTTCTGCCCTCTTCATTTCTAGCGTTCTTGGGTTTTCGTCGTTCATCAATCAGGCCTAGTATCTCCTGAGTTATCCACTGATTCTTAGTTGATCTTTTCTTCCTTCCTAACATTTCTTCAGGAGCCCTACTGACTTCATTTTTCATGACTATCCACTCTTCCTCTATTGTGTTTCCTTCAGCCTTTTCATACAATCCTTTTGCAACGTGTTCCTTGAAACAATTCCTCACACTCTTTTGTTTCAACTTGTCTAGATCCCATATTTTAGCAGTTGTTCGTTTCTTCAATTTCTTCAACTTCAGATGGCATTTCATGACCAACGAGTTGTGGTCAGAGTCCACGTCTACTCCTGGGAAAGTTTTGCAATCCAACACCTGGTTTCTGAATCTCTGCCTAATCATAATGAAGTCTATTTGATACCTTCCAGTGTCGCCAGGTCCCGTCCATGTGTACAGCCGTCGTTTGTGGTGTTTGAACCAAGTATTAGCAAGGACTAAATTGTGATTGGTGCAGAATTCAACCAGCCGACTTCCTCTTTCGTTCCTTTGTCCCAATCCGAGTTCTCCTACTGTATTACCTTCTCCTCCTTGGCCTACCACTGCATTCCAGTCTCCCATCACAATTAGATTCTCGGCACCGTTTACATACTGTATTAAATCTTCTATCTCCTCATATATTCTTTGGATTTCCTGATCCTCCGCTGAACTAGTAGGCATATAGTCCTGCACTATTGTGGTGGGAATTGGTTTGGTGTCTATCTTGACGACAATAATTCTTTCACTATGCTGCTCTTAGTAGCTTACCCGCTGCTCTATTTTCTTATACATTATTAAACCAACTCCTGTATTTCTCCTGTTTGATTTTGTGTTGACAATTCTGCAGTCGCCTGACCAAAAATCCTGTTCTTCCTGCCAACGTACTTGAGTACTGCCAACTACATCTAACTTCAGTCTATCCATCTCCCTTTTCAGATTCTCTAACCTACCACAACGATTCTTGTGACATTCCCTGCTCCGACTCGCAGAATGTTAACATCCATCTTCCTGATGATCGCCCCCCCCCCCCGATATCCGAATGGGGGACTAGTTTAGCTCCGGAATATTTTCCCCGGAGGAAGCCATCATCAGTAACAGAGAGCTGCATGTCCTCGAGAGTTAGTTACGGCTGTAGTTTCCCGTTGCTTTCAGCCGTGTAGCAGTATCAACACAGCTAAGCCATGTTGAGTATTATTACAAGGCCATTGCCGTCCTTGCATCTACCGAAAGGCTGCTACCCCCCTTTCGATGAACCATTTGTTAGTCTGGTCTCTCGACAGATACCCATCCGATATGGTTGCTATTGTGGCTCGGCTATCGGCTTCATTGGGACACGCAAGCCTCCCCACCGCGGCAAGGTCACATGGTCTCCTAAACCCTTACATTCCCTCTTTGAAGCCGCTCGGCATCATTTTCAGAAGGCCTAAAAGTAAGTGGTGAAGTGTTGTTTTTGCAGAGCCTTGGTCGTTAATGTGTCTGCCGCTATGAGCTCTCAAGCGAGCCGTGTTTACGAGCTTTACAATGTGGAGTGTTGCGGCAGGCACAGATACCATATCGTTTAATGACAGCACGTGAATGTATGATGGGCACAGATAACGGACAATAAAATCTCGAGGACAATCTCATCTGTAAACAACTACAACTTTTAAGTATCATTGTAGAGTAACTTTTAATTACTAAACATTTGTCTGACAGGCTACGCATGTTGGCAACATTATGAAGTATGTAATTTGCGTTTACGTGGGCCACGCGGTATTTCCAGTACCTTCACCGGCGCTGCTCGGCTCCATGGCTAAACGGTTAGAGTGTTGGCCTTTGATTCAGGGGTCCCGGCCGGGTCGTGGATTGTATCAATCTGGCTGGGGGCTAGGTGTTTGCGCCGTCTTCATCATCAGTATTCATCTTAGGTAGGGTTCATCATAACAGGCGCGCAGGTCGCCTGTAGGACTGCCCTAGGCCTCTTCGGAAGACACACTAGTCATTGCTGATGAAGGACCACCGTCGTCTGAGGTACGAATGTTCAGTATTAATGTTATATTCAGAATATAACCACAGTTGCTTACTATTTTCATCATTTAAGTTGAATTTTTTGTTAGGGGCTTTACGTCGCACCGACACAGATAGGTCTTATGGCGACGATGGGATAGGAAAGGCCAAGGAGTTGGTATGAAGCGGCCGTGGCCTTAATTAAGGTGCAGCCCCAGCATTTGCCTGGTGTGAAAATGGGAAACCACGGAAAACCATCTCCAGGGCTGCCGATAGTGGGATTCGAACCTACTATCTCCCGGATGCAAGCTCACAGCTGCGCGCCTCTACGCGCACGGCCATCTCGCCCGGTTTAAGTTGAATTACCTCTGTGTTAAGTATGAGGGCCATCGAAAAACAAACGAGCCGGAGGGTATAAATTGAAAACCGCTGAAAGGATCGTAATGCGATTGCCTGCGGAAGAAGGTGCGGTCGCTATAAGAGTGCTGAGTTCCTGAAGGGACATGGGAGCACACCACGTCACGACGGATCGAGCCCGCGCACCCCTAGACCACCCACTGCACCCAGTCGTGTTGACAACAGTGAAATGCAAACATGCGACCCAAAACTCCACGCTGAGCTAAAGAAGGCTCGGACGACGACGTCAAGCAGTACGTTCGTAACTGGTTCACAACGCAGCCCCTGGAATTTTACGACACGGCCATTCACAGGGGGACAAGCGCCTCAACACTGCTGGGCAATAACGGAACAGCCTCTGGCTCGTTTCTTAACGTTATACTTTTATTGGTAGTTCTTACGACGAGAAATTAACTATTTCCTTTCAGATGTCTCATAAATATTTGAAATTACACTTAGACTTCCCCATTTTCCTTATTATTGGACGTTTATGTGGGGTGGGTCCACACTTCGCCTTTATGATGGTTTAACTCTGCTAGGGACACTTTCAGTGATGTGTGAATGTCTGTGCAGAAATGGCACCCCGTTCTTCGTCAAGAGACGAAACCAGGGAAAATAGTGATGTTTGGACGCTGGGGTCTGGAGCAAAGTCGACTTTCTAACTCATCCCAAGCGTGTTTCATTGGGTTGAGGTCGTGACTCTGGGCAGGCCGGTTCATTTCAAGAACGTTATTCGCAGGCGCAGCTTTATGACAGGTTCATTGTCATGTTGTTACGAACAACCATAGCTCCTTTACTGTGTCCACAACCTTCTGCATTTAGAGTTTTCTTAACCCTTTCGGGCCTGATTTATTATTTTTCACACACAAAAATTAAAACTTGGTATTGTACATCTAAAAGCTTTCATTTAATCAGGGAAATACAAAAAAATTAATTTACACGCATAGTTTTTCAATTAGTGGATGTACTATAAATAGCACATCAGGTTTCAAACATAGTATACATTCACACACGTAAGCACAGTTTCCCTTGTATCTTCTGTTGTTTTTAATACAGTTTACACAGAAGAAACTCTTTGTTGTAAATTTAATTACCTTGCAAACTGGTTTTATTAATCAGTTGGGTAACTAATGATTGTGGAAAGCCTTGAAACAGTTGCTATGTTTTGTCGAACATAAGTGAACATCACATTTTTCACACTTCGTTTTTGACCGTTGAGTACACATTTCTTTCTTGCCTCTTCCTTGATTGTTGGCTATTTTTGGCCCATAACTCACATTGTCATATCTAATGTCATCCACTGGTCTTACATCCTTCTTCAGTTTCTTCTTGTAAGAAACAGTGACAGGGGACTCACTGCTTGGTCTTCCCCTCTTGGGATTCAATGCAGGAACACCAGCTTTAGCTAAAGCTTCGGTGATATCAAAGGAAAATTCTAGCAGATCCTTCTGTTCCCTTTTGGAGACAAATTTCACCTCTGCATCTCGCTTATATTCTATCCAACTGTTAGTGATCGCAAGATTTATAAAGTGGAATATAACTCTCAAAGTTCATTTGCGTGACCGAATGAAGATCCTGTAGAGTGAAACCTGAATAATTCGGCCAACAATAAACATAATCTTCCCCACCGGACAGTAACGAGATACAAACAAGAAAGGCCTAGCAAAAGAAGGAACATAATACAACCAAAGAAGTTCGCACGAGGAACATGCTAAAAACCGTCGAATTTAATAAATAACCAGTGCAAGTGATATAGAATGAAACCAAAGACTTTTTTTATTTAAAATAGTGTTTTTTAATTTGTATAAGTTTTTAATCTTTAACTAACAACTGCCTCCCCACCACAAATTGTTCCTTACTAACATAATTTTTAATCTTAATTATCGAATTGTTTTATGCTATTTTTCACCTATGCATTATGTAAAACAGCTGATGATGATTGCTAAGCAATCGAAACATGTACTGTAAGTTTTAATGACAAAAATTTAGCAGAAGGAAAGTATCGATCAGGTGGAATCTTTTTCATTTGTTAACTTGATTACAATATCGATACGGAATGAAGTGGATAGTATGTAATACAGACTGAACAATATAAACATGTTCACAACCTTTAAGAATTACTTCAGGCACACCCAAACAGTAAAAAGCATGCCACTAGAAAGCAAAGATGAGCGGCGATATTCAAATGGGTATAAGGAATCAGGTACCAGCTAAGATATACACCGCTCGGAAGACATATTTCTACACCTTAATTCAAAGAATTTAATACTATTGTTTCATTCTGCCTCATCCTCCCCTAATACTGTTCCCTTAATGACTAGGCTTACACTGTGCGGAGTATACAAACAGTTAGCATATTCTGACTTTTCCTACTCACAATCAAGCAGCAGGCCTACAGCGAGTGGTCTGAGTATTGCAAAACGTCACAGCTTGCAAGACGAAAGAACCATGCTAAAATTCAGCCCCCCATCCCAACGAAGTCTGGTTCAAGAATTTGAAATTTACACACGAAGACACCTTTCATCTGTAATAAGAATGCGTCTGGCTCATGGATGCTGTCCGAGTCATCTACACACGCCTTACTGCCCAAAAGACAGTGGAGAAATACATCCTACCGTCATGTAAGAAGATCTCCCAATAGCAGAACCATCTGTACTCTTCTCTAGTGAAGTTAAATACCCCACTATCAACCTCAGTTATCATCCCTTTATCAAACCTAACTCAACAATTATACGCGTAATTTGTCAATGTTTATCACAATCCACCGGTGGTCCCTAACCTGTTAGAGGAGAAATCCTCACTTGGGCCCTGTGTAAGTAGGGTAGCTTCCTACTTCATGAATTTACCGAGCTCAGAACATTTTAAGCAAGCCTCGGACCTATGGGAGTAACGCAATCGCACTCCCATTTGATAGGCGAAGGACTCCTTGGAAACAACTTGGCGAACGTAATGGAATTCGATGGGGAGCTATCAATATTAATGGGGCTTATGGAAGAAAGAAAGTACAACTGGCTGAGTCAGCAAAGAGGATGCATCTGGATGTGCTAGGAGTAAGTGATTTTCGGGTAAGGGGAGATAGCGAGGAAGAGATAGGAGATTATAAAGTGTACTTGTCGGGTCTTAAAAAGGGAAGGGCAGGATCTGAGGTAGGGCTGTTCATCAGGAATACCATTGCACGCTACATAGTTTCTTTTAGGCACGTAAACGAGCGAATGATCTAGGTAAATTTGGCAGTTGGAGGAATTAGGGCGAAAATTGTCTCATTGTATTCACCATGTGAGGGTGCAGTTGAGGATGAAATTGACAAGTTTTATGAAGCATTGAGTGACATCGTAGTCAGGGTCAATAACAAGGATAGGATAGTGCTAATGGGCAATGTCAACGCGAGAGTTGGAAATAGAACTGAAGGATACGAAAGGGTGATTGGTAAATGTGGGGAAGATATAGAAGCTAATGGGAATGGGAAACGGTTGCTGGACTTTTTTGCTAGTATGGGTTTAGCAGTTACGAATACAGTCTTCAAGCATAAGGCTATTCACCGCTACACATGGGAGGCTAGGGGTACCAGATCCATAATAGACTATATGTTAACCGACTTCGAATTCAGGAAATCTGTTAGGAATGTACGGGTTTCGGGGGTTTTTCTATGGAACAGACCACTATCTGATCTGTAGTGAACTAAGTATCTCTAGGCTTAGGATGGAGAAAGTAAAATCTGTCTGCAAACTAATAAGGGTAGAAAATCTCCAGGACGAGGAAGTTAGACAGAAGTACACAGATATGGTTAATGAGAAGTTCCGAACAGTGGACAGTAAGCAGGTTCAGGATATAGAAAGAGAATGGGTGGCATACAGGGATGGTGTAGCAGCAACAGCAAGGGAATGTTTAGGAACACTTGTGTGTAAAGACAGGAAAAAGCGAACATCTTGGTGGAATGATGAAATGAAAGCAGCTTGTAAACGTAAAAAGAAGGGTTATCAGAAATGGCTCCAAACAAGGTCTGATGCAGACAGGGAATTGTATATAGATGAAAGAAAGATAGGAAACAAATTGTTGTTGAATCCAAAAACAAGTCGTGGGAAGATTTTGGTAATAACCCGGAAAGGCTAGGTCAAGCAGCAGGGAAACCTTTCTGGACAGTAATAAAGAATCTTAGGAAGGGAGGGAAAAAGGAAATGAACAGTATTTTGAGTAATTCAAGTGAACTCATAATAGATCCCAGGGAATCATTGGAGAGGTGGAGGGAATATTTTGAAAATATTCTCAAGGTAAAAGAAAGAATTCCTAGTGGTGTTGCGAAAAACAGAGCTCATGGGGAGGAGGAAAATCTCGGTGAAATTACGCTTTAGGAAGTGGAAAGGGTGGTAAATAAACTCCATTGTCATCAAGCAGCAGGAATAGATAAAATTAGACCTGAAATAGTGAAGTATAGTGAAAAGGCAGGGAAGAAATGGTTTCATAGAGTAGTAAGATTAGCATGGAGTGTTGGTAAAGTACCTTCAGATTGGACAAAAGCAGTAATTGCTCCTATCTATAAGCAAGGGAACAGGAAGGATTGCAACAACTATCGAGGTATCTCATTGATTAGTGTACCAGGCAAAGTATTCACTGGCATCTTGGAAGGGAGAGTGCGATCAGTCGTTGAGAGGAAGTTGGATGAAAACCAGTGTGGTTTCAGACCACAGAGAGGCTGTCAGGATGAGATTTTCAGTATGCGCCAGGTTATTGAAAAATACTACGAGAGGAATAGGCAGTTGTGTTTACATTTCGTAGGTCTAGAGAAAGCATATGACAGGGTACTGAGGGAAAAATGTTCGCCATACTGCGGGAATGTAGGATTAAGGGTAGATTATTAAAATCAATCAAAGGTATTTATTCTGACAATTGGGTTACAGTGAGAATTGACGGTAGAATGAGTTCTTGGTTCAGGGTACTTACAGGGGTTTGACAAGGATCTAATTTTTAATCTTTGCTGTTCGTAGTTTACATGGACCATCTACTGAAAGGTATAAAGTGGCAAGGAGGGATTCAGTTAGGTGGAAATGTAGTAAGCAGTTTGGCCTATGCTGACGACCTGGTCTTAATGGCAGATTGTGCCGAAAGCCGGCAGTCTAATATCTTGGAACTTGAAAATAGGTGCAATGAGTATGGTATGAAAATTAGCCTCTCGAAGACTAAATTGATGTCAGTAGGTAACAAATTCAACAGAATTGAATGTCAGATTGGTGATACAAAGCTAGAAGAGGTCGATAATTTCAAGTATTTAGGTTGTGTGTTCTCCCAGGTTGGTAATATAGTAAGTGAGATTGAATCAAGGTGTCGTAAAGCTAATGCAGTGAGCTCGCAGTTGCGATCAACAGTATTCTGTAAGAAGGAAGCCAGCTCCCGGACGAAACTATTTTTACACCGGTCTGTTTCAGACCAACGTTGCTTTACGGGAGCGAAAGCTGGGTGGACTCAAGATATCTTATTCATAAGTTAGAAGTAACAGACATGAAAGTAGCGAGAATGATTGTTGGTACAATCAGGTGGGAACAATTGCAGGAGGGTACTCGGAATGAGGAGATAAGGGCTAATTTAGGATTGAACTTGATGGATGAAGCTGTACGCATAAACAGGCTTCGGTGGTGGGGTCATGTCAGGCGAATGGAGGAGGATAGGTTGCCTAGGAGCATAATGGACTCTGTTATGGAGGGCAAGAGAAGTAGAGGTAGAACAAGACGATGATGGTTAGACTCAGTTTCTGTCGATGTAAAGATAAGAGGTATAGAACTAAATGTGGCTACAGCACTAGTTGCAAATAGAGGATTGTGGCGAGGTTTAGTAAATTCACAGAGGTTTGCTGACTGAACGCCGAAAGGCATAACGGTCTATAATGACGTATGTATGTATCAGACTGTCGTATTACGTTGTGACTATTTTTCAACCACGAAGATCTATAACTGCATGCTCTCTCACTCTGTAAATACAGGCCGCATGGTCTTCCGACGCCGTACGCCGTTAGCATATTATAATAAAAAATATATTGTAAAACAAGAAACTTTGTCCCAGTTTGTCTTCTACAATTCCATACCCCGCCACCTTGTGAGTCGGGCGGCAGAATAACACTCACGGTATCCCCTGCCTGTCGTAAGAGGCGACTAAAAGTGGCCCCAGGCGCCCTTACCTTGGGAGCGTGTGTTGGAGACCACGGAGCCCATAGCTGAGTCTTGGCATTTCTTCCACTTACTTCTGCCAGACTCCTCACTTCCATCTATCATATCCGACCTCCCTTGGTCAACTCTTGTTCTTTTCCAACCCCGACGCTATTAGGTATGTGGGGCCTAGGGAGTCCTTCCTTTTCACGCCCTTCGTGGCCATTGTCTTCCTTTGGCCGATACCTTCATTTTTCGAAGTGTCGGAACCCTTCGATTTTTCTCTCTGATAAGTGTTACATAGAGGATGGTTGACTAGGTGTACTTCCTCTTAAAACAGTAATCACCACCACTACCATCTCCTTCTCCTGGCGTAAGAGAGGGCTAAGAGGCCCGCCGTTCCCTTCAGGGAAGGAATACTAACTTGTGCAGTAGTAACGTTAAGAAACCGAAGTTGTAATGGATTCTCAAATTAAATCAATAATCTCCTTAAGTCTTTAGGCTTTTTGAATCGTGAAATTACCAGCGTTTCGGCCCAGTGTAGCAGTGGGCTCATCAGTTGGATTGCTAAACCTTTCCAATGCGCTGGCGGCTAGTGCTGTTGGACATTAACCATTAAAGTAAGTGCTATCTGATTTTGATGAAAAGGGGGGAGTACTTCCACCAAATACAGTAGAGACAATACGCGACACTGAGCGAGATATCGAGGGACAGCTATTGGAGCTCACTCTAGCGGACAGACTAGAACGGTACTGATTCTGTCATAAGAGCACGTGTATTTGTGTGTGAAGTTTTTGGTGTTAGGCGTTTTCAGTGAGTTGACATAATTAAATAGTAGTGTGTGTCATTCCTTGATATCTCCTCTCAACATGAGGGGAAAGGTATGTGCTGTGTTTGGCTGCAGTAATTACGAAGTAGAGAAAAATGCGCGGTCGTTCTTCAGGTTCCCTCGTGACAAGAACATGTAAGTAATATTGTGTTTGCATATATATTCTTCCAGTGACAGAGATATATATAGTACTTCATAATCTTCTGACCTGCTCGACCCAAGTTTTAACGGGCTTAAAATATAATATGCATATTTTATTGTATAGTGCAGCAGTTAACCTTCAATACCGATGTGTTGTTGTAGGTGTGATCTGTGGGTTTTGAAATGTCACAGAAGCGATTTGGATAAAGTGTACAAGAAAGAAGGGACGTTACGCTTGTATAAGAATTATAAGATCTGTTCAGATCATTTCCAGGCCAGCGACTTTAGAAATCCTCGACTATACAGCCAAGGGCATGTTACATTTTTACTCTAATTGAACGTAAATATTCCTCAAAGCATCACTATCCACAACATTTTCAAACTTTTCTTTCTTTTATCCCTCTTCTCAGATTAAAGCCGGGATTTTATAGATTTTCTTTCTGTTAGTAGGCTTCATGTTAAGAGGAAAATTGTCCAGCTATTAAATGTTAATTCATTGCATCATATGTGTAAGGAATGTGCCGATATTTTTATTGACAAATGTCTTAATGTGATGATACAATGTTTTTAAATGAGAAAAAAAGACAAATCCAACCGTAAGATTTCAGGCAGGTATGCTAAAGCTAAAAAGTAATTCATAAATGAAAGATCAAGCCATTTCACAGCAGTCCATTTCACACCATGTTTATATGTCTAATTTCAGTCTTTGAATAATAACCTTTTAAATAATTCTTCATTCATGTATCGAGAATTGCTTTAGCAACTTCGAAGTTAATATCTCAATACCACTTTCTTTCTAGACGTAATTTATTTATCCATTTCCGTATATACATTTCCATTGATATTTGAATTTAGCGCGATTTGTTCAGGTCAAGTCACTAGGAGCGCCACCGTCGAATTGTCTCCCATTTTAGCAAGGCGAAATCCGTAAGTGTCGTGTATTGTCTCTACTGTATTTGCTTCCACACATCACTGTACGGCGTTTAGACATCCAGTTCACCAGCTCCTGTTTCAATCAACCCAGCCGGTCACATTTCGTCATTGTTGGGGGATCACAGGACGACGAATTCACAGCCGCTATCACAGGTCTCAACATTCGTAATGTACCATCCGTGGCTTAGCATTCACAACGCAGACTGATCAGGAGTAATTTAACCAATGAAAAAGTAAAGAAAACCCGGAGTGCTGCAGGTGTTGCGGAAACTCAAAATGCAGGAATAGTAAATTAGCAATGTTCTTCCCCTCAAGTAATGGCCTGTGGGCAAAATGTTTTACTGTATGCAACATTATTCCTTATTGCAGCGGGAAAAAAAGCAACAGTCAATTGTAAGTGGCCTTCGTCTTCTGCCTTTTCGAAAAAAATGACTGACTGACGTGGCAGAGACGTTATGTCACGACATCAAATATAATTCGTAGGTTTCATGGGCTATTCTTCCAAGTTTGTGCAAAAATCCCGGAAATCGAGATAGAGAAGTGCTTCAATTCACCGGCCTGCGAAGATTTTCCGCCAAAAGTAATTGTGTGTGATATACGTTACATTTAGTGTCCTAATGTACCAGTTACTTTGTATCGCAAGTCCGTCTCATGTTTGTGATAATGGAGCTTCCTTGTTGTAAATGAGGTTTGGATTAGTTGTATGGAATGCAGCTATGCGCATGTGCTCTGTTCTGGAGGGGAGTAGGTAATCATACAGGAACACCGGAAGAACAGTTGCAGTTCGCGCATGCGCATTGTCAGTCAAGGTCAAAACGCTAAGATGGCGTTTCTCCGCAGTCTGAGAGGAGAATCTGAGAACGTGTGTCACGCCATTGTCTACAAGTTACAACGTCCACTTGAAGTCGATTGAGTGAATAAGTGAGTTCGTTTGTGGCAAGTGAACAATCCCAACTCTTTCTGTTATATATGAGGCCACTATACAATTAAAGGCGAGAAGCGAAATATTACGCCATTTATAAAAAGCCTGTACTTGGCGTATTTTAACATGAAGTTAGGTGATCAGGACAAGAGTTTCGCACCCCATATTGTTGTAAAACGTGTGTAGAAAACCTGCGGCAATTTTAAAATGGGTTGTTGCCCTCAATACCATTCGAAACCCCAATGGCTTGGTGGGAACAAATAAATCATTTTGACGAATGTTATTTATTTGTATGTAAAGTGTCCGGGTTCGATACGAAAAACAGAAAGCACATTGTGTATCTCTGCCTTCCATCTGCAATAACCCCCGTACCACATGGACCCGATATTCCTGTCCCAGAACCACCAATACAGTTAGCAGGGAGTGTGTCTTAGTCATCTTCAAGTGCGGAGGATGGTGATGATGATACCTTTGTACCGGATGTTGCGGATAAAACTCAACGTCTTTGTAATCAGTGACACAAATGATGTAGTGTGTGACCTAGACCTCACTAAACAAAAGAGTGAACTTTTAGCATCAAGATTAAAAGAGAGAATTTGTTTACTTCCTGGGACAAATTCATATTGTTACAGAAATCGGGAGGAAGAATTCCGGCCGTTTTTCTTCACGAAGACGAACTTGTGTTTTGTTGTGATATCCCTGGCTTTATTCGTCGTCTTGGAACTGTTTACCTGGCGTCTATTTATTGATACCAGTAAAAGAAGTCTCAATGGTGTTCTTCTGCACAATGGAAATAAATTTGTTTCAGTGCCAGTCGCCCATTCAACATTTCTTCGTGAAAACTATCACAGTTTATCTATAGCGCTGCAGAAACTGAACTACAATGAACACAGATGGTTACTGTGCGGTGATTTAAAAGTGTGCGGTATCACGTTAGGGCAGCAAGGAGGTTATACAATTTTCCCCTGTTTTTTGTGTGAGCGGGACTCTCGGGACAGGGATCGTCACTGGTTAGTGTCTGAGTGGCCCAAGAGGAAACAGTTCGCGTCTGGAGAAAAACATTGTAAATAGTCCATTAATTGATCCTCACAGTGTGTTATTACCCCATTTACATATTAAATTGCGAATTATGAAGCAGTACGTGCAGAGTTTGGATAGAGGCAGTCCCTGCTATCGGTACATCTGTCAGAAATTTGCAGGAGTGTCAGATGCCAAAACTAAGGAATGTGTTTTTGACGGCCGCCAAATTTGGAAGCTTATGAAGGATCCGACATTCAGTACGACGATGAACGAAACACAGCTTCAGGCAAGGATGTTTGTGGTAATGTTAAAGATGTCAACTACCAACAGATTGTGGTTGTACAACTTCCAGAAATTGAGTTGCCGCATGAGCTTAAAATTACATTTCCTTCACAGCCATCTGTATTATTTTCCTGCAAATCTGGGAGCATTTAGCGAGGAACATGGCCAGCGGTTCCATCAGGATCTAAAAGAAATGGAACAAGGTATCAGGGGCGATGAGACGTCTCCATGATGTCAGATTACTGTTGGTGTCTAGTGTGGGATAACACTACTGAGGAACACAAACGCAGATCAACACAGCGTTCATTCACATCAAAGTGCAGCAAACAATAGTGTTCCTTGGTGAGATTCATACATTCTAGCAATGAACATGTTACTTTTTTGTGTGTTCGTTGCAATTTGATCGTGTCCCATTAAAACTACATATTTTCTCTGTTTTCTATCGAAATTACAATAATATGTCAAATTTGGATTTCAAATAGCAAACGAACTGTGCGTGGTAGGCGAATACGGTTTACATATTTGAAGTCAGCACATCTAAATTACAGCAAATCACCTCTTCAATCTTTCACCGGAGAGAAAATGTGTGGTTTTCTTTACCAGGCCGGTGAATTATCTAACCACGAACAATCCGTACGCAAATGGGGGGCGATAAACACATTGTATATAGGTTTGGTAATAATAAATGTACTCAGATGAACGATTGGTAGTTTATTAGAGTTGGTATTACAAGTCATGGAGCTGTGGCTCATACAGCTGCAGCTGTGGTCTTTCCGTTAATGAGGCCCAGGATGTCTCCGAGAGTTACTCCGTCCAGCAACTTGTTGGCCACACTGATGATCAGGTCAGAGATGACGCCCGCTACCTCCGGCTTGTACTTCTCTGCCGCTGTAAGGATGAATTCGTCAATTACCTGGTTGAGGACATCGCTCAATTCCCCTCCACCCATCAGGCCAGCGATGTCAGTCTGGAACACAGTCACAGTAAGAAGTTTTAGTCGCAGGAAAGTCTCAAAATGTGTGACGGGATGTTTCCTAGCAACCGTACCGGCTATGATGTGAAGTATTGATGGGTGGCCATGACTGAAAGACATATAACCATAGGGGGCGTAAGGCCTATATTACACTATCACATTTCTGTGTCACAGATAAAGTCTTTGATCACATAAATGTGTAAAAATGGATCCACAACAGTTCTATGCATGTGCTACAACTGTAAGTGCAGTACTAAAGAAGAAACGTATTTGGGTTAGAGACTGTGTAGGGAGAAGAGATACAAAGGGAATACATCAAACACTACTGAGAGATCTTAAATGTGAAGATGTGAAATCCTGCACTAAGTACTTAAGAGTTAATGATGAAACAATTCAATTTGTTGTTTCGAAAGTGTCACCTTATATAGAAAAACAAACTACTCACTTGACTTATAAGTGTGTTAGATAGTGTTATGGTAACACTAAGATATTTGGCTCCTGGAGAAAGCTTTTCAAGCTTACAGTTTAGTACCAGAATTCCACACTGTACTATTTCAAAAATAGTTCCAGAAACCTGTGAAGCTATCTACAGATCAATGACAGATGAATACTTGAAAGTATAATAATAATAATAATTTCGTGTGGCTATTACTAGCCGAGTGCAGCCCTTGTAAGGCAGACCCTCCGACGAGGGTGGGAAGCATCTGCCATTTGTAGGTAACTGCGTGTTATTGTGGTGGAGGATAGTGTTATGTGTGGTGTGTGAGTTGCAGGGATGTTGGGGACAGCACAAACACCCAGCCCCCGGGCCATTGGAATTAACCAATTAAGGTTAAAATCCCCGACCCGGCCGGGAATCGAACCCGGGACCCTCTGAACCGAAGGCCAGTACGCTGACCATTCAGCCAACGAGTCGGACTACTTGAAAGTAATTTAGCATGTTGTAAAATTTAAAAAACAGGTAGTATTAAATAGAAGCAAAATGCTCTAATAATATAACAATATAATTTAATTATTGTGCTACAAGAAAGATGAATACTTTACAGAATATCTGTTAAATAATTCACACCATCTTGTGCCAGCTGTTCATTACCTATTGAATCACCAGACTGATGGCTCAGAATTGCATTTTCATTGAGGGAGAGGGACAGAGGGCTTAAAGAATTAGCATAAGGGCTTGACTCAGAAGTGTGTGATACATCTGGACAAGCTGAGTCAATCCTATTCAATGTATCCACAACAACATGTTGAAGTTTTTTCTTCGTTTGATCAAAAATATCATCTTTATGTCTCTTAATTCAGAAACAATGAATTTCCCGAAGTTATCTAAAGAACCATTTTTTTTCGTTTGGGCATTCCTTTACAGTGTTACACATTTTGAACATAGTTTTAGAAGCCTCCGACAATAAAGAATCACACAATGATTTGTTCTTATTTTTGGTGGTGGTTCTAATATGTAAGAATGATCACTAGGTACAGTTTCAGCTCTTGAAGTTGAAGACCTGGGATCTTTATTTTCATGTGGAGGCTCCTCCTACAAAAAAGTAAATAAAGAATAAAATAATATTTTCCTGTTTTTAAGTACCGTACCTTGAGCTGAAAGTGAATGGAAAAATATAGTAAATGATTTTGAGGAGAAGTGGAATATATTTAACACCATTTGAGCAATGGATGGGAAACATATCCGTATTATCTACCCACATAATAGGGGTTCCCATCACTTCAATTATACATCGTACAATAGGATATTGTTATTTGCCCTTGCTGATACAAACTATGAATTTACATTTGTAGACATTGGAACAAATGGTCTAATAGGTGACAGTGGAGTATTTGCCAAAAGTCCTCTTCAGCGCTGCCTGATTGATAGGGACATTTTGAAAATACCAGGTGACAAGCAGTTGCACAACTCTATATTTCAGTACCATATGTAGTACTTGCTTTCCCGCTCAGGCACTTATCCTTTAGCAAATATAGCATAAGAGGAAAAGTATTAAATAATAGATTGTCTCGTGGAAGAACAATGACTGAGAGTACATTTGGTCGGTTTCTATCTCCTGCCAAAGTCACAACAGCAACCGTAGCAGCATGGACATTACACAATCGTCCAACAGAAAACAGAGGGAGCTCTCTTCAGTTCAAGATGATGGCTACCAGCATTTAGAAATGCAAACCCATGAAGAAAATTAACAAATACAAGCCATAGAAAGGCAAATAAATTCACGATACGGTGGTCGTGGCCGAGAGATTCCACAGGCTTTCAAAGCATTCTACAATGGCGTAGGGAGAGCTTCATGGGAAAATAAATATATTTAAGTGCATTGTAGGCCTACTTACTTATTCTTCAAAATCGCTGTTTTCTGTCTCCGGTTCCGAACGGTCGATATTTGAAAGAGATTTGTCAGAAGCAGTTGAACCATACCAAAGTGACAGTAATAGATACCAATAGTAGGCTGCGGGTGTATAAATGTCATTGCTACCTTGTTCACTTCTTTTGCTATTAAGTATCTATAAAACAATATAGACATGCAGTAAGCCTAAGTCTTTTTTTAATTTTTCAAACGCATAAACAGGATATTTATTATAAATAGTGTTTCTTCACAAAACATATAATAATAAAATATTGCATTTGTACTATTTTAATTTTTATTGTGTGTGTCGTCATTATGCATTGGATTCGTATTATGGCAAATTCATGTTTACCTGTTTTTAACATTCTATATGTGCTTATCGCCTAACCCTTAAAACAACGAATATGGCAATGAATGTTAATTATTATTATCACATAGTATATCATCAGCAAGAACAGCAATTAATAAATGGTTATAATAATTACTTACTTTAATTTTCTCTCCTAGATATTAGCTTCTCAGTCCATTTAAATTTCTTCCTTGAGCCAATCGTTGTACATCCGTCTTGTATGATATTTATGGCTTCTGCAATATTTTTGTAAATTTCCAGCCTTGTGTTCCTGTTTTTATAATCTTTATACTTCGGATTGTACAACATTTCATGTGACTTATAATGTGAAATAAGTAGTTTTGTGGTTATTACAGACCATGTGTAGGCCTACTTCATTACCCGCCATTTTCTTTCTTCCTTGTCACAGATTTGATCAAAGGTATGATGGTGGGTATAACTTTTTTCGCACAACTATGTCACAGCTAGATGTGATCAAAGATGCTGTATTACACTGTAAAATATTTTATCACATAAACATTATCAAACTTCTGTGACACAGAAATGTGATAGTGTAATATAGGCATTAGAGTACAGATGGTCCATGTGATCTAGCAGGCTGTGATGTGAAGTACTGGTGCATTGCCGTGACTGAGAGACTTACAGAAGACTTTTATAAAATAGAAGTTATTTCATCATATTCTACAAAACTGATGATTTTCTCAAAATAAACTGTCAATATATTAGGTCACTTCACTGCATGTTGAAGAGATGTGGATCCGAACCACCACATCCCGATTTCGCGTCGATTGCTGTATCCAAATGAGGGATGGTGACCTAAGTCATGTTTGCTCTGTTGGAAAAGATCCAAGCTACATGTCTGGCACTACTGTAGAGTGCGTGCAAGTCACCCAGAGATCATCAACTTTCACAATGAAGCAGAACACCAACTTCAATGCAATCTTTGGAAGAATGCACAAATGTGATTATTTGATCTTTTACCTTCGGATGTTTTTTCTTTGGCAACCATAGAGAGGTGTTGTTTGAACTTCGGCAAATAGTTTGAAGTTTTTTTACTGGTATATTTTTAATAACTTTGGGCGTCCAGTCGCTTCCTAGTACTTACACAGTGCGGTACGCTTAGTTGTGTGCTTTGTGTTTTCAGTGCTTGGTTGTCAGGATTCTTTTTTGTTGTTTTAGTGCTACTGAGTTGTGTTATGATGGCTGCCTCCAGTGGAGGTGACAGCCTTTTGTTAGGAGATAAGTTAGTTGTCGCGCAGGTGGAAGAACTTCGGATGCAAGACGAATATTCTGGAAAACCGGCAGCTCAATCAAATTTGACAGACTCACAGTTATCACAAAGTTCTAATTCTAATGGTGACAATGTACCGCCGCCTGTGGAACGTGAACAGTATTCTCATTCACACCGTGGACCTTATATTGAATATGTTGAATCTTTGGAAAACAAAAATATTTCCGTCCATTGTATCTCCCGTAAAGGTCGTAATAGTCTACAAATCATTTTTAATAATGCGGAGCAAGCCAACACTTTTCTGTGCCACCCTCTGCTCACATCTCTACATCTTAAAACATATATCCCGTCATCTAATATTTTTCGTGTGGGGAGTATTCGAGATGTGGATAAGAATCTCTCTGAGGACGACATTCGACTTTATCTTACTTCAACCATGCCGGTTAAAGCAGTACAACGTCTCAACCGTCGCATTGTTTCCAATGACGGTGTTGGATATGTCCCCACTGGGTCAATTAAAATTACTTTTCGAGCCCAAAAGTTGCCTGCATAAGTGTCTTTATTCCAAGTCTACTTGCATGTTGAGCCTTTCATTTTTTCCGCTGTTCTATGCAGAAAATGCCTCCGATATGGCCATACACAGGCCCAATGTCGTGCGCAGGTAGCACGCTGCGGGAAGTGTTCAATCGGGCACGCCACCGATCAATGTACATCTCAGAATGCAAAATGTGTGTATTGCAAAGGCCCACATCGAACGGGAGCAATAACTTGTCCGGAACATAAATATCAACAAGAGATAAAGAAGGTCATGAGCACGGAACATATCTCATTTCAAGATGCTAAGAACAAGACTTCCCTCATTATCACCCGTCTCAACATCCCCAGGATCGCCCCCCCCCCCCCCTCCGGTACCAGAACAAGTCTCTTCTTCCCCTGTTCAAGAGTTTTCTAGAAAACGTAAATTTACACAAGTAATACAGAAATCTGTACCCCCACCTTTGACTCCGGGTTATGATAGAACTGGTTATCTTGCCTTGGTACGCCCTGACCCTGTATCTATAGGCCGAGTTCCATTTTCTTCTCCTCCGCCTGCTACAACATCATCTTCTCTTCCCACAGCATCACCTCCCTCTACTTCGGGTCCTAGTTACCCGCCCCGATCCCACGACTCGCAACTGTTAATTCAAAGAAACCAAGTGCGTCAAGAAATCCAACAAATCTTATTCTTGCTTCTCCAGAATGTGGGAGGAGAGTCTCCCATTTCACCGGTAATCTATCAACTACGAGATCGCATCGCTCATATCCTTACCCTATATGATACGCGTTTTGCAGTGGAACGCTAGAAGTCTTTTTCACAAAAAACAGGAAACACGTGCTGACATCATTATAATACAAGAAACGTGGTTTTATGCAGACACCCTTTTTCAAAGTCCTGAGTTTCATGTCGAACGCCTTGATACCAATGGAAATCAAGGCCTTGCCATTTTTATTCATAAGACTATGATTGTGCGTAATTTTTATTTCATCAATGTGTGTTGTCCTCCTGGTGTTTATATCTCTACCTCTCACTGGTCCCACTTCCTTACCTAATTTGATTCCATTGACAATGTTTTTCTCTATGGTGATTTTAATTGCCACCATACTGACTGGGGTAGTTCTAAAGATACATCTAAAGGGAATTTTTTTTACGGCATCACCATCCCATCACTTTATCCTTTTACATGATGGGTCCCCAACTAGGCTCTCCCCTCCTGAAGCACCCCCTAGTGCTGTTGATCTTTCGCTCTGCCATGACCACATGACTCCGTGTGGCGTACACTTCGTGACACTCATCTGAGTGATCATTTCCCTATTCTTATTTCTTATGGTGTTTGTAAACCACCCTTTTCCTCATCTCCACCCTCCCAGCTCAGTAATATTCGGTCTTTCCGGAATTTTGACAAACAATCGTATTGTAATTTCCTTCACGCCCACCACCCTAGACTGTCCCACCCTTCTTCGCATTCTCTCCACATATGTTGAGACTTTTCATCCATGCAAATTCATCCCCTCCCTCTGTCCCCGTCCTTATCAGAAAATACAATGGTGGGACGACGAATGTCACAAGTTAATACTGCGGCGAACAGCTTTATTTAAATTGTATCGTAAGAATATGACACTAGCTAATTATTTAACAATGAAACGCCGTAATGCATGTATCAAACGCATATTTAATGCAAAGAGACGCGAGTCTTGGAAAGCCTTCATCTCCTCTCTTAATCACCGCGTATCTGCAACATCCCTTTGGAACGCCATTCGCGCGCTCACCCGTGTTACTTCTGTGCACCCTGCGCATTCGATAATTCTGCCTAATGTCCTTCTTTCTTTTCTATATACTTTAACACCTGACTTCACAATTCCGCCTTCCTTTTCTTCCTCCCGTCCCATATCTCCCCAATTTTCTGTTTTACTTCAACTCATTCAACTGTCCGGATTACAGTCCGTTTTACAGACAGTTCGTAGTTCGTCTCCTGGTCCTGATAGTATAACTTACACTATGCTCCGACTTTTACCCCTTCCGGTCATCTTTTTTTTTTCATTCTCTTTTTAATAATATCCTTCTCGCCTTACAGGTGCCGACACAGTGGAACAACTTTCATTTAGTCCCAATTCTTAAACCTGGGAAAGATCCCTCTTCTCCTTTAAGTTATCGTGGCATTGTTTTAAGTTCCTGTATTAGGAAACTTTTTTCAAAAAATTCTACTACAGCGTCTTCTCTGGGTTATGGAGAAACATCAAATTCTTCCTAAATATCAGTATGCCTTTTTTAAAGGACGTAGCACACAAGATCCACTCAATATTTTGTTGACTGATCTCTTACTAGCTAGACATCGTAAACATAGCACTATTACCGTTTTCCTTGGTATTCAAGGAACTTATGATTCCGTTCCTTTACACCTATTATGGTCTTGCCTTGATTCGCTTGGCTTTCCCTCTGCTTTTATTTCTCTATTAGAAGGCCTATATACTTCTCGTACTATCATTCTCAAATCCCCCTACCTCCCGTTTCCAGGGAGACACGTTTCGCATAGGGCCCCACAGGGTGATATACTAAGCAGTACCCTCTTTGCGCTTTATATGTGATATTTAGAACGTATAATTACAAAAAAGGCCCGAGTTTTAGCTTACGCCGACGTCTATGTTTTATACGTATCACATGATAGTGTTGATGTGTGTAGGAGAAAAATGGAGTGTGTCCTTCATGAGGTTGCTCTCTGGCTACATGAACATGGCTTCTCACTCTCGTCTTCCAAATGTGCTGCAAAGCTTTTTACCCATACTCGCGCACCTAACCGTTCTCCTCTCCTTCTTGATCGTCTTACCATCCCCTTTGTCAATCAGCACCCCTACCTTGGAGTCATATTGGACCACAAATTATCGTGGACTCCTTATGTGGTCTCTCTTCAACGTAAAACTGATCGTTTTATTTCTATATTACGTACGATCACCCGGCGAAGTTGGGGCGCTGATCCCGTTACAGCTATTCTCCTTTACAGAGCAACTATTCGATCCTTACTAGATTATTGCGCTCTTTTTATCGACACGCTTCTGCTACTACCCTTGCACGTTTAAATACAATACAATACCGCGCACTACGTGTCTGTTTAGGAGCACTTAAAACTACACCAACCAACGCCTTATTAATAGAAGCCGGTGAAGAGCCCTTAAAGATTCGGCGACAGAGCATAGCCGCTAAGTATGTCCTCAAACATTTTACTGTCACCCCGTCTCAGCTTATCCCCAAGCTACAACTTTTATATTCGTATTATTCTTCACAATCTCCCCGTGGAAATCGTGTCCCTTCTTTATATACCGCATTTCGTTCTCTTATCTTGAGAGAATTTGAGCTCCTCCGTTTACCCACATTGCCCTTATACTCTATTCCTCATGACAGTCAGTACTTTTGTTCTCAACTTATTATATCTACTTGTGAATCATTTTCTTGTCTAACACATTCTACTCCTCTTTCCTCTCTTGCAACTAAACGTATTCGACTTTCCCTCTACTTAAGGGAAGTAAGTATTTATACTGACACTGCGTTGGAGCAGCCTTTTATATCCCTCAACCGTATACTCTCTCCGAGTTTTCCCTCCCTTCTGCCTTTTCTGTTTTTACCGGCGAATTGTTTGCTATTCGACAAGCCCTCATTTCTATCAGGTCACATGCGCATGATAAAGTTACGATTTTCACGGATGCACAAAATGTTCGGCATGCCTTATGCTCGCCTCTCTCTTCCCCTAATTGGTATTTATATAGCGTTAAGTATCTCTTATATATCCTTACTCGTTCTGGTGTTTACATAACTCTGGTATGGGTTCCCAGTCACCCTGGTATCATGGGGAATGAGACTGCTGATCAGGCAGCTAAACGAGCATCACAACAATCTCCCCCTCCTTCTCTAGCGATCCCTCCTGATCTCGTGCATGAACTGCGGGCTATATCGTATCAACAATGTCAGTCCGATTGGAATGAAATGTCACGAGAAAAGGGACATTTTTATCATCCATTACAACCTGTTATTTCTCCTAAACCGTGGTTTTATTATGGCACGTACTCTCGGCGCCACATCACATCTATTATTCGTCTACGTTTTAATCATGCTCTTACTCCCCAATATAAAAATCGATTTCATCTTTCTTCCCCATCTTCCTGTGTTTGTGGCTTGCCTGATACCGACAGTAATCACTCCTCTTACAATGTTCTGCTTTTGACGTTCCCCGCCAGCGCTTCCTATCCTCCTTGTTTAACATGGACATCCCCTTCCCCACAAGTATTTCGTGTTTAATATCCTCTCTAACTCCTGCTCTTGTTAACAGCATAAATCAGTTTCTTGATGATGCACATATTGTGTTATAATCCTTTAACAGCCTCTTTGTTCTCACTCTTCCATTGCAAAATTTTTGTCATATTTTTGGTGGGATATAAATCACCTTAACCTGTGTCTTATATGAGGTCATCATGTTATGTGTGAGTCCCATGGTGGTTTTTTTCTATCAACTATACGAGTGATATGTGTGTCAGTGTTATTAATCTGGTTTCGTGACTGGACTATAACAAATGAGTCCAAACACACCATTCAAGAATAAGAATATCTTTTACCTTGTTAATTACTCTCATTTCCTAATTTCGCATAGCCACAGAGTCGACTTAATTCGAAGCACTAATTCATTAGTAAATAACTTTAACGTGGCAATGCAAACAAAATGTATTAATTGAAATAAATAGGGATTTAGTTGTAACTCACCGCATTAACTTGCGATTGATTTGTATTAGATTTGTTTTGTTTTATTTAAGTCAGAATTAACGTAGCAATCATGCAGATAATTAGGAAGCTGCTTGTTATTTTGAAATGTGGTTTATAAATTTTATAATAAATGAAGGTGTCTTTCGCCGTCCGTTTTACAAGCCTAGATGTCTCATTTCTTGGTCGTTGAGAAAGCAATGTGGCCTCAACCTGAAGAGCACAGTATGCGTGACTTACTTTGAATAGTCCGAGGTGGTAGTCCAGATCGATCTGCTTCAGGTAGATGAACGAATGGTTGGATCCTATCAAGATGACTCCAGATGCCCACAGATCACCAAGCTTCACACTGAAACACAACAACAACAGCTCCACGGGAATGTTTGACTTAAAGAGATCATGTATGATATTATAAAATCTATACAGGGTGTTTCCGTAAGAGCGTTCAAAAATTTAACAGGACAAAGAGAATGCTCCACTGAACAATTTGAGGTAGGGAACCTGGGGTCAGAGAAGCCGGCTTAAGGAGATGTGGAAGTAAACTTGTCTACCGCTTTGTCTCGCATTACTGTTTTCCAGATTATTTACAAGTAACATGCGTACAAGTTTACATGTACTGCGCTGTTTTTTACATGTACATTCTTTATTTCCTGCAAGGAAACAAGAAGGATGAGCCTGATTACTGATGCAAGTTTTGTTTACTTTACCTGTCCATGAGGTGATTCTGTTATACAGTCGACTCTCGATAATTTGAAACTCAAGGGACCAGAGAAAAAGTTCAATTTACCGAGAGTTCAAAATAATAGGAGTTCAAGTAACCAAGAGGGAGGGAGGGAAAACAAATAAACAAGAGGTTCACTTATATTTACTCATTCCTTTCACAACATTTGTACAATTATGAAATGTTCATACAGAAATATTCATTTTGAAAAACGTCCGTAATTTTCTTTCAAGTGAACGACTTCCATCTATCATTGTCCAATGAATTTTCGACAGTGGTGAGAGCTGAGAAGAAATCGTCACTTGTGTCCATTCTGAGGGCCTAGGAGCGTAGGGTAGTAAGAGATGTCCTTGCCTCGCTCAATGTGAATTGGCGGTTGTTCTTCTTCGTTTCCTTCCTCTGCCTCATCCAGAGAGGCTAAATCCAACAGTTCAGCATCGATTAGGGCACCGTGGACACCTTGAACGTAATCCTCAAACGTTAACTCTCCACAGTTAGGTAGAAGTCCCCATCCTGAGTCAAAATTCGTAAATTTTGGCGGCTCTGATGATTGTTCCGTGTTTTCGGTTTGCTCAAACCCGCACTTTTTGAAGCAGTTATAAATGGTGATAGGGTTGACATTTTTTCATACCTTATCAATCATGATTATAGCGGTCAAAACTGTTATATTCGATGCTATCCAGCACAAGAGAAACAATTTCTCTGCAGTAGAGAGTTTTTAAATTCTGAATAATGCCTTGGTCTAATGGTTGCAATCTTGATGTCGTGTTGGGTGGAAAAAAAATCAATTTTACGTGGTCTAATGGTGGTGGATTATTATTCACGGTGTAGTGGTCCAAAAACAGCAAGATTTTGTGTTTTTCCTTTTTCATGTCACTGTTAACCGAGGTCAGCCATTCATTAAACTCTGTCGTCATCCATACTCTTTTGTTTGACCGATAAGCTGTGGGCAACGATTTTATTCCTTTGAAGCAGCACGGTTTCCCAGATTTCCCTATAATGAGTGGTTTCAACTTTTGAGATCCACCCATGTTACATGCTAGAAGGGCAGTTATTCTTTCCTTGCTCAGTTTCCCTCCAGGACACTTCTCGTCTTTGAACATCAAGGTGCGATCAGGAAGACATTTATAAAAAAGCCCGGTTTTGTCTGTGTTGAATATGTTCCTTGGGTCATAGTCATTCAAAATTTCATTTAGTTCGTCAATCCGTTCGGAACAAATGGAATTATCCACGCTGGCGCTCTCGCCGCAGATCTTTTTAAATGTGATGGCGTGTCGGTTTTTGAAAATTGAAAGCCACCCCTCACTTGCTGCAAATCCTTTAATCCTGAGAGACTGTGCAAAAGACTTGGCTCTTTCCTTCAACATGAAACCGCCCAGAAGAACGTTTTGTCCCCTACACTGACGAATCCACTTAAGCCAGTGGCTTTACGTCGCACCGACACAGATAGGTCTTATGGCGACGATGGCCCAGGAGTTGGAGGGAAGGGACCGTGGCCTTAATTAAGGTACAGCTCCAGCATTTGGCTCGTGTGAAAATTGTAAACCACGGAAAACCATCTTCAGGGCTGCCGACAGTGGGATTCGAACCCACTATCTCCCGGATGCAAGATGGGGAAATTCACCCTGACGTGACCTTTTTCTACTCGCACTTAAGGCACTTTCGGTGCCGCAATCTTTATTTTTCAAAATCATCGACAATGTCAATGGTAAAATACCAAACTGTTTGGCGACATGTTTTTTTAATTGTCCATCCTCCACAGCTTGAATCACACACTTTTTTCACTTATGGAAAGACACTTGTTCTTTCTTGAATTCATTTTGATACTTAAAAATTACACAAATCAAATGTTAACATACTGTAACACACGTTTAACATTTGAAAGACGACTCAAGACTGTGAACTCACTGATACATCTCATTATTGATGTAAACAAATGACAGGTCTGTGCACGATAACAATACATACTGTAATCACTGACTTCAAATTATAGAATGTCGGCGAGCAAGATGCCATTCCTACAACTTGAAATTACTGAGGGGTCCAAATAACATTGATTTTTTTTTCCATTTATCGAGTATTTTTCAAGGGATAAGGAAAAACTTCAAATTATTGAGAGATTCAATTTAACAAGTGTCAAATTATCGAGAGTCGACTGTATCATAATTATTTACATTGCCCCATGACTGAACGTGCGATGAATCACGGACAGATCCATTCAGATAAGTACACTACGAGGAAGTACGCTGCTGAAAGGCTGTACAGAGAACAGGCATCATCCTGTCAAAGGGTAGAGATGGGTCCACCTACTCACGACGCTCTCGGTCGACGAATGCGGGAGACGAGGGCCCTGGCAACCTGAGGACCACTCGCACAGCCAATTTTGAAAAGGAAGTGTTGGAACGTGCTGCAGGGGACCCCACTACAAGTACGCACGTGGAATACCACATACCAGCGTGTATACTCCACGAACAACAATGCTTGTGACTTACTTTGCATTGTGTCAGTGGTTGCTCAAACAATGGATTGAGCGACCAGGTTTCCTCCAAATAGTGTTGTTTAGTGATGAGGCCTCATTTGATCGTGATGGTGTTTCGAACACCAGGAATAGCCATGTATGGGCTGTGGAAAACCCTCCCACGGTAGTAGAGACACACCATCAAGTACGTTTTGCTGTGAATATCTCGACCGGCGACAATCTCATCGGTCTATATCTTCTCCCTGGCAGTGTGAATGGCCACCTGTACTTGAGCTCTATCAGAGTTGTTGGAGGACGTAACCTTGGTTGTTCGTGCGAGAATGTGGATACAACATGATGGTAGGCCGCCTCACTTCGGTGTGGGTGTCTACACCCATCTCAATGCTGTATTTCCTCGACGCTGGAATGGAAGAGGAGATCCTATTCCATGGCTTGCGAGGTCACCTGACCTGAATCCCCTTGATTATTTCCTATGGGGATATCTAAAGTCACTTGTGTATGAGACCCCAGTGGATACAGGGATGGAATTTGTTGCCAAAATTGTAGTTGCTTGTGATGTGATTCGAAAGACACCAGGGATATTTGTCAGGGTGTGTCAGAACCTTGTTCGCCGGTGTCATGATGGCCGTCAATTTCAGCACATTTTCTAAGATGCAGTGCAAATGGTAGGTTCATTGTGTCAATGATGGTATTTGCAGTTAACTGTAACTAATGTAAAAAAAAAGTTCACAGTAATGTTTTTGTATTCCTATTATCTCCTTAAGCTGGCTTCTCCGATCCTATATTGTTCAGTGGAACATCCTCTATGTCCTCTTAAATTTTTGTACGCTCTTACAGAAACATCGTGTATATTAAAAGAGTGTATTAAAAAAGCTTTGTTCAGTCCATTTGTGTTTTATTCTTTCTGAAATTACCTGGCGGTGAATCATCAGACATTGATGGGTCTCTAATTTCAGTCAACTTTAAGTGATCGTAAAATCAAATCGCTGAATGTTTTCTCTCACATGAGGTACAAGTTTACACAGATGGCTCAAGAGAATTGTACTGATCTAGTAGGAGGTGCCTTTGTTGTGTACAAAGATGAGGCAGAAATATATTTTAAGACTCCTCCCAGTGTTCCTCTTTTCAAGCAGAAGTTCTTGCTATAAAACATGCAGTTCAGTGGATAAAAGAAAGAAATTTGAGTGCATGTATACATAGTGACTCGCAAGCAGCTCTGAAATCTATAAGTAGCAAATATCATTTAAATTCTTTGGCATGTAACATTAGAACAGATCTCTCACAGTATGAAAGACATACTGTATCTGTTTTAAGTGGGTTACAGGGCATGACGGTCTGTTAGGTAATGAAGCAGCAGATGAGCTTGCTAAACTTGCAGCATTTAGTGACAATGAAACTGTATACAAAAGGGATCTATAGTATTCAGGGTGAAGTTATTAACTTGATAGCTGCAGTCGCTTAAGTGTGGCCAGTATCCAGCATTCGGGAGATAGTAAGTTCGAACCCCACTGTCGGCAGCCCTGAAAATGGTTTTCCGTGGTTTCCCATTTTCACACCAGGCAAATGCTGGGGCTATACCTTAATTAAGGCCACGGCCGCTTCCTTCCCACTCCTAGCCCTTTCCAGTCCCATCGTCGCCATAAGACCTATCTGTGTCGGTGCGACGTAGAGCAACGAGCAAACATGGTACAGGACCGTTTGGACTGCAGTTTATTGAAACTAAACTTCACCAGCACTCAGTTTCTTTCGGGTCACGGAAAATGTAAATTTTATTTACATAAATACAAAACTAGTAGTAATAAGAGTTGTGTTTGTGGAGATAAAGAAACTGCAACGCATCTTATTTTTGATTGTCCATTCTTCAGCAAAGCTAGATATATTTTGGAACAACACTTAAACTGTTGCACAGTAATTTTAGTTAAACTTATTTTTAGGATATTTCACAAGATCTGTTGTTTGAAAGAATTTTTTAAGTTTATGCAGTATATTTTAGAAAAAAAATTAAGGATAGTTTTACTTTTCTCCCAGTTTAATTAATTGTGTGTGTAATCACTCACTTCAAAAATTTTATATTATATGTTTGTAATATTTAAGGTAACTAGTTATAACCTACAGCCGTAATATGCTAGACAAAGTAGGGCTTTTTAATGTAAAGTAATTAAAAAAATAAAATTAAAATATATAAATAAAATCATGAAATTATCACTCCAATAATTGCAGGCGAAGGGTTACCCTAGCCCGCAATACATTCTGTACTTGGCGGGTTGCAAACAATTAAGGAGTGAAGATATTGGCGGAGTGACTATGGGGTACATCTCCAAAGTTGGTACGGCTGGGGGTTGGGAGGGAGTGACATGTGAAATTAATTGAAAACGACCAATATTAGTGTCGAATTCATACGTTTAGGGGTCACTGATATTATTTGTGACACTCTAGATGCTGTTTAAGAACAAGTTCAGACTCCATTAGCATTGGGGTCAGAAGGGGTTAGAATGACCGCGATTAGTATTGAATTCGCTAGGGTGATTGGTGTCAGTGGAATCGCGTAAATCATTTGTACAGCGAGACATGTAAATGCAAACATTTATCACTTATTTTTGTTATTTGAAAGGATCAACGATTTCCCGCAGTATGTGGCTGCCACAAGTACGAAGTTCCACGCGAAACAAAACAATCTAGAATGTAAACTCGTCAGTACAATTGAGGCATAATATAGTTCACAACTTGTTGGATAAAATGTCTCCTGATAAATTCAGTGTTGGTATTCTTAAAATACGTGGTCAAGACAAACAAGTTAAAGTATGGTGAAAGTAGTAAAAATGTATACGTTATTATGTAATCTTCTATCTATTAAAATAGTTTACTAAAAACAGATTTCCCTTCTACTGGACCAATTTGCTTCATTTTGGGTTTATCATCTCCGGAATTCGCTGCTGGTGAATCATGAGAATCCAGTCACAGGGGGAGCAATCCAGCTCAACTCTGTGCCGGTCCCAAGCCCGGGAAAATGGTGAAAGTGAATGGCTGGTTATTGAGTCCCAGTGGAGGTGGCTGTGCCAAGCAGGTACCTCTGGAAAATACTGGGAAATGCTCTAGTTGGCAGGTTGACCTGCTTGCGCAACCAGCAAATCCTACCCCGTATGGGGATGGGTGAAGGAGAATGCCCGGCGCCTTAAAACGGGGCTTTTTTGGGCTAAGGTATGGTAACCCTAACAGAAGGTTTCCTGGTCCTCCAGGTTGGGGGTTGTGCGTGGGGTAAACAACCCCACCTCGTAAGAAAGAAATTGTTACGAATCCTCAACAAACAGAAGCCGGACGGATTGAATATAGACGACCCTGCAAGGATAAATGGCAATGATGTGGAACATGCAATGTACGATCATTGAACAGAACTGGTTCCCTCCAAAATCTTGTGAGTAATATACAAGAATACAATATAGATATATTAGCCCTACAAGAGATACGATGGCTTGGGAATGGCATTATGGAAAAGAAGGAATACAACATGCATTATAGCTGTCATGATAAAACGCACCAGTTTGGTACTGGATTAATTGTGAACAAAAGTATGAAGCACCTAGTCATCGATTTTCAACCCATCACACCAAGACTATGCAAACTGCGTATCAGAGGAAGGTTTAGAAACTGTACTTTATTCAGTGCTCATGCACCAACAGAAGAAGAAAGAAAATGAAGAGGAAAAGGATTCCTTCTATGAACTCCTAGAAAGAGAATATGGAAAGTGCCCCAGACATGATATTGTGCTGATGCTGGGGAATTTTAATGCCCAAGTGGGTCAAGAGGAACATCTAGCACCTTAGAAGAAGTGAAAAGCAGGTACACAACAAGAAGGAAGAGGAATATCATGAAGCAACGCTCAAGGAAATAGAAGAGAAATGGATTAGGAATATACATCGTGATTATTCTGAAGTCCATGACAAAACTGTAGCGTGCATACATCATTTAGAGAATAAGTCTGAGGTTAGGGAAGACATTTCTCTATTTCCAAACTATTCGTGTTCCTCGACAAATATTAATTTAAACAGAATATAATTGATATTGTGATATTCCGTCAGTGTCTGTGTGCTTCAAAGTGTCGAGTGATGTAGATGCAAGTGTATTTTACGATAACCTGCGCTTTGCCTGCGGAAATGTTTGGATCGATCTTGGAGTATAACAACACTTATAAGTCTGAGAGATGGAGCAATCTGTATACTGTTACACAGAAGAAATAGTGACTTAGAGGCATTAGCTGGGTTTGTAACGTAGGGTTTTACACTACCAACACCTTCTGATTCATGCTGTGGCTATCTGTTATCAAGCAGACTGCACCGAACTCAATTTCGTCCATGTGATTGTTTATTCAATAGAGTTTTTTGCACTCATGTTCTTTAATGGGTAAAAACCTATTATGTCTTTAGTGTCTGAACGTTTCATTACTAAGGTTACTATCATTGTGTGCTGTTATGCCATATGTCAACATTATGTTAACATTACCAGGACCGTTCATTGGGTTAACATAATCATTTCGGATGTACTTGGGCTGAGTGACTCAGACGATTAAGGTGCTGGCGTTCTGACCCCAAGTTGGCAGATTCGATCGTGGCTCAGTCCGGAGGTATTTGAAGGTGCTCAAATACGTCAGCCTCGTGTCGGTAGATTTACTGGCACGTAAAAGAACTACTGCAGGACTAAATTCCGGCAATTTTACGTCTCCGAAAACCGTGAAAAATGTAGGTAGTGGGACGTAAAGCCAATAACATTATTATTTCTGGTGTACTTCCCTTTCATTGGTTGCTGAATTTAAGAAATTGTCAAGCACTTCAAAACTAAGGCAACACATTATGTTTCATAGTTCTCGTGAGAGCGAATAAATCGAGGAATTTCGCACTATATTTATTTTGAAACATTCTAAATGATGTTAGAAATATAATTTTAACAGTTTTATCATGTATTTTTTCATCTATCCAGCAAAGTAAAATCTAAGAGAAAACTTTATTTGACGAATTGAATTTTCTAAATAATTAGCTTGTTGGTCTCTTTTCTAGTAGAGTATATATGATTCTAGTTGATTATATGTGATGCGTACTTGTTGGCGAAGCGTTTTCATTCGTGAAAAAGTGATTTTCCCTATGATGTTACATTTATCATGTTAAATTACCGTCGTTTATATAATATGTACGTGATATTTTCGTGTTAGCCAGTACCGGCTACTTCAGCCGCCATGTCTTTTTTATGTTACGGTCTGACGATTGGAGTCGGTCTTGGCTTGAGGACAGCATCGACTTCAATATGAACTTAGAAAAGAAGTAAAAAGCAAACAAAAATAAAAACTGCAACTATAACTTGAAACTATGAAATTCAAATCTTGTGACGAGATTGATCAACTTAATCAGTACTTACGACGTATTAACGTGGAAATTCATGGTGTGCCGGAGCTACAAAGTGAAGATGTATATAAATTAGTCACGGATATTGGGTTAACAGTTGGCTGTGTAATCAATAAAACTGTCATTGACATTGCTCATAGAATGCCAACATCAAATAAATCTCTGCCTAGGACTATTGTGGTTAAGTTCGTGAATAGATGGAAGATGCAGGATCTTACGGTTGCAAAGAAAAATGTTAGGCAACTTTAATCCACTGCACTTAATATTAATGCCACTAACCATACTATTTATATCAATGACCACCTAACACCTAAATCTAAAGGTCTTCTTAAGAGAGCTAAAGGCCTTAGACCAAAAGGCTTCAAGTATGTGTGGTCAAGGGAAGGGAGAGTTTTTGTAAGGAGAAATGATACTTCTAGCATTATACATATCAGAAACATAGATGATATCTATAAAGATGGAATTAGAATTCTATACATCAACTCCCAAAGCATTCGTAATAAGTGGAGTAATTCACTTTATACAATACAGGGAGCACAATATCCTGAAATAATTGTAATTGTTGAAACATGGGTTTCTCCTGAGGAAGAAAAATATTTAAATCTGAATGGATATGATGGTCCCTTTTGCTCTAGATCACATAATATGTGTGGTGGGATTGCCATTTACTGTATATAAAGGAACCGTATAAAGCTAATTTATTATTTTAACAGTAATTCTCTTTCATATAGTATAATTGTTAATCGAGATAAAGGGTTTTGTGAATGACATTCGCTTAGTTGGCAGTATATAACCCTCATACCGAATTCTCCAAAGATTTTCTAAAATGTTTAGAATATATTTGGAATAAAGGGAGTAAAACCGTTTGTACTACTGATGGTGACTTCAATATAAAAAAAATTAGAACAGAGTCGTATATCTACTGAGCTTCAGAATCTCTGTGGGTGTTATAATCAGAGTTCATGTAACACTGTCTTTCCTATTAGAGTTTCATCGACAACTAGTACACTTATAGATCATTTGTATAACATAATAACTGACCTGAGTGATCAAAATTTATTAAATTTACACCGCCAGCCCCGCGGTGTAGGGGTAGCGTGCTTGCCTCTTACCCGGAGGCCCCGGTTCGTTTCCCGGCCAGGACATTGATTTTTACCTGCATCTGAGGGCTGGTTCGAGGTCCACTCAGCCTACGTGATTACAATTGAGGAGCTATCTAACGGTGAGATGGCGGTCCCGGTTTAGAAATCCAAGAATAACGGCCGAGAGGATCCGTGGTGCTGACCACACGACACCTCGTAATCTGCAGGCCTTTGGGTTGAGCAGCGGTCGCTTGGTAGGCCACGGCTCTTCGGGGCTGTTTCGCCATGGGTTTGGTTTATTCATATTTCGCCCAAAATGAATATACGAAGAAATTACGTAACGCAACCTACAAAATACCATTTTTCATCTATGAAAAAATAAATATCTCAAACACCATTAACTACAAATGATGATGATAGTTCTGATATCATAACAAATAAATTCATTATTTTAAAGAAACTACTTTTGCCCATGGTTTACTTTAGAGCTGTTAAATTTAATCAGACAAAAATTTATATTATAAAATTAGATGAAATTTTGTATGGGATGTGGCTATATTTCACAGCAGTTAATTCAAGACTATAAAAACATACGTAACAGGGTAACTAGAATGAAAATAAATCTAGAAAATAATTATTACATCAATAAGTTAAACAGCACAAATAACCAGTGGAAAGTTATGAATGATATTTTAACAACCAATAACTGTAATAATGAAGAAATACAATTGAAAGTAAATGATAAGTTGGTGACTGATTCAAGTCAAATTTCTACTATATTTAATGACTGTTTCACTGATATGAATCGGTCTTTAGGTAAAAACATTCCTCAGTGTAAATACCCTCACCTTGAACCTGGCCCATCTAATTCCTTATTTTTAACCCCTACTAATGATGTGGGTAAGGTGGCAGACTATCAAGAAGGAAGAGGACTTTCGAGACAGCGAGAAAGATGGCTGCCAAGACGATCAGGAATGCCAGAAGGAAACGGTGGAATGAAAGGCTGGAAGAAACTGATCATGCGTTTAAGAAAAATAAATCACGATCCTTCTTTAAGGAGATGAAGAGCAGGATAAAGGGTTCTGAGGCGAGAGAACCTTTTGTGAAAGAACAAGATGGCGAGTTGAAAATAGGAGAAAAAGATGTATGCGAGGAAATGGCAAGATATTTCAAAGATCTACTGAACACAGAAGCACCCACAGGGAGCATTACTCTACAGTAGAGCAGAGATATCAACCAAGGACGAGCACCCACCAAAACAGAAGTTGTGAAGGCAATCAAAGATCTCAAGAACAACAAAGCGGCAGGTAATGATGGTATATGCGCCGAGGAGATCAAATGGGGTGGTCCTGCAATGGAAGAAAGCATGTACAGAATAATAATTGACATATGGATAAATAAGAAGATACCTAGCGACTGGAAAGAAGCCATAATTATACCAGTACATAAGAAAGGAGACAAAAGAATACTGGATAACTACAGAGGTATCTCGCTGCTAAATATTGGGTACAAGATACTCTCGAGATTATTGCTGAACAGAGTGGAAGCACAGCTTGAATCGAACATAGGAGAATACCAGGGTGGTTTCCGGAAAGGGAGAAACTGCGTAGAACAGATCTTTGGACTAAAGAGAATCATAGAACACAGACACAGGAAAGGAAAAGACACAATAGTTACATTTGTAGACTTCGCAAAAGCCTACGATTCAATAGACAGGAACACACTACTGAACATCCTACGCGACAGAGGATTGGATTCTACGACACATGGATTGGTGGGGGAAACATTGAAGGATACAACTGCTAGAGTAAGATACCGGAGTATGTTGTCAGACAGCTTTGAAATTAAGACAGGAGTCCGACAAGGGGATGGGCTGTCGCCAATATTATTTAAGCTAGTTTTGGATGAAGTGGTGAAGCAGTGGAGACAGTTGAATAGAACCATGGGAATTGAAGGTGAACATATTGGATATAAGATCAAAAACAATGTCATAGTGGATTGCCTTGCCTTCGCAGATGATATGGTGTTGTTACATGAGAAGGAAGAAGAAGCAAAGTTGGCACTAGCAAATCTAGCAGAAACTGCAGCAAAGGTTGGTCTGAAAATAGCCTACAACAAGACGAAGGTACTGAATACGAAGACCGATTGGAATGTAAAAGGCCAAGTGGTAGAGAGAGTCGACAGCTTCCGGTACCTAGGTGAGAACATCACGGGTAAAGTACAAAGCAACAAAAGTACCACAGACAGAGCTCAACTGCTGCTGAAACTACGATGTGCAGCCATGACTACATATGGAAAGAAGAACCTCTCGAGGAACGGCAAACTGCGACACTACATGATAACCATCAGGAATGCTGCATTATATGCAACTGAAACGCTGACATTAGGCAAGAGAGCTTGCATACAATTGGAGAAGGAGGAAAGAAGAATCTTGAGACATATATGGGGCACCAAAAAGCAAGGTGAAATTTGGGTACACAGATCAAGGCAGGAACTATATGCGAGTATAGAACCAATCTCGAGTGTGATAAGAAAGAGAAGGTTAGGATTTGTTGGACATCTCATGAGGATGGATGACAGTAGGCTGACGAAGAAGATATGGAATGCAACCTGCTTAACTGGAAATAAGTGGATAAAGGAAGTCAGAGAAGATTGGGAGACTATTGGCATAAAGGAAAAATATCCACTGATGACAGTACAGGATAGGTCCAAATAAAAAAGCTCGTGGAAGGTCACAGATGGACAGACACCAGGATCCAGATTCAGATCACGGAAGCCGAGAGAAAGAGGAGGAGTGAGAGAATGAAGAGGTACTGGGAAGAAAGAAGACGTCACTCGTGATCCTCAGGGGTCGTAACGAACCTAATAATAATAATAATCTTAAAAACAGTTGTGTTAACTGTTTTGGTATTAGTAATATTCTTATAAAGAGACTCTCTAAATTTATTATGCCTCACATCACAAAATTAGTTAATAAATCTCTATCAGAGGGTAAAGTAGCAGCTAAACTTAAAATCGCCAGAACTGTACCAGTCTATAAAGGCACGGATAAATTTAATGTAAGTAATTACAGACCAATCTTGGCATTACCTCCTTTATCTAAGATTTTAGAACAAGTGGTTAAGAAAAGATTATTAGATTCTTGTTAAATAATAAATATTTTAATCAATTTCAATATGGGTTCCTACCTCGCTTGAGTAACAATAATGCTATTGTGGATATTATTATTATGCAACTACAACAAGATTTAGACTCAGGTATGTTAGCAGCTGGTTTATTTACAGATCTTAAGAAGGCTTTTGACACAGTTGATCATAAAATTCTGTTACATTAAATAGAAGTATCAGGCATTATAGGTTTGTTGACTACCACTCTAATAGGGACCAGTGTGTAACATGTAATAATATTCAGAGTAATATAAAAGTGATCTCAATTGGTGTGCCTCAGGGTTCTGTGCTGGGTCCTTTATTGTATATATCCATTTTTGCTGATGAAATTAATATTTTTTATGCAGGCTCTAGCAATCATGAACTTGAACAAAATATGCACCAAGATATTCTATTACTTGAAACACGGCTTAATTCCAAACAGATTAACTTATAAATCTAATAAAACAAACTACATATTTTTTCCCACAACTTTATGTATTAAATTTGGATAAAAGTGCTTTTCTTCATTCATAGAGCAATGAGAGTGCAGAGTACTAAATTCTTAGGACTGATTATAGATCAAACTCTGTTGTGGAGTAATCACGTGGAGATTATTGTAATAAAATTATTCCTGTGACTGGTATCCTTAGTAGACTGAGATATAAATTCTCTCGTGGGTTGTTGAGGGGTATTTACTGTGCTCTTATTGAAAGCTACACTCTTATATGATACATGTCTGGGCATGCTGTAATAAGAAAGAGGAAGAGAGCACTAAAAGTAATTTTCTAACTGCCCATTTTAACACCGAGTAAAGATGAGTATAAACATCGTAATATATTATCACTTTAAAAATTCCGCATAAAGGCTTCTATAATTATGATCTATAAAATTCAAAACAAATTAGTCCGCTTAAACAGATCAATAATTCGCATACACAGATTCATAATTATGAAACAAGAATTATTTATAATATCCACTAGAGTCGGATTCATTCTACTATTTATGGTCAAAATTCTCTTTGGCAGTTTTCTATAACAATGTATAAATCACTTCCAAAAAATATAAACATTTTACCAACTTTATATATTTTCAAGGGTAATGTAACCAAATATTTAAAGTAATATGGTAATTATGTTAAGGAAAGATTATTCCAATGAAGCTCAACTTGCAGCATTCCACCAACATATAACGGATATTTCAGATTCAGTAGGTCAAATGGACTGTATTGCAAATTGACGTATTCAAGACCTTTGATATGGCAGATCATGGGAGAGTAGTGATAAAGAGGGAGGCTAGAAAATAGATCTCAGAGAATCAGTTTAGGTGAAGTGCCATAATGATTAAGAGGGCAGTGTTTACTTACATACATATGATATGAGCAAGGCTATTTGTTGACGATGTGTGAGTTGTGAGAGACTGCAGGAGGACTTAAACAATGTATTTATTTGTGTATGTACATTCATCACCAGGAAATGGCAGAACAGAAAGTAATGAAAATCGGTATGTAAAGATACGAAAGAAGTCGCTACAATCGAGGCTATAAATAATTTTATTTACACCGAGTGAAATGGTAGGGTTACCATTTAATTCTCAAATATCTGTGTTTATAGGGACCGATCGATAAATATTACATAAATAAAGCTATACAGAATTAAATTTCCGATCGTGTATGTCTTATACATTTGTACCGTGCTGGCTATGATGACATCCATCACATTGGCACAGGTACTGTCTTCGACCACTGACAACCTGAGCCATGACTCTGAAAACACGAGTCACATAGAAATAGCACGAACGATGTATACAAAGACAACTGGTCACTCTCGTCGCGACTCTTTACTTTCATTATATTGGAAATCGAAAACTGTTAGTGAAGACAGATCTTACTCGAAAGGTCCCTTGCCGTAAATGTGCAGCAGGTCTCCTTGGATAGTGCCGTCGATGTCGTAAGCCCCGCTGATGTCCAGAGAAGCAAGAGATATGTTGAAGGTCAGCTTCAAGCCAAAGACGTCCAGATCCACGGACTCCACCACGAACGTGGACAGCTTCAACATTTTGAAGTCATCCAGAGCGCCCTTCACCCTGAAACATGACGCAAGTGTAAGAATATTCTTTAACCAATATCGAGCTCGAATTATTATTGTTATTATTATTATTATTATTATTATTATTATTATTATTATTATTATTATTATTATTATTATTATTATTACCGCTGACGCATCGCCATGAAGTGTCTACATCCATTTATTAGTATTTACGTAGTATGTACAGACGACCGTTTTATTTGAGAGGTTATATCATGAAACATGTGTTGTATATATTAATATGAGTTTAGTTAATGTAAGAACCCGTACTTAATAGTATATAATTTATTGTTCTCTGTATACATATTGTATAATTCAAACTAACATTGTGCAACACACTGTAACATTCAGAATAACCTATCTTTCACACTAGATTGTTGTAGAAAGTTCTCTACATTATAACTAGGCTTTTATTCACTCTAAGATTTACAATAAGATATGTTGTGACATGTCCTTCTAGCAACCTGGCCAGGCAACATATACAAAGAGACAGTTTCGATGGTGGTTTGGTGTTGTTGTTTCTGTGAACTCGTGTTGTGCTACCGTAGCAGTCAACTGTTTCAAGATGGCAGTCTTATTCTTCCGATCTTTGTGATAGAAAGTAGTTTAAAATGGTGGTTTATTTATGTGTAACGTGTAAATAATTGTAAATTAAAAACCATATACCAGAGTGACGCATCTTGTGTACGTTTTTGCGGATACATCAAACAGTAGCACGTCGCATTCTCCAGCTCAGTGACGTAATCTTTAAGAAAACAGAGTACTTCCCCCTTTGCGAAAAATCAAATGATCATAAATAACATTCCCGTTCATGGCCTTCCATCAACGGCTGCTAATTTCACATAGCGACGACCCATAAGACACAACCTGCACGGTTGCTACGTAACACTGTCTGACCATCCATCCATACCTTACATCACAGCTTGCACGGTTGCTACGTAACACTGTCTGACCATCCATCCATACCTTACATCACAGCCTGCACGGTTACTAGGTAACATTGTGTGGCCATCCATCCATCCATACCATACATAACAGCCTGCACGGTTACTAGGTAACATTGTGTGGCCATCCATCCATACCATACATCACAGCCTGCATGGTTGCTAGGTAACATTGTGTGGCCATCCATCCATCCATAACTTACATCACAGCTTGCACGGTTGCTACGTAACACTGTCTGACCATCCATCCATACCTTACATCACAGCTTGCACGGTTGCTACGTAACACTGTCTGACCATCCATCCATACCATACATCACAGCCTGCACGGTTACTAGGTAACACTGTCTGACCATCCATCCATACCTTACATCACAGCTTGCACGGTTGCTACGTAACACTGTCTGACCATCCATCCATACCATACATCACAGCCTGCACGGTTACTAGGTAACATTGTGTGGCCATCCATCCATCCATACCATACATCACAGCCTGCACGGTTACTAGGTAACATTGTGTGGCCATCCATCCATACCATACATCACAGCCTGCATGGTTGCTAGGTAACATTGTGTGGCCATCCATCCATCCATAACTTACATCACAGCTTGCACGGTTGCTACGTAACACTGTCTGACCATCCATCCATACCTTACATCACAGCTTGCACGGTTGCTACGTAACACTGTCTGACCATCCATCCATACCATACATCACAGCCTGCACGGTTACTAGGTAACACTGTCTGACCATCCATCCATACCTTACATCACAGCTTGCACGGTTGCTACGTAACACTGTCTGACCATCCATCCATACCATACATCACAGCCTGCACGGTTACTAGGTAACATTGTGTGGCCATCCATCCATACCTTACATCACAGCCTGCACGGTTGCTACGTAACACTGTCTGACCATCCATCCATACCATACATCACAGCCTGCACGGATACTAGGTAACATTGTGTGGCCATCCATCCATACCTTACATCACAGCTTGCACGGTTACTAGGTAACACTGTCGGACCATCCATCCATACCATACATCACAGCCTGCACGGTTACTAGGTAACACTGTCTGACCATCCATCCATACCATACATCACAGCCTGCACGGTTACTAGGTAACATTGTGTGGCTATCCATCCATACCTTACATCACAGCCTGCACGGTTACTAGGTAACATTGTGTGGCCATCCATCCATACCTTACATCACAGCTTGCACGGTTACTAGGTAACACTGTCGGACCATCCATCCATACCATACATCACAGCCTGCACGGTTACTAGGCAACACTGTCTGACCATCCATCCATACCATACATCACAGCCTGCACGGTTACTAGGTAACATTGTGTGGCCATCCATCCATACCATACATCACAGCCTGCACGGTTGCTACGTAACACTGTCTGACCATCCATCCATACCATACATCACAGCCTGCACGGTTACTAGGTAACAATGTGTGGCCATCCATCCATACCTTACATCACAGCTTGCACGGTTACTAGGTAACACTGTCGGACCATCCATCCATACCATACATCACAGCCTGCACGGTTACTAGGTAACACTGTCGGACCATCCATCCATACCTTACATCACAGCCTGCACGGTTGCTAGGTAACACTGTCGGACCATCCATCCATACCATACATCACAGCCTGCACGGTTACTAGGTAACACTGTCGGACCATCCATCCATACCTTACATCACAGCCTGCACGGTTACTAGGTAACACTGTCGGACCATCCATCCATACCTTACATCACCGCCTGCACGGTTACTAGGTAACACTGTCGGACCATCCATCCATACCATACATCACAGCCTGCACGGTTACTAGGTAACACTGTCGGACCATCCATCCATACCTTACATCACAGCCTGCACGGTTACTAGGTAACACTGTCGGACCATCCATCCATACCTTACATCACAGCCTGCACGGTTACTAGGTAACACTGTCGGACCATCCATCCATACCTTACATCACAGCCTGCACGGTTACTAGGTAACACTGTCGGACCATCCATCCATACCATACATCAGAGCCTGCACGGTTGCTAGGTAACACTGTCTGGCCATCCATCCATACCTTACATCACAGCCTGCACGGTTGCTAGATAACACTGTCTGGCCATCCATCCACACCTTACATCACAGCCTGTACAGTTGCTAGGTAACATTATCTGACCATCCATCCATACCATACATCAGAGCCTGCACGTTTACTAGGTAACACTGTCGGACCATCCATCCGTACCTTACATCACAGCCTGCACGGTTACTAGGTAACACTGTCTGGCCATCCATCCATACCATACATCACAGCCTGCACGGTTGCTAGGTAACATTGTCTGAACATCCATCCATAACTTACATCACCGTCTGCACGGTTACTAGGTAACATTGTGTGGTCATCCATCCATACCTTACATCACAGCCTGCACGGTTACTAGGTAACACTGTCGGACCATCAATCCATACCATACATCACAGCCTGCACGGTTACTAGGTAACATTGTGTGGCCATCCATCCATACCATTCATCACAGCCTGCATGGTTGCTAGGTAACATTGTGTGGCCATCCATCCATAACTTACATCACAGCCTGCACGGTTACGAGGTAACACTGTCTGGCCATCCATCCATCCGTACCATTCATCACAGCCTGCATGGTTGCTAGGTAACATTGTGTGGCCATCCATCCATAACTTACATCACAGCCTGCACGTTTGCTAGGTAACACTGTCGGACCATCCATCCATTCCATACATCACAGCCTGCACAGTTGCTAGGTAACACTGTCGGACCATCCATCCATACCTTACATCACAGCCTGCACGGTTACTAGGTAACATTGTCTGGCCATCCATCCACACCTTACATCACAGCCTGCACGTTTGCTAGGTAACACTGTCTGACCATCCATCCACACCTTACATCACAGCCTGTACAGTTGCTAGGTAACACTGTCTGACCATCCATCCACACCTTACATCACAGCCTGCACGGTTGCTAGGTAACTTTGTCTGACCATCCATCCATACCTTACATCACAGCCTGTACAGTTGCTAGGTAACACTGTCTGACCATCCATCCATACCTTACATCAGAGCCTGCACAGTTGCTGGGTAACACTGTCTGACCATCCATCCATACCTTACATCACAGCCTGCACGGTTGCTAGGTAACAGTGTCCTGCCATCCATCCATACCTTACATCACAGCCTGGACGGTTACCAGGTAACATTGTCTGGCCATCCATCCATGCCTTACGTCACAGCCTGCACGTTTACTTGGTAACAGTGTCTGGCCATCCATCCATACCTTACATCACAGCCTGCACGTTTACTTGGTAACATTGTCTGACCATCCAACCATACCTTACATCACAGCCTGCACGGTTGCTAGGTAACAGTGTCTGGCCATCCATCCATACCTTACATCACAGCCTGCACGGTTACCAGGTAACATTGTCTGACCATCCATCCATACTTTACATCACAGCCTGCACGTTTACTTGGTAACATTGTCTGACCATCCAACCATACCTTACATCACAGCCTGCACGGTTGCTAGGTAACAGTGTCTGGCCATCCATCCATACCTTACATCACAGCCTGCACGGTTACCAGGTAACATTGTCTGACCATCCATCCATACCTTACATCACAGCCTGCACGTTTACTTGGTAACATTGTCTGACCATCCAACCATACCTTACATCACAGCCTGCACGGTTGCTAGGTAGCATTGTCTGCTCATCCATCCATACGTTACATCACAGCCTGCACGGTTACCAGGTAACATTGTCTGGCCATCCATCCATACCATACATCACAGCCTGCACGGTTACCAGGTAACATTGTCTGGCCATCCATCCATACCATACATCACAGCCTGCACGGTTGCTAGGTAACATTGTCTGGCCATCCATCCATACCTTACCTCACAGCCTGCACGTTTACTTGGTAACATTGTCTGATCATCCATCCATACCTTACATACAGCCTGCACGGTTGCTAGGTAACATTGTCTGACCATCCATCCACACCTTACATCACAGCCTGCACAGTTGCTAGGTAACATTGTCTGACCAACCATCCATACCATACATCACAGCCTGCACGGTTGCTAGGTAACATTGTCTGGCCATCCATCCATGCCTTACGTCACAGCCTGCACGTTTACTTGGTAACAGTGTCTGGCCATCCATCCATACCTTACATCACAGCCTGCACGTTTACTTGGTAACATTGTCTGACCATCCATCCACACCTTACATCACAGCCTGCACGGTTGCTAGGTAACTTTGTCTGACCATCCATCCATACCTTACATCACAGCCTGTACAGTTGCTAGGTAACACTGTCTGACCATCCATCCATACCTTACATCAGAGCCTGCACAGTTGCTAGGTAAAACTGTCTGACCATCCATCCATACCTTACATCACAGCCTGCACGGTTGCTAGGTAACAGTGTCCTGCCATCCATCCATACCTTACATCACAGCCTGGACGGTTACCAGGTAACATTGTCTGGCCATCCATCCATGCCTTACGTCACAGCCTGCACGTTTACTTGGTAACAGTGTCTGGCCATCCATCCATACTTTACATCACAGCCTGCACGTTTACTTGGTAACATTGTCTGACCATCCAACCATACTTTACATCACAGCCTGCACGGTTGCTAGGTAACAGTGTCTGGCCATCCATCCATACCTTACATCACAGCCTGCACGGTTACCAGGTAACATTGTCTGATCATCCATCCATACCTTACATCACAGCCTGCACGTTTACTTGGTAACATTGTCTGACCATCCAACCATACCTTACATCACAGCCTGCACGGTTGCTAGGTAACAGTGTCTGGCCATCCATCCATACCTTACATCACAGCCTGCACGGTTACCAGGTAATATTGTCTGACCATCCATCCATACCTTACATCACAGCCTGCACGTTTACTTGGTAACATTGTCTGACCATCCAACCATACCTTACATCACAGCCTGCACGGTTGATAGGTAGCATTGTCTGCTCATCCATCCATACCTTACATCACAGCCTGCACGGTTACCAGGTAACATTGTCTGGCCATCCATCCATACCATACATCACAGCCTGCACGGTTACCAGGTAACATTGTCTGGCCATCCATCCATACCATACATCACAGCCTGCACGGTTGCTTGGTAACATTGTCTGATCATCCATCCATACCTTACATACAGCCTGCACGGTTGCTAGGTAACATTGTCGGACCATCCATCCACACCTTACATCACAGCCTGCACAGTTGCTAGGTAACATTGTCTGACAAACCATCCATACCATACATCACAGCCTGCACGGTTGCTAGGTAACATTGTCTGGCCATCCAACCATACCTTACATCACAGCCTGCACGGTTGCTAGGTAGCAGTGTCTGGCCATCCATCCATACCTTACATCACAGCCTGCACGGTTGCTAGGTAACAATGTCTGGCTATCAATCCATACCTTACATCACAGCCTGCACGGTTGCTAGGTAACAGTGTCTGGCTATCAATCCATACCTTACATCACAGCCTGCATGGTTGCTAGATAACAGTGTCTGGCTATCAATCCATACCTTACATCACAGCCTGCACGTTTGCTAGGTGACAGTGTCTGGCTATCAATCCATACCTTACATCACAGCCTGCACGGTTGCTAGGTAACAGTGTCTGGCTATCAATCCATACCTTACATCACAGCCTGCACGTTTGCTAGGTAACAGTGTCTGGCCATCCATCCACACCTTACATCACATCCTGCACGGTTGCTAGGTAACAGTGTCTGGCTATCAATCCATACCTTACATGACAGCCTGCACGGTTGCTAGGTAACAGTGTCTGGCCATCCATCCACACCTTACATCACAGCCTGCACGGTTGCTAGGTAGCAGTGTCTGGCCATCCATCCATACCTTACATCACAGCCTGCACGGTTGCTAGGTAACAATGTCTGGCTATCAATCCATACCTTACATCACAGCCTGCACGGTTGCTAGGTAACAGTGTCTGGCTATCAATCCATACCTTACATCACAGCCTGCATGGTTGCTAGGTAACAGTGTCTGGCTATCAATCCATACCTTACATCACAGCCTGCACGTTTGCTAGGTAACAGTGTCTGGCTATCAATCCATACCTTACATCACAGCCTGCACGGTTGCTAGGTAACAGTGTCTGGCTATCAATCCATACCTTACATCACAGCCTGCACGTTTGCTAGGTAACAGTGTCTGGCCATCCATCCACACCTTACATCACATCCTGCACGGTTGCTAGGTAACAGTGTCTGGCTATCAATCCATACCTTACATGACAGCCTGCACGGTTGCTAGGTAACAGTGTCTGGCCATCCATCCACACCTTACATCACAGCCTGCACGGTTGCTAGGTAACAGTGTCTGGCTATCAATCCACACCTTACATCACAGCCTGCACGGTTGCTAGGTAACAGTGTCTAGCCATCCATCCACACCTTACATCACAGCCTGCACGGTTGCTAGGTAACAGTGTCTGGCCATCCATCCACACCTTACATCACAGCCTGCACGGTTGCTAGGTAACAGTGTCTGGCCATCCATCCACACCTTACATCACAGCCTGCACGGTTGCTAGGTAACAGTGTCTGGCCATCCATCCACACCTTACATCACAGCCTGCACGGTTGCTAGGTAACAGTGTCTGGCCATCAATCCACACCTTACATCACAGCCTGCACGGTTGCTATGTTTTTTTTCGTCACAAAATTTGTCGCCTCACGGTACACAAGTTTATGGATAACCTCGAGGCATAAGACATTTATTTCGAAATAAATACAGAGATATTTAAATATAGGTACCGAGCGTTCAAGAAGGCGCGTCTATACCAGAGCGGGTGTTCATAAACGATAAGCATGATAATGTAGAAAGCTAAATTTGGAGCCATACGTGGATTTCCACTGTGCCACTCCACCACGCAAGCGCTCCAAACTCACCGAAATTTTGACGATTCCTACAGTTCGCGAATATGCAGGAATTCCGGTATTTATTCTCGCTGGAGTTTTCACGTGCCAGTAAATCTACCGCGCGGAAGTGCCATTATTTAGTCCTGCAGGAGTTATTTTACAAGCCAGGTAATCTATCGCGCGGAAATGCCATAATTTAATCCTGGAGGACTTGTTTACATGCCAGTAAATCTACTAACGCGGACTGCGCAGCCACTCTCAGGGTGGTTTTTCTGAGTTTCCAAGAGTTAGTCAATACTCGCCGAGTTGGGGTGAGAAGGCTAGTGCCTTAACCGTCTGAACTATTCAGCCCGACAATTCAACCACTAAATGCAGACTACACACACACATATTCAGTTGAATGCTAAGGCTGAACCAAAGAGAAATGTTTCTCACCCAGCTGCTATGAGACGTAGTTTAATTGTCAAGTACCAGGCCCACAGTAATAATTCCAGAAAGCAAACATGAAGTTTTATGTTACTGCAGGCGAGACGTGCGCAAGAATCATGCATAATAAATGTGGTACTGCTATGTTTTGCAACACTGGCACTGCGCATGTTCGTGGACAATAGTTTTTTTTATATCTGGCAACTGGGCGAGAAAAGCTCTTCCACGACTAAATTCTGGCACTTCGTGTCGGCAGATTTACTGCCACTTTAGCGTCTTCGAAAACTGTTTGAAGCGTGGATTGTAATTTCAGCACTTAGCAAATTATTTGCCGCGCTGAATAGCTCAGACTTTTAAAGACCTGTCTTTTCGTTTCTTATTGTTCATGTATGTGGAGAAGTCAGCAGGAAGGCAGGTTGGCTCTTCAAAATTATTATTATGTGTCTGTGTGTATTAGTTTTCCTCTTCGTACTCAGCAACCCATCAACTAGTCAACTCCAAATTTTGTCTGGGGCTGTCTGTCTTTTAAATATGGCTTTGTAAGTGGTGAATTTTCTATGCTCAAAATTTCAGCCATACATCGAAAGCGCCGATGAATTCGCCGGTGAATTAAAAAACTCACCTTGAACGAATACTGCATTTTTGTATGATGACTCCATATGTTTCGAGAAATTTAAAATTTGTTATCTTGAATGTTAGTTCTAGCTGTTAGCAACTCACGTGGCGATCTGTTCGTTGATGTTCAAGTCCAAGTGCGTGATCTCCAAGGGGTCCAGAGCGGGCAGTCCATACTGGGGTTTGTTCATGTTCTTCTTGAATTCCTCCAACAGCGCCTTGATTTTGTCACCGTAGATCCTCACAGAGGAATTCGTCACTTCTGGAAGAACGAACATACTCCATCAAGTTTGTGCATTTTGGAAACAAAATGAGGGACCTCTTATAATAACCACACTATTTGTTCCAACAGGCCAGCTCCAATTCTAAAACTCCATGAACAGAAAATCTGCATACTAAAACGTCCAAAAACGTTTTGTTCTTTCAATGTGGTCGACAGAGAAAATGTCCAATGTATACATTTTTTTAAACTTCAGCGTATTAAACTGTTCAGTGTCTGATATTTAAACCAATGTTTCCAGTCAGCCGTAAGAAGTCCAGTTAAAGTTGTCGAACTGTTATGTTTGTTATCTATACAAACATCGGAACTGATGTCTTCAATAACACCCAAAAATGAAACTATTGACAATGTATATCACTATCATTCGAAGAATGCTCATTCAACGTCCACACATTGACCCTGACTTCATCGTAAAGTGTGCAGTGCCTGGTAAACAACAAGTGCTTAATTATATTTCTTATTTTATAAAATTATTAACATATAATCAGTGCATGTACAGCAAGAGAGAAGAAATCCCGACCGGGAGAGGTATATGCTGTGTCATTTAAGTAGTTGTGAGGGACCATGTGCAACTCTCCCGTGATTTTTGATAAATTGGCCAGAATGGTTTGGAGTGGGTTTTTTTATCTATAGCCGGGGTGAGACATAGAGGCAGGAGTCTCTAATCTTTGGTCAAAAGATTTAAATATAGGTATATTTCCTGTGCGAGGAGTATGGAAAAAGTGGACTGAGGAGTCATGAGAGCCCTATGCCCAAGGAAAGAAGATATGCGATATGAGACGTAATGAGAGGGCCGAATGCCCGAGGAATTTACGATGAGATGAGTTAGAAGTGATCGTGCCCACAGTCGGCGTTCAGCGGTAAGATGATGTAAACAAATGAAATGGGCCAGGGATATGTGCCCCGGCTGGCCATGGTAATTGAGAGGGGTCAAGAACCTGCCGTGGCTAATGAATGAGTGATGGCTGTAGTAGCGAATGACCTTCCCTTCTTTTTTTTGTGAGTATTTGCTCCTCGCCCTCTCACGACAGAACTGGTCCCGCTGTGCTATTATGGTTAAGGTTTGAGGCTATGGGCTTCCCCCGTAAGTTGCTGTTGTTTAACTGGTCCAACTAAAACACTGCCGGCAATGATATTATCACGCTGATTTAGAAGGTATTTAATAAATGAGTAGGGATCTCCCCCAGATATCCGGTGATATGAGACTGTAGCTAGTCTAGGGATTTTCAGATATCCACAGTACCTCTCGGTCGGAAGTCGGCTAGTTCGACCCTGGATCATGATGGCGCCCTTAAGCGAGCGGCCCCAAGCTTGCGCCTTGGGCCGGAGACAGTGATAACCATGCTGTTTATTTCTAGGAATGGCTCTCCGTTATGCATGAAGTATATGAATATGTGTGTGTGTATGTTTAGTAACTGATGGTAACAGGAGAAGAGGGCGACAACGGATGAGGTGGATTGATGACATCAAGGAAGCCACGGCTCTCAATTTAGAAAGACTTCGGAAAATTGTATACGACAGGAAGAAATGGCGCACTTTGGTCTATGGGGTCACGGAGAGTCGAAAGCGACTAAACGACTAACAACAACAACATGTTTAGTAATTAATGTGCATATATTTTTGGGTTCAAACAGAACCTTTGTACAACGTTGCGTGGTCTTGTTGATAGATGAGGAAGTCCGGGGTTTAGCTAAATGGTATGTGTGTTCGTCTGTGTATTATGCAAATGTTTCTTTTAATATGGTAATTATGTAGCGTAGGCACCGGTTATTTTCGTGCTAAGAACAGGAAGTAATATGTGAGTAGGGACATCAGATCATCTCACGGTGTGATCGACAGAATAATATAAAAAATGTCATGAACGGTATGAACTAACGAGGAAAGATGAACGATAGCAATCGCAAAACCTCAATTACACCGTTATGCAGACGACGATTCATATTTTAAAGTGATCATTATTTTCTTTTCCTCCCATATGTGGAGAGTTCATTGTATAGAGCTGTATCAATTTCTTTAATATGTCATATTTGAATAAATTAGTATTCGTAACCCCTATTTTATGATTCTTGTCATTTGTAGCAGTGCTAAGCAGTATCCAGTAGGCATTTGAACCCAGAGACCCTACTTTCATATTATATACATAAGGCTCCATCTTAAGTATTTGTTTCTTTTTTTTCTTTCTTTCGAACGTACCACTCCCGAAGTGTTCAGGCTGCCGGGCCAGCACAGAAAGTAGGAAGGGGAGCGATTCGAAGCTCGTTAAGCAATTCGACCCGCTCTTCAATCCAGTCTCATCCGTAGGTGTTTACCCCGTTACGTGGAGGCATTCTTATGCGTGGGTCATCCATTCGAGGCCCGGAAGGGTGTATACATAATTCTATTTCCTTAAACTGCCATTGAAAAGTATTCAAATTTAAGGACATTTTCATTACTAGACTTTATCCAATACCATTCCGAACTTTTTTCAATTTGGATTACAGTATGAAGGGGAAAATTTCGGTTTGGTTATTTTGTACGTGAACAATCTGCACCATAGGACACTTTCGATTATTGGGCCTTCACGTGCTTTGGACTGGACTTTTTCGTACTGGACATTTTCTCTGATAACCTAATTGTTTTTTGACGTTCATTAGGTAGACGTAGAAACCGAAATGTATAAACTGAAGTATTTGGACTCGATATTAACGTAAGGCCAAATGTATGGAATCCGTTGGTCAAAATCATGAGAAAGCTACTGTGCGTATCAGAAGACTTCCAGTGAAATGTCTTCGCCATTTTAAATATCTAGCGAACACAATCACTGGTAGCCTGGACCGTGGCGTTGAAATCAGACGTTCCAAACGGTAGATGTAGGAAATAGTGACAACTTAAACCTGAAACTACGTCAAACTTGGAGAAGCTCGGACAGAGAAAAAACTAGGACCTTTTCAAATGTGGATTCATCAACCGAAGAATCTAAAAATACCCTGGACTGATAGGGATGTCCTAAGAAGAGCAAATAGTGAATACTCTGCCACGCATGCGTAACACATGCATGCTAATCATAGCAGATGCTTCATCTAATACTGAAAGGAAAGAGGACATAGCTTTCAACATAGTGGCAGACAACTTTTGGAGTATCGAGCGTGGTACTTAAAAGACAAGTATACAGAATGCTTCAAGAATACGCGCCATAATTTTAGGGTTGGATTCCTCACATGCAGAGAAGGAAAATGCGTACTTTGTTGGCGTCCCCGGTCACCTGATCTGAACCCGTTGGACTTACTTGTGTGGATTTAAGCAAAGTGTTTGTTGTATGCGACTGCTGTGGAGTATGAAGCAACACTTCACGGTAGAATTGTAATGGCTTTTCAACCAGTACGTACAACATCGGACATATTCGAGTGCGTTCGTAACTCCATGCGACGTCGAGCATAAAGCCTGTAGTGTGGGTACTTGGAACACCTCTTGTAAGGTAATGACCGGAGAACATCACCGCATAACAGATTCTGATATCTCGAAAAGTACTCCCTTTCGGACCCATGTTTATATAGACTTTTTTCCTTGCCTATATTCGAGAATTGGAACCCTGAACTTACGCCGTGTATTCTTGAAACACAGTTGTGGGTTTTCTTACGAGTTGTATGTGGGGCGTGAGACATTAATTTTATCTCCCCCACCCACCTTTAAAACTTGGCATATGTATTTTAATGGGCTTTTCTGCTCATTCTTATTTATAATTGTGTTATTTAACTCCTTTGGTGTGCCTTCGGGCAATTCTTAATGAAGCATTTCCTAGATCATGGCCCCAGGGTAAAATGAATTCTTCCGCCCTGGAAGCCCTCTGCCCCGATCTTGATGCGCTGGGCCTCTCTCGGAGAGGCCACGGTGGCTCGCTTGTGGTCGGGCTGTCCTTCTTCGACCCTAGGACCGCAAGGGATATGGGAGGAACATGTATATTGCTTGTAAGCCACTTGATTGGCGCTGAATTGGATTAAGGGATTATAAGACTCGAGCTACTCGTAATCTAACATATTAGAAACATGTTACGTAAAGTTATGTGTGAAACTTCTCAATCTAACTTGGTATGTTTTCAGCAGTTTTTACTTGAAGTTCTTGGAAGTTTGTGCCTATTCTAAATGTTGAATAGTGTATTGAACTTGGCCAGAAGGCTTGGGCACTTTGAGGCGTTACTTAACGAAAGTTTGTAAAGTAAAGTAAACTCGTGTCCTCATCGCGAGGTGGAGCAGCTGCGTGTACCATTTGAACCACATACCAGCCTTCCTGCCATTCTTAAATTTTTGCAGTACCGGGAATCGAACCCGGGTCCCCGAGGACGGCAACTAATGACGCTAACGGGGGCGGACAGTTTGTAAAGTACCTGAAACTTTTAAGTGTATTGTGTTTTAGGTGGATTTTCTGCTCCCCGTCGAGTAAATTAATTAGGTGAATAATTAGTGCGTTTTGAGTCTGGTATTGTCAATTAAGCTTTAGATATCGTTGGAATTAAATTATGAAACTGATTAGAGCGTAGGATAGCTGTCAAAACTTAATCCCACGTGGGCAGGTGTCTTGTGAACTATTCTAGGGTATGTATCAACGTAACCTTTAATTATGTTAATATTTAATTCATTCTATAGTTGTTAGTGTCTATTAATGTTGTTAAATAAACTCTAGTCAAGCGGATGTCCTACGGCTATCAAGTATCCCCTGTAGCCCGTGTGTATAAACGAAAGGGTGATAGACATAAAGCTGAAAATTACAGGCCAGTCAGTTTGACATGCATTGCATGTAAGCTTTGGGAAAGCATTCTTTCTGATTATATAAGACATGTTTGCAAAATTAATAACTGGTTCGATAGAAGGCAGTTTGTGTTTAGGAAAGGTTATTCCGCTGAAGCTCAACTTGTAGGATTCCAGCAAGATATAGCAGATATCTTGGATTCAGGAGGTCAGTTGGACTGTATTGCGATTGACCTGTCTAAGGCATTTGATAGGGTGGATCATGGGAGACTACTGGCAAAAATGAGTGCAATTGGACTAGACAAAAGAGTGACTGAATGGGTTGCTATATTTCTAGAAAATAGATCTCAGAGAATTAGAGAAGGTGAAGCTTTATCTGACCCTGTAATAATTAAGAGGGGAATTCCTCAAGGCAGTATTATTGGACCTTTATGTTTTCTTATATATATAAATGATATGAGTAAACAAGTGGAATCAGAGATAAGGCTTTTTGCGGATGATGTTATTCTGTACAGAGTAAGAAATAAGTTACAACATTGTGAGCAACTGCAAAATGACCTCGAAAATGTTATGAGATGGCCGGTAGGCAATGGTATGATGATAAACGGGGATAAAAGTCAGGTTGTGAGTTTCAATTTTAATTACTGCGTTGATGGGGTGAAAGTTCCCTTTGGGGATCATTGTAAGTATCTAGGTGTTAATATAAGGAAAGATCTTCATTGGGGTAATCACATAAATGGGATTGTAAATAAAGGGTACCGATCTCTGCACATGGTTATGAGGGTGTTTAGGGGTTGTAGTAAGGATGTAAAGGAGAGTGCATATAAGTCTCTGGTAAGACCCCAACTAGAGTATGGTTCCAGTGTATGGGACCCTCACCAGGATTACTTGATTCAGGAACTGGAAAAAATCCAAAGAAAAGCAGCTCGATTTGTTCTGAGTAATTTCCGACAAAAGAGTAGCGTTACAAAAATGTTGCAATGTTTGGGCTGGGAAGACTTGGGAGAAAGAAGACGAGCTGCTCGGCTAAGTGGTATGTTCCGAGCTGTCAGTGGAGAGATGACGTGGGAGGACATCAGTAGACGAATAAGTTTGGATGGTGTCTTTAAAAGTAGGAAAGATCACAATATGAAGATAAAGTTGGAATTCAAGAGGACAAACTGGGGCAAATACTCATTTATAGGAAGGGGCGTTAGGGATTGGAATAACTTACCAAGGGAGATGTTAAATAAATTTCCAATTTCTTTGCAATCATTTAAGAAAAGGCTAGGAAAACAACAGATAGGGAATCTGCCACCTGGGCGACTGCCCTAAATGTAGATCAGTAGTGATTGATTGATATCTTCACCCTCTGGGTAGTTTCCTAAATCCTTGCGTAGTCCAGATCCTATGGAGCCGCACCTTCTTATGGTCTTGTCGGTGATAATTCAGCAATACTTAGGCTCATGCATCATCTCGGAGTGCCGCTCGATTCCTGATGTCAAGACAAAAGTCAGTGGACCGTGCGAGTAGAGGCGCGCGGCTGTGAGCTTGCATCCGGGAGATAGTAGGTTCGAATCCCACTATCGGCAGCCCTGAAGATGGTTTTCCGTGGTTTCCCATTTTCACACCAGGCAAATGCTGGGGCTGTACCTTAATTAAGGCCACGGCCGCTTCCTTCCAACTCCTAGGCCTTTCCTATCCCATCGTCGCCATAAGACCTATCTGTGTCGGTGCGACGTAAAGCCCCTAGCAAAAAAAAAGTCAGTGGCGGATTGTTGCTGTTGATAGCGTGCAATTATCAATAATTAAACAATTGTAGTGCACGGCAGTAGTGGTAATATACATACGATACTGATATAATATAGAATAGAATTAGTAAATAAGTATAGTTTAAACAAAAAAGGTCGTAGAAAAAGAGGCGCAGATACTAATAATAATTGAACGATGAAGACGCGCAGTAGGAAGGAGCTAGGCCAAGAAATGAAAGAATATAGGAACAAGAGAAAACCAAATATTAACAATATAAACAAGATATATTTAACAATAAACAAATAAATAATGAAATATTTTGCAACAAGATAATAAATCGACGACAAGAGTTCGATAAATAGTGAATTATATAGAGGAAACCTGAGAAGATAGGAAAAATGTGCCACATTCACAATATAGATTTAAGAAATGTATCCAAACAAAACTTATGACCAAATACAAAGCGTACAATTAAGAATATATAAAACTTAATATGAAAAAGGAGCAAAACCTGAAAAAAAGAAAATGCTAAAGGAAGGGAAAGGGGAAGTGGGGAAAGGATTTTCTTCGCCGTGTGTGTCTATGCTGCGGGATCTGTTATTACGATATTTATAATACAAAGTAGCATACGCCCTAGGAGGTGGATGACGAGATGTACAATTTTTTACGTTGTCCGTAGCGCAGTTCGGGATTGAAAAATGTTTGCAGAAATAAAGTCTTGCATATGTGAATTGAAGATACAAATTTAAGCCGGCGGAAGAAACGTTCAGCTGTGGCAGATGGCCCAATAGAAAATTTAATGTCCAAATAACATAATGATAAATCTTGCTCACCAAATTGCTTGAAGAAATAGCAGTCCAGATGCAAGTGACATATACAACGTAGCACAGTTATTATGGTGCTCCACCACTCCGAGACGAAGGCAGACTCAATTTTTGGAGCAGCGGAGTGGGAATATATAGCAGAACAGGAAGATCGAGAAAGGTAAAGAAGCTGAAAGCCAGCATGTTTCAGAAGCGTCATTATCACGTGTCCAATAGGTAAGCACAGCACACACACAAGTGGAGAAGGCGAAGCGTAGAGTCACGTGATGAATGGAGTAGCCAGACAACAGGTGAGCGGAGTAGTTGAATGCGTGGAGCAGCGGCATGCAAGGTCAGGAATATACGTAGTATAAGAGGAGATCGTAACAGGATGGATAAAATGGCGCCAAATTACTGGAGTACTGTGCGATAAAGAAATCCATGGCATCGGAACATCAACAGGCACTTGTAGAAATGAAGATGCTGCGGTGGTCCATTGGCTTGACTCGACTAGACCATATCAGGAAGGCTGAATGTGCGCAAGTAATTCAAGGTTCTCCCAGTTACAGAGAAAACGCGTGAATCCCACCTGCGGCAGTATGAACATGTAATTGGTAGGAATGAAACTGAACGTGGAGGGTGACCTCAAACACGGTGGCTGGACCGGGTGAGAGAAGACATGCGGCTCACCAAACTCAGCCCAGGGAAGCTGTGGATCGACTAAAGTAGAGGAAACATTGCAAGCAGCCACACCAAACAAATTCTAAGAATTTGCGTCGCACGAACATATCCAAGGATTTAAGCGATGCAAGAAGGGGAAAGAATTACAAAGGCAGTGGCCGTCTCCTTAGTTAGGGTGCAGCCTGGGGTGATAGCACGGAAACCATCTTCAGGTCTGTGGAGCCCCTACGATCCCAAACCCCTGTTGTTTATTCCTTGCTGGGGCTGTATCTTAGTTAAGACCAGGGCCACTGCCTTCCCGATCCTGGCCCTTCCCCCTTCTTGCGTCAATGAAATCATTCAATGTGTCTGTGTGACGTTAAAGCACTATATATATTCCATGTCAGGTTGTCATACCTTTCAGTTCGCTTGCACTCGCTGCAGCGACGAGCGCCACCAGCACGATGTAAACTCCTTGCATATTGAACGTCTTACGTCACTTTCCCTGAAACAAGAATAACAATCAAAGCACTCTTCCCATTAACACACAGAATACTTACCCTACACCAGCACCATATTAATCGTTTCTTACATTTCCCTTTGCGAAAATAAAATGATCATACAATATGTCTTAAAATGAGTGACGCGATGTTACCTAGCGACCGTGCAATGCAGTGATGGCCATGGCGTGTACCTCTCAAGGTACTGTTGCTAGGTAACATCACTTCACGCATTTCGTTACAACTCTAAAGCAGACCCTACACGGTCAGTAATATTGAGTCAATAATATTGACACTACGCATCAATATTGTAGCGACATTACATGATCATTATTACTGTCAATATTTTGGTCAGTACTGCTTACCATTGCGGTATTCTCACTTTACAAATAAAAAGTCAATAACCGTCAATACGGAATGAGATTCATAACATGCAATTGCGGTATTCAATCAAAATGGATCGTAAATGACGGGCATGTGTAGCTATCACATTAGCACTCTGCACGAAACGCGGTGTTAAACGTAAACGATGGGTTAAAGATTAGCTTAGGAGAAGGGAAGAACATTATCATATGTTGAGGAAAATACAATATACCGAAGCAGAAGATTGTCAGAACTATCTCCGAATGAGTGAGGGTACTTTTGCGAAATTACTAGGAATGGTAGACTCTTTTCTAATAAGGCAAAACACAAACATGCGGACCTGTTTATCGGTGGCAGAGAGATTAGCGGTGACATTGAGGTATCTTGCAACTGGTAGAAATTTTGAAGATTTAAAGTTTTCCGCTATAATGTCACCAGTTTCCACCAGAACAGCAGTTGTGGAAGCATGTGAAGTATTGTGTTACGTTTATTCTGGCAGCGTTTCATATAGCTCGATAAACTTTTGCAATAGGCCTACTTGGTGCTTCCATAAGCACCTCTACTTGACCTTGGTGAGAAACACATCGCTGCTCCGTTAATAATGACAGAAATAATGACGAGCGCACTCACACGGTCAGTATAACTGTCAGTATCCCCACCACTCTACAGTACTGACGCTTGCTGATCAGGGAATCCGGATCTGCTTCAGAACTGGCCTTCATTCCATCATTCCAGTCCATACACGATCAGTATTACTCTCAATATTTTTTGGTACTGACAGTTTTATTGACCGTGTAGGGTCTGCTTAAGACATAGCCTGTCACTGTCAGCGTGGAGTGGCGAGCTGAGCATCGCGCATGGAGTTGTACTGCGATCTAGAGGTGGGAACAGAGCGAGTAATACCGGTGAGTAATCCGGTTGTAGCGGTAGAGCGCACCACCGACCCCCTGCGCTTACAACTGCAAGTACTCGCGGAGGACCAGAGCACAGTGTAGCGCACGACAAGTGTTTAACAAGGGGAGACCACGACGTTCAGATCACGGATTATCTTCAAACTTTATAAACTTTTAGTAGTCCATTAGGACAAGATAATGTGCAAATAGTAAGGCGTACTACTTAGGCGTTTTCGAGAAAATCGCAAGAGAATTTTCGCGTCGATTGTACCGGTGCGTTGCGGTCACGAGCACCAGATGGCGACGGTCGAGTGATTAGCGTTCAAGCTCCGTAATCGCTGCATCACTGGATCGAGTCTCGCTCGTCGCTTTTTTGTTTTTCAACACCGGTCATATTATTTCAAATATATTGCGGGTCAAAGCGTCCGGGTACCTTACTCGATTTCACTGTCAGGTATGAGGTATTTCACAAATCACGACAGGAATACATTATGCATTGGACCGTTTACTTGTTGATAATTATAAATGATAATTTTTTTGTAGTCCACCTCTGTCGTGGAGTGGTTAGTGTGAGTGGCTCCCACCCCAAGATGCCCGGATTTGATTCCCGGCTCTGCCACGAAATTTGAAAAGTGGTACGAGGGCTGGAACGGGGTCCACTCAGCCTCGGGAGGTCAACTGAGTAGGTAGGGATTCGATTCCCTCCTCAGCCATCCTCGAAGTGGTTTTCCGTAGTTTCCCATTTATTTCTCCTCAGAGTAAATGCCGGGATGTAGGCCCCTACCTAATGTAAGGCCACGGCCGTTCCTTCCCTCTTCCTTACCTATTCCTTCCAATCTTCCCATCTCTGCACAAGGCCCCTGTTCAGCATAGCAGGTGAGGTCGCCTGGGCGAGGTACTGGTCATCCTTCCCAGTTTCATCCCCGACCCAAACTCTCGCGCTCCAGGACACTGCCCTTGAGGCGGTAGAGGTGGGATTCCTCGCTGAGTCCGAGGAAAAAACCGACCCTGGAAGGTAAACAGATTAAGAAAGAAAGAAAGAAAGAAAGAATTTTTTGTAATGATAAACATTAGTAAAGAGCCACATAACATTGAAAATCCAATAAAAGCTCATGCAAATATACTTTTTTTCATTATATTACCTTTGAATTGTAATATATATGAAATAATATGACCAGTGTTGAAAAACAAAACGACAAGCGGGACTCGATCCAGTGGGCCAGCGATTACGGAGCTTGAACGCTAACCACTCAACCACCATAGTTTCGTGCTCAAGAACGCAACGCACCGGTACATATTGGACGCGAAAACTTCTCTTGCGATTTTCTCGAGAACGCCTTAGTAGTACAACTTTCTACTTGCACGTTATCTTGACCTAATGGACTACTAAAAGTTTACAAAGTTTGAAGATACTCCGTGGTCGTCCGAACGTCGTGGCCACCCCTTGTAAAGGTATTGAACCTGTATTCAGTCTGTGTTTCTTAATCTGCGTCTATATTTCCTCCGCTTGTTGTTTATTGTAGATGATGCAAAGCATAGCAGATAATAATTGTGGGATTCGTTTGATATTTAATCCCATATTGAGATGGTATTCATGTTGTATAATATTTAAGGAATTGCATAAATTTTTACAGAAATTTGTACCACAAATGCCACGTAAACCGTCTGATGCATGGCAGTTCTTTGAAATTACTGGTGATAAAAATAAGCAAAATGCAAATTTTGGGGCCGCGTTTACGCGACCGGGGCGTATCAAATTTGTGGGATTATATCAAGAGGCATCACAAGGATGAAATGAGCAGGTCGGCTTCTCCAGGAGAAAACAACATTCCTGTATTCAGAAAAATAGTTCTGTTGTGAGAAAAGGGCATTGCATTTACGTTGCCATACAATTAACGTATTTAAACGTGCCGCCACATTACATTCACCCGGTACAACCGGGTGATGACGTCACAGCAACTGCTCCGCTCCGCTCCGTCCCCACCACTACTGTGATCTAGCGGTTACGTGTCTTATCCCACTTCTCCTTGCAGCGGAGGGTTTCAGCACTCAAATGAAAATGAAATGTCGTATGGCTTTTAGTGCCGGGATATCCCAGGACGGGTTTGGCTCGCCAGGTGCAGGTCTTTCTATTTGACACCCTTAGGTGACCTGCGCGTCGTGATGAGGATGAAATGATGATGAAGACAACACATACACCCAGCCCCCGTGCCATTGGAATTAACCAATTAAGGTTAAAATCCCTGACCCGACCGGGAATCGAACCCGGGACCCTCTGAACCGAAGGCCAGTACGCTGACCGTTCAGCCAACGAGTCGGACAGCACTCAAATGATATGCCTTGATCCCTATTTCACTGAAATTTGAGTAATATTCCGAGGAATGTTTATCTGTGCCACCACTGGCAAACTGCATTTGTCTGCCATCTAGCACCTACAATACACACTCCTTGATTACACCTTTCTCGGGGAAGAACCAGACTGTCAACATTATCATAAATGTAACCTAGCAACCGTGCACGCTGGCGGGCATCTGACATCAGCAGCCGTTGATGACCGAGAGACGTATTTATGATCTTTTGATTTTCGCAAACGGAAAAGTGGTTCTTATTATTATTTCTTGAATCGTTCCGCCCAAATAAGGAGCGCATTTGAACTTATTAGCACTTTCTTTGGATTTCTTATTCTATTTTCAATATCTCTTCGTCCTGTCGCTGTGTCTTTTTAACGTTGTTCAGTCCATCCTGTATTTAGGCTGGTGGGCTTTATAGAAAATTCCTGTTTGGGAATTAAGGTTCTGAACTTCATTTTATCTTGACTGGTTTCTTCATTAATGCCAATTTAATTGAGGTATTATTATGTATTATTTTTCATTTAATACTGTTAAGAAATGTAAAAATATTACGTTAACATTCTGCGTGCGCCCTAATTGTTGAAATCAAATATTAAGCATTATGCCCTTCATACTCCTTCCAGCATTCATGGATCGGAAGTTGGCTGCGTTTCCCCTCAGTTGGAAGAAGAACTGCTCCACGCATCAAAGCGAAATTATGAATAGCATCCCTGGTGAGACAGATTAATGATATAAAAAGGGAAAAGGGGTCTACAAATATAGAGAATAGATATGGAGGGAGCGGTAATTTTATCTTCAGTAGATTATGATTTATACCCCGTTATATATCAGCAGATAAGATTAGACGTCCATAGGATACACCTGCTGGAGTTCTACAAGTTTTGTAAATAAATGGCAAGTATTTCTCATCCTCGCCTTCTGATACAATCATCATACACCGCTGTATACCGGTCCCTGGGTTCGGTCTCTTTCTTCAACATATCGCCGAAGAAATCAAGTACACACACTGGCAAGAGGAAAAGTGATACAGCATAGTCTCCTCTGTAGAAAGGTGTCTTTTAACTAAGCAATTCTCATGAAAATATGATGCATAGAATTCTAACAATGAAGCATGTGGTTGAAAAATTTTACTTCTAATATTATCGGACTTAATTCACTCTTTTATAGCGGAAGTTTGACTTCCCCCTTACATCATCAGATTCTATGAAATCACAGTTTTAATTATTGTCAGTCTTTCCTTCTTTGTTCGTTAGGCCCAATTGAAGGGCGTGTTTGAATTATTAGCTTTGTCTGGCGGCTTCTACTTCTTTTTTCCAAATTCTTTTTCTCTCAAAGCCTCTTTATTAAGTCGCTGTGTTATTTGTTGCATTGTTCTGCCCACTGTTTTATCATCTTTATCCACAAATGTGTGAGTTGCAATCAGAGTTCCGAAGGCTTTACGAATTTTCATAGTACCGTCTGTACCATTTGTGGTTTTTAAATCCTGATTAATTTATTTTAACATTCATTGAATAGATTATAATACTAAGTAGTTTTTAATAGGCCTACCCCTAGGCTTACTATTAAACGCCCCTTTCGGAAATCAAACGATCTTAAAATTGTCTTCCGGTACAATATGTGTTACCTAGCAACCGTGCAGGCTGTGATGGATGGCCATGACGTACAGATCGCAGTTCTCAAGGTACTGTTGCTAGGTTACACAACGTTTCGGATGACACCCCAGCTCTAAGACATAGTCTATTATTGTCAAAACAATGGCACAGTCCGCTGTCGCTTTCTGAATATGAATAACGTTACCAACGGGCACCTCAAATATAACGAACCGTCTGATGACACAAAGAGAACAGGTTTTCTTTTAAATGCGATCATTAGCACGTTTAAAAGTGTCATGCCTTCTGGTGTGGTGATCTTAAAGAGCGTAACAAAGATAACTTGGAAGAACTTTCGACTGATGAGATTGTTTATTTTAAAGTATATATTAAGAACAATGAAATAAAACGCATTGTGTAGTGTGTTGCTTGTAAACCACATTCAAGAACTGTTACCTAATTTGGAAATTGCAATGAGAATATTTTTACAGCCACTATAACTGTATATCGTCCTTGGCGTGTTGTATATGCAGTACTGTTCAGTAACAGAAAAACTAAATGCAAATAACATCTCATAGTGTGACGTAATAATCACTTATCTGCATGTAGGACTGCCGCCCAAGTGGCCGATTGCTTATTAGTTGTTTACCTAATCTTCTCTTAAAAGACTTGCAAGAACTTGGAAAATTATGGAACATTTCCGTTGATAAATAGAATTATTCCCGAATTCCTCGTCCTGCAATTTGTCCTCTTGAATTCGAACTTCTTCTTCATATTGTGATTTTTCTTACTTGTTAAAACACCAAGCAAGCTTATTCGTCTACTAATGTCTTTCCATGCCATCTTTCCACCGACTGCTCGGAATATACCACTCAGTCGAGCAGCTCGTCTCGTGTCTCCCAAGTCTTCTCGGGCCAAAGTTCGCAACATCACTGCTCTTTAGTCGGAAATCACCCACAACAAATCCAGTTGCTTACCTTTGGATTTTTCGAATTAAGTAATCCTGGTGAGGATCTTACCATCACATCGTCATGGAGTGCCAACTCCGCAAATTTAATGGCACTATGAAGGTATCGACGAAGCCACCGATGAAAGTGTGAAATACTTAATAAAATCGGATATTCAGCTTTGAAAAATGTCGTATGGCTTTTAATGCCGGGATATCCCAGGACGGGTTCGGCTCGCCAGGTGCAGGTCTTTCAATTTGACACCCGTAGGCGACCTGCGCGTCGTGATGAGGGTGAGATGATGATGATGAAGACAACACATACACCCAGCCCCCGTGCCATTGGAGTTAACCAATTAAGGTTAAAATCCCCGGGACCCTCTGAACGGAAGGCCAGTACGCTGACCGTTCAGCCAACGAGTCGGACATATTCAGCTTTAATTGTACTGCACATACTCACTGATCAGTCCTAATTTGTAAATATTTAAATTTACTAATTTGCACATATTGGTACTGTCGTGGCAGTGTATTCTTTTGACATACGAAATAAATAAAAACAGAAAAATACATGCCGTCTTGTTTACATCCTTAATACAATCCATAAATACCCTCATAACCATGTGAAGAGATCTATTGTAGCCATTTAATATACAAAAGGATATTTTCACATTTAAGTGTATCGTATACTATTTAAGTAAGTACTGTAATATAAAATGAAATTACAACTTCGAAAATGTAGCCATTAATTTTAATTATTCTTGTCCTTCATACATTTCGGTTAGGTATGGAGTTAGAGTCCACGTAGAACACGAGTTCTGCTTCCGCACAAGAAGTTTAGTACGAGAGTCGATGCATGCAAAATCGATAGGTGATGTGTACACGCTTTGAAACATGGCTGTTCATACTGCTGCTCTTAACGACGTCGAGCCAAGGATTGATTACGTGACCGTGACGTCACAGCCACGTGCTCTTGTTTAGTAAACAAAGCCACGCGCTTTTTTGACAGCTGTCGTCTTGACGGACCCTAACCTCACTTTGAAGGACAATAGAGCGTCGCTAACCTCACTGCTGCCATCTTGACGGCGGTAAAGCTCAAGGCTGCCACCTTATGCATGTTATAGTGCGGAATTTAAAATCCAGCAACAGAACATTGCTAACCTTACTCTTGCCATCTTGATGAGCTTAAACCTTACTGTTGCTACCTTGGTTATACGCTTTTGTGTTAGTTTACTGTTAATCGCTAAGCTGTTCGCATCATCGAAGTAGAGAGTAACAAATGTCAAGTAGATTTAAAGAAGAATCTGTTAGCAGAAGATAAAAGTCCGTCATGGAAAAACCTATTTCTAGGTATATTTGCGAAGAGTGTGGAAAAGTATTTTCCCGAAGCTATCACAAGAGACGTCATGAGATATCATGTAGGACAATTTTTCAATGCAAACATTGTAGAAGAGAGTTCAAGAACGCATACAACGCTCAACGTCATGAAGCCGCGTGTAACGTAGCTTCATCGGGAACAAAATACAAAGAGCTTAACCATATTGAAGCGAACACTGATTTATGTTTAAAAAGTACACCTCTGCGAGAGATTTTTAATTCTCCCTTGTTGTCCAGGCCTGCTACAAGTTCTGTTACTAAGCACAAACTTCAAGATAAAGAGAGGCAAGATCATGATTATGATAAGGATAATGATGTTGATCAAAACAGTAGTAAAGGGAAAGTAGAAGAAGAAGAAGAAAATCTTAATGTTTCATTGCCATTACATCTTGATGATTTTACTTCATTTCCTAAGCCTACTACACGTTCTGTCGCAGTGCAAACATCTCAAGAAGAGATGCAAGGTAAAAAAGAAGGAAATTTCAACGCTTCATCGCTATCGAAACAAGTTAAGTTTGTACCTAGAAACGCTACTGCTGAAGCACGTATTACATCAAAACAAGTCCCTACACATCAACTGTCTGCATATAGACTCAAAGTTCACAACAAGCCTCTGTTACCCTATGTAGATATAAGCTACTGTAAAGACCCCAACGTACTCGTAAAACGTTTACAACTGCTAAGAGCCTATCATGATGCTGGTTACACACAGTACAAAGAAGATATTTTTGAAATAGAGCATGAATTACGTCGTATAGGTATTATTAAGTAAGCGCTTACCCTCACCTAAGTCATCGATCTGTAGTATATAGCCGATCGAGTAGCTATATTCGTATAGATTATTTCCCAACATTCTCCCTTCCTTAGGGTGTTAACTCCGCCTCTAGTTGTAGAGCCGGTCTCAACCCCAGATAAAGAGAGGAGAGGCACCCTAGCCCTTTAGCCCTTTTGCCCATTAGCACTTTAGCCCTTTTGCCCGTTAGCCCTTCAGCCTATTAGCCCTACAAGGAATGTGCGGTAATCTAATCTTCTTAGAACAAAGGTATCCCCTGACATGTTCTAAACACATGTTGTATCGAGTACAGTGTTCTATTTTAGTCTTGATTACTTATTTAGTGTTCTAAACACTTCAATCAATGTTCCGATCACATGATAAATTTCTCGGCATAGAGTGCAGTGTTCGATTCTAGTCTTGTTACGTTTCTTTTGTGATTTGCAAGTCTAAACATGCTTAATGACGTCATCACTGCAGCACGTGCTTACTCTAGCTATTCCGATGCAGGTTTAAACTTGTTCGATAGAGCTATGCCTTGACATAAGAGGAGGCCTTAACAGCTTATGTATAGCCGCTATTGTCTAAAGATAGCTGCTGTGAAGAAAAAGCACGTCGAATTTTTCAAATTGCCCGCCACCACATTTCAAAGGTATGAGGTTTAGTGCTGTAAAAATACCTGCACGATGCAAAGCTAGCTTTCTTCATCAGAGCAGCCACCATCTTGTGTGAGCACCTCTAGGCCGTATCATAAGCAGTTGTGTATAGTCATCGTCTTGTAGCTGCTACCTTGTGCAAGCGCTATGTATAGCCGCCATCTTGTAGAAATAGATAGCTGCCAAAGGGCCTAAGTAGGAATCGAACCGTCGATCTCATCATTAGACTATGTTTTTCTTATGTTATCATGTTCCTGATACTGCAAACCTAGGTATCAGGTAGAAAAATTTTGTCCGTTTTGCTCTACGATGCACCGTTTTCGAGATATTTAACATTTTGCATTTAAGCCCCAAGTTTAATGAATCGAACTAGCATGACACGTTAGCCTCTAAGCTAGCTTTCTTCACAAGAGCAGCAGCCATCTTGCGCAAGCACCCTTAAGGAGTCTCATAAGGAATCGTGTATAGCCGCCATCTTGCGTCCGCCATCTTGCGTCCGCCATCTTGCGTCCGCCATCTTGCGCAAGCATCCTTAGGGCACCTCTCGCCATCTTGTGCAAAAGATCCTTAAGCCGCCTCATAAGGGCAACCGCCATCTTGCGCAAGCATCCCTAGGGCGTCTCATAAGTAGCCTTGTATAACCGTCATCTTGCGCAAGCATCCCAAGGGCGTTTCATAAGAACCTATGTATAGCGGCCATCTTGCATAAGCACCTTTAAGGAGTCATGTATAGCCACCATCTTGTGCAATTAGCGTCGAGAGATGGCTGATGTAGAATTTTTCTTTTTAAATTATCCGCCACCATATTTCAAAGGTATGTACCTAAAGAGTGTAGCACTGAGGTTTGCGATGTAAGATGGGGGATGACAGCTGACAAAGAGCGCGTGAGTTTGTTTAGTAAACAAGAGCACGTGGAATTTTTCAATTTGCCACCACCACATTTCAAAGGTATCTAGGTAAAGATGGCGGATGACAGCTAACGGAACTTTTCAAATTGTCCGCTACTACTTGTCATAAAGAGGGCAGCACGGTGCTCTGTGGATTAAAGATGACGGATGACAGCTGACGAAATTGCCCGCATGATAGCAACACAGTGCTCTATTGATTAAAGATGGCGGATGACAGCTGTCAAAAAAGCACGTGGCTTTGTTTCCAAACAAGAGCACATAGAATTTGCCGCCACCACATTTCAAAGGTATCTAGCTAAAGAGTGCTGCACTGAGGTTTGTGATGCAAGATAGTGGATGACAGCTATCAGAAAAAAAGCACGTGAGTTTGTTTCCAAACAAGAGCACGTGGAATTTGCCACCGCCACAAAGAGGGCAGCACTGTGCTCTATAGATTAAAGATTGCGGATGACAGCTGTCAAAAAAGCACGTGGATTTGTTTACCGATTCAAATCTCGCGCTAGTGAGGTTAAGTTGGTAGCACTAAGGTTTAGGCCCGCCAAGATGGCAGCACTGCCGATGACAGGTGACGAATTTGCAGCTACTGCGATAAAGAGGGCAGCACGGTGCTCTCTTGATTAAAGATGGCTACTGTCACGTGGAATTGCCTGCCACCACATTTCAAAGGCAAAGAGGGCAGCACGGTGCTCAAAGATGGCTGCTGTCAAAAAGCATTTTTCAAATTATCCGCCACCACATTTCAAAGGTAAGTAGCTAAAGAGGGCAGCACTGTGCTCTATAGATTAAAGATTGCGGATGGCTGCTGTCAAAAAGCACGTGGATTTGTTTACTGATTCAAATCTCGCGCTAGTGAGGTGAAGTTGGTAGCACTAAGGTTTAGGCCCGCGAAGATGGCAGCACTGCCGATGACAGGTGACGAATTTGCAGCTACTGCGATAAAGAGGGCAGCACAGTGCTCTGTAGTTTAAAGATGGCGGATGACAGCTGTCAAAAAAGCACGTGGATTTGTTTACCGATTCAAATCTGGCGCTAGTTAGGTTAAGTTGGTACCACTGAGGTTTAGGCCCGTCAAGATGGCAGTACTGAGGTTTGCGATACGTTGTTGTCTGTCAAAAAGCACGTGGCTGTCAAAAAGCACGTGGATTTGTTTACAAATTCAAATCTCGCGCTAGTTAGGTTAAGTTGGTACCACTGAGGTTTAGGCCCGTCAAGATGGCAGTACTGAGGTTTGCGATGCGTTGTTGTCTGTCAAAAAGCACGTGGCTGTCAAAAAGCACGTGGATTTGTTTACAAATTCAAATCTCGCGCTAGTTAGGTTAAGTTGGCAGCACTGGAAGAGGCCTCTGGCTGTGGTGGTGGTGGCGGCCGAACCATCCAATTATACTACTGTTATATATTCCTGTGTTTATTTAAATATGGGCATTACTCTAAAAGTAATCTTCGGTGTTTGTCTTGTGTAAATAATTCAGCTCCCTTCTTGAAATTTGCTAATATTCTCGGGCTGAAGAGAAACCACTCTGTAATAAAGCACACAAGCATATTACATGTACGTCAATAAGAATACACTCAGGCCAAATCTGCAAAGTCGTGACAAGACAATCTTAGGTTAGGTTAAGTTAATAACGAAATTTCCTTCTATTTGAACTGAACTGACCTTTTTGGAAGAAGTTCTTGCAGATTCTTCTTGCTTCCTATATATCGTAATTTCATTCTACTCAAGCAAATTGGACGAAATAAGACCATAATGCTGCATTATTCGAAAATGTCATTATTTTACTTAACTGGTATTACCCAAACATATTTACAATCCCACAGAAAAAAAATATCCTTTACTCATACCCACAAATGTAATACTAGTGATTTCACAACACACCAGTGGCAATATAATCGTACTTACAGAAGAAGAGCCCGGCTCGGAGTCTTACAACAATAGGCCGGTGTCTGTTTATAAGAGCTGGCGCTATCTTTCGAGGACTCTTCAGCTTATCTGATCTCATTACTCAGATAATGGATGGCGCAACAATCTCTCTACAAAATGGAACTTTCTTACATTCCTACCTTCTCCCGCCACCACTTATTCCTTCGCCTGTTGCTATGTAGACCTATGGAAATGTGACCGTGACGTCATCGTTCTGGAAAACGCTCGCTCCATGGGCGCCCGCAGGATCTTTTCCAGGGGGGGGGGCACATTAACAATTTTCTTGAATATAAAAACCAATATAACGTCAGCAACATTAAATTGTTTACAGAAACTTCCAGTTATAACATATGCTAGATGACTGTCAGTAATTTCAGTTTATGAAATAATCTGGTATGATATTAAACAATTGAACATCAACATCTTTAGAATTCCAGGGGGGGGAGCAAGTGCCCCCCTTGCCCCCCCGTTGCGGGCGCCCATGGCTCGCTCTATCTTAACTATTCTTCTAGATTTTTCCATCGTGCTATATATCCCGGGCTCCACCCCTCACAACGTCTTTGATCGACCTCTCTAACGAGGACAGCTGATCTCCGTTTACGCATCTGCAAATATTTTTGCTCGGCCGGGTGGCTATCATCTTTACTTTTCTACCTCGCCGACCTTAATCTAGCACAGGGCCTCTCAAACACCGAAAATCTCACGCGTGCAAACAGCGGCGCAGAGTTCCTGTGCACAGTGCATCGGTTCCACTCGCCTAAGCTCGGCTCAACTCGGCTCAGATTTGGAGCGCTACGGAGCAAATGAGGAAGAGGGAGGCAGGCGTGAGGAAAGAGAAAGACAGGGCTATTGCTCGAAATTGGGGAGTGGGGGTCTGCACTCTGGTCAAGCAAGCGAAGTCGTCTTTTGCACCCTGAGAGGCCCTGATCTAGCATACAGGCTGACACCGAGTTGGCAGTCGGTCTTCCCACGACCATGTATACCTGTTTCATTCTCGGTGTAGATTTGGTGCTCTCTGAAGACGACATTTTCACAGAACTCTGCACAGCCGACGTCCCAGTCCATAATGTCTCCAGGCTGCTGAACGTTCTACTATATCTACGCAGAGAGGAAGACTTGCCTACTCCTTCCACCATCTTAGATCAACTCTTCGCCGACTCATCTACTCCTCCCGTAGTCAATGAGTCTCAACCCAGGACTACGACTTACCACTTCATCTATTCCCGTCACTACGCCACCCTCCACCCATTATGTCATCATCCCTCCCTCTTTCCTCGTTTCCCACACAATCTAGTCCCCAGCAACTCCCTGTCACACCATCGGATTCAATCACTGCCACCACCTCCATGTTTACACGATACGCCTAGCTGTGTAGCCTAATCTGTGGCCTCGACCCTACCATCTCTGAACAGGACATACTACGTGAACTTCGAAGAGCAGGCGCCCTCGCCCGTCGTGCGTTCCGGATCCAGAACAGCTCCGGCCCTACATTCATGGTTCGCCTCCACCTTCCGACTGCAGACGACGTCCAACAAGTTTTTTTGCTATGTGCTTTACGTCGCACCGACAAAGATAGGTATTATGGCGACGATGGGATAGGGAAGGCCTAGGAGTGGGAAGGAAGCGACCTTGGCCTTAATTAAGGTACAGCCCCAGAATTTGCCTGGTGTGAAAATGGGAAACCACGGAAAACCATCTTCAGGGCTGCCGACAGTGGGATTCGAACCCACTTATCTCCCGGATGCAAGCTCACAGCTGCGCGACTAACCACACGGCCAACTCGCCCGGTACGTCCAACAACTGATCGTCACAGACGCAAATATTTACCGCCATCGTTACCGAGTTGAGCCTTCGCAAACTCTTCGCTCTCCCTCCAATAATGCCTCCCGTTGCCAGCTCCTCCTCCAGTTCCACCCCCTCAACCAGTCTGTCCACCCCTCTCCTACCTAGTTTCTTCCCTCAACCACTTTCGACATTGGATCTCTTTCGATTTGTTACCACCTCACTTTGTAATATCACCGCTACCCTCCATCTTCCTCCTGGCACCCTTCTCTAGATTTCACTCCTCGCGTACATTTTCCATCATTCCCATCCTCATAAGCACATCGTCTACCCACCTCCCTCATCTAACACACCGCACGGTTTTCTTCACTTCTCCCGGCCCGAGAGAGAGCGACACACTCTAGGGGGCCCACCCCACCCTTTGGCCGGGGAATGTAGACTCCGCCGCCGCCCTCACAAGTCAGTCTCGCATCGTTAGAGGGTGGTGGAGCACAAGACATGTGTGCCGTCTTGTTAGTGGCCATTACCATCTTGGCCTAATTTCATCTGACATCTTGGTGAGCAAGAACAATCGTAAAGTTATTTGCACCTTGCCTCGTCTGGCCTCAGTGTTAACGTTTAAAACGCGAATGCCTTTCTTTCCAACTTAAATTTCTTGCAAACGATACTCTGGACAAGAGAACATTAATTGAAATCACCTATATTGCCTGCTTACGATGTCTACTAGTAGTTGTATGTCTCAAGATAACATAGCTACCCGACGAAGAATCTCAGTATCTCTTCATTCCTGATTCGATGTACCCACCTGACCTTTAGTATCGTTCTGTAACACCATATTTCAAAAACTTCTATAATCGTTCTTTCTGAGCTAGTTATCCTCCATGTTTCACTTCCGTACAATGCCACGCTCCACACGAAAGTCTTCAAAAACGACTTTCTAATTCCTATGTCAATGTTCTCAGTGAGAAATTTTCTTTTCCTAAGAAAGTTCTTCCTTGATTGAGCTGGTTTGGATTTTGTGTCCTCCTTATGTCTGCTTTATTTTACTACCCAAGTATGTAATTATAAAAAATGAATTTGAATGGAAATAATCTTTGATAATACAGCTTAGGAAAGTATAATATTAAAATAGATAGTCGAATTTAATAAGCGACAGTTAATACTCGTCCAATAGACAGTATATCGTGGAATGTCTACCAAGGTGTCGAAGTGCTAAAAATAAGTATAGCATTAACGTGTAAACAAGTCCTACGTATAACCTGCAGAGATGGCTACGGATCCTTTAATGGCAGATGTGGCAAATTATTATCACTGGTGTATAGATCCCAAGGGCACGGCAGATGATCAGCGCGACCACCTCAAATTTCACAAGCTCATATGCAGGCTCATAAATGACTTTCTTCTCTCTATGAACGTCGCACGGCTGGGTAGAGCTGACTTCCAAACGGACCTAATTCGAGCCAGGCTTTTAGGTGACGATATCTACCCGCCTATTGCTGCAACTTCTTTATGAGCGACATCTCCCCGTAGTGAAGAGTTTCACAGCGTAAGCAGAAGACAAGACCGCTGACAGCGGTTACCGTCCCCAACAGTACCAGTCATCTTTAGAGTTGGATAGACCCTGATGGTGCCACATCCATTTGTTAGCGGGTGAATATTCCGTGATGAGGATCACACCTTTGCCTTCCTCATAATTAACAACAGAAATCGAACTCTCGACCTCTTAGTTCGTTCGTTCCTAAGCGAGAATTAACAAAGGATTGAGAAGGTCCCGGATGGTGTTAGTTTCAGGTTTTGTAGACATCCTTACTCTCGCAGGACGTGGAATCGAGCTCGCTTGGACATACTTGTTCTGTGACTCGGAGCCAGTGTACCTCGAAGTCTCACCGAAATGTTACCTGTGGCCAAGTTTAGGTGAAAGTAGTTTTGAGAGGCAGGTCGCTCATGGGAGTCAACACGCAAGACCTGCACCATACATTATATATATACATAAGAGTTTTGTCTGTACATTGCTCAGAATTTAAAAAGGATGGTATTTCTGTATCGGTCATGTCCACAGTAACAAGTAAATGCACTTTTAAATTTTCCGTATGTATGTATGTATGTATGTATGTATGTATGTATGTATGTATGTATGTACACGCATCACGAGGAAACGGCTGAAGAGAAATTAATTATAATCGGTATGCAAAGTCGGGAAATAAGTCGCTACAATCTTCGCCTTAAAAATTTTTATTGACGCTGAGAGAAATGGTAGTTTACGGGAAGGCCTAAAATTTAAATCTCAAATATTTATAACTTAAGTTATATAGTATTAAATTTCCGATCATTTATGCTTTAACATTTTTACCGTATCGGCTATGACAGCAGAGATATTCATGAGTTTGGATTTTTGTTGCTAAAGTTCATATAAGCGCGGAGTCACGAGAAAATGGTTAAACAGAATTTAATGAAAATCGGTATGTAAAGTCGGGGAATAAGGAACTACAGTCTACGCCATAAATAATTTCATAAGACGCCCTAATATGACAGGGTCGAAAGAAAACTAAATGTGAAGGCCTGCAATATAGAAAGCTCATGAAATTGATCAACAATAACATTACATTGACCATTGTTTGCTGTGATATGCTTTGTGTCTTCTGTTCTCTCTCATCTCCGATAGATGGGATTACTGCTGCGTACAGAGTTTTTTTTTTTTATTTGCTTTACGTCGCACCGACACAGATAGGTCTTATAGCGACGATGGGATAGGAAAAGACTAGAAGTGGGAAGGAAACGGCCGTGGCCTTAAATAATGGTACAGCCTCAGCATTTGCCTGGTGTGAAAATGGGAAACCACGGAAAACCATCTTCAAGGTTGCTGGCAGTCGGGTTCGATCCCACTATCTCCCGGATGCAAGCTCATAGCTGCGCGCCCCTAACGGCACGGCCAAGTCACCCAGTAGTACTGAGTATAACAGCCTGACTGAACATTGGCGGGAAATAGCTAAGAAGTTAGATAACTTTCTTCTTTAGCATGCCATTCTTCTAGTTCATAAATTTTATGTTACAATTGGTACGTAACACACTGGTTCATCATAGCATTCGAGCTGAGGCACTGATTGGAATGGGCAGTGTGTATATTTAACGGAATAATGGCAGAGGAGCGTTCACGGCTGTCTGCGGCCTGGTCATTCCAACTCTGGAACTTCCGTCTGTTAGATCGGCACCGTAGTACTCTTCGTTAAAATTGAGAAAATGTTCAGTTTTTCATTTGATTGAGTATTTTACATGATAACATTGCTTTTAATCGCTACATTCCTACTGACATTTTTGTAATGACCTATGTTGACTTCAGTTAGGAAAACCACAAAGACAGTTTTTATGAGAATCCCGTAGCGAAGCGAGGGTACATCAGCTAGTCTTTATTATATTTTGAACTACTTTCGGTATGTCGGTTAGAGAATGTATTAATGGCAGTAGGAGAGTTCCTTGTATCTTATCTGACTGTAAATTGCGTATCGTTGGGGAGGGGCAAAATAACTGCGCAAGCAAAAGAGTGATAGCGATGATAATATCTGTGATTGAACCTCTTGAATGTATCAATTTTAGCTCGAAACATATCTCTACTAAGATTTACTTTGGATTGATGCCAATTTCCTCCATGTCTTTTCTTGTTTCTTCTACCCATTTAGTAGTTGCTTTTAATTTGATAATGTTAATCGACTATCGTTCATTCTTCTGAGGTGCCTATAAAACTTCTGTCTCCTCTTACGTATGATGCCTGTGATCTTCTCTGTCTGTCTGTATAGAATTTAATTTCTCCTATTACTCCATATATCATCCTTTCTTTCTTCGTATTCTAAGACCTTTCTCAAGATATTTCTTTCTTTCTTTCTTTCTTTCTTTCTTTCTTTCTTTCTTTCTTTCTTTAGCTCATCCATTTTCCCTTTTGTATATCTGACATTCTGAACTGTAAAGTCCCTCTGGCTTTACAACCGTGGTAAATTGTCTGATCTTTGCCCTGTAAGAAATCGTTACTTTATTGTATTTTTTCTGTACTGATCTACAGGCTAACTCCATCTTTATGGTCTTTCCCTTATTTGCTTCTTTATCAAGCCCATTCGGCTAAATCCATTCACCAATATATTTAAATTGGTCTGACCTCTTGACATTCCCATACTTTGTTTCCAGATGCTTTTCTTTATTATGTCTGTATTCTATGTACCGGTACTCTATCTTTTCATATGAGATCCTGAGTCCTGCTTTCTCTGCGATTTTATGTAATATTTCAAGGATTAATTGGGGTTCTTCTTTATCTCCTGCTAACAATGGCATGTTATAAGCGAATGCTAAGTAATCCACCAACACATCTTGCTTCCTTGTGCCTAAATAGATTCATTCTATCCCTTGTTCTGTTATGGTATTATTATTAAATCTATGGTGAACAGCATGTGAATGTGAGTCCGTGTAGATAGGTCGATATATAGTGGAAAAGTGAATAGAGTGCGACGAAGTGTTGCATGCCTAGTTGGTTTGCTTAACTGGAGGTGGGACTGCTTCGCAAACAACTGAAAATCAGCCGGGAACCCGTATTGTCGACAGTAGAGAACTACTAGAGAGACAGAACGCCTGCGACTCCCGCGAAGACTGGTAGACAGAATGGTCTCCGAAAAAACAAATACAACCCAGTGCAGTAGCTGTAGCAGGAATGTAAATAACAACGAAGACGCGATAGAATGTGAATATTGCCGTAGTTGGCAACATTTTGAATGTTCGAGTCTTACAAAGGGAGAATTCGACGTTATGAAAAGAAAGAACTGCAAGTGCAAGCTCACGTGGCTATGCTCGAAACGCTAAACTCAACTCCTGAAAATAACAGATATGGAAAAAAGGGTGACAAAGAGGCTAGCAACTCAGATGAAAACCATCATAGAGACCTTGGTGCAAAGCATACAGGAAACTATAAAGGCAGGAGCTAAGTCAGCATCAGCACAGCCTATAGACTCGCCACCGAAAAATCCACGCGCTCGAAATCCACCGAATCAGTACTCGGAGGAAGGGCAAGAACACGAGGAAAAGAGAACCCCAAACACGACCGACCGAGAACTAACCATTCCTCTGCTTCAACGCTCACCTGAAGACTCTTTTTGTGGGACAACAAATGTCAAACGGACAAACGGAGAGACAAGACAAAGGATAGTTGGCTCAAAGGACAATACCAGGATGAAGGCAGCACCACGCAGAGCTTGGTTATATGTGGGGAGACTTCACGAAGAAACAAAGCAGAATACATCATCGCACATCTCCAAGAAAGGGGTATCACAGAGAACATCATGTGTGAAATAGAAACTACAGGAAGGACGAAACAATGCTTTTAAAGTCAGTTTCAACTTCGACGATCTAGAGAAATCTAAGGACCCACTCTTCTGGCCACGAAACGTGATAGTACGACCCTACCGCTTTCCAAGACAAGAACCCGGACTCATAGCAACCACAGGAACAAGTAAAAAAAACCTATGACTACCGAACGCCAGTTCACAACAAGAAGACCAAAATAATCCAAGCACTAATGAACTGAGAGGCACGACTAATACTGTTAAATTACAGACACTGCTATGGGACATCGAGGGAATCACAAATGCACTAGAGCTCGCTTGGAACCACCCACTACAACGATACGATATTATTATACTTACCGAATCCAACCTCACAAAACACTGGAAAACACAGAATTTCTACTTCCTCCACAGGGTGACAAGGGCAGGCCCAAACGCGGCATTTTATGCCTCATCGAACTAGCCCTTTCCCCATTCACGTAACCATATGAAGTTGCTACTAACGAACAGGTTCTCGATATTGTGCACATACTTCCAACCAGATCTGACAGAAGTGGACATTATAGACGAACTGGGCACCGCAATGACGACAGCACCCACCACGAACCCAATACTGACAGCTGGAGACTTCAACTGCCTCATTGACGTCCTGTGTACGAAAATAAATGCACTTCTTTATACCTAGAGGAAGACGGCCTATCCCTAATGAACAGACGTGAGGAGAAGACATACCAGCACCATACATCTCCTCTTCATAAGCAACGACATAAGAGCATCGCATCAAGCTATCCAACGTTGTAGCAAGAAAACACCTTCCATTAGAAACTATCCTCTTGGTTAACACTGATGCAGGCAGTCAAAACAGCTCCAGAACACTTATATCAAGGAAACTAGAATGGAAAAATTACGCAGCATAGACAAGGAAGGAATAATGAATATTATCAAATCTGGAAACATAGACACTGCAATAACACTGATCGAGAACCACATCAAGGACGTCACCCCAAACATTCCTCAAAAGAGGAAGGGCACTACAGGAGTATGCCGAGAAAAGAAGATACTATAAGGAGGCAGTGAAAAGAACAAAGGAAAACTATCAACAACTGAAAGAAGCTCGATTAGACCAAGAGCCCGTTCTCAGCCCTGAATCCCAGGCGACCCAAAACTCCCGAAGGACATCCCGATGAAAACGTGGATTCATCACCTTAATACAAGGCTGCAAGCGCGAGACACCAGACCTACCCATCACAACGACCCTTCCCAAACGGCAGTACCGATCAACAGCTACAAAGAATAGAAAGCATGTGGTCTGGACAATATTCACCATGAGCATCTGAAAGAAGCAGTCCCACTGTTGAAAGAACTATGGACAGAACTCATGAACGAATGCCTACTTCAAGGCCGCATACCGTCAAATTGGAGAAAATCAACTTTGAAGATGCTATACAAAGGAAAGGGTAATACAGGAGACCCGAATTCTTACCGAGGTATTGTTTTAGAAAACACCATTTTCAAGATCTTCACGAAGATACTCAATGAACTAGTTGACAATACCGAGCTCGATAGCTGCAGTCGCTTAAGTGCGGCCAGTATCCAGTAATCGGGAGATAGTGGGTTCAAGCCCCACTGTCGGCAGCTCTGAAGATGGTTTTCCGTGGTTTCCCATTTTCACACCAGGCAAATTCCGGGGCTGTACTTTAATTAAGGCCACGGCCGCTTCCTTCCACTTCCTAGGTCTTTCCTATCCCATCATCGCCATAAGACATATCTGTGTCGGTGCGACGTAAAGCAAATAGAAATAAAAGTTGACAATAAGGTCCCTGAAGAGCAGTTCGGCTGCCGGAAAGGAAGAAACACTCTACAAACCATCAAGTGCCTACTAACCGATGTAGAAGACGCGCTGAGACTACGTCGACTACACAAAGGCGTTTGACCTAGTGAACAGAAGTGGTTTAATCAGGAAGCTTAAAACATGATCGGAAAGGAGCACTACCTTTCGAGGATAATAAAGAACATCCTTCACAAGAATAGCCTGCAACATAGACGACGACAGTATAGTTCAATCGGAACCAATAGAGCGAACAAGTGGTGTACTTCAGGGAGCCCGCTACTGTTCAGCATCGCTACAGCCGATCTCATAGAAGCCATTCACCTCGAGGGAGTGAAGACATACATCTATGCGGGCGATATGGTTGTGGCATCACCATCAAAGGAAATCCTACAATCGTCCATTGATAAACTTGCCACATGGGATGAGCAAAACGAGATGACGATAAAGTGCACCAAGACAGTAGTGCTGGCATTCCGTAAAAGTGGGAAGCTTCTACAAATGATCACATACTAATGGAAGGTAAACCGCTGCCTATCGTAAATCATTTCAACTAACTAGGAGTAATACGACAAACGCAAGGGAACATCTTCACACGACATGTCAGGGAAAGAACAACATGCGCCATAGAAGCCATGCAGGACTTCATGCAATTGGGAAACCTTATCCATTCGAACCGCAATGAAACTATTCAGAACAAAAATAACCCCAATAGTGACATATGGCACCCAGATAACTTGGGATCATCTATATATATATATATATATATATATATATATATATATAAAATAGGAGTTTTGTCTGTACATTGCTCAGAATTTGAAAAGAATGGTATTTCTGTATCGGTCACATCCATACTAACAAGAAAATACCCTTTTTACTTTTCCGTAATTTATGTGTGGCTGTATGTATGTACACGCGTCACTAGAAAACGGTTGAAGAGAATTTGATGAAAATTGGTATGTCAAGTCGGGGGATGAGCCACTACAATATGGGCTATAAATCACTTTATTCACGTTGAGTGAAATTGTAGTTTAGAGGAAGGCCTAAAATGTAATTCTCAAATATTTATATTATTAGTGGTCTATCGATAAATTCTACATATCTAAAGTTACATAGAATTAAACACCCGATCATTTATGTCATACATTGTTACCGTACCGACTTTGATAACACATATTTTCATGAATTTGTATTTTTGTTGCCAAGTCCATATCAACGCCGAGCCACGAGAAAATTGGTTAACAGAATTAAATGAAAGTCGGTATATAGAGTCGGGGAATAAGAAACTACATTCTAGGTTATCAACAATTTTATTCGCCCTGGATGAAATTGTAGTTTAGGGGAAGGCGCCTAAAATTTAATTTTTAAATACCTACTGTTTGTTATTGGTCCTATCGAAAAGTACAGCGTATCAAAAGTTATAAAGAACACAATTTCCGACCAGTTATGTTTTATTCAATTTTACCGTACCGACTATGATAAGAGTGGCATTTCAGAGTCGGAAGAAAACTATATGTGAAGGCCTTCAATATTGATAGCGCATAACATTGATCAACAATAACATTACATTGACCAATGTTTGTGGTGATGTTCCTTGTCTCTTATGCTGCCACTCAACTCCGATAGATGGGATTACTGCTGCCTACCGAGTATAACAGCCTGACTGAATATTGGCAGGAAATAGCTGGGGAGTTAGAAAACTTTCTTCTTTAGCACGTCATTCCTCTGCTTCATACATTTTCTTATACCGTACTACTGGTACGTAACTCACTGGTTCATCATAGTATTCCAACTATTCGATCCCTACTCTGACGCGCTGTTTTGAATGAGCAGCGTGCACTCTTAAGGCAGAGGCTCACGTAGTAGTAGTAGTAGTAGTAGTAGTAGTAGTAGTAGTAGTAGTAGTAGTAGTAGTAGTAGTAGTAGTAGTAATAGTAGTAGTAGTATTAGTAGTATGACCTGGTCTAGAATTACAATTTAGGCATATTCAAAATGATAGCACCACAGTTCAGTAAATAACTTAAAATTCAACCCTGAAAAGAGCCGTTTCTTAAAAAGAGCTTCTTCCTCTTCACTTTATTAAATTCTGCATTCATTTTATTCAAAATTAGCAGTGAAGAGGGGGGTTTCTTTTCTGGCTTAGAGGAAAAAATTGCCTCCAACTTAGATTTTTTCACCGTCAGTGTAGTGAATTGAGATTTTACGACTCATCGGGTACTCCTAGGAAACAGATCAGTAAAAGGGCATAGTTTTTGCCTGGGACTCTCCACTATTCGACACCTTCCCCCCTCCGAAAAAACTAAGAATGTTTACGGATCACGGCTGTCTGCGGCCTGGTCATTCCAGCTCTCGAACTTTGGACTGTTAGATCATCAGCGTAGTACTGTTCGTTAAAAGTGAGAGAATGTGTTGTTTTTCATTTGAACGAGTATTTCATATGAAATCATTGATTTTACTCGCGTCATTTCTACTGACGTCCTTGTAATGACCTATGTTCATTTCAGTTGGGAAAACCACTAAGACAGCTGTTTTTCTGAGGATTTAAAAAGGCAGTTGGAGAGTGAGTGTCTGATGGTAGGCAAGCGGGCCTACCATTACAATGAAAATTCCTTAACCCAGTCTTCATATGAGAAGAGACGTTTTGTGACTTCTCCTTCGCGTTTCCAGGATAACGTTAAGAGCTATGCAATTTAATACAGTCTTGCTCACAACGTGTACACAACCTAACCTACAACTCTGAATACAATGTAGAATTCTGTAGCGAAGCACGGGTACATAAGCTAGTCTAATACAAAACAACCTTAGAGAATTAGAAAAAGTTAAGTCTACCTTCCTAAAGACATTCTTTACAGAAGAACTCGCGACCATCTAAAACGCAACACGAGATGCTGATCCAAGAACTGAACAGCAAGCAAAGTGAAATATGGTCCGACTAGGCTCTTATGTCAACAGACTGGATGAATGCCAACTTTGGCCTACGACACACGATCAACCGCTTTGCAGTCCACGGTTTCCACTTCAAGATGTGTACAAGAAATGGATATCACGAACCAGACTACCAGTGCGCTTGCGCTCCGTGTGGCAGTGCTACACCACGCTATCTCTCGCGCCCAGAGGAAAGTATAGCTGGTACACTTCTGCTCCGAATAACTGTAAAGTAAAGGACTCGCCAAACGTATAGGAAATGTATATATAGACACTGTGGTGGATAAGATATATCAGATATTCCAATATCTGTACTATTTATTCGCTATGGCTATTAACTCCTGTAAATAAATTATTATTATTATTATTATTATTATTATTATTATTATTATTATTATTATTATTATTATTATTATTATTAAATGTCGTATCTGGATAACTAGATACGATAGAGACGTGTGCCTACTGCTGGAGTTGGAGCGGCAAAGTAAAGACGATTTTATTTAATGATTTTTCATGCCATTAAGAGCTGAGATAGAAATGCCTCGGTGTTATTTCCCCGTCTGTGGTTCTCTTCCAGGTAATCTTAGGTCTGCCTTGCTTGCCCTCTACCTTGTGGATTTTAGCTCAATGCCTGCCTTGTGCTCTTCTCAGGGTGTGCCCAATCCATCTCCATTTTCTTCTCATTATCTTTTGCTGTACGGCACTTTGACTTGTGGTCTCCCAAAGGTCTTTGTGTGAGATGGTTTTTGGCCACCATGTTTTCATAATGTACCTCAAACAACGATTTATAAAAGTCTGTAATCTTGTGGTCATTTTCCAGGTCTCACTCCCATACAGTAACACAGAGTTAACATTTGAGTTAAATATCCTTAGCTTCGTTTTTTATGCGAATGCGAGATAACTTTATTTATTTATTTATTTATTTATTTATTTATTTATTTATTTATTTATTTATTTATTTATTTATTTATTTATTTATTTATTTATTTATTTATTTATTTATTTATTTATTTATTTATTTATTTATTGTGAACATAACAGGCCATGAATCCCAATTACAATATTCACGACAATATTGTTACTTAGACTTTAAAATTACAAAAATAAAATACAAAAAAACAATATATAGCTAGAATAATCTTGAAATTTAATTCCAGAGACACATAAGTCACATTACTAGAAAAAAATTCATGCAAGATGATATAACTAATATTAAATTTCAGCACTAATTTATTCTAACTAGCATTAATGTAATACTTAAAAACAATTATTTTAACAGGATTTTCACTTGGAATGAATACATTTAAAAATATGGTTTACAACATTTATACTAGTTTATACTAGTTTTCCTTTTTAAATTTCTTCATATTCTCTTAAATTATATTCAGGAGTACAGTGTTACGTGACGAAGTGAATGTAGCTTCGGTCATACTAAAAATGTCAACATAGGGATGGATATTATTGTATAGTCGCATTGCTCTGTTAATTGGGGAGTTCTTATGTATTTCAGTCTTAGCCTTTGTTGGAAAGAAGATATTTCTAGGACGACTTAGTTTATGTGGCGCATAGAGATTATTGACTTCAATATATATGAGTCATCAATTATATCATTAATTCTTTTATACAGGGAATTCAAATATTTGCAACTTCTTCTGTGGCGAAAGCTATTTAATCCAGAAATGGTTCATTCATTAGACTCAAATACCCGAGTCATACAAAACCAAGCACAGATAAACATCATAGCGAATTTCTGTATGAGTACAAGTCATGTCGTGATGTATCGCTGCGCACCACAGCATCAAAATATTCAGTAACAACTACTGTACAGTACAACAACATTAGAACACACACAAACAAATAAATAGATGACTTCTCTTCAACGGTGACAAGCTGTCGGCGATTCACAGCGTAACGGATTGCGCGTTGCATGCACCAGAGCAACTCAGAAGGAAAATGAAAGAAGGCAACAAGGCGGTGGCTGTTCCTGCCATTGTGCTTCCTCCCTGCGAATGTATTTATGAAATAGAGAATATTAAGTAGTTATCTTAATAACTCACAATAAAAAATGTCTCATCATTGTTCTTTCTTTCATAATAGAATATAAAGTACATTATAACATTTCTTAATCACGAAGAATTATGGGTGTTCACTCTTTGTTGGTCCATAAGTTCAATACTGTTTTCTTAACGTGCAATGATCTTATAGCGATGTTAATGTGAAGTGGAAATGTCACGGAAGCACTGAACCCAATCATCGCTCTGGTTGGCCTAAGAAATTAACTGTAAAGCTACTGTATCATCGCCCTCTACTATGACTGCGCTAATACGCCTTCTCATTCGCCCAGTCATACATGTAAACGAGCGAACACGGCGTAGTTACCAGTTCAGGTGCCTGGAGTGCTGAGAAGCTAGCATTAGTCTGCTTGACGAGACATTCTCGGTGATCATTGCTAAGAGTGCTGGTGTAATTTAAGCCTGGGTTTACCTTATTTGGTTTGTTTCTTTGGTCATGAACTGTTTTAATGTTTATGTTCATAATATGTTTTACTGCTGTGTAGGCCTACCTTTATTTAAGACGAAAAGCAGATCGGAGAATTGGGTTTCGTTTCATGAAATTCCGTTCAACGAACAACAACAAAGAATGGCTAAATGTTATTTCAAGCAAGGATTTCTCGCCGAATTTCAATTCGAGATCGTGGAAACCACATGTTCGCCACACCAAGTAAATCCAAACTTTCACGCTGCGTAGGAAATATAATCTGTGGTACTGGAATAACGCCGTTAGTAAAGGAGGGTCTCTTAGCAGAAAGTCAGCGTCTAAATGAAGCAGATAGGTTATTGGAAGTCCATCGAACAGCAGATGTTATAGGCTATGACAAGAAACTGGACACCTTCTTTGAACACAAAGACGCTTCATTCCATAATTGAGTGAATAAAAATTACTCAACATGACTGTCATGTAAACGAAAGTAGAAATCCAATTACCCTTGTCAATACCATTTTCCGGTATTTTTAATTTCTGGTGTGACTACAAAATATAGGCCAGCAGCAGCATTTCTCTTCTCTAGGAGGCTTTCAGGTGGAGAGCTACATACGTTAACACTCACAACAGTAAAGGAAGTCGAAGATTGCGTTTTTCTTTCATGTTGCGTATTGTGAGTGATAATCATAAGACTTTCATCTTCAAAATACATTAAATCGAATATCTGTCATCCCGCTGATAGTGATAGGCCTCTTTTTCTTGCGTTTGGACCTGCCTTCGAACAGAATACACCCTTACCTTACCTTACCTTACCAAGGTACGTAGATTACAAAGTAGGGATCACGGGAGAGTTGCGCAGTAGCAAAGCAGAGCTGTGACGTCACGCAGGACCCTCGCGTTGAAGCTCCCCTGAGGGTGGCGTGCACCATCTTGGAGTAAATTACTACGGAGGTAGCGTTTACTAAAGAAGTCCATACTACAGAAGTAAATTACTACGGGAGTTATTTACTCCGGAAGTAACGTCGGAGAGTTGAAGTACAATTTACTCTTTTAGTTACTACTACAGAAATAGTGTTCGTTACTCGCGGAGTAGTGCTGTATTCGTGTATCTTCTTCAAAGAAATCTAAATAGATAAGGTTATATGAGATAGTAAACAGTGAAAAAAACGTAAGCGAAAAAGATAAATGCTTGTTAATAGAGATAATGATGATCTATGCAAAGGATATAAGGTGTAAGAAACACAACATAAAGATGCTGGATAAGAAAAGAAATTCATGGAAAGTCGTGACGGAAGAATTCAATGCTTCGAGTAACGGAAAACGCAGTGAAAAGCAAGTTAAGATTCTGTAGAAGGACTTAAAAGCGAAGACGAAAGCAAAGCAGAATGTCATGGACACGCAGGAAAAAATTAAAACTGATGGTGGTTTCTTCATACAGATGGCCTACATCCACAGCGAAATTTTCCCATTTTCACACCAGGCAAATGCTGGGTCTGTAGGCCCTACCCTAAGGCCACGTCCGCTTCCCAATCCCTAGGCCTTTCCTGCCCTATCGTTGTCATAAGACCTATCTGTGCCGGTGCGACGTTAAGCAAATTGAAAAAAAAATACCTTTTCCGATTTCTGAAAAGTTCACCGTTGTCACCGAGAGGGCAATAAATTGGAATATGCGCGCAGTCACAGTCAATTGCACCCACGATGTGTGGAAACCTGTCAACGTGAAGAATATCCTTTTATTTTCCGAACTATCATCATCATTTCCAGGCGTACCTCGCTCTTTGCCTCAACTAGTGCTTTAACCACGCGATGAAAGATACCGCTAGCAGTTGTGCGGTAAACGATAATTAGATCACCGGCAACTGTACTGAAATTTTCCGGTACGAAACACTCGTGGGGCATACAGCAACTGTAATTTGAGAGATATAACAAAATTAAGACAAGAATTCAGCTGTAAGTGATTTCCAAGTAGATTTAGAAGGAAAGTAAAGGATTCCTTCCTAAGACCAAAAACGTTCCTGAAACTCGCCGTGTTCACATTACACGTCTCTCGCCTTTCACGCACTGTAGGCCTACGCACTATTATATTTCCTATCGTTTACTGCGCCGAGATCGTCAATATAATCTAAGTAATCCATAAACACGTTTGAAACTTCTTTCCTCTCATATACGGCACGATATTATCATTAGTCAACAAGTCTAAACTTAGCTTACTCCATGCACGACGTGAGAGTAAATTCTAACCTATATTCGTACGTTATTTACTTCTTTAGTAATAGGCCACTACAAGATAGTGCTCTTCAACATTTTACTCTTGTAGTAATTTAGTCCAGGAGTATCTGAAGGGACTAAAATACTTCGGAAGTAATTTACTCTCGTATGGAAGTCGCCGAATGCTGACTTCAAGAGCACTTTTCTACGGAAGTAGAACTTACTCTTGGTTGGTGCACGGCACCCTGAATGAGGTAGTTTGAATAAGAATCGCTGTGCACGCAAAAGCTGGAGCTAATAATACACGATAGTAACATTTCTCCGCGGTGCATAAGAAACCGCGTGTGTTTATTTTATGTGATAAAACGTAAAAAGCAGCAACAGTATACACTTTTCAGTCTATGGTTTGTTGTGCCATTGCAGGCTGCAGAAATCATAGCAGGAACGAAACATATACGTTCATGTATTCCCTAAAGTCAATGACTTCAATAAATGGTGGCAGTAAGAAGTAATCAAGACTTTATTGAAAGCTATCTTTCTCAGCTTCGAGGGTTCGGAAGATTTTATGACCATCCTCTTCCTACAGTTGTGACGCAAAGGGTGAAATCATTGCTTCTCAGCCTCAGTGCTTCCTAGGCGATAAGAAATTCCAACTGTCTCCGGAAGATTATGAAAGATTACGTTCAAATATGTTTTATGCTACTGATGAAGTCGATCGAAACTCGAATATCGTGTGCCAGACTAAGGCCAGCGCTGAGCCCACAACATCCTATTCTTTACCGGAGGGTGAGCAAGGGTTCGTTAAAGCCTTTGAAGAGCTTCGGAACAGCTCGAGGGCAGTCACGAAAGCAAGGATCGTGATGAGCTGCTTGGAGACTTCACTGGCTACATAGCTTTTAGGGTAAAGAAGAGGAGCCACAATATGGAAAGCGATTATGGAGAGAGAACAGGTCAACCTACAAGGGATGGAAATAAGACTTCAAAGACGTCTAGAAACAATTTGATGCAGCCTACAATGAGACGGTACATCACGGTACTGCAGATGGAAAAATAGTCCAAATTTTACCACGGGAAAGAACAGAAAGAGCTTTCTAACATCATCACAAACCTTATGGATACCCTGAAGAAGAAATTCTCCGAAATTTATGAGTTTGCAAGCTGCTTCGTAAGAAGGCGTTCTTTTATTCGAATGAACGCTTTAAAAAATTAGATATTCAAGAGACCAGGTTTTAGTTAATACAATACCGATAAAAAAAGATGAAAAGCAAAGAAATTCCACTGATGCTATAGATACGTGTGTTTGATAATACCGGTACCTTTTTAAGAAATATCAGCATTATGCTTTGTGTATAACACACCTGTTAAATTCTTCGTAACAATGGAGATACTTCTTGCAGTCATCAAGCTTTAATGTTCGAGTCTATAACAATTAGAGCCCCCTTGTTATTGTTATCATAGTTATTGATAACATAAAGATATGGAATGGCCATTCCACTGCGATCACAGTCTTTGCATTATTACAACCTTTCGTACAGATCGAAATACTTCAGGAACGCTTCTTGATTCACACTGTATTTAATCTCCTACTATTACTCTAATGCAATAGTGAAGTGGAATACCTTTTCTGAGGTGATGTTAAAATATCAATGAAGTTCTTTTATCTCTAAGTTGTGGCTAAAACAGAATAGCTCACGGCTATGTATTACACCATACAGAAGACAAGGCACTGAGGGTTCTCGATGACGTCACCGACGGCCGCGCGTGGTGGAGAGACCTGCGCGTGATCCCTACTCTAACTACTTTGGGGTTACTCGACAGTAATAGTTTTCTAGCATTTGCTGTTTGTGTTGTTGACAGCGTATATAGTTTCTTAATATTGTTTGTAACAAGGGAGATTCTTCTTGCAGTCATGACGTTGTAGTTGATTACAGATGAGATTGTGTTGCCCGTTATCATCTGTGCCCATCATACATTGACGTGCTGTCATTAAACGATATGGTATCTGTGGCTGTCGCAATACACTCCACATTGTAGAGCTCGTAAACACGGCTCGCTTGAGAGCTCATAGCGGCAGTCATATTTTTGGTGAAAAAGAGCTGTTTCAAAGAGGGAATTCAAGGGTTTAGGACATTTTTGGTCCATTCGCGTTACGTGGTTTGAAAATAATCATGTTGGGGCGAAAAGCATGATGAAATTACAACGGGAGTAATACCAAAGCGGCGTTGACTGGACACTTCTTGTTGGTTAATTATAAACATAATTTATATTACATTTACCGGTACTCTTAATGATGCCTAATTATCTAGGAGGCCGAGACCACCTACTTTCAACTAGGTAACTTCAAATACTTTAATATTAAAGTACCTATTTGGTATGTCCGCCTCTGTGGTGTAGTGGTTAGCTGCCACCCCCGGAGGCCCGGGTTCGATTCCCGGCTCTGCCACGAAATTTGAAAAGTGGTACGAGGGCTGGAACGGGGTCCACTCAGCCTCGGGAGGTCAAATGAGTAGAGGTGGGTTCGATTCCCACCTCAGCCATCCTGGAAGTGGTTTTCCGTGGTTTCCCACTTCTCCTCCAGACGAATGCCGGGATGGTACCTAACTTAAGGCCACGACCGCTTCCTTCCCTCTTCCTTGCCTATCCCTTCCAATCTTCCCATCCCTCCACAAGGCCCCTGTTCAGCATAGCAGGTGAGGCCGCCTGGGCGAGGTACTGGTCATACTCCCCAGTTGTATCCCCGACCAAGAGTCTGAAGCTCCAGGGCACTGCCCTTGAGGCGGTAGAGGTGGGATCCCTCGCTAAGTCCGAGGGAAAACCCAAACCTGGAGGGTAAACAGATGATGATGATGATGACCTATTTCGTAACTTGTTCATGACCGGAAATTCACTGACAAGTGGGTGCTGACCGGACACGACATAGTTTCCATAGGTACTCATACTATAGTACCTAGGTTATATGAAGGTGCCCCCTCAAATATGGACGTCCCCGAGCGATTCGGCTAGATATTGAGACATTCTCGAGAAAAACTACAGACATGTTTAAGTAAAAAAAAAAAAAAAAAAAAAAAAAGGAAGAGAGACTTTAATTCTGTGTTTTTCTTTTCTTAACTCAATGCCCTCTTACCAGACCAACGCCGTCTGCTGCGATTATAGCCCCTCGCGACTTCAGCCGGAGCCGTGTACACGGCGTGCCTCAGGCTATGAATCCCGCTATTCTGCCCCCCAAAAAAGAGTGATAATGACATACAAAAATTGCATACACACTACAACTACTAAACTGTACATAAAAGCACATTAAAGGAAAGAAAAATGAACTTATATAAAATAATGCGGAATAAAGCAATTTGTAAATTAAAAAATTAGCACGAAACTTAGTAACACACGGAATGAAATAACAAAACAGAATTCATGTATTTACACTCAACTTAATCCGTCCAATCCGCCTCCGTAGTGTAATGGTTAGTGTTATTAGGTGCCGTCCTCGGGGGCCCGGGTTCAATTCCCGGTACTGCCAGAAATTTAAGAATGTCAGCAGGGTTGGTATGTGGTTGAAATGGTACATGCAGCTCACCTCCAATGGGGGTGTGCTTGAAAAAGAGCTGCAACATGAGTTCACTTTTCCCAGCCAGGTCAGGGATTTTTACCTGGATCTAAGGGCTGAATACAAATGAGGAGCTATTCGAGATAGCGGCCCCGGCCTAGAAAGCCAAGAATAACCGCCGTGTGGATTCGTCGTGATGACCACACAACATCTCGTAATCTGCAGGCCTTCGGACTGAGCAGCGGTCGCTTGGTAGACCAAGGCCCTTCAAGGGCTGTAGTGCCATGGGGTTTGGTTTGGAACTAAATAATAATACTTTATTTACTCGTGTCAGAAGCTATACAAATTTTAACGTTATATAAGTGTGCAAAATAATAAAATATTACAAAATAATACAAGTAATTCCATGTTGGAGGGGAAAAAAATTAAATAACCTTTGCCCAGAATCGGGCAACAGCAACGGCATTTTCTTCAGCCTTCATTTACTCTCGAGAGTCACGTTGTGTTGACAAGGCTGTCCCTCATCTCCAGGTTTGGCATATTATAGACCACGTTAATTCATCTGTTTCTGGGCTTTGTACTCCGCCATCCTTTCATTCTGCAATCTCCTCCTTTCTTCTGTCCATGACAAGAGATCTAACTTTTCCTTGAAACCTCTTCGCGGCCTTGATCCTCCACTTGTAAGCATCCCTGTTGCTGATTTCCGTTCCTTGTATTCCCATTTCTTCCGGGTCCTTCTTCACCTCCTCATACCAGGGCACTGTAGTTTTCCTGATCTCAAAAATCTTATTACCTGATTGGTCAGTCTTCCCGGGTTCATTCTGTAGATATGTTTCTCCTCTTCCGGATGGTATCTGAGATCTTTTCCGATTGAGATATCATTCTTGGTTTCCTTTCTTTCTATACGATCCATCCTCTGTTCTTTGGGGCCCCAGTATTTTTCTCTCCACTATTTCCAAATTCTTGACCAATCCTGGTTCCAAGTTCTTGCTGCATATAATGCCTCCGCGCAGATCAATGTCTGGTAGTGTCTCAGTTTTGCATTGATCGAGATATTCTTGTTGTAAGTGTTCATAGTCGTTGATTCTCATTAACAGTGCCTGTACACCCATGGTATCCCCTGCCTGTCGTAAGAGATGACTAAAAGGGGCCCCAGGGGCTCTGAACTTTGGAGCGTGGTTTGGCCACCACGTGGCCCTTGCCTGAGTCCTGGTATTGCTTCCACTTCGACCTTCCTTAGTTAACTCTTATTCTCTTCCAACCCCGACGCTATTAGGTTTGCGAGGGCTAGGGAGTCTTTCATTTTCACGCCCTTCGTGACCCTTGTATTACTTTGGCCGATACCTTCATTTTTGAAGTGTCGGATCTCTTCCATTTTTCCCTCTGGTTAGTGTTACAGTAGAATTCCATTAGTCCGGCATGCAACAGTCCGGAACGCCCGATGGTCCGGCACCAATCCAGGATTGTTTTTACGTTTGTGACAGTTAAAGCGCACGGCGCGGTTCGAAACCACAAGGAAGTGTCCACTACGCGTCTGCTATTGTTAGACAATCGGCACTGTTGGCCGTCACCACATACAGGTTCAGTTCATTGTTTTGATTGCGAGCACTTTTCGCTGCAGTATTTTTTCTTGCGATCTAGGATCCATATTACAGTAGTGTAGTGAACACACATATCATAGTGCCCTGTGGAAGTTTTCTTGGTATTTAAGCAGTGACAATGTTCTCGAAACCGAAACCTTCTTCAAGTTCCAAATCAGGAGAGAAACGTAAGCATGTAACTCTGACCATCAACCAGAAACTGGAAATCATCAAACACCTAGAGAAAGTTGAGAATAGAAATATTTTGTTGAATGAATTTAATATTGGCTCGTCAACCATATACGGCATAAAAAAGTCAAAAAGATTTTACTGCAAAAAACCGCCGTGTTACAGCTGTTTTCGCTGTAAGCCTTAACCTATATCGTAGTAATAGGTACCGCCCGATAGTCCGGCATTTTCGATAATCCGGCACCGGGCCGGTCCCGAACTATCGGATTTCTACTGTATATAGAGGATGGTTGCCCAGTTGTACTTCCTCTTAAAACAATAATCACCACCACCACAGTGCCTCTCTTTCTGACAGGTTATTCTCTATCCACTCCCCCAGATATTTGAATTTCTCCACTTTCTGAATCCTTTCTCTCTCAACTGTCATCCATCTGGGTGCTGCTTTGATGTTGGTCATGAACTGTATCTTCTAGAAGGAGATCCGTAGGCCTGTCTTACTTGCTTCTTCCCGGAGTTGGCAGTTTGGTTCTGTGCCTCCCTTATTGACTGACAGAACTACAATGTCATCCGGAAAGGCTAAACAGTCAACTCCAATTCCTTTGTTCTTGCATCCCATTCGTATACCACCTATTCCTTGCATTTTGCAGCGCCACTCTCTAAATCACTTTGTCAAGAATAGAAGGGAAGATAGTCCATCTCCCTGTCTGCATCCCAAAAGATTCTGATAGGACCCCTCTGAACTTGACTTTGGATGTTACGCCAGTCACCGTCTTTGTAAAGAGATCTGTCGTCTTTCTACCCAGACCCATTTCTTCTAGGATATGAAACATTGTTTCCCTGTCTATGGAAAGGTAGGCTGTTTTGAAGTCCACAAACGTGAGCACAAATCTCTTATTTCTCTGTTTCTGGCATACAATGATCTTAACGTACTTCATTATAAACTGTTCTACCTTTCACCATTCAGTCTGCAAGCCTCCTCCTCCACAATCCTCAGCCATCAATGATCTGCATTTAGGGCAGTTGCCCAGGTGTTAAGTCTTTTCTTAAATAATTGCAAAGAATTTGGATCTCTTACCTTGCATGATCGAGTCCAGTATTTTCCCAGGTCTTCGTCGATTCACCTCACATGACCCCACCATCCAAGCCACTTTACACATGCTTTTAGTCTTTTATCTCCTCATTCCCAGTACATTCCTGCTATTATTTCCTCCAGTTTAAACCAGTGTTCATTCTCCTTACTTTCATGTCTCAAGTGCATTTATGTTGTGATTTTAATCTTGATAATGTTGTTGTTTAAAGGGGCCTAACATCTAGATCATCGGCCCCTAATGGTATGAGATGAGACGAAATGTAATGACAATTTAAAAGTCCAAAATTCATCCACTGACCAGAATTCAAAACGTGATGATGAAGAATGAATCAGGGGATCTAACTCACAATACTGAAAATTAAAAATAATTTCAAAATCGATCCACTGACTAGGGAGCGGTGATAAGGGAACAGGGAACTGGAAATCAAGTAGGGATGACATAAAATTGTTAGTGTTGAACTGTAGAAGTATTGTAAGGAAAGGAATAGAATTAAGTAATTTAATAGATATATATTTACCAGATATTGTAATAGGAGTTGAATCATGGCTGAGAAATGATATAATGGATGCAGAAATTTTCTCACGGCACTGGAGTGTGTATCGTAGAGATAGGATAGGAAGGGTGGGAGGGGGAGTGTTCATTCTGGTGAAAGAAGAATTTGTAAGCTACGAAAAAGTTAAAGATGAGACACATGAAATTCTAGGTGTAAGGCTCATTTCTAAAGATAATAGGCAACTTGATATATTTGGAGAGTACAGATCGGGAAAGGGTAGCACTGACGCAGATTCAGAATTATTTGATAGGATAGTCAGCTATGTGGGAAACGACATGGAAAGAAATGTGATTGTAGCGGGAGATCTGAATTTGCCAGATGTCAATTGGGAAGGAAATGCGAACGACAGGAAGCATGACCAACAAATGGCAAATAAGTTAATATGGGAAGGACAGCTGATTCAGAAAGTGATGGAACCAACCAGAGGGAAAAATATCCTGGATGTGGTGCTGATAAAACCAGATGAGCTCTATAGGAAAACTGAAGTAATAGATGGTATTAGTTATCATGAAGCTGTTTTTGTGGTAGTTAAAAATAAATGTGATAGAAAGGAAGGTCTTAAAAGTAGGACTGTTAGGCAGTACCATATGGCTGATAAAGCAGGCATGAGGCAGTTTCTAAAAAGTAGCTATGATCGGTGGAAAACGGTAAATAAAAATGTAAACAGACTCTGGGATGGGTTTAAAGAAATAGTTGAGGAATGCGAAAACAGGTTTGTACCATTAAGGGTGGTAAGGAATGGTAAAGACCCACCCTATTATAATAGAGAAATAAAGAGACTAAGAAGGGGGTGCAGACTGGAAAGAAATAGAGTTAGAAATGGCTGTGGAAGTAAGGAGAAATTGAAGGAACTTGCTAGAAAATTGAATCTAACAAAGAAGGCAGCTAAGGATAACATGATGGCAAGCATAATTGGCAGTCATATGAATTTTAGTGAAAAATGGAAGGGTATGTATAGGTATTTTAAGGCAGAAACAGGTTCCAAGAAGGACATTCCAGGAATAATTAATGAACAAGGGGAGTGTGTATGTGATGATCTTCAAAAGGCAGAAGTTTTCAGTCAGCAATATGTAAAGATTGTTGGTTACAAGGATGATGTCAAGATAGAGGAGGAGACTAAGGCCAAAGAAGTAATAAAATTTACGTATGATAACAATGACATTTACAATAAGATACAAAAGTTGAAAACTAGAAAAGCGGCTGGAATTGATCAGATTTCTGGGGATATACTAAAGACAATGGGTTGGGATATAGTACCATATCTGAACTACTTATTTGATTATTGTTTGGTCGGAGGAGCTATACCAGATGAATGGAGAGTGCTATAGTAGCCCCTGTGTATAAAGGAAAGGGTGATAGACATAAAGCTGAAAATTACAGGCCAGTAAGTTTGACATGCATTGTATGTAAGCTTTGGGAAGGCATTCTTTCTGATTATATTAGACATGTTTGTGAAATTGATAACTGGTTCGATAGAAGGCAATTCAGTTTTAGGAAGGTTTATTCCACTGAAGCTCAACTTGTAGGATTCCAGCAAGTTATAGCAGATATCTTGGATTCTGGAGGTCAAATGGACTGTATCGCGATTGACCTGTCTAAAGCATTTGATAGGGTGGATCATGGGAGACTACTGGCAAAAATGAGTGCAATTGGACTAGACAAAAGAGTGACTGAATGGGTTGCTATATTTCTAGAAAATAGATCTCAGAGAATTAGAGTAGGCAAAGCTTTATCTGACCCTGTAATAATTAAGAGGGGAATTCCTCAAGGCAGTATTATTGGACTTTTATGTTTTCTTATATATATAAATGATATGAGTAAAGGAGTGAAATCGGAGGTAAGGCTTTTTGCGGATGATGTTATTCTCTATAGAGTGATAAATAAGTTACAGGATTGTGAGCAACTGCAACGTGACCTCGAAAATGTTGCGAGATGGACAGCAGGCAAAGGTATGTTGTTAAACGGGGTTAAAAGTCAGGTTGTGAGTTTCACAAATAGGAAAAGTCCTCTCAGTTTTAATTAATGCGTTGATGGGGTGAAAGTTCCTTTTGGGGATCATTGTAAGTATCTAGGTGTTAATATAAGGAAAGATCTTCATTGGGGTAATCACATAAATGAGATTGTAAATAAAGGGTACAGATCTCTGCACATGGTTATGAGGGTGTTTAGGGGTTGTAGTAAGGATGTAAAGGAGAGTGCATATAAGTCTCTGGTAAGACCCCAACTAGAGTATGGTTCCAGTGTATGGGACCCTCACCAGGATTACCTGATTCAAGAACTGGAAAAAATCCAAAGAAAAGCAGCTCGATTTGTTCTGGGTGATTTCCGACAAAAGAGTAGCGTCACAAAAATGTTGCAATGTTTGGGTTGGGAAGAATTGAAAGAAAAAAGAAGAGCTGCTCGACTAAGTGGTATGTGATGTGATGTTGATTCCCATAGGGAACCTAAAATATTTGTCCCGAATGAGTAAATTTATAATACCAATATAATGGTCCGTTATAGGACATTATAAATTTTCCAGTTAACTCATTCTTGGTTGCCTGCGTTTCGCCCTCGTGTGCTAAGTTAGGCTCGTCAGTTGGGAGTTAGCACACCACCCAAGACACAAGGCTAGTGCATACCATGGAGGCCACTGCATAGGCTATTTGAAGCCACCAGTGAGACATAGCTCTCATAGTGCATTGGCACTGCTGGTGGCTTCAAATAGCCTATGCAGTGGCCTCCATGGTATGCACTAGCCTTGCATCTTGGGTGGTGTGCTAAGTCCCAACTGACGAGCCTAACTTAGCACACGAGGGCGAAACGCAGGCAACCAAGAATGAGTTAGCTGGAAAATTTATAATGTCCAATAACGGACCATTATATTGGTATTATTAAGTGGTATGTTCCGAGCTGTCAGCGGAGAGATGGCGTGGAATGACATTAGTAGACGAATAAGTTTGAATGGTGTTTATAAAAGTAGAAAAGATCACAATATGAAGATAAAGTTGGAATTCAAGAGGACAAACTGGGGCAAATATTCATTTATAGGAAGGGGAGTTATGGATTGGAATAACTTACCAAGGGAGATGTTCAATAAATTTCCAATTTCTTTGAAATCATTTAGGAAAAGGCTAGGAAAGCAACAGATAGGGAATCTGCCACCTGGGCGGCTGCCCTAAATGCAGATCAGTATTGATGGATTGGAACAATGATATGAGTGGATCCAAGCTGCAATGCCCCAGCTTCCCAGGAACTATGTTAAAACAACAGTATTACTGACCAAGAAACTCCTTCAAAAGCACAGTCCTGAATCGATGATGCTTGTTGGCTAAAGCTGTCCAAAATTAAAGTCAACTGCCGCTCATAATGGTACGTAACACTAATAAAGTGGAACTATGGTATTTCTCATGCAATGGTACTAATCAAAAGTAATGTAGACTCACGGTGTTCCACACATTATGGTTTCCGGAAACGTTTTCCCGTATTATCCGTTCAAATTACGTGGTCCCATGAGCATCTTAATTAAATCACGTTGTAAAAATCCTGCATTATCCGTTCCTCGAAGAAATGATTTCCCCGATCAACCGTCCAGAAATTTCAGTCCCATCAACGCTAAATCCTCGATCACGCATTTTTCAAGAAACTGTATCTCACGAAAGGACAGCTACTGCATACTTACGGATCTTGGTGTTAACGTCCCGTCATTGCGGTAATTTGAGGAAGTGCTGTACTGGAAAAGCGATCGGCGGTGAACTTGCATAAGGGACCATCTTAGCATCGTATTCGGGTGGTATTGTTTAGAGAATCCTTGGAAATCATAAAGCAGAGAGTGTCCACAACAATTGGAAGGAGACAGGGAGCATTTCGACAGCTTTACTTGAAGACGGAACAAGTTTCGTCAAATGTTTGTACATTATGTCCAGGGTTAGATGTTTATTTTTTACTTTTTTCGAGTGTATCGCCGAACATGTTTTTGACATTGATCTCAGGGCACTATATAGTCAGTGGGCTTTCAGGCAGGAGTCGAAACTGCTCCTTCAGTACTGGTAACACAAATTTAGTATTTTAATATTATTGCATGATTATTGTATACGATTATGTTATTGAGACCAGAACAGGTGTTACACCTTACTTACATAAAGCCATGGAAGGTTTTGGGATTGCCTATTGCTGTTTTGGTCCTAATATAAGACTGGGAATTTTCACGTTTTTGTGTTATAAAAACTGCAGCCGTTTTATTTGCACACATTACGTTAAAAAACTTTGTATCATTTTGCACTTGTACCGACTTGTACAGCGAGCACGCTTTCCAGCTGAGCTCAAGGTTGCAAATAACCGTAATTTCGGAAGTATCCGAAAGTAGAAAAGATCACAATATGAAGATAAAGTTGGAATTCAAGAGGACAAACTGGGGCAAATATCCTGGTCTAGAGAGCCAGGAATAATGGCCGAGAGTATTCGTCACACTGACCATGCGTTATCTCGTAATCTGCAGTCCTTCAGACCGAGCAGCGGTCGCTTGGTAGGTGGAAGGACCATTGAGGCTGTAGTTTGGTTTGGTTTAGGGGTGTTTGTAAGATTAAAAGTATACGTATTTAATTTCTGTGATGCTTAGTCAAATTGTTGATGGTTCATTCATTCCTGGATTTTCCGTTTTCCCATGTTGTATGCTTTTTATTTCCCGTGGTCCCTCAAAAAACGGAGAATCGAGGTTCCACTGTACTCGCAAGTATTGTACGTCGCACAGGTAATGCAGACCTACGATGTTCCTTACGTACATGTACTAATCACGGGCGCCAGTATTCTTGTGGTGTTCCTCACATAGTGGGTACTAATCACAGGCAATGCAAGCCCATGGTGTTCGTCACATAGTGGGTACTAAAAGCCCCATGGTGTCGCTCATATGGTGGTACTAATCACAAACCTAGTGTGTATCTAACAGAGTGGTACTAGTCGCAAGTAAAGACGACCCAGGGTGCTCCTCGCGTGAAGGTACTAAGTACAAGTGGTTTCATGGTTCTAATTCAATCATCCCTTGGTCGCCCCTTACGACAGGCTGGGAATACCGTGGGTGTATTCTTCCTCTGTGTCCCCACCTACAGGGGGTGATTTTAAACTTGTTTGTGCTGATGATGTTTCCAAGGGCTCAAACAATTTTACATTTATTCCATTAATAATCTTTTTAGATTGTAATATGTGTATTGATTTGGTGGTTTAACTATATATTTTCTCAAGTTATTAGTCAATATGGACCATGAGCCTGATTACTTGTAACTGTAACGTGAACCACCTGGCGATTACTATCTGTTTCTTAAAGTTGTGTTTTGCTTTTATACGAGTTGAAAATATAACTTTTACCGATATCCTACTTTCTTCTCATAACTAGGTAACTATTGCCAGGAGCGACAACCTTATCCTGAATAGTGCGTACACTTCCTGTTTATGGCGCCATGCACATAGTATTTGCGTGCATACAGGAACCTCCTCTTAAATTGCTCGTACAGAATATGTGGTGATAAACCAGCACTCTCCTAACGGCAGATGACGAGGGCACGATACTGACCTTTTTAACACTCTCACAGAGTGAGGGGTGTAACATCTCTTCCATTCTACAAGCACAACACAAAGGTTAGGATGAAGTTCAAAGAGATGAACAATTATGTTGAAATAGAAAATGTTTATTGACAAGAGTCGTTAAAATTTATCTACAAGCTGAAGAATACGTTGTTGTTCTATGTCTCGCCAGTCAGTGTCGCCAGCATCTCCCAGGTTACCCGCGTACTCTGCAACAAACGCAAAGATTATTAAAAACACCCCCTCCAGACCCCATTCCCCAAGCCAGTTAATAATACATTTATAAAATTCATTTTTATTCCATTTTGAAGTGCAATTATAAGAAGTAAATTCAAAAGAGGAGGGTCCACGTTTTCAATAAAATACGTCAGTCTTGGCACTAGTTTCAACCACTTAGTGGCCATCTTCAGCCAAAATAAAAATTAAACAGATCATGTCATACCTAAAATATATGCATACAAGATAAAGACAATGTTGCAGGAATAATTATTATAGCATTAAAATACACATAACAAAAATTATGGTTGTGATCTTGTCATGATATGATAAGTTGGGTTGGGAACCCAGGCAACGAAGTTAATCTCTATAGTGAAATGTATAGTATATCTAATGTCTGATGTAGAACAAAACTGACATGCTGGAAGAAGCAGCCAGCCCACTCCTTTGTTTTCGGTGGATTGTATAGTCCTAGCTGCCTTACCACAAGGAGAGCCACGACTCAGAATACGTCAGACATGCCCACTCCTATTCCACAATAACTTGTATCCTGACTCTCAGGACCACTAATTGTTCACGATCTAGGATATGACTATAGCAACCCACACCATGAACTGCTCATTCCAGAAGATGCAAAATTCTGTTCTGCAGCTTCACCCTCATTCATGATAACCCCAGGTCCCACACTGCTGCTGCTGCTACAAAACTCAAACTGAAAGAAATCCACTGGACAAGTGTGGATCACCCCCAACATGTGACTAGCCCTGAAAAAAGGTAGAAAACCATGTGTGCAATTGGCTACAAACCCGTGTGCATTCTTTTAACGCACGGGTGATGGGCCCCGAGAAATCTCGTAGTACGCTCGTGAGTGGTAGGCGACGGGCCCTGAGAAATCTAGTAGTACGCTCGCCAGTGGTAGGCGATGGGCCCCGAGAAATCTTGGTTTTATTCACGACATCTTTTTCGGTCTCCCTGTGACATCTCTTGACCATGTACTGAACTATTTTGGACTTGCACATTGAGTAGAATAAATTGTAGATGTATATCTGCCACCTATCTTTTATTCTTTGATTTAGTTTTGAAACGTCGACTTTCTTTCTGCCGGTTCAGTCAATGATAAGACGGAGCGCTCGCATAATACAGTGTTTGCTGACGACAATATTTTAGAAGAATTGTATGCCGATGATTGTTCAAATGGATGTGGTGGTTGTGAATTAAGGGAAACTGAATGTGAGAGTGATATTCAAGCCCCTACACGCCATAATTTATATAGTGTACTCGTTTATTCACGTGACTCTGATGACGACAACGATGTAAACATTGATGATGTATTAGGAATTGACGCTGAATATAAGACAGATTCATCAACTTGAAAGATAAAGCATTGACTAGTTTAATATTTATGTACATTTTTATAATCATGTGCACTCTAGTATGCTCAGTAGAAAAATTTCTGGCCCACAGGGTATGTGACAAACTCAAGCATCCGGTCAGCAATGTGTAAAGAAACTGCCAGTGGGATAGAAAGAATGTGTAGACATTAGTAGAGATTATGTACAAATGTTTTTTTGATAAACATTAAACTTTAGCCCTCCTCTTTTTCTTCTGAACACTGCTGTCTCTCCAGCTCCATTTAAGAATCTGCTTCCAGAGGGATAAGAGACAGCACAAACATACTGACAGCATATTTATAAAAACCAAATATAGCAAACACAAAATAAATATAATACAAGTATAATACAATATTCGGGTGCAATGTTCAGCATTTTTAAGCCTGAAATTACCTCAGACAGTCACTTTTTATCTCTAATTATGCATTGTGTGGAACTTCTCAAAGCACTCACCAGGATGAAATCCAGGCTTTCCCCCCCCCAAGTATTGCAGAAAAATACTGTCTCAAGTCATAATTCAGTCTTATTGTTCACTGCAACATTTAGGATTACACCTAAAAATGCTTTGAATTCAGGAAGAGTAACATCTATCCACGGCCTCCAAATAGTCTCACGTCTGAGAAGCGTAAACTTTTGAACGTTTACACTGGCATACCAGTTAGTCTCGCGCACAATTTTCGACAAGAACTCGTGAGTCATGAATAATTGGAAAAGGTCAAGTTCACCCTTAGGTTTAGTCCTTTGCGATGGCTTATAACCTGATGTACCTGTGAATAGGGTTCTTCTGTAGTCCAAGTTCGTGTCACTGTTTTCCTCCAGCCATCAGTGGAGGTACCAGCACTGCCATTTAGCATACTTTTCTATTGATCGGGATCTTTGTCACTCAACTCACCAACACAATCTAGTTGAGCAATATCTTCATCACCACTTAATTGAACATTACTCTCGCTATCAATGAAATCAACATCACTTTCATCTAAAAGTCTGGCTATTTCCTTCTCTTTCTGCTCAAACGACACCATGTTGCTAAACAACGTCTATTTACAAACTTGCATGGTCTTCAAAGAATGCCCACAGAGCCTGATTTCGAAGAAATTATACCTATACATGGTTTCAAATTATCACTGAAAGATACCAGTAGATTACTGTACCTGTAATTCATGCATGCGTAATCCGACAAAGGAATTATATAAGGAAGAAAATCATGTCGGCATTGCCTGACGTAAGGCCTATGTGGGATATTCTCTTTGTCGGGCATGGTCCGCCGCATGAGTGCTAAGGGTTAATGTAATGATAAGTTCTATTTCATTGACCCTTCATTCCTTGACCCATGAACTAAATCTAATTGTCAACGTAAGTCCCTCAGAGGCTGCTCTTGATCCCACAATTCCACAATAGGAGCAACATCATCATATCTGAAAATGCCATATACTTTTTTTGGACCTCAAAGCACAACTATAATATAAGTGTACATTATTTTGTGCTGTATTAGAAACAAAGTCTAAAATCACTGAACAGAGAAGTGGTAATGTTTGTTTAATTAAAACAATGTTCTGGATAATCTTCCCCTTCCTCGTCATATTCCTCACCTCTCATGACGTGCCGGATGGTCTTGAGAGAGCCGCCGCGCAGGTTCAGGATCTGGGTCACTCTCTGCTTGATAGAGGCTGGGCCACCTGTACACACCTCCAACAGGATGTAGTCCACGAGCTGCAGAGTGAAGAGGCCTCCCTCCAGCCGCCGCAGGTAGCGGTTCTCGTCTTCGTCGTCATCCTCTTCCTCCTCCTGGTCAAAGAGCAAAAAGAACATATCTCAGGACCTCATGGTTCTCTCTGTTTCAACTAAATTATAAGTGGTTTTGTGACAACAGGGGCAGATAGCATTTACAAGCCAACTGTTCAATACAATAACACTGTTGGACGAATCAATGTACCTACATCTAAATCTAAATCTAGGTGGAACATCTTTCTCTTTTTAGCATTGTAACTATTAGTTCAATACGGATCAGTGATGAAGTTTTTAACTTTAAGCCAACTGTTCTGAAAATGTTTTATATAAAGAATGCAAAAAAAAAAAAAGATGTTAGAAGATAAACGTACAAGTAATGTGAACATAGGAACAATACGTCTGTGGTGATTAGTTTCCGCTGCCTATGTCTCCGAAACTCAACAGTAAATGAGTAGGGTAGCACAGTTTTTGCTGCACGGCTTTCTTTCTGTTTTCCTTGCATTCTTCCGTCTGTCCGTCGCCACTCCTGGAATTATCCGAAGAATACACAAGCAAATGCTGCGTTGATGTGAATTGTGTTGCCAAGCTAAAGGGAGACATTTTGAATATCTGCTAATGTAGTGTACCTTTGTCCGAAGCTAGACATACATCTTTACTATAGACTGCTATGCCTTTTAGCATTCAGATTGCGAGCATTTGTGAGTTTTACTACATGCCGCCACAATCCTCTATTTGTAACTAGTTCTGTGGCTTCATTTAGTTCTAGACCTCTCATCTTTAAATTATCTGAAACATCGTCTCCTCTTTCTTTCCCTCTACTTCTCTTACCCTCCATGACCAAGTCCATTATTCTCCTGAATAACCTATCCTCCTACATTCGCCTCACGTGACCCCAATACCTACCTTACAGCTTGATCCACCAAGTTCATTCCTAACTTAGCCTTTATCTCCTCGTTCTTAGTACCCTCCTGCCACTGTTCCTACCTCTTTGTACCAGCAATCAATCTCGCTACTTTCATGTCTGTTACTCCTAAGTTATGATTAAGATATCCTGAGTTCACCCAGCTTTCGCTCCCATAAAGCAAAGTTGGTCTGAAAACAGACCGATGTAAAGATAGTTTTGTCTGGGAGCTGACTTCCTTCTTACAGAATACTGTTGATCGCAACTGCGAGCTCACTGCATTAGCTTTACTACACCTTGATTCAATCTCACTTACTATATTACCATCCTGGGAGAACACACAACCTAAATACTTGAAATTATCGACCTGTTCCAGCTTTGTATCACCCATCTGACATTCAATTATCCTAGGTTTCTTCCCTACTGACATCAGTTTAGTCTTGGAAAAGCTAAGTTTCATATCAAACTCATTGCACCTATTTTCAAGTTCCAAGATATTAGACTGCAGGCTTTCGGCACAATCTGCCATTAAGACCAAGTCGTCAGCATAGGCCAGACTGCTTACTACATTTCCACCTAAGTGAATCTCTCCCTGCCACTTTATACCTTTCAGCAGATGATTCATGTCAACTATATATCAAGACACCTCTAACCACACACATACCCACGCATTTCTGAGGTTAATATTGAGATCAATTTCTCGAAACCTCCTGCACGCAGCCTCATGAGCTTGATTGCAAATTTATTGTTCAGTTTGATGATGACAATATCATCATCTGAAGCCCATGGCGGTTAATGGTGGAAGCTCTGAAGTTCGAGGTTTTTCCATAATATACTGACATGATAGACTGTCTTCATTTAATTTGTCCACGATATGGTCGACTACTATTTATAGAGGGCAAGTAATAATGGAGAGCCTGGCATCACATATCTTTTTATGGGTATAGGTTTTGTTTCACCCTTCTGTGTTTCGATCCTCGTGGTGTATATTAAAAATTATGTTCACCAGTTTTTTAGGTTTTCCTTCAAATTGAAGGGTTTTAAAAACAGGAATATGACCAATATTGTCTCTGATGTTGAACAGAAGGCCCGTCGTTGGTGATCATTGAACATGGTGTAATAGTGCATGCGGCTGTTGAATACTCTCTTGACAACTCTTCCTATGACAGAGCGATTGCCAATTCGACCCGAGGTTGAGGTCGTTAAAGCATTGTGAAGGCATTTGAGCATCCTAGCGGTGATGGTTGCGATGACTGGACGTACTCAGAGTTAGCTCTCATCAGGACATGATATGGGCCCGGTGTGGTATCTACTGTGATAAGTTTACTTTTGATATAGTGGCGACGAAAATATCGGTGATTTGTACATCAGACATTCCCTGTCATGTTCATTATCAATTCTACATGTGTCGACTTAGTTTCCAATGCACATCTTATGGCCTATAATCTATCAGCTTGTTAAATTAGTTTTTAGTAATGTTTTATGTACAATCGCTATTAAGCAGGTTCACCAACAGCTGATGATGACCTATTTACGGGTCGAAACTGGTACTGTTTTAATGTAGATAATTTTAAACATTTTGTAAATAAAGTATTGATTATGTGGAAAACTCATCCTTCATACTTATGTTCTCATCTTATGGCCTTACGTCTTTGATTATAAAACTGATACTGTGATAGTTCATAGCTGTGTTTATTTTTCCTAATGTCACAGGCCTGTTTGCTCGTTGCAGATTTGATGTGCGACCATGGCGTTTGCCATCAGGAGCTAAACAATGTTTTCTTCTAGCTTCATAATATTTTGTGGCTGGATGTTTAAAGCCCGGTAGGAAGTTAATAGATAAATAAGAATTGTGCAGTCTTTGAGCTAGCCTGTTATAGTCTTTGTTGTCACTGATTTCTCCCAACATAAATTTGCAACCATGTATATCCTGATAACAGTCCGTTAGATTTTCTTAAGCAATTGTTAGTAGCAGGTTCTCTGCTGTCAACATTATCCGAAAAACTCATATTTGTCTCGTATTTTTACTATATGGTTCCAAAGTAATCCCTTGCAGTGCTTTTCTGGGTGAGAGAGACTAATGGGGATGGTAATGCCCCCCTCACTGCAGAAAAACTGGCATTTCCCTTGTACAGAATCATTTAATGCAGTTTGAAACTCAAGTGAAACAACCTTACGAAATGTCTACTGATTGTTTTGTTCGTCTATTCTCAATACTGAGTGGGAAATGACTGTGCTAGGAATATTTTGTAATCTGTAATAGTAATTGTGTTTTTCTGGATGTAGATGGCTTACATGAACAGCAATAGCCCTTTCCCAGCAAAAAGACTGTTAGCAGAAATGATATTTCATTTTTGTAGGTTTCGGACTTGGTGATTACCCCAAGTAGGCTATTTGAATGCACACACTAATCGAGCTTTGACTAATGACATGGTAACATGTTATGGCACGTTATTTGTATTCGTGAGAAGCTTTCACCAAAATATTTCGATATGCACCAGTATAATTCAATATTCCTACTGGACTTGGTACAACTGATATACAGCCTACAGATATTTAGTGGAATATGAAATGATATATCTTCACTAACCTGATGTTAATGCTTGGCCATAACATCTGCCATGTTTGTAAAAATCTTATGCTATGAGTGGCAATATTTGTAATTGGCTCCAATGTAATCATGAGTCACAACAAAACACGATCATATAAAGATATGTGTGTGTTTATGTGGTCTAGCCTGCTAAGGATAAGTTATGTTCGAAAAATGATAATAGTGCAATATGATTATATCAAACATTACGACTTGAGTTTACATAAGCACCGAAAGTTAAAGAATTATTTAAGATTCCCATCTACACAACAGAATAATCAATTAATGGCAAGAAAGAATTATTACGTATCAAAATATCAGGACTTATATCTCCTCTGATTTGACTTGACAAGTCTGACAGATGACAAGAGAGGCTCGTTACCTTCCGCTCCTGGTCAATTTCCAAGTCCACCTCTTCCACTTTCTCCAGGTACTTGAAGTGCAGTTCCAGCAGACGGTCCACCTTCTCGTGATCATTCTCCGTGAATTTGCTGAGCAGCCGCTGCCGCTGAGGGCCTCGGCAGTTCCGGAGCATGCTCGCGATGATGGAGGTAACGTGCTCTGGAAGGAACCATCGACTATTACACAATGAGCAACAAAATCTGGATGGGACAATGCTACGATGAAATGACTAACATTTACTGAAACTAAACAATGTGCGTACACTTCATCCTCCGCTCAATACCTTTTATTTATATCATGAAACGAACAGTTCAAGTTTCAAAGTCCCCTCGGTCCACATTCTCTTTCACTGCCCTCCCTGACCTTCCAGCTAAACAAACTTCCTCTTACACAGCGAAAAAAATAGAACTCTTGTTAGACTTGCACCATTAATAGAGAGCAATAAAGATTTTCAAGCTGAAATGCTCCCTTAACATGTAAACCAGAGTTATGAGGAAATTGCATTTGAATATTGTTCTAAGTTTTATTCTAAACCCTACAGGTATACTACTGAGTTTGTCTTGGATAAAGCATGCAATAAGACACAGAAAAGTTAGGAAGAAAGTGCACATGAACTCCTGTGTAGAAACTTTTATAGTATTGAATAAGTGGAAAATTTATACTTTAATTTAGATACTGCAGTCAATATGTAACCTAAAATATGAATTTCATTTGAAGCAATCAAAAACTTCCCTCATAAAATCAGTTACCATACTGAAAGTGAACGAGAACCGACGTCAACCTGACAGTTCGATTTGAATTGTCCGCTGCAGGTTGAATTACTGTACGATGCTTCAAGGATATCTTTGTGTCGTTGCTCCATGCTGTTGGCTTTAACATATCATATACCTTTAATTTTTCTCCTTTACAGATTGTGTTCACTCTCATGCTTTCTTTTTACTTACTTTTGACGTGATAACACCTCATCATGTAGATAAAGTTGGCGTTACATGTCCATCACAGGCCGTTCTTGGCAAACTGTACAAGCCATACATTTGATGCACTCCAGAGTATTGTAGCTAGTGAATACATCTGGTCTCCCTGAAGTTTGAAAACATACACCAGATTTTCCGACTGTTAGAAAGCTTAAGCCACATGCTTCATATCGGCTTCCGACCCTTGATACGTGTATCATTGGGGACATCATTGTACGCGTCACACAACGGTACAATTAGAGAAGTTACAGGGTGAACAAACTTTTGCAAATCACCAATATTTTGAAACCTATGCTTGGCCTATATCACTAGGCAAGTTGGTTAAGAAATAAATAACGCCCATAACACGACAGCCTTAAAGAAAAGATGAAGTAGCTAGGCAGTCGCTGAACAGGTTCTTAAAAAGTTTAAAACTGTGGGAAGTGTTACCGTATTTACCCGAATAATCCCCGCCGTCAAATAATGCCCGCACCCTCATTTTAGGAATGCTCATTTTGAAAAAAAAAAAAAATTAAATGAACTAAAATTCCTTCCATCAAAAGAGTAACGCAGGCATAAACAAACATTTCGTATCACTCCGCGAGGTGCACGTGGTCTTTACGCAAATATGAACATGTAAATTTACGGATATAGCTGCTTTGCCTGAGATGATAAAAATACATTATCACTGTTATGAAATATATATTCCATGAAAATGAGCAAGTAGGCCTACATTTTTTCATTGAGTTATATCTTTAATTCCAATGCGATGACCTATATTTTTCGTGGGCTTAAAAGTTTCCTGATAGTCCAAATTAATTTTTAACATCAAACACCGAGAAAGTGTTGAGGAAATTTTCGAAAGAAAGTAAATGGAAGTTGAGAGAAATGAAAGGCGAAGCACAGAAAGCATAACAGCCCAAAGTGTAAAAATTTTTTCCTCCAGTTATATCTTGAATTCCAAAGCGATGACCTATAATTTTCGTGGGCTTAAATGTTTCCTAAAAGTCTAAATTAATTTTTAACACCAAACCCCGAGAAAGTGTTGAGGGAAATTTTTGAGATATTAAGGAAGGTAAATGGACGGGCCAGTTCTGTTTGCAGGCCGATACCACACGTGAGTGCTATCTTCTTTTGAGGCGTGAACGCCTCTGAACACCTGTTGCTGCATGCTTACAAAATACACTCTAAATACTATTTCCCTCGCCTGTCGATACAATACTTGTCTTTTTGCTCTTCCCTAAATTTGTTGATTATGATATTTACAAATAAAACTCAAAACATTCACTCGTGACTCGCACAAACAGGCGCTTCTTACTGAAATGATTCTATTGGCTCTGCAAAAAACACATCATACTACAAAGCGCGCGAATGTTACTGCGCAACCCTCTGCATACCGCCTTCCCGGCTGCGTTCTACTCTAGAATCCTCTCCTAAATTACTTATAAGTTTGTCACACTCCACGTCTCAAAAACTTCTCACACGTGGTCTCTGTTTACTGGACAGTAACACAACCGGTGGTGTACAATTCTTTTCGTGCAATGTAAACCCTTGTAGACACACCGGCGAAATCTGATGTTAGTTTTGCGATACAGTAAAACCTTGTTAATTCGAAGTCTTTGTAATACAGAAATCGGACTTCCAATTACATGATTTTGAATTAACAACCATCTTGCGATTCAGAAATGCCAACCCTCGCCAATTTTCGCGGATTCTGCTTTTCCGCGAACTGCCTGCTACGTGATATTGTGACGTTCCTTAAAACTCTGAATGCAAAAGAATTACGATTTAACTCTATTTTCAAGTATGCAGCACACTATCGACACACCGAAATAAGTGAAAGTGCAGAAAGCTAGCCCTGCACGTTCCGGAAGACGCGTTCTCTATCATGACGCGGAGAAATTTTGAATTTAAATTATTCTGTGAAATACTGTACTATTTAAAAAAATGTAAAGTCAGTTTAGAATTAAAAGTCTGAATTGCTTTCCGTTTAAATATGACATATGGGGACAGTTATCTTCCATCTACTGTTGCACAAAGCATAACTGTACACTCGCCATCAAAAACTAGGTGAGTCAGGAGCGTTGGCAACCTTGACGCAAATAAAACCCGCACCCCAATTTCGTGCATCAAATTTTTTTAAAAATATGCAGGGATTGTTCGCGTGAATACGGTAATTTAGATCTGATCATGAGAGTTTGGAAAGATTGGTCACAGGGAATTATATAATTGAAGAACGCATGTAATAATTAAGGAAGAATCACTATCTTCAAAAAAAAAAAAAAAAAGGAAACAGAAATAAAGAAAAGGTGCCAACAATAAATTCAAGAACATTTTGGCTTTAGAAGATCAACAAAGTTATAAGACAAATAAGAATTACACTGAAAGTGTGGGAAGGACATGATATTAAGTCTCCAGAGCTCTAAAGTATTGGCAGAGAAACAAAAGCAAGCTCCCGGGGCCGACTACACACAGTTACCTTCGTGCTCTTGCGTGGTGAGAATCCTCTTGCGGTTCTTCTTGGGTGTCTTCATGAACAGGGGGAAGATGGTGCGCAGTCCCAGGATGTCCACAAACTTGTTGCAGTTCTCCTTGCCATCAGGACCAGACATGGCATGATCGAGCACTTTGAGAGACCCATTCCTCGACAGCTTCTTCTCTCTGAAACACCAACCCATTAGCATCAAAATTATTTTTAAAATAACTTTTTTAACCTTTTTTTACTTGATTTGGGCTCTGAGGCACTGCAGAAAATACAGTAATACAAATCGATTTTAAAGAAATTTGCTGAAACAGTAGGTGCTTACACCAAGTAAGTTCAAGGGAAAGACAGTGAGAAGGAGACGAAGAGCAAGGTGGATCAACTGAATAAAGAGGATTGCAAGAGACTGGGACAAAAAATGGAAGAGGAATTGTGGAAGGAGAGAGGAAGACGGAGAAGTGCCATAAATGCCCGGACCTGCAGGAGACGGAAAAGAGGTGAGGAGGACGATGACGTAGAACATAGTCAGGAAGTTGTTAGTACGATCGTAGAAGTGTCTTTTGAAGCTCTCTATGTGATATATTTAAGTTTAAATTAGCCGAGTGAATGTATTTGCATTATGGCTGCATCGTCATGTTGGCTAAATGAGTATTGAGTATACAGGCAATTATATGACACAAATTATTCAGTAGTAAGTGAGTTAATGTATCCCATTCAAGTCACAATAAATGGCCACGTTGTTGACTGTGGAATCAGATTAAACTTGCCCGTCCGTAGTCTGAGCGTGCCTGTCACACAAAAACATGCATAATATAGTAACTACTGAAGATAATTCACTTAAATCTCACATTCTTGCCATTAAAATTTCCCACTTACCCATACTTCACTCGCTGACTGTGGTTTAATTTGAAATAATTTCAAAAAGAGCAGAACATCGCAAGTTCGAACTATGAGCGGATTCTAAATCTTTGTGAAACACTGCTGTATCCACAAAATGGATGTATCAGGATTATTGCCTTTATTTTCCAATTTCCAACCGTGTCAGCGCCCAAGCACATTTGGAAGGACCTGGCACAGCAATTTCCCTCTCACTTTCTCAGTGGTCTTCGCACTCAACTAACTTTCACTGTTATTATCACTACGCTCAAACTCCGATTAATTTTCCAAAACTTCATTATTGCCATAATCACCATGTGAAACACTGCTTACAAATTCACGCCATCATTACCACGATGCAGGTTTACTGCATAATGAATACTAAATACCGATGAAAATAAGCTGTTGTTCAACAGCCGGGCTGAGTAGTTCAGACGGTTGAGGCGCTGGCCTTCTGACCCCAACTTGGCAGGTTTGGTCCTGGCTCAGTCCGGTGGTATTGAAGGTGCTCAAATACGTCAATCTGGCACGTAAGAGAACTCCTGTGGGACTAAATAATGGCACCTCTGTATCTCCGAAAACCTTAAAAGAGTAGTTAGTGGGACATAAAGCAAATTATTATTATTATTATTACCTATAATTGTTGTTCAACAATTCCAGGGTTACACAAAGATACTGACTGACAACATTGTTTACCAACTGGATCATGCGCCAAGACACTGTGCACGACCACAGCTCGTCAAAATGATGCAAATGGGTTAAGTAGAGGTGGGAACAATTATGATGCTTTTTGAATGCAACTGCATACGTGACTCAAAGTAGGACAGGTTCAGGTATATTCTTGTCAAAAGTTACATTTTTCTGCATGAAAACTGTTTTTAAATTTTCAGTAAATTTTGCTGAACCTCATACGGCCATGATGAATTTGCCTGGTTTATTTGGTATTTATGCCATGTCTGATCTTTCTTGTTGTGAAATATATGAATGTCTATGTGTTACAAATTTTTTGAAAATATTGTGTAATACTGTCTTTGAGCATACGACCTGAAAAGATCTAAAAGCAAGAGGGTTAACACACGTCAGTAGAACATGGCAAAGAGAAATCACTATTTTTTCTCTTGTGCCCGAGGTAATGACCAGATTAAGAGAATTTATATCCTACTGGGCGAGTTGGTCGTGCAGTTAGGAGCGCGCAGCCGTGAGCTCGCATCTGGGAGACAGTGGGTTCGAACCCCACTGTCGGCAGCCCTGAAGATAGTTTCCTGTGGTTTCCCATTTTCACAACAGGCAAATGCTGGGGCTGTACCTTACTTAAGGCCATGGCCACTTCCTTTCAATTCCTAGGCTTTTCCCGTCCCATCGTCGCCATAAGACCTATCTGTGTCGGTGCGACATAAAGCAAAACAGAAAAAAAAAAAAAAAAGTTATATCCTAAAACCACTTCTAAGTAACTTTACGTGTGATCACTCACTGAAAATGTCTGGCTCTATAGCTAAATGGTTAGCATGCTGGCCTTTCCTCACAGGGGTCCCGGGTTCGATTCCCGGCAGAGTCGGGAATTTTAACCATCATTGGTTAATTCCGCTGACAATGGGGCTGGGTGTATGTGTTGTCTTCATCATCATTTTATCCGCATCACAACGCACAGGTCGCCTACGGTTGTCAAATCAAAAGACCTGCATTTGGCAAGCCAAATTTGTCCTCCAACACTCCCGGCACTAAAAGCCATACGCCATTTCATTTACTCATTGAAAATAGCCATAGTATTTTGATTTCTTTCCCAAAACAGAATTGAATTTTATTTCTTCACATACTAACTGATGTACTGTTGAACTGGTGGGGACCAGAAAATAATGTTGTTTCTTCAACACCTATTTCACTCCATTAATGGAGAGATGAGGCCTTGTCATCTCACCTGAGCATGAGGTTCATAAGCTGCAGTCCTTCCCCTCGGAGGAAGCGCTCTCTGTTGGGGGCGTACATCAGACTGGAACACAGGCAGTTGAACAGGTTCTCCATCATCTCGTGTTCGTCCATCGACGCTGGGTCGTGACGTTTGTAGAACTGTAGGAACACATTATACATTACAGGCAAAACATCACAGTCAAACCATCCTTAAGTAGAACTTAAGACTATTAATTTTAAACGCTTCCTCCTTGAATTCAAGGTCGTCTCTTGACAAACCATTACCAAAACCAATACAAGATTGACAGCATGTATGAGTCCCATACAATAACATCAACAATGAATATAAATGAAAGTGTGAAGAGTGAAACTAGTAAAAGGGGTAATAAATAAGATAGATACATGGACATTTGCAATATTATATAGAACAGATAAGTATACAAATGAGTTCTTAATATATACATGGAATCTTTACGGGCTATTAGAGGAATGTCTACCGAAAGGACTAGTTTTTTGCAGATATTGACAAAGAATTGTGGTATGGTCCCTCTGGCACCAATTAGTAGGTCAACTATTTTTATTTCATCTCCTGTCAGACATACCAAGGAAGAGATCCCCAATCTTCTCGAGATGAATGAGTCGTGATAACAAGAGTGAAGTTATTGCATTGCACTTAACTTTCGCATTGTACATATTTGCAAACATTCCTCCAGTGAATAAAGTTGGATAGTAAAATATTATTTTAAAAATCTACTGTTACTAACAAAAGTATTTTAAATATGATACCTTCATGATAAGTTTTAAACATTTCTTTTCTGTGAAATCAAGGTTTTATTTTTTTCATAAATATAACTTGATGACATTTCCTATTTTTAATCTACATCAAATTACAAGTCACTTCCCTCATCAAAATGGCCTCTTAATAAGTGTTTATGTTGAAGATGGGAAGCAGAAATGAGCTTGTCAGAGGCCGAGAGGAAAAAAACGTATCTCCGCAGAGTATCTTCTTACATTTTCTGCACAGTATTTCATTAATCGTTCCTTCCATCATCTATATGTAGAAATTATGTTGATGACATTTTTACACTTTTCTTAGATTTTCATCCCACAAAATAATTTAAAATTTCATTATAAAGTTGGTACATCATTTGTTAAGAACCTTTATCTAGAAACAAGTGTCTCTCAGTTACCAAGTTTTAGTGGTTCTGCGAAAACAAACTGATACACAAGGGAAGATGGTAGGTCTGAATTCTGGGCCATATAATGGGAAATTAGTCTAAGTACTGGCTTCTGCAACTCTTCTTGCAAGGAAAGATCAGCGGGAGAAGAGGGCCTGGGAGGAACAAGATTTCATGGTTGGATAACGCTTGCAAATGGTGCGACTTAACATCTGAGGAACTCTCCAGGGCTGTCGCATCAAAAGACATCACCATGATGATCGTCAATATCCGCAACGAATAACGCACCAAGAAGAAATTTGGCCATTATTTTAACATTAAAGAGATAGAACACTGTAACTTTTTAATTACATAACATATTGTTACTTATCCTACCGCCAGCTGCTGTAGAATGACATCGATGCCTTCCAAGTCTCCCAGCATCTGCCTGTTCTCTGGAGTGTTCTGCAGCATGATGGACAGTATCTCACTGGCGTACAGCTTGTTGGCGTCGAACGGCATTTTGACCCTGATACGGCGCAGCAACCACTGCATCAGACCCTGTCGAGCAGCATCCGCACACACCTCCGGACGGAACTCCGTCAGGTTCTCAAAGATGGCTGCAAAGAATCACTTAAATGTGAACTATGCCTTCGCAAGTGTAACAGGATTCTACTGATAACAGCATTTTGGATGACGTGTAGAAGTATGGAGAAAATAGAGAACATTACTTTAAGAGGTGATCTGTGTCATATACATACACATCATAAAAATACATGGACAGCAGCGACTTATCAAATACAATAATATACATCCAGAGAAAACTCAATTGCTGGCTGTGAATAGCTGAATATTTTGAATGACATTCTCGAGGATGTGGTATATAAAAGTAAAAGAGACTAGTAAAGGAAGCATTATTTCTTTAAATGGAGGGGCAAATGAAGATGTCCAAAATAGGGTCAAAAAGGCCAAAGGGGCCTTCGCCCAGCTCCGAATAGTGAGAACAAAGACTAAACTGAGGATATTCGAGTCTAACGTGCAATCTGTACTCTTTTATGTTCGTGAGACATGGAAGGTAACTGGAGATATGACACATAAAGTCCAGACTTTCATCAACAAATGTTTGAGAACCTTCCTAGGGGTGCGATGGCCGGACATGATATTGAATCAAGAACTATTGGACCACACCTTGCAACTAAAATGGAAATGGATAAGACACATCCTGCGCCGAGGCCCTGACAACAGGCTCTTGAAAGCAATTCCCAGGGACATTAAAGTATGAAGACTTTCACGGCCGGTGTCAATATAATAAAAATCTTCCGGGCTATTATGCTGTGGTCCACTCCTCTCGCTTCTCCCAGACGTTTCGACTACTGCTGCGGTAGTCATCTTCTGTGGCGTCGTGTCGATACGCTCTCCTGTATCCCGCTGGCGACTGCAAAAGTTGTTTGGGAAGCAGCTGTATTTATATATAAGTGTGCAGCCTCCAATTGGTTCGCGCCGTGCAATCCGACATCTGATTGACTATCTGAAAGCACGACCTTCGATTGGGTCGCGCCGAGCAGCCTGGTGTTTGGTTGGGTCTCTGAGCACACGACCTCTGATTGGTTCGCGCCGTGCAGTATGTCACCAGGTTGAGTATATGAGGGCATGAATTGTGACTGGGTCGCTCCGAGCAGTCTGTCGTCTGATTGGATCTCGGAGTGCACGACCTCTGATTGGGTCGTGCCGAGCAATGGATCCTCTGGTTGGTTGACTGTAATGTCTCTGATCTTAGTAAACTTCGGCCGTACGTTATATAAAGGGGTGTACCAGGCCTTGCTGAGTTTCAGTCCTTCCTCCTTTCTACTAAAGTTATCCGGATGTTTATGTATTTCAATTGCTTCCCTGTAGAGATGGGCGTGAAAGTGGAATGTTGTGGCCAGTATGTCAGTATCCTTGTAACGGATCTCATGCTTTGCGTCAAGCAGTGCATGCACTGCTACTGCTGATTTGTCGTACTGCCCCAAGAGCAAGTTCCTTTTGTGTTCCGTAAGGCGAGTATTGACACTTCTGCCAGTCGTGCCAATATAAACAGCTCCACGGTATCCTATAGACCCCAGTAGATGTTAGAGGGTCACGTGGATCTTTGGCAGAACGTAACATGTTTCGTAGCTGTTGGGTCGGCTGAAAAATGGTTTTAACATCATGACGTTCAAGGAGTCTTCCAATACGATCCGTGACGTCCCGAATATACGGCAAACAAGCGATACCTTTCTTCCTGGGTTCTTCTCGATTACTATTCGCTGGCTGTCTTCTGGGGTGGAGTGCTCTCCTGACCTCCTGTACCGTGTAGCCATTGGTTTGTAAGGCTAGATCAAGATGCCGTAGTTCCTTCTTGATGTACTCTGGTTCACAGACACGAAGGGCGCGATCCACCAAGGTCTTCATCATGGCGCGCTTCTGGCCAGGATGGTGATTGGAGGTTTTCTAAGTATCGGTCTGTGTGTGTTGGTTTTTGGTATACTTGATGCCCTAGGGATCCATCATTCTTCCTCTTCACCAGCACGTCCAGGAAAGCTAATTCTCCATCCTTTTCCTTCTCCACAGTGAATTGTATACGAGGATGAATACTGTTCAGATGTGTAAGAAAACCATCAAGTGCCTCCTCTCCATGTCCCCATAATTCCCAGTGAGCTAGAAGGGGGAGACCAAGGATAACATGGCAGCAACAGTTGGGAAGTCCTGGGAGAACATCAAGACAGTGGCATCAAATCGAGTCAGAAGGAAAGCTCTCATCTTTACTCAATACTCACCGAGAGTGTTGTGCACGCCTTCGCTCTCCTCCCGCACACTCTCGTCCATGCGCTCCAGGTTCTGAACCAGCAGTGCGCACACTTGTTGGGTGAGGAGAGCGTCGATGAGAGCGTCCGCTCCTTCTTGGCTCTCGTGTAGCACGTCCACATCTGTCAGCTCCTGGAGCAGTTAACAATATGAGTTTAATCCAGTCAGATTCAACTTGCAGAATTCCAGCAAAATATAGGAGATATTTTAGATTCAAGAGGTCAAATGGACTGTATCACTACTGAACTGAGGCTAGATTTTGGGAGGCTATTGGACTAGACAAAAGAGTGATTGAATGGTTGGCTAAATTTACAGAAAATAGAACTCAGAGAATTAGAGTGGGTGAAGCAGTATCTGATCGTGTAGTGATTAAGGTGAGGGTTCCACAAGGCAGTATCATTGGACTTTCATGTTTTGAAATTAGCAAAAAACAGGAATCACAGATATGGCTCTTTGCAGATTATGTTCAACTATACAGATTAATACAGTGGAACCTCGATTTTCCATTTTTGGAGGGACCATGAAAAAAACATACAACACAGGAAAATGGAAAATCCAGGAATAATAATAATAATTGTATGGCCTCAGCTACCGTGTGCAGACATTTCAATTTGACACCATCTGGCCGCCCGCTCGTCAATTTCGACGTTCTGTTTTACTCTAGGCCAGGGCCTCTCAGGGTGCATGCGCGTGGTGCATGCACTGTGCACGGTGCAAAAGACGACTTCACTTGGTTGACCAGAGTGCAGACCCCCCACTCCTCTCTCCCTACACCTGTCTCCCCGTTCGGCCTGTCTCCACGTTCCTCACCTTCACTGCTGTTTCTCCTCCACTGCGAAATGTTTACGTGTGGTGAGCGGAGACGCACAGTTGTATGGGACAAGGTTACCAGTGTTATTAAAAAAATTTAAAAAGTGAATTAGAAATACACATACATGTTTGAGAGGAATGTAAACATAATTTAAAAAAAATGCAGAACCTGTAACCAAAATGAAAATGCTACAGTACTGGAACAAACCTCATTTGTGGATATAGAATGCTCTTCTTCAAGCTGTTTCAACTTCCTTAATTCTTTCTCTCTGACGTCTCCTATGATTTCACAATAATTTTCCGAATGTAGTCTGTTGTAGTGTCTTTCAATAGACGATTTTCTTACGCACGTAATTATCGTCCCACAGATTAAGCATTTGGCGTTATCGTCACGACAAACAAACAAACAAAAAAAATACGAAAGTTCCCAGTTCGATTGAAATGGACTTTCGGAAGTCTTTGCTTTCTTCGAAACAGGTTGCTCCATTATTATGTTGTAGTCGTGCGCTTATCTATTTCACTGATAAACACGTCGTCTACCATCAAACGCTTCGTCGCTCTCAGCACACTACACCATCCGAGTCAAGCCGAGTTGAGGCGAAGCGTACCGATGCACAGTGCACAGAGCCTATGCACCTCGCTCTGCACGCGTGAGAGTTTGGGCGTTTGAGAGGCCCTGCTCTAGGCCCACTAGATGGCAGACCGAGTAAACCAAAACTCTCCTGGGCGTCTGTGGCTGAGATTTAATTACTTTTGTCGTGGAAACACCAAATGTGTCACCAGAGATCTTTTACATGCTGAAATCGTATGACATGGAGTGTTGAATAGACTTTTTCCCACCCTTCAAAAATCCGACTCCCTCTGCCGGGAATGAAAATTATCAACAATTTGGCTTGAACATCACAAAAATGAAGTATGTATAATTAATGTGTACAGTAATTATAATCTTAAATACACTCCTAAACCAAACCAAACTACAGCTCCAATGGGCCTTCACCTACCAAGTGACCGCTGCTTAGCCCGAAGGCCTGCAGATTACGAGGTAACACAGGGTCAGTGTAACGAACCCTCTCGACTGTTAATCCTGGTGCTCTAGACCGGGGTTGCCATCTCACAATTAGATAGCCCCTCAAAGGTGATGAGGTAGACTGAGTGAACCAGGAACCAACCCTGATATCCGTTGATCTGGGAAATCGTTCTTCGAGGAACTGACAATGCGGGATTTTTACAACGTGATTTAATTACGATGATCACGGAACCACGTAATTTGAATGAATAACCCAGGAAAACGTAGTTTGCAGGAATGGATAATCGAGGTTTCACTGTAAATAAGTTGCAGGATTGTGAACGAATGAAAAAAGACATAAACAAAAGTTATGAGATGGTTAGCAGACAACAGTATGTTGGAAAATGGGTTGAAAAGTCAGGCCATAAGTTGGACCAACAGGATAAGTCCTCTGTTTTAATTACTCTGTTGATGGAGTGATCATGGGGATAAATATGTAGATGTTAATATAAGGAAAGATCATCACTGGAGTAATCACATTAACAAGGTTGTAGATAAAGGTTAAAGATCTCTTCATATGGTTATGAGGGCATTTCAGGGTTCTAGTAAGATGTACAGGAGAGGACATATACAGTGAGTCAATGGAAAGACAATTATAGTATGGGGCCAGTGTACGGGACACTCCCCAGGATTACTCGATTAGAGAACTGGGGTATGTTGCTAAGTTTGGGCTGGGAGGTAGGAGACGAGCTGCATGACTAACCAGTATGTTCCAAGAGATGGCATCGATGACATTAATAAATGAATAAAGTTGAACAGTGTGTTTAAAAGTGGGAAAGATCATAATATGAAGAAAAATTTGGAATTCAGATCTTGAATATTTTTCGTCAATCAAAGAGAGGAGAAGTAGTATTTTAAAACTTGATTATACATGTGAGGAATAAACTTGAAAGCAACTAAGGTATTTGGAGAGCTACTGTCTTCTGACTTCAAATTTTCTGGTCTGCTTTATATCTTATTTTTATAAGGGGCGCAACAAAACTAGCATGCACAAAGATTTTTAAATTGTATGATTGATTATATAAAATTGGAAAGACCATCGGATAATGTGATTATTGGTCAATCTTGAGAATGATAATTAACACTCTACTTTAAGTTAATGAGTGACAAATTCTTTGATCCAGGCCCCGTAAGTTCCACTGTTTGCAATGAAGACGGACCTGCAGCAGATCGACGACGGCGACAGCCATGTCAGTGTTGTCATGTGCCAGCAACTCCAAGAGAGAAGGTATGGCGTTGAGCTCAACCAGTATGGGATACATGTCTGGCACCAAGGTCACGGCATGCATCTCCTGGATGGTTTCGTGAAGTTCCACTTCCGACTCCATGAACCTGAAAGTAATGAAGCATAGTATTCCATCTGACAAGGCTGTTCATTATGCACTATTGTTATTAATTACACTAACAGTCCCTTTCCTTCACGAGGCTCTTTGCTAACTTCTCACCCACTGCGTAGGTACACTTCACAGAGTACAAAAAAAAACAGCGTTTGTATGACATCTATCAAACATTTCTGAAAATGACATATACCAATGAATTCTAGAAGCCTCGAACTTCCTCACCATCTACACTGCACAACAAATATATCATTAGCTTTGTGTGTCAATGAAGTGCCCTCTACTGAGACATAATAGAAACTATAAACTATAAGCCACTTGATCTTAACTGCCATCAGTGCTAAGAATTTAAACTCCTTATATATGATATACCGTAGATGAAAGTGAAGTATAGGTACCATGAAAAATGGCAAGGCCTTTGCATGCTCTTTCAAATTCTGAAATTGAAATTCCTGTGTTAGGTAATGAAGAAAGTAGTGTAAGCAGTTTTGGTAGTAATTCTGATAGTGCAGTAAGCGATGTAGATTATACCCAAGAAGAACTTTAGCCTTATGAAGGAGAAGAAGATAACGACAGGAACATGTCAATGTTAACATCTGCTTCTAGTGAATTTCAGTGGGCGAGTTACATACTGCGTATGGCAAGTGCATTATACTGGACAATTGGGACCAGCTAGTGTTTTAGATGCATTTTTACTCTTCTTTAATGAGGAGGTTATAAATATCATAGTAGAGGAGATGAACAGGTACTATACTGTCTCGTAATATTGCAAGGAACCAACAAACATCAGACAGTGCTAGTGACCACCATGCTAATGTTACGAGACAAAAGAAAAGTCAATGAATATCAACAACTATTCATCATAATTGACTAACCTCAAGCTGGACTACGTTCTCGTATACATACCCTAACTATTGTTACCTTCTCTGTTTTGCTTTCATTGTTTTAACTTTTGACAATTTAGCTTTCAACATTAATCCTTGTATTTGCTGTCATGTGTTGTATATTTCAACTAGTCATAGTTTAACATTTGTCTTGTAGGTGCTATCATGTGTTATAAATTGCTACCATATTCGATAAGTTGCATTTTGCCCAATTGATTTGTTGGCTGATGATGACGCGCAATGAGCGTCGAAACTAGTACCAACCTTCTCTAAACGTTATGTGATATATATTCACATCAATAAACATTCATGGTATTGAAAAGGTGGAACTTTAACATTTTCATTTTACTGTAATCTTCAGCCATGCGAAGAGGCCAAAAACAGCACGTCTCTCTGAAATAATACAGATGTTGACTCCCATAGGGAATTTAAAATATTTGTCCTGAATGAGTAAATTTATAATACCAATATAATGGTCCGTTATTGGACATTATAAATTTTCCAGCTAACTCATTCTTGGTTGGTCCCAACTGATGAGCCTAACTTAGCATACGAGGGCGAAACGCAGGCAACCAAGAATGTGTCTCTCTGAAAGTCGTGAAGTTTAGAATAAAAACATGTGTATGAACTTTGCAAATAATCTATGGGTATCCATTATTAACACCCAGAGATATTAAAGATACCATTGACAAGTTACCCTGAAAATTCTGTGTTATATCTTGCACAATTTTTAAAATATGCATATAATTGACACCGCGCCACCCAAAGTTTATAACATTACAAGGAAGTGAAAATAATGCAAATCTTACTTGGAATTCCTTTTAGAGGAAAGATGTGTTCATTGCGATGTCAAGGAAGCCACCATCCCACCCTCAGAAGTACATTTACTTTTATAACCTAATAAAGAGCAAGACCAGCCATCGCCCATGGCTAAAGCGGCTACTTGCATTCCTATTGATCAATGTGAACAGAATGCGACGTCATTGCCATCAATGCTGATATAATTAGATTGCGTTACCAACCCCGGCTGAATGAAAATACAAACAAAAAACACCATGAAAAGGAAACAATGTCAAATACACATAGAATGCTCTCCTAACGCCTTAGGTGAAATAGAATGGGCTCTTATCGTCCTACAAAATGCTAGAGACCTAAAAGCTGCTTTGTGGTCCTTACTGGAGGCATAACCCCCCTTTGTTTGGTCCACTAACCGGACCTAACCAACCGTTTTCTCACTGACCCAAAATATAAATCAATTCAGCTTTTCCACACTGTCCAATATAGAATGCACTGCCATCAGTCCAATGTCACCAGTTTTAGTTCCCAACTGAACAGGTTGGCAGAAATGTTAGACCACCTAAGCACGTACTCACATCCTCAGCGAGAGAAACAAACGACAATCATTCTGCACGCAGCTGAATATATAGTACGCGCACCTTTTAGCGATACACGGACACCATAGTGCTGAATCGGTCACCTCGGGTATCTTCGAGATTCGTACTGGCTACCTTTGAAACACAAACTATGAATCGCTTATGCATCGCTGTGCGACATCTGGCGTACACTTTACGTACTAGTACTGTTGTTGTTTACACAGCAAAGCCAAACTATAGAATTCATGCTAGGAACGAGATTCACATCAAGAAATGTTATATAATGTGTGTATGACTCAGTTGTTGGCTTAAGATAATACAGGTTTAGAAAATGCATATCGATCGATCATATTATCGATTCAATTCAAATTTCATTTCCATTCAGTTGGCAGTATTTCCGGAACCGAGAAAGCTCCCTCCTTACCCCTCAACCCCGAACAAAGAAATATCGTTAAAAGGTGCACGGACTATAGTGAGTATTGGGTGGTGCAGTGCCAACTATTGATAAATATGCAACATTTTATGAAGTACTACAAAATCTCACTTTGCTAGTCAATTTAAATACCATCTACAGTGCACAAGTTAGGCAATGTAAATGCCTGTCTGAGAGATTAAGCACCCCTGACAGTTTAGACCTTTTTCTTTTATCACTAGCCAGGAAATGCACAGTCCAATCCCAAAACTTACCTTAATAATCGGTAGCACTGAATGAGCAAGTGACACAGCCACTAATAACAAAAGGGCAACATCCTCCATGCCTACTGCAATACACTCTGCTGGGGGACCGAAGTTCTACGAGACTACCTATACTATTCCAAACAGATGGATATAGATCTACTTTCGCTTAGCTAACTTCCAACTGTAACAGGTGAATTTTACTTACTTGTCAGGCATATCCGGGAACTTGATCCTCATTTCCTGATTTTTCAATGCTCTCTTTTCGAACAGCAGTATCATACGTTTGATGTCTGACTCCGACAGAGTATCGGCAGGCTGGAAAAATATACAGCTGTAAGTTACACATATATTACACATTACATTTCTATAAATAACTTTGGTTAATAGTGATTTACTTACCGGTACTTCTTCACCTTCGACCAACTGAAGTATTTTCTCTCGTTCTTCCTCGGTCAGTTGTTTTTCTTCTGTCGGCGGCGGAGACTCTTCTCGCGTCTCCCGTTGCATTTTCCTATGTGCAGCTTTTTCGTATCTTTCGTTATCAATAGACGAGCGACTTCTTGCCAGTTTGCGCATTTTGCGCTGTCTTTCGTATTCATTATCATAGTCCTCTTCCTCGTCATCATCTTGCAATCGTTTTGGTGTATTGGGAGGCTAAAATTCACAGCAATTGTGAAAGACCAATGATATAATTATCAAAATCAATTTTTGACGTAGACAGCAAATGAAATTGAAAGGGTAATCAAGGAAAACTATATATACCTAACAACTATTAACATGTTATGAACACGGAGCGTATGAGATATACACAACTTTTCTCATATCAGAAGTTAAAATTCCGAAAATGAGTTATGGAATAAATCTCGATCTTGTTTAACCTACCTTGTATGACAACAACTCCCCTATATCCATGTTGGAAACAACTGACTAACGTTGACCACGAATAGCGCTACCATTAGGCTATACAACATTAGCAAACTGAAAGACATTAAAGTTCACAACCGTATCTGTAATTCGAATAGAAAATCTAAAAATATTGTTGTCTCAGTAAACTCGATAATATCTTATACTATAAATTAATTTTGTTAACAGGCGACGGTATCTGAAAACGTTAATGTCGGTGGTATGGTGCTATTGGTATCACTGAAAAGCCCTTGCTAATTGTTTTCGTTTTCTCGTCAACATCCGGCAATGCTCGAAGCATCCGGGAGATGACAGCTGACGATTGTTCGGCGAAGAGAAGAAAGGAATATAGTCAGTGGACTATATTTGTAGGTTAAGCTGTACACACCACGCATTGTGGAATAGATATGCGAGTGTTATTTCGGTTATAGGTAATATTAGTATAAATGACGATGCTATTAAGTTGATTGCAGCTTCTCTTGCGAAATTCTTGTTGGTAGACTTGAGGTTCGTAGATATTTACTTGGTTTCATCATCGTGGCATGTATTATTATGTTAACATTGTTGGTTGCTGTTTTCCATTAGTTCCTGCCCTGTTAAAATCGTGGATTCAAAAGTTTCATCGGTTGTGTTCTACACCTTTTGTATGTTCGATTCCATTATGGTATGAGCTAGAGCAATTTTGTTACTTTCATTGATCTGTCTTATCTTTGAGGTATGAGCGATGCTAGTAATATCGTTCCTTATTCAGCCAGTCCCTACTATAAATGGGGTGAAAATGTTGCTCATAGGGTCAGTGGGCGTAGCAGACTGACATGTAATATCAACTTCTGGCTCAGTGATGAAAGCAGCAGAAAGCTACCTCACTCGTCATTTCCCTAGTATGCCTCTTCAGTGATGCCTAGGCCATCTATGACAGCTAACGATGGAGCTGTTGAGGATCCAACCACCCTACGGGATGAAGACTTAACACACATACATGGACCATTCATAACCGGATTGACAACTCGTCATCAACGCTAGTTGGAATATTTTCCCCTGTCTGCCTAGAGATGTAAATATCTTTGATTCCAGGCATGCTGGCTCAAGTTGATTGAAGCAGTGCCTCGTCTACCCGCATGGCCAATGTCCGTGTTTGCACATATCTAGTCAGTAGAGTGAGTTTGGCAGTAACGGTATTACACATTTCGAGGTGGGCATGAAACATATAGAATAGGCTACGGGTTCAATCACTTATCTGCATTTCGAATAGCCACTGAGGTGGCAGATTCCCTATCAGTTGTTTACTTAGTCTTTTCTTAATTAATTTCAAATAATTTGGAAATTTATCGAACATATCTTTTGTAAATTATTCCATCACTAACTTCCCCAATTTGTCTGCTTGAATTCCAACTTTATATTATCCAAGCTACTTTCTCTGCATATCGGCCCGATAGCCCTTAATTTTTTAAGTCGTATCTTACAAATCGTCACCAGTGCGTAGTGGTAAACAATCGAAGATCCCAATGGGCTGTAAAATCATCTGGTGTCCCTCAAGGGTCTGTTCTAGGGCCCTTACTGTTCGTCTAGCATATTGACAAATCTTCAACACTTCAGTATTGCAACTACCATTTATATGCTGATGATATGCAGATATATAAACACACCACTACAAACAATTTACATGAAACAGTTCAGCATATTAATTCGGATATTGGAAGACCGCCTATGCTAAAAACAACCCCTTACTCCTAAATCCTCGTAAAACGCAAAGTATTATCATAGGAAACTCTAAATTATTACATGTAATAAGCAATATCAATTCTCCTCCTATCATAATCAATGACATTGCTGTACTGTACCTTAAAAATGTAACTAATCTTGGAATCTCCATCAGTGAGAATCAGACCTGGAATGAACACGTATCAAATGTATGTAGAAAGGTTCATGTAGCTCTATGTCCCCTGAAACGTCACAAGAATTCTTTTCCTCAAAAACTTAAATTAAAATCAGTATAATCCAAGCACTACTATTACCAATTTTAGACTGCTGTGATACGGTACTAGTCAATCTAAATGCTGAACAAGCTTTGAGACTTCAGCGAACACAAAACTCATGCATACGATATGCTTTCCAACTGCGGCATGACGCTCATGTTACACCATATTTAAAAACATTGGGATGGCTACGCATAAATGAATGAAGGAATTTTCAGCTAATGACACTTGTTTACCAAGTGGTCTCGACGAACACTCCTACTTACCTCTCTTCTAATTTTCGTTTCCTTTCCTCATTCCATGAAATTAGTACCCGTTCTGGTTCCCTATTTGAAATTCCACTAAGTCGAACGAATTCCTACAATAATTCCTTTTTAATTACTGCATTGAGATTCTGGAATATTCTCTCAACGGACATTCGGCACCTTATTTCGTCTCATAAATTCAAATCTGCGTACCGAAAGTTTTTCCTGAGAACGTAAAAGTGAGTTGTGTGAATCATTGTGTGTATGTTGTGTGAATGGGTTTTCTTCATTTTTTATTATTATTATTATTATTATTAGTAGTAGTAGTAGTAGTAGTAGTAGTAGTAGTAGTATTGTCACACTAATTGCTGTACTGATATGTAGGCCTAACTTAGTCTTAGAATTATCTGTCCGTAGTATTATTTCTTTTTAGAATTTCTATATCCTACTTTTTTGTTTACATTTTTAAATTTTACTGTTTATAGTGGTTAAGAGAAGGCCATGAGCCCTAACTTTGCCACAAATGTAAGTCAGGAATAAATAAATAAATAAAATATTCATATTGTGATCTTTCCTACTTTTAAAAACACCACTCGGCATTATTTGCCTACTAATGTAATTCCACACCATCTCTCCGATGGCAGCTTGGTACATACTGCCCATTTTCATACCAGGCAAATGCTGGGGCTGTATCTTAATGAAGGCCACATCTGGCCCTTTTCTGTCCCATTGTTGCCATATAAGACCTATCTGTGTCGGTGTAACAGAAAGCCAATTGTAAAAAAAAATACAGTCATTCATAATCCTGTAATTTATTTATTACTATATAGGTCTAACCTCTAGGTTGATGACCTAACAGACAGACAGGCCTACAATATGACATTGATCCTCAAAAATCCTAACCTCTGATTGCATTTCTTTACTCATACCATGTATAGTAATACTGACATGAAGAACTCCCGTCTTACTGGTTACAGGATCAGATAATGCTTCATCTAATTCATATAATTCTCAGAGTTCTATTTTTTAGAAGTGTAAGGCCCTTGGACCATATTCTGTTTGAGTTTACCTTTGGATAGGATAGTGTACTGCCCTACTCTCTCTAGTTCTAGGACGTTATTTAGATTCACCTGTTTGGTTTTGTTAGTATTTGTCCTGCGTTCCTAATCTTTTACCACCTATATTCATCTTTTATCTGTTTTGTCTCTCCCCGTCGTTTGTGTTTTATCCACGTTTCTTCTTATCCCACTGAAGATATGTCAAGCTGGCCCTTGGCAAGTGCTGATGTCTGCCTTCCCATTGCAGCTGGGAAGTAGAAATGAGCATGTCAGGGGCTGGGATTGATGAACACGTTTATGTAGAGATTGTCCTGTCTCTTCTCCTCATACTGACGTGGCGTTGTGTTTATCCTGTTCCATGTTTCTTTTCCCTACTTAAAAATACACATTCTTAATCTTCGTACAACACTTGCAGGCTGCTTGCCACAAGGACAAAGAGCACCTTAACCAATAGATATTATTTAACAAAAGATCTTTTGATACTTACGTGAAAACAGGGTAGTCTCAAAGTTGTAATGGTGTATATTGTAGGTGCGGGTTTCTGAAGATGGCTATCGACCCCTTTAATATGGTTGTCACAGTTAAGTGGAGAAGGTCAGTACTTAGTCCAAATCTTTTCATGCAGTCCATGAGTAGCTGGGGAATGGTCCCTCAAGCACTGATCCTGAAGCCAGTGATGCTTCTGGACTCAGGCTTGTATTTGTCTTCGTAGTACAGTATTGTGGTTTCATAGATTTGTCTCTTTTCAAGGTCGACCTTTCCAGGGTGGTTTCCACTTGTCTTAAATCGGACAGTCAGGTCGATTATGTGGCCTACTGATGTGTGAGGGTCGATGGCCGTCTGTTGCTCCCGTCCGTTGAGAGACCATGCACCTCCATATAGGTTGCGTAGCCTCTTAGCCTTAGACGATCGTCAGTCAGGAATCTGATGGTATTTGTGTGGGGGCAGTAGAATAACACTCACGGTATCCACGCCCCTGCTACAAAGCTCGATAGCTGCAGTCGCTTAACTGCGGCCGGTATCCAGTATTCGGGAGATAGTGGTTTCGAACACCACTGTCGGCAGCCCTGAAGATTGTTTTCCGTGGTTTCCCATTTTCACACCAGGCAAATGCTGGGGTTGTACCTTAATTAAGGCTATGACTGCTTTCTTCCCACTCTTAGGCATTCCCTATGCCATCGTCACCATAAAACGTATCTGTGATGGCGTGGCATAAATCAACTTGTAAAAAAATAGGTATCCCCTGCCGGGCGTAGGAGGTGACTAAAAGGGGTTCCAGGAGCTCTCAACTTGGGAGTGTGGGTTTGTGACCATGAGGCCCTTGGCTGAGTCCTGGGATTGCTTCTACTTACTTGTGCCAGGCTGCTCACTTTCATCTCTCCTATCCAACCTCCCTTGGTCAACTCTTGTTCTTTTCCGACGCTGATGGTATTAGAGTAGTCGAGGCCTAGGGAGTCTTTCATTGTCATTGTGGCCCTTGTCTTTCTTTGGCCGATACCTTCATATTTTGAAGTGTTGTATCCTTTCCATTTTTCTCTCGGATTAGTGTTAATAGAGGATGGTTGCCTAGTTGTACTTCCTCTTGAAACAATAATCACCACCACAACTCTCCTGCGATGGTATGATGGCAGTTTATCAAGTGGACAGGATCCCAGGACATGTGCAAGTGTTTCTATTTGTCTTTGCGAGCCTCGAGAGGCTATTGTCCTGAGTTCAGCGTACGATCGCTCTCCGTTCACTGCATTGCAAGTCCTTATTAGCTGGAATATGTTGGTTATAAAGGATTACTCCCTCTCCTTTATGAGGCTTATTACTCCTGTTCTCGAACACCTTGAGACATAGCTCTTGTCTTCCTTTTCTTGTGTCAAGCCAACCATGCTGCTTTGCCCAAATTCTTTCACAATCTGTAATACCTAATGATGTAAGACAGTTTGTTGCTTCTCTCACAGTCCTAAGACCAATTAATTACATTTACACATATTATGTCGGGACAGAGAGAACAAATTCAACTGTCACTGTATACATTATCAAAATTCATAATGTGAGAAATGATGTTTTTTTAAGTGCACTCATTTTCTATGCATATGTACGTCACAGCGTAGGGTCTAACTACTTCACTCATTCACACTCGTTACTGGAAATTGTTCAAATGAAATACTGAAGCCTGACGTAGCTGCTCGCTATGTCATTCAGCAGCGACTTTGTTCAGTGTCTCACTCAATAAAGCTCCATAATACTTAATAATATTATCAACAGATGGCAGAGCTATGTAATTATGGACACCCAATGGCTTACCCGCCTACAGCATCTAGATCACTTGTTCTCAAACTGTGGTAAGCATACCCCTAGGGGTACTTCTGAGACAGCCTTCAGGAAAGAATTAAGAAAAATTGAAATATGGAAATAAATAAGAAGAAAGATAATTATATAATTATATATATATATATATATATATATATATATATATATGGACCCACACTTCGATTGAATGTTTGTCAGACAATTCAGGCATACCTATCCCATTGAAATTTTGATGGTTCATAGTGTCCGAATTCCTGAATTAAGGTCCAAAATGTTTCTTCCGTACTTATAATTTGATATTGAGGCTAAAAATCTAACATTTTGTGAAATTTTCATACAAACAGTGCATTGCATTATACTTGATACAGACACAAACTCTTAAATTTCTTCTGGTGGGTTATAAATATGTATTTAACGTAATTTAACTACCTCATCTTATTTACGATGTGCATTTAAAAGAAGGCTTATAATCAATTAAAAATGCCTTAATAATTAGCCAGCTACTCATATTTTTTAAATCTATCATTTAGGGATTTATTGTGGGTCTACATTGAACTTTTGGTCATGAGTGAGGTATACAATCTTAAAATAGTCTGAGAACCTCTGATGTAGATGATGGCTGATAGGGGCAAGGAAAAGATAAACAGAGAAGCCTGTCTCATATAAGGAAAGAAAATACGGTAAGAACACGATTGGCAGGTAGGATGGAACTGGGAGTGAAGGAGTAATGAATGACGCAGATAGTGGGAGAGAGCGACGGACGAATCAGATGAGTTGTGAAGTTTGAGAACTGTGAAGTGTTTGACCTGCTAGTTTGTGCAATTGAGTGGTTAGTTCACACATCACAGGAGTGAAGCGTTTATTTTGAAGGACTCATTTGTGAGCTTCCCATCACTAGTACGTCAGAAATATGCAAAAAAAAAAAATATATATATATATTAATTAACATAATCAAGCAATGTAAAGTGTCAGTAATATGTTGAACTTCCCCCTGAAAAGAAGCTTTATGCCACTCTTGAACAAAGCAACAAATTTACAGTTTCTATAGTACACACAGGAACAGTTAAATAATCATACTTTACACCCACTAAATCACAAGCCTGTTGACCTGTTATTTAGAGTGAAAGAACAAAATGGCAAAAATAAGGCTGTTCTGTGTTTCAGGAGCTGATAGGATGGATGGGAATAAGAAAGAGAAGAAGAAGAAGTCAGTGTCTACTCGAGAAGAGTTGATGGCGCTGTCCAAGGAGGAGCTGATAGAGCAGGTGCTCAAACTGGAGGCCTACAACTTTCAGCTGAAGAACGTTCTCAACAAGCAGCTGTCCGGTGCTGGCGCTGACGCTGACCAGAAGGAGAAGGACAAGAAGCAGCGAGCGTTCGACTTCTCCAAGTGCACTCGGCGCCACGTGGCTCTGCGCTTGCTCTACTTAGGCTGGGACTACCACGGGCTCTCCGCCCAGGAGTGGACCCACCAAACCGTCGAGCACCGCCTGTTTGCCGCCCTCACCAAGTCCTGCCTCATCGAGAGTAGACAGACCAGCAACTATCACCGTTGTGGCCGCACCGACAAGGGAGTCAGCGCCTTTTGCCAAGTGATCTCGATAGACCTGCGTAGTTCCCTGACTCAGGAGCAGATAGACGCCGGAATGACTGCCGGGGAAATGCCGTACGCCAAGATCCTGAACCGCCTCCTGCCCGAGGACATGCGAGTCCTCTCGTGGAGGCCAGTTCCGTCAGACTTCAGTGCAAGGTTTGACTGTACATCGAGGACTTACAAGTACTTCTTCCCTCGGGGAAATCTGGACATAGCTCTGATGAACGAAGCCGTGCAGTACGTGGTCGGCACCCATGACTTCCGTAACCTGTGTAAACTAGATGTCAAGAATGGAGTGACCAACTATGTGCGGTCTGTAAGCAGTGCCGATGTCAGAGTGAGCTGTACTGACCCTGAAGGAGATCTGTCCTACGATATGTGTGAACTGACTTTGTCAGGAAAGGCATTCCTCTGGCACCAGGTAAGGTTTTCTCCTCTTTTATTCGGTACTAGCATGTTTAAGAATAAGAAAATTGTGCAGAAATGATGTGAAATGATACCTGAAATAGCAGAGAGGAGATATCCTTACAACGTGGTAAAGAACTCGGACAGCAGAAGTAATGTTTGTTGGGCTGATACCTCTGTAGTTACAATGGCACCAACTTGCCATGGCATTGAATCAGTTTCTATGGTGACGCAATACTCCCAGCCAGAGAAAAAAACTGCACAAGTCAAGCAACTGCCTGTGTTTGGAGTTTATGATTATGAAATGGGTGGAACAGACAGGATGGACAAAAATATCTCGTACTACAGTGTAGGTATACATGGAAAGAAATTATGGTGGTCGCTGGTCACATGGTTCCTGAACATTTCAGTTAAAAATTCTTCTAAAGTGGTACGGAAGTGATTTATCATGTCTGGAATTTAATCACCATATTGTGCAGACATATCTCATGTGCCTCGACAGGATTGATCCCCTCATAGTGCCTTACAATCAATGATGCTAGTATGGAAAGGAATGCTCCGGCACTGTTTGTACTAAATGCAGAAAATGCATTGTTGGTCTCTGTGTTCCATGTTTTGTTCTATTTCACACAGTATAAAGCACATAATTCTTGGATATTTATTTCTATTTAATCATTTATATTGTGGATGTGGCCAGGCATTAAAGTGTATGAGGGAGGAGTTGGAGAGTGTGAGGGAGATAATTAGGATTCTCTCAGAAGACAGGAAGGAAGGTAGACCTCCCTCAAACAATGTATAGGATACACTAGGTGTAAAAGAGGGATGGGAAGTAAAGGGCGGAATTGTAGAAGACAGGTGGTCTAATGTTCTAAGGGGAAGTAGATTGCAGGCTAAGAGCTCTATTCAATACAGGTATCTGTGAGAAATCGGTAGGAGTCACTGCAGGTAAAACAACAGAGGGAAGATGAAGAACTGGGAACTTTTGCTGACAAGTGTGGAAGTAGAAAGAATGGAAAAGCCAGGAAAGGGAAAAATAGAGCAAGAGGATAGGAAAAGTCAGGTGGAACAGGGTCATGGGAGGGATAAAAGGGAGCAGAAAGAGGCTTCTGCAGCTGTCAGAAAAGATAGGACTGGCCAGGAAGGGAGGGGATCAAATGAGGTGGGTAGGGTTGAGGCTCTGTTCATGGGGGATTCTATTGTTGGGCATGTGGGGAAAGTGTGCGGAGGAAAGGGAACCAGGATAGAATGTTATCCAGAAATTAGGTTGAGGCAAATGTTGAGGAAAGTAGAAGAGAGGGAGGAGGGGAAGGAGAAGGTGGTAGTGTTTCACGTTGGTACCAACAACGTAAGGCAAGCTGATGTAAGTACCAACATAGTTGGAGATGTGTGGGATCTGGTAAGTGCAGCACGGGTGAAGTTTAAGAAAGCAGAGATTGTTATTAGTAGAATACTGTGTAGGAGGGATGCTGACTGGAAGGTGATTGGGGATTTAAATGAGACTGGAGTGGGTAAGTGGAAAACTGGAAGCGAGATTTCTAGATCTTAATGGGTGGGCAGGAGATAGGGATCTGCGCTCGGATGGCCTTCATTTAAACCGCAGTGGTACGTATAAGTTAGGAAATTTGTTTGAAAGGGTAATAGGGAGGTACATTCAGGCAAACGGGATGGTCTAGGGAGCGGTGATAAGGATACAAGGATCTGGAAGTCAAGTAGGGAAGACATAAAAATGTTAGTGTTGAAAGGAATAGAATTAAGTAACTTAATAGATACAGTAGAACATTGATAATTCGAAATCGGCTAATTCAAAATTTGGACAATGTCTGTCCCATTACCAAAATTCAGACTTTTAATTCAAAACTGCTTTTACATTTAATATAATAGTATTTTTCATAGTAATTTTAATTCAAAATTTCTCTGCGTCATGAAAGAACACGTCTTCCAGATCCTGCAGGGGTAGCTTTCCGCACTTTCACTCACTTCGGTGTGTCTACAGTGTGTTTCGTATTTGCTAAGTTGGAGTGAAATTGTAATTCTTATGTACAGGTATTCAGTGTTTTAAGGACTGCCACAATGTCACGTAGCAGGCAGTGTGCAGAGAAGCAGAATCCTCGAACACTGGCGATGCCGATAGTTGGCAAAAAGGGTGGCTCATATAATCAATTCGTACGCACCAAACATTATTGTCAGTGCAGATGAAACTGAATTTTGCTTTTTAATACCAAACCCAAATGGACTTACAGTTTTAAAGGAGGGAAGTGCCAGCCGGGAAATCGTACAAGGGTGGGGGTCATTGCGTTGTGTTGCAATGCACACGGAAGCGAGAGACTTCCTTCCCTCATCATAGGAAAGTTTAATAAACCACGATGTTTTTTAATGTCTTTTGAAAGGTTTAAACAGTGAATCAAGGTTAAATGCATGCAGTAATTGGTCTTAGAATATTTTGTGACACCGCAAGGGTTGGCATTTCTGAATTACGAGTTGACAGTTAATTCGAATTCACGAGTTTTAGTGTATATACTTACCAGATATTGTAATAGGAGTTGAGTCATGGCTGAAAAATTATATAATTTTCTCACGGAACTGTAGTGTGTATCATACAGATAGGACAGGAATGGTAGGAGGGGGAGTATTCATTCTGGTGAAAGAAGAATTTGTAAGCTACGAAAAAGTTAAGATGACAAACATGAAATTCTTGGTGTAAGGCTCATTTCTAAAAATAGGCAACTTGATGTCTTTGGAGTGTACAGACCGAGAAAGGGTAGCGTTGATGCTGATTCAGAATTATTTGATAAGATACACTTATCAAATAGCTATGTGGGAAATTATATGGAAAGAAACATGATTGTAGCAGGAGATCTCAATTTACCAAATGTCAGTTGGGAAGGAAATGCGAACGATGGGAAACACAACCAACAAATGGCAAATAAGTTAATATGGGAAGGACAGCTGATTGAGAAAGTGATGGAACCAACTAGAGGGAAGAATATTCTGGACTTGGTGCTGGTAAAACCAGATGAGCTCTAAGAAGGAACCAAAGTAATGGAGTGTATTAGTGATCATGAAGCTGTTTTTGTTGTAGTTAAAAATAAATGTGATAGAAAGGAAGGTGTTAAAATTAGGACTGTTAGGCAGTACCATATGGCTGATAAAGCAGGCATATGCAAGTTTTTAAAAAGTATTTATGATCGGTGGAAAACTGTAAATAAAAATGTAAACAGACTCTGGGATGGGTTTAAAGCAATTGTTGAGGAATGTAAAAACAGGTTTGTACCTTTAAAGGTGGTAAGGAATGGTAAAGATGCACTGTATTTTCACAGAGAAATAAACAGACTAAGAAGGAGGTGCAGGTTGGAAAGTAATAGAGTTAGAAATGGCTGTGGAAGTAAGGAGAAATTGAAGGAACTTACTAGGAAATTGAATCTAGCAAAGAAGTCAGCTAAGGATATCATAATGGCAAGCATAATAATTGGCATTCATACAAATTTTAGTGAAGAATGGAAGGGAATGAATACGTACTTGTCATTATGGACTGATGACCACCCAGTTTTACACGTTAAGATAATCATGACAAGAACCGTCGCCAGTTAACACAGTTAAACAATATGTCCATTAGCAATGCTCGGCATTGATATGGATGAAGTGGCAAAAGTCTTAATTCATGAATTATGTTATCATAGTCGGTACGGTACAACTGTACAAGACGTAAATGATTGGAACTTGTATTCTCTATTACTTTTGTTATGTAATACATTTTTATATGGACCAGTAATATAGATATTTTTTTTAAAATGTTGGCGTCTTCCCCTAAACTACCGTTTCACCCAGTGTGAATAAACATTATTTAATAACCTAGATTGTAGTAGCTCATTCCAAGACTTTACATACCGATTTTCACTCAATTCTGTTCACCCATTTTCTCATAGTTTGGTGTTGATACGGACTTAGCTACAAAAATCAAAATTCATCAATATCTCTTTTATCATAGCTGTAGGGTAAAAATGTACAAAACACAAATGATAGGAAATATAATTACCTATAACATTAATTATTTAGTATGTATTTGTAGGACCATTAATAACAGAAATATTTGAGATTTAAATTTAAGGCTTTTCCCCTACTACCATTTCACTCAGAGTGAATAAAATTTATAGCCTAGATTGTAGCGCTTCATTCGCCGCCTTTACGTACCGATTTTCAGTAAATTCTCTTCAGCCATTTTCTCGTAATTCCAGTATGTATATACAAACAGAGAGAAATGACAGAAAATGAAAAAGTGCATTTCCTCGTAATTGTAGACGCAACCGATACACACATACCATCCTTTTTAAATTCTGAGCAATATACAGACAAAACTCTTACTTTATATATAGATAGATTCTTCATAAATTACTATCTTCTGTCTATTTTAGTGTATTTTCTTCATAATTTATCAAGACCAGGGCATATTGAAGAAATACTGTACAGACTTAAATGCCAACACATCCTCCTAGCGTGATCACGTGAACATGGCACCTGCCAATGAAATCCTGAAAATTATGAGCGTAATTTTACATAGTTATGTTCTACTATGGGTTACAATTAATTTATGTGAATTTCAAAGAAAACACATTCTTTGAAAATAACAAAACCGCAAAGTTTGAAAGTGTCGTAGTGTGTGCCGGATGTATCCCCAACATGATTGTATTGAGTCGTCGGCTGCAACTCAGCACTCGCAATGTTTCATGTGACTCACTAGCCCCATCCTGGCATGAAACATACCTCCACACAAATCACAGGGAATGGCTGGACTTAACAGAACTTTCGTGTTTGTTGTTTAGCGACGTTCCTCTTCAAACACTGTACTCATGTAGAAACAGTGTGGCGCCAGAGTATCCCAGCGTATCCCACGATTGAATTTTTATTCCAGCTCTTTATGCCTTAGCTGATCCTTGAAACGCCTCAAAGGGGCTCCATGAAGCCTTGTGCTAGAGCAGAGTTGACAAGGAACTTTGAATTCACTCATGTGACGGACGTGCCCTGTCCATCCGAGATGGTAGCTTCAATGCTTATACCACGCGCTTTCTCAAGAACTGCGAGGCTGATGACGTGCTCCTCCCATTTGATGTTCAAGATGGATCTAAGTTTTTGCAGATGGAAGCGCTCTAGCTTTTTGATATCCTGACGGTAGAGGGTCCACGTTTCACAACCACAAAGCGGTGTTGATATGTCAACAGCATGGTACAGCACGATCTTGGTATGCACATGATGGGATAAACGTCAAAATGCTGAATAGACAGCACCAATTAAGTACAAAAGGAGAATTCACAGATTGATTAGCCAGACCAAAAGTCTTGTCTCTAGCTGCACCTAAGTTGGCAGCCTTGTGTAACATGTTACGAACCCATGCGAGCTGCACCATGTTGGATTCCTAGCATCTATTTTGCACTCCTGTCAGTAAAGTTTTACCCTTCATTCTTTGAAGCAGTCTTTGGTATGTTCATTTACCTTTCCAATCTCCATATAAATCGGAGCCTTTGAGATGTCGGTGTGGCAGAAAATGGACAAGATCAGTTGAACTGGTAAAAGTGACTGTGTCACTACATTTATTTATAAATCTGAATTAGAAAGGAACAAGAGGTATACTAATATACATCAAAGGCAAGAAGGTAGCAGGATTGTGGGACACAGTAGGAAAATCAGAGTGACAGTTCAGTACGACCAGAGGAAGCTATGTAAAGGAGAGAGATGGTCAAACACTGCTGTCTGATCGGTCTCGGTTCTCCTTGATCATGTGTTATCCTTGTCCTACATTAACAATGCCTCCACAGCAACTACGAATATCTGCCGCCCTGAAGAAGCTAGTATTGATCTGTCATGTTCTCACATTTTATTTTGCTTAGCCTTTGTGCTTGTTCCTTCTTCCCTGAAAATATTGTGAACGGTTATCACACACATAAATATATATCTATAAAATAAGAGTTTTGTCTGTACATTGCTCAGAATGTAAAAAAGAATGGTATTTCTGTATCGGCCATGTCCACAGTAACAAGGATATGCACTTTTCAATTTCTATCTGTCTGTATGTAGGCACATCACGACAAAACGGCTAAAGAGAATTTAATGAAAATTGGTGCGTATAAGTCGGGGAATAAGTCGCTACAATCTAGGCCGTAAATGATTTCATTCACGCCGAGTGAAATGGTAGTTTAGGGGAAGGCGTAAAATTTAATTCTCAAATGTTTTGTTATTGGTGGTACTATCGATAAATACTACATTACTGTAGTATTAAATTTCTGATCATTTATGTCTTATACATTAGAAACTACAGTTTAGACTATAAATAATTTTATCCACCATGGTTGAAGTAATTTTTAATTACTTGTGTTATTGGTTCTATCGAAAAGTACTATATAAAGTAAGTCATAGTGAATACAATTTCTGATCAGTTATGTCTTATTCTGTTTTACTGTACCGACTATGATAAGATTGGTGGTGCTGGTGATTATTGTTTTAAGAGGAAGTACAACTATGCAACCATCCTCCATATAACACTAATCAGAGAAAAAATATGGAAGGGGTCCAACACTTCAAAAGAAAGGATTCACTTTCCATTAGATGCCCGAATATCACAGAGTCGGAAGAAATCTAAATCTGAAGGCCTATAATATAGAAAGCTCATAAAACTAATCAATAACATTACATTGACCATTGTCTTCTGCTGCCACTCATCTCCAATAGTTGGGATTACTGTTGCGTACCGAGTATAACAGCCTGCCTGAATATTGGTGGGAAGTAGCTGGGGAGTTAGATAACTTTCTTCTTTAGCATGCCATTCCTCTGGTTCATAAATTTTCTGATATTACTGGTACGTAACACACTGGTTCATCATAGCATTCCAGCTAGTACCTACTCTGAGGCGCTGATGGGAATAAGCACCTTGCACACTTAACGGAATAATGGCAGAGGAGTGTTCATGGCTGTCTGCAACCTGGTAATTCGGGTTCTAGAGCTTTGGACTGTTAGATTGGCAGTGTAGTACTGTTCGTTAAAAGCGAGAAAATGTGCAGTTTTTCATTTGATCGAATATTTTATATGATAGCATTGCTTTTAATTGCGACCTTCCTACTGACGTCATTGTAATGACCAATGTTGGTTTCAGTTGTGAAAAACCACAAAGTGAGTATTTCTGAGGATGTAAGAAGGCAGGTGGAGAGTGAGTGTCTGCCATTACACTGAAAATTCCCTAAGCCAGTCTTCACATGAGAAAAGATGTATGGTGACTCCCCATCGCGTTTCTGGGGAAACGTTAAGAGCTGTGCAATTTAATACAATCTTACAACATGTACACTACCTAACCTAGAATTCTGTAGCAAAGCACAGGTACATCAGCTACTAGGGCCTATTATTGAAACTCGTTTGTACACTATCAGTAATATTCATATGTCTTGTGATCAGGTGCGGTGTATTATGGGCATCCTGCTGCTAGTGGGTGGTGGATACGAGCACCCAGATGTCGTGAAGGAGCTCCTGGAAGTAGAGGAACGACCTCACAAGCCGCAGTACAACCTGGCCAGCGAACTACCCCTTAACCTTTTCCACTGCGACTACGAGGGGTCGTCACGGGCGGAGGTGGTGGACGAGGAGGCCCAGCGGGAAGTGGTCCAGACGCTTCAACGGAAGTGGGCCGAGCACGCGGTCCGGGCCAGGATGGTGCGCTCCATGCTGTCCGACCTGCCCGCTGCGACTGCCCAGAGCAACTGGCTGCTGCAAGGAGTGAAGCCCAAGCTGTACTGTCCTCTGCTACTCAGACCAACGTGCGACAGTGTCGAGGGCCGCATCCAGCACTTCGCTAAGAAGAGGAGAATCGAAATGTCGGGTATGTTCACCTTTCCCCTCAGACCGGGCGAGAGGCTGTGAGCTTGCATCCGGGAGATAGTGTTTTCGAATCCCACTGTCGGCAGCCCTGAAGATGGTTTTCCATGGCTTCCCATTTTCACACCAGGCAAATGCTGGGGCTGTACCTTAATTAAGGCCACGGCCGCTTCCTTCCAACTGCTAGGTTTTTCCTATCCCATTGTCGCTGTAAGACCTAGGTCTATCTGTGTCGGTGCGACGTAACGCAACTAGCAAAAAATATATATATATAGCTTTCCCCTCAGATCCATATAAATCAGCCTGCGCTGGCGACTGATCATCCATTGCTTTTTTTGCTGCGGTCACCGTGTCCTCCACTATTTAAAGCTTTGCAGTCCTGAAGGCTAAGGCAGGCTCAATAACGCTTCAGTCATGAGCTGAAGAAAAGCCAATCAGCGAGCGCCCACCACAGACTGCACTATATGATGAAGTGGATATGTGACACTGCTCCATTCCACTGTGAGCTTCACAGCCATCCAAGTCAATCGTAACCCTCGAAAATGCCAAGTACAATCTTCGCTGAAACGTCGGGTCCATCACGTGCTCCTGGACCACACGACCTACAGACATGGTTCATAACGCCAACTATGAAAGCCTCAACTGCTGTAGGAATTTCCTTGCCTCGTGACCATGGAAAGTTACCCTCCTTTCACTGGCACACTCAGAGAGACTATGATATTCCCCTTCTTCTAGTACCAGGCCTAGGATCTTTCTGAGAATTCTTCCAGCTTTTCTTGTTAGTGAGAGACACTCCATGCAAGGAAGTAACAAATGTGATACGGGCCCCCTCACAGAAATGTGAAACCTATGAATAACTAATATGAATATCATTACAGCAAGTAGAACTAACTCAATATATTGTCAAATTGTATGAACAAAGCGATTATTGTGAGAGACTGTCTCCTTGGTTTCATGGCTAAGCTGTAAAGAAGTAAGTATAAGTCGAAACATGTCCTGTAAGTTTTAATTTTATTCAATTTTGCCTGAGGCATTAATAAAGTATCGATTAGGTGGTTATTTATACTTACTTCTTGATTAAACATCGATACGGTCATGAAATGGACAACTTGTAATGGCTAAGCTGTTGCGAGAGACGGCAAGCCATGTTCACAGCTGTGCTGTGTGACTGATGTTAGATTCTACTGAATGGCAGTTCCTCTACATACAAATTGTAAAAACAGACTATTTTATTTGATCTGATCTTATGACCGGAGTGACATTAGACTAGATATATTTTATTTTTGTGTTTTTACAAGCAGTATGTGGGCTCCGCAGGCCTTAGCACTACTCCCTTGACTTCACGACATACAGGGCATCTTAGTGTACTGTAGTGTAGTGTTTCACCTTCCTCTCTTGTCACTGGTGTCTTGAGTCAGTCGATAGGCCAGTTCCAGAGAGCTGTTTTCTCTGATCAATTAAACAAAATTCTCCTCTGCAAAGGATCAAAACTGCTAATTAACTGCAGAGCTGCATTATAACTTATACAGTAGAACCTTGATATCTCTAATCATTTCAGGAGCTGAATTTAATTTCGAGTTATTGAAATTTTGGGATACAGGTAACCATTTTTGAGCCTGTATAGCACATAATTGAATCATATGTATCTATAGGCTTACATTATTTTTAACAGTATTTAAAAATACACAAACTCCCTTTTGCGGCATCACTTTAATTATAACCCTTCTTATAGTCATTTTTTAGAAGACAGGGTAGAGTTCACACAGTAGAGAAACTGTTACCTCTGTTAATACCTTTCGAAAAAAAAAATCTGTTAGTCTCTTCTATTTGTTACTGTTAACCTTTCTTTCCTTCACATTGGAACTTCTTGTCAACACCATGCAGCCGAGGTTCGTAAATGGAGCTTGTCGTCTGCGTCTTCGGGGGTTGCTTTCGTATGTGACCGGCAATTAATTCACACCCGACAAAGAGCGAGGCTTTGCCGATTTTCTGATCACTAGAAGTTTGTTTACCGAGCTTGATATCTGCAGTCGCTTAAGAGCAGCCAGTATCCAGTATTTGGGAGATAGTGGGTTCGAACCCCACTGTCGGCAGCCCTGAAGATGGTTTTCCGTGGTTTCCCATTTTCACACCAGGCAAATGCTGGGGCTGTACCGTAATTAAAGCCACGGCCGCTTCCTTCCCAGTCCTAGCCCCTTCCTCTCCCATCGTCACCATTAGACCTATCTGTGTCAGTGTGACGTAAAGCCAATACCAATAGCAAAAGAAGTTTGTTTTTCAGTTCCCAGCATCACTGTAACCCTTTCTTTGCTTGTTAACTGTTCCTCACAAACCACAAATGCTGTATTGCTCAGTTAATTTTGCACAAAATTCGAGTTACAGAGTGTTTTTTGCTTCAAGGGAGGAAATGTTTGCATTGAGAAATTGAGAAATTTGTGAAACTGAATTTCAAGTAACAGAGAAATACACGTGAAGAATAGGATAAACGGCTGGGAAATTTAAGTTACTTAGAGATACTGAAAATTCAAGTAAAGGAGGTTTGAGATATCGAGGCTTGACTGTAATTCTATTTTTTGTCCCATATTGGCATCAACTCAACTAAGGGTAGGTTGAAGGAAGAATTCCACCTTCCAATACTTGTTTGTATTTTGCTGCTAGTCTATGTAATTATAAAACATATTCCAGCTTAAAGTTTAGTTACATTATTTTAAAAATTATATATTTCGTTCCTATCAGCTAAAAAAATATGATACAAAAGTTGGCATAAATGAAATAAAAACACTTATGATGATGATAACGATGACATGAAATATTCCTTTATGTTGACATAGAACACTCAACAAGTCAATGTTCAAGTCTGAGATACAAACGCTCAGTCAGCTGACGACGTAAGGAAAGAAGTGAACATAGCGGAACCGGCCGGGAAACTCCCTTCAACATCTTACAACTGTATTCCAAAAACTTAACCTCATCTTAAGGAGTTTCCCCCCGATCATCATGTTTTGAATTTTACATTTTAAAAATTTTAAACCATCCTCAAGATATTTAAAGTACATACGTCTCCAGCATTTTGAAGAAAGATCATCTCAACTTGAAGGAACATTATCATCATAAGTGTTTGTATTTCATTCATGCCAATTTTTGTATCCTTTTTTAGCTCAAGATCTTCCACAATACGAGAAAAAGATGTAGTTTTTTAAAATAATGTAACTAGATTTTAAGTCAGAATATGTTTTATATTATTATTAACTTCATTGGCCACATTGGAGCACTTGAGTCCTCCATGTACATTTTTTCTTTGAAGGTTGTACTGTTTGATTCTTATTATCTGTCCAGCACTTCTTCATTCGTTCTGATCGCAGTGTTCTTTCATCTGAAATCTCCACAGGCCTTCTGTGCATCATTTCAGTTGAAAATTTGTGATTCTTAAGAAGGGTGGTAATTTTATTCTTGTTCTCTGAATGTGTAATTTCGAGTCCGACTGTTTTGAGATCCTCTTGAATTTCTTTGATCCAATGCCCTCCTGTCTTCTTTCCCAGATTTCTCACCACTAGTTGTCATAAAATGCTGTTTTCTGGTAATCGTAAGATGTGAAAGAAATAAGAAATTCTTTCTTCTTCATCATGCTGCTAACTGGGTCAATCTCTTGATAGACAGTTTCATTGGGGAGGATTCTCTAGACTCCTTCAACCTGGTACTTTCTATTTATGCAAGTTCTGATAATTCTTCTTTCAGTTTTGAGGAGCTGATCAGCTCTTCTTTCATTTCTAATTTGGAACAAGGTTTCACAAGCGTAAGTGACTTCAGGCAAAGTTACAGTTTTGTAGTGTTGGATCTTAGTGTCGATTGACAAGCTTTTCTTGTTATAAGTCGACCAGGTTAGAAATTGTGCTTTTTTTCCTTTTGTTGGTTCTATTTATCCATGTTGCTTTCTCGCTTAAGTTGTGCATAATGATTTCTCCAAGGTATTTAAATTGTCAAAGGGTTTCATTGGCATGATCTCAGTTTTCTCAAAGGATATTTGTAATCCTATTTTAAAGCAATTTTCTGGAGACTGGCGATCTGAGAACGGACTTCTTCCATGTCAAGGGCTAAGAGATAAATCATCTCCAAACCCTAGGCAGTTTGTCCTTATTGAGGGTTTTGCTCCAATTTTGATTTTAGGTGGGTTTTCTTTTTGCCAAATTTTCATAGCCTAGCAATAAAAAGTAAGTGTTGGAAGGTGGGGTTCTTCCTTTAACCTAACCTTAGTTGAACTCCATTATGTTATCCGTTCGCCTAACTGTACTTTTATAATTTTATTTATGCAGATGTTTGTTTTGGTTTCCATTTAGTTTGTTACAAAGGAGCGCCGATCATGTTCTTTATCACTTCCACCTCTCCAAATAATATTTCTCTCTGTTGACTTTGTTTTGATGGGAGTACTTTCAAGCTACAGTGGTAATACCTGTCTGTGTGTTCCAGATGACTCTGCAGGCGATGCGGATACGAAGACCTTGGAGGCGGAAGAAGGGGACGAATGACTAAACTGCCAAGAAGAGGTTTATGGAACTAAACCATTGTAAGGATTCTCAGAAGGAAGCACTTCCATCTTTCAAACTGGAATACTGGCAGCAGAAGGTACTTGCTACAGCTGCTGGCAAGATATGCAACACCACTTTATTTCTTGCGCCTGGAAGTATTGAAGATGTTCAGCTTTACGCAACCCTTACGACTGACAGCGACTGCCTCAGCCTACCTGCAGGGGGTTTACTCGAAGAAGCTCAGACAATTTTTTTTTTTTTTTTTTTTTTTTTTTTACAACTAAAATATTTTTAAAAAATCATGTTGTAGAAAGTGGTTTCCAATAACAGGAATATCACACATTGTTATGTTTGGCTTTCTATGCAGTCCACGCATGAAGTATATCAGATACACATACAAACTTCAGATTATTTAAGTATTTCAAAGTCATTCGGTCTCGAATGTGTCTCAGCCTCGTGCACAAACATATACTGGAGGAGAAAACATGGCGACCTCGCCTCTCACCACTACCCTCCAGCGACAGCTCGGTGTCTGTTAAGATTTACTACACTGCCGGCAAAAGGTTTCCGGACAAGCATTGAACTGTTAAAGAATGGACTGAGATTAAAAACAAACAACATACCTATGCAAGGAATTGACAATATGTACACGTTTACTCCCTCAGATCACCAGAACACATCAAACTCTCTTGTCCTCAAAGAAAGCCCTGTTTGCTGCAATTACACTTTGAACTATTGTCGGCATTCTCAGAACAAGTTTTTCTAACACTGATGCAGGTATATTTTGCCAAGCATTCTGCAGGATGTCCCACAGCCTTTCCAGTGAAGGAGGTCACTCTTTTCAGAGTTGCCAGTCCAAGTCCTCACACTGCAGCTCAACTAGATTTAAGTCCGGAGATTGGGGGCCATTCCATTAAAAACAATTTCCCAGAGTTTTAGTTGTTTTGCAGATAATTCATGCAATAGCGAGATGTGTGTCTGGGGTCATTGTCTTGTTGCAGGAGAAACCCACGTCCAATAAGTTTTGGTCCAGACAGAACAGCGTAACGAGATACAATGGAATGGTAGCCGTTCTTGTCCAGTGTTCCTTGACAGAGCCCCCTCCATGTTTCAGTGTAGGTGTTATACAGTCAGGACGCATTTTTTCCGATGCTGAATGTCAAACATTAACTTGTTGCTGTTGCCCGAAAACATTTGAAACCTGGTTACAGTTATATAATCTGTCATTAAACATATTCTGCAGGTACATATGTTTTGTCCGGAAATGTTTGGCCAGCAGTGTATGTCTACTGTAACCAGAGTTGCCAAGTAGTGTACTACACTCAACACGACAAAAGGTTAAAGACTGAAGAAAGTTGTTTGGTAACCTCTCCACAACAAACAAGGATCGCTTAGAACTCGTTAACTCAGCAGAGTGCAGGGTGTGATTGACTGCCGTCTTCCAGGAACTGAGGTCATATTTGGTCCCCAAGAATACCAATATATTCAACAGTTATTGAATTACAATAAAAACTATGAAATGAACAACATTTTGAACTAGTGGGTATAATTATGCATTTCTTTTCCACATCATCATCGTTTATTAGTGCAAACAGGCCCTTAAGGCCGACGATGGAAGGCAAAAGTTACTATTACTGAAGGTCGCAGTAGCCTGGTGCAATATCACCGTCGCTCAATCCAGAGGGCTGAAAGCTGAGCCTGTCACCTTGCTAATATTTGGTTGTTCACTGTCGGCTCAGTTAAAGTAACTCAAGAGCTTTTCATTCTGTCAAAAACGCTAATTATAACGCGTATAACACTATGACGTACCCGCAAATAAATACTCACTGTTAAACTGAGAATGACAAAGTACAGGTAAACCCCCTTATACGCGGATTCGTTATCCGCGATTTTGGTTTTTTTTAATCTAGTGCTGCCATCTGTTAGCAGTACGTGGAAACTGTAATGCCTTAAGGTGGGTACAGACATGCGTGTTGAGCTCTGTAACGTACACTACATCGCACACTAAGATTCAATGGGGCAAGCGCGTCGCTACACGCCTCTTCTGTCGTGTTTGTCGAGACATGAATCGTCAGTTCCGGTCAGTAGAGCTATCAAGTTGCACTTGACAGATTTCGTATTTAAAACTCCGCGTGAAAGGAAGGAAAGTCTGCCTGTCGAAGGAAAGAAGCGTGTACCAAAGCTGTATTCGTTAGAAACACAGACGTTTTGGATCGCTATGAGAAAGGTATTGTCGACGTTCAGCGTGCTTTGGGTCTTAGTGAATCCACTGTGAGAACTATTCATGAAAATGCGGAATCAGTTCGAAAAACTGCTCAATCTTCTACTAACTTAAGTGTGACTAGAGTGACCAATTTTCGCTCAGAAGTGATGGAAAGCATGGATTGGATTGGATTGGATTGAGCATCACAACGAACAAACATGTCCCTCGATCTGGAGCTAATGTCAAGAGCTTGTATGCAGAGTTTAGTTTATTATTGTGTGTTTCAGTATTCATTTTTCAAGTGCATGAAAGTTGTATTAAAATACCTTTCAGAAACGTGATAATGCTTATTTCTTGTAAAAAATACTAAGAATCTCTGCTATTTTAAATTTAATATGTGAGTAAACGGAAACCTAACCCTATATTTTACACATAAAGTGATACTCGATTTACATGAATTCGTTATGCGCGGCAGTTCCACGAAACGTATCTATCACGTATAACGAGGTCTACCTGTACGAAACATGCCATTCTTTATTTAACCTTTCCACTGCCATGTTTGTCCGACTCGTTGGCTGAATGGTCAGCATACTAGCCTTCAGTTCAGAGGGTCCCGGGTTCGATTCCCGGCCGGGTCGGGGATTTTAACCTTAATTGGTTAATTCCAATGGCCTGGGGGCTGAGTGTTTGTGCTGTCCCCAACATTCCTGCAACTCACACACCACAAATAACACTATCCTCCACCACAATAACACGCAGTTACCTACACATGGCAGATGCCGCCCACCCTCATCGGAGGGTCTGCCTTACAAGGGCTGCACTCGGCTAGAAATAGCCTCACAAAATTTTAAAAAAACTGTCATGTTTTACAGATAGAGGATTGCAGATGTGGTGAGGTGATATTTATGGCCGTATGCCCTTCCTGATGCCCAACTTCAGTTGAGATACTGATGAAATGAATGACGGTGAAACATAGTTCTATTAAAACAACCTGTTGGCCGGGCTGAGTGCTCAGACAGTTAAGGCACTGGCCTTCTGACCCCAACGTGGCAGGTTCGATCCTCGCTCAGTCCGGTGGTATTTGAAGGTGCTCAAATACGTCAGCCTCGTGTCAGTAGATTTACTGGCACGTAAAAGAGCTCCCATGGGACTAAATTCTGGCACCTCGGTGTCTCCGAAGACTGAAAAAGTAGTTAGTGGGACGTAAAGCAAATACCATTATTATTATTATTATTATTATTATTATTATTATTATTATTATTATTATTATTATTATTAAAACAACCTGCGTGTTCTGACAACTCGCAGCAAAAGTGCGGGAGTGCTATATTTCCACACATTCCAGCTGGTGTTTCTACAATCACCTTAACGCCTTCTCTACGCTAGGCGCTGTGGAAAATAATATCCATGTACAGGAATCATGAGTGCATAAGCATAATATTAAATAGGAGTAACATTATCGGCTCAGATATCGTAAGACATACTCCTCCCAGACTTTTATCAGTCTATCACCGGACGGCTGGTTCCAATTTTTAAGCGGAGATCAACAACAGAATGGCACATTAGGAAACAGTCGCTGTATTTATATTATAATGAAAATATCCTTTCATATCATTGCCAGTAATAATTAGACTGGCTTGTTTAATATTCTGGGTTCAAATGTGCTGAGGATGGGAGGAATATCTAATAGCATGCTTTTCTTTGGACAAAAAGATAAAATCAGTCGGCTAAAATACGAAGCAGAAAGAAAAAAAAGCTATTTATTCTAAACACAGGACCTGATTCTTAATTTCTAAAATCTTACAGGATTTGGGCAAAATTCAAATCCCGTGTGCCTTAATGAGTAGTTTAATAAATAACACGGATTAAGTTAAAAGATATGCCAGACTACAAGATACTCGACCGAACTCGACAACTGCAGTCGCTTAAGTGCGGGAGATAGTGGGTTCGAACCCCAATGTCGGCAGACCTGAAGATGATTTTCCGTGGTTTCCCATTTTCACACCAGGCAAATGCTGCGGCTGCTTCCTTCCCACTCCTAGCCCTTTACCTGTCTGTGAGTGCGACGTAAAGCAACTGTTTATGTGAGGATGTGTACAGTACTCTTTTCTTTTATTTGGTACAGTATTTAATTTTTTAGATTGCATCAAATACTTTATATTTGTTGTTTTTTCTATTTACAATGTTAATAAATATTTACATTATTGTTCACATTATTTTCAATATTTGTCACATTTTCACTGTTCGTCTGACAATGAATCTCTTAAACTCGACGCATTATTACACTAATTTGGGTGGTATTTTTCATGGAAGCTTTGGAAACAAAGCATTTCACTACGAGCACATTTAATACGTCATGTAGGCGCTGAGCGTTAATGAGACTTCAACCTCATTGCTTCACATGAGAAACAGATGTTGTTCACAAGTAAAAAATAGATCAAGGTCGGATTCAAACGTGAAAGAATAAATTACCAATGCGAATGCCCTACTCCACAGGGACAAGTCAGAAATATATCTGCGAATAAGACTACACATTCTGACATTAGTTATGGTACGTCAAGAACATGAAATGATATAGGTGGGTCAAATGAACCCCAGTATGTAATATTTTCTTTACCCAAGACTTATGAAAGAGGAAGAAGATCCATTTTAGTTTTGGGCTTTTTTTAAAGTTAGATAGAATAGGACTGACAAGTTTTAATTGTGAAACACCATTAATTTATGTTACCCACAGTTATGTTGTGTTCACATTTTTTAAATTATTATCCTGTCATGTTAGTTTTAAGAGATTATTAATGTTCGTATATTATACTATATATGGTCAAAAGGTCCCAAACCTTGACCTAAAGGTTGTCTACGGGCTGAAGATGCCCAAATAATTGGTGAAACATGTACGTGACGTGGTAAGTCTACATAAATTCATGTAGATTCAAACCACATTAAACGTGGAAAGTATTGAATAGATGGTTTTATTAAATTATCCTTGAGATTCTATGCCTAGGATACCACTTAGTCGAGCAGTTCGTCTCCTTTCTCCCAAATATTCCAACCCAAACTTTGCAAGAGATTTCTAACGTTACTCTTTTGTCTGAAATCACCCAGAACAAATCGAGCTGATTTTCTTTAGATTTTATCCAGTTCTTAAATCACGTAATCCTGGTGAGGATCCCATACACTGTACCATACTCTAGTTGAGTTCTTACCGAAGACTTATACGCCCTCTCCTTTACATCCTTACTGCAACCCCTAAATACCCTCATAACCATGTGCAGAGATATGTACCCCTTATTAACCCATTCGCCTCACATTTAAATACCATAGGAGTTCACTAAGAAATCACATTTAAATACCGCTCTGCGGCCGTCGTCATCACACTATTATTTAGAAAATCATACAAAACCAACCAGTAAATATTCCTTTCTGAAAATTTGCATGCAGGATACAGAAGTAATAAACTTACCAATGCCGCTATTTTAGTACGTCTGCTGGGTGTGGTACACCTCAAAACATTCTTCTAAGTGAAGAGCTACGCCACACTTTTTGCACTGCCAGCAACTTTCGCTTCTTTTACCCCGGCTGTAGCACACAACACACCTTCTTGTGACTTTTGATTTCTTCTCTGTAGGGGGAATACGCATGGGAAAGTGGGCCCATAATTTAGCTTGTAATCTGGTTGGGGTGGTGCTCGCTGAAGGTCGACCTCGAACCGAGTACTCCGGCAACTGAACAGTCTCTAGTAGCTGCTGCGCAATGCTAGTTCGGAAGTCTGTGTAGCTCGTCTTTCTGTTAGCAGCGATCTTGTGATACACAGTGAAGGAATTGAAAATACACATATCTAGGAGATAAAAGAATATTTTCCTATATCCTTTCACTGTGCGTCGCATGACGGGGAACAGAGCTGTAACCTGATCCTGAAGGTCAACACCACCCATCCCCTTCTGGTATTCAAGGCCACACTTGGGCTTTATCGCTTCTTCCCTCGGAGTTTGTCCTCTCTTTCGCCTGAGTTTGCCTGTCCCTGTCATGTCAGCTGATTTGTGTTTAGTGGTGAGAAAGCAAACATCCTTGTTATCTTTCCACTTCACACACAACATACTGTTGGCAGCCCACGTCTCATACTCTCCACGTTTTAGTTTCTTCTTACTGATATCGCGAGGCATGTCTTTTCGGTTCTGTCTAACAGTTCCAATTACATTCATCTGCTTGTCGTGTAGCCTTTTGAATAAATCTGGGGAAGAATACCAGTTATCTAAAAACAATGTATGTCCTCGGCCTAACAAGGGTTCACACATGTTGAGCACGACGTTTGTACTCGCTGGCAGACTTGGATCCGTTACATCATCACCTACATAAATTTTGAAAGACAGACAGTAGCCAGAACTTGATTCACAAATTTTGTAAATTTTTATTCCAAACCTAGAACGTTTAGACCTATTACACTGGACATAAGAAAGGCGGCCTCTGAATTTCATTAGACTTTCATCTAGAGCAATGTCTTGTGAAGGTAAATATAATTCTGAAAATTTGGAGCAGAAATGTTGTATTATAGGCCTAATCTTTCTTAGTTTGTCACTACTATCGACTTGTTCATCGTCAACAAAATGTAAAAATCGTGAAATTATAATAAATCTTCCCCTGCTCATGGTTTCACGAAAAATTGGAGTGTTTATACACCTGTTTTTACTCCAGTATAACTGTATTCTTGACTTTCGCACTTGTGACATTAGTATAACTAACGCAAAATATGCCCTAATTTCGTCGGGTGTAGTCTCAAACCATTTGTCATCGTCTTTCAACTTTTTTCTGTCAGGATTGCTCAACTGTTTTGCTGCATATGAATTTGTCTCGACAGATATATTGTCAAACAAAGGGTTCATGTATTCACAAAAAACTGAGAGTTCAGATAGTGGTTGCGTATCAAACTTTTTCAATAAATTTTCACTAACCCCACTGTATTCACTAAACTTATGTACAACAGGTTTATTGTCACTTTTTGTCCAGTTCCAGTCAGTCAAGTTAGTCTGTGCCGAGGTACGAGCTCGTTTCGAAAGACTCGGCACACCGTAGTTATTTGCTTCACTTTCCGTGTCATCAGAACTATTATACGCATCGCTAGTACTCGAACTAAGGACTTCAGGGTCTATTTCGTCGTCACAAACATCACTGCCTTCAATATCACTCTCTAAAACACTATCTATTAGCTTTCGTATTCCTTCTTCATCAACACCAGCATATCTGCTTGACGCCATGATGGCAACTGACATGAGCGAAATTATGTGAAGAAAGATTCTCTTATCTCTTGTTCCGGAAGTGTGCGAGAACCTGGTGAAAGGGAAAAAACCGAAGCCACATGTGTAAACTTCAGCTCAGAATGCATACAAGTGGCGTCTGTGGGTTATTGACTGAACTATATGAATTGATGCACAGCTGTGCATCGCCGCGAGCAGAGCTCGTCATTTGATTCATATGCCACGAGTAACTATGACGAGCTAGGGTCGTCAAATGATGCGATTGGGTTAACAATCATATTTATGTGATTACCCCAATGAAGGTCTTTCCTTATATTAACACCTTGGTACTTACAATGATCCCCAAAAGGAACTTTCACCCCCTCAGCGTAGTCTTTAAAACTGAGAGGACTTTTCCTATTTGTGAAACTCACAACCTGACTTTTAACCCCGTTTATCAACATACCATTGCCTGGTGTCCATCTCACAACATTATTAAGGTCATTTTGCAGTTGCTCACAATACATCATGATGTCACCACCAAGTGCCCCAACAACCTTTAACCCCTCCCCGTGTAACACCTGCAGGGGTAACCATCCAGTCTATTCTCACCGATGCAAAGGACGTCCCACACCTCCTTCAAATCATCCCGGAATTAATAGACCCAATTCGCACTACCGACCCACCAACCACGCCCACCTATTCACTGTTTCCCCACCCTACAAATTGAGAATCTGGTCAGATTTGTTATAATCTCATTGCTAAATATCCATCCATGCAATAGGCACCTAGTTCTTGCATATCTTCAGGATGCAGCTAATCAGACACTCAATCTCCGTTTTCTCATACATATTCAAGCTTGAATACTAATTTCAACTTCACACCCTTACCCAATGTCGGTGGGGGACACAGACGAAGAATACACCCACGGTAATACCTGCCTGTCTGTCATAAGAGGCCTTCTTATCCTCACAAAATCTCTTCATGAATGCACTGTATTGCATCTTGCATTCAGTGGACTACTTCTACCAGTTTTCTTTTTAGATTTCTCTACGACCAAGCTTGATAGCTGCAGTCGCTTAAGTGCGGCCAATATTCAGTATTCGGGAGATAGTAGGTTCGAACCCCATTGTCGGCAGCCCTGAAGATGGGTTTCCGTGGTTTCCCATTTTCACACCAGGCAAATGCTGGGGCTGTACCTTTATTAAGGCCACGGCCGCTTCCTTCCCACTCCTACCCCTTCCCTGTCCCATCATCGCCATAAGACCTATCTGTGTCGGTGCGACGTAAAGCAAATAGCAAAAAGATTTCTCTACGAATTTGTGCTTGGCTACTATTGTGCTATTAGCTCCACAATTTATTATTGTTGTTATTATTATTTCTCCGTGCCTTTCCCAGAAATTTCTGGATTGTGTTTATTAAATCATGGAAATCTGAAGAAAATGTCTTAACTAGAAGATATGTCTTTCATTTTTCGTTTATGATGCAGGACCATTGCCTACATTATAACACAAGGCTTTGAAATAGAGCCCGTAAGACTCTATCAAAGTGGTCACATTGAAGTTCAATGCCGGGCCACTAGGATCACATTTTTGCCCCCTGTTAGCAGGTTCGCGTCTTGAAACGTGTTTATTAAGTGAGTTGCTTGTTAATGTGTGCATTTGTCTGATGTTAAGCACTTGCAATTCCAGTCATGGTTTATTCATAGAAATTAAAGGTAGTGGAATTTCGTTTCACAAGATTCCCATGGATGCTCACTGGATGCAGAGGAAGCATTACGCAGTTCGGCCCCGCAGTGTAGAGGGCAATGCGTCCGCCTGCCACCCGGCGGTCCCGGGTTCGATTCCCGGCCGGGTCAGGGGTTTTTAATTGTAAATGATTAATATCCTTGGCTTGGGGACTGGGAGTTTGTGTCGTCCTTAACGTTTCCTCACTTTCAACACTTTACACTTCCACCATTTACAAAATACACACAGGTTCCTCACATATTGTGCAAGTAGAGGCAAAAGATATCTCTGGGTCGACGCCCTGAACAAATAGGATTTTTAAAAAAAAAGAAAAAAAAAGAGATACGACTTCCAGCTGATAAAACTAGCCTCTGTTCCCAAAATTTGTCACTGGACTTCTTTCGTAATCAATGCTACCGTGTCCGGCGATCATTTGAAAGGCCTCCTCAAACACATAAATCTTCAATTATTAAACCAATAGGGAAACTAACCTGAAAAGTAATTTGCCCAACAAATTTGGAGGGAATTAATGTAGCAAGAGTGAAAAATGTTGTATTTTCTCCTGAAACAATCTCTGTTTTGAGAAGTATGTATCTGGTTTGTCCCGAGAGCATTAAAGACAGAGACAGTTTAAAAGAAACCACTTGTTTTATGGAGCATTTTATAAAATGGTTCATTGCGCATAACGTCTGTAGCACGGTGCATGTTACATATTCCAAGAATGAGAACAAACTAGCATTTTTTAGCACTGAAGATGAGTGCCTCACTTCGTTAATAAATGATTTCCTTTCATATATTAACAAAATTCAAATGCATTCAGAGAAAGTGAAAAGATTCACGAGGGAAATTGTCAGGCATTGATCTTGACTACCTAATCCAATGTGGCCTGCGTAAAATACCTCATAAGTATACATTTGTATTGACAAGTAACCTAACGAGCTACGACATCGAGCTCCTCTTCTACTACCTAAGGCGCAAAGCGGGATACGATGACACTGGACGGCAATGTCATGCCTTAACGCAATCAAAACAACGCTCCATACTAGGATTATTGCGGCATCAAAACATGGCATTGTTGAGCTGTAGAATTAAGAGAAGACCCACACTGTACGAACCAGTTTACTGCAATCAAGAGAGTCCCATATGGGTGAAAAATATAGAACACATGAAATTCGTGAATATGTGCGAATTCTGCAGCTTCCTGAGCACATAATGTCTATCATTACAAAACCCTTGCTAGGTAAATTACATCAAATCTGCTTGAACAATACTTGGTTGTGGAGAGTCGGCTACTATTATATAAATATGATTAATTTGTTTGAAGATAATCCGTTAAAATGCCTAGTATTTCTGTAACGATGGTAGCATTATACTTAGAACAAAAGGACTGTTAAAACTGCTTAGAACATATTATCTATTCTCAAGCTACTCAAACTCCAACATTGTATCTTATTCGTTTTCAAGATCGAGGAGCCCTCAGATACCCGAAATCATTGTCTGTGTCACCTCTGCTGTGCAGTACTTGCCCCGAAAAGTGTCACTAAAAACTGTACTTTTTTTCGAAAGACCTGTTCATCAGTGAAATTAAGTGTAGAAAGTGTAAATACAATAAATCACCTCTTTTCCTACTCCAAAAATTAGTGAGACCTGTAGTAGACAACATTCCTTCGAGCCACTCTAGCAGAAGAGAGAAAGTTTCCAACTTGATAAGAATCCTCTCAAAAGGAAAGTTTTGGAACTTCAATGACATATCCAAGCCGATGAAGTACTGTCAGTACTCACAAAAACATTCATCTCAGTTTATTTAGGAAACAGTTTACTTATTGACATACTGTATACGGTCATGTGAACACAAGGGGGCAACAACGCGATCCCAGTGGCAGAATGGTGAACTGGGATTCCACCCGTTTTCATGAGTGCATTTCAAGGCCTTGTATTATAGCGAAGTGTTGCCTACGAGATATACAAGGCCGGAAAGTGGACCAATAGAAATGCGGGTCACAAGTAGTTTTACGAACGTCCGCTAGAGGTCTCGACATTGTGCTATGCTGTTCGCGCTAAATACATTCAGTTAATAGTACATGTTGGTTTTTAAAGCCGTAAAAAACTACAAATAATGAAGTTAGGACCACCTAAATGTGATTTAGAGTGATTGGATGTAAAGTAAGTGATATTTGGAATTATTTTAGGCGAATCAAGTGCAATTAATAATGAAAGCAATACATTAAAATGACTTGCCATGATCACTGCTCGTATCACTCACATTTTTAAGATCTTCCAACTTAAATGCTTTGTCCTGAAGTTCTTTTCCAAGTCAAAAGCATCTGTAATTTTATGAGCTTCATTGTCGTGTATTGGTTTTAAATGTTTTGTAATGAGAGTTACAGTCAGTGCTCTCTGATCATTCTCATCACATCTGAATTCCTCAATGAACATTGGAACAACAAAAACCTTAAGGTTTTAAACTAAATTTGTATTGCCCAGACGACGTAAGGAGTGACACGTAAAATTCAAAATATTTTGCAGAAAGTACACAAATTTGCTTGAGGGGTAGCGTAATGCTTCACGATCTTTCATCCTAATGAGGTACATCAGTGGACTGTCAGTAGTTTTTTTTTTGCCAGTGGATTTACGTCGCACTGCCACAGATAGGTCTTATGGCGACGGTGGGATAGGAAAGGCCTAAGAGTTGGAAGGAAAAGTCTGTGGCCTTAATTAAGGTACAGCCCCAGCATTTGCCTGGTGTGAAGATGGGAAACCACGGAAAACCATCTTCAGGGCTGCCGACAGTGGGATTCGAACCCACTATCTCCCGGATGCAAGCTCACAGCCGTGCGCCCCTAACCACATGACCAACTCACCCGATACTGTCAGTAGTGGCCGAGGATATCTGTCCCAAGCATGATTCACATTTGGAATTTTCTTCCGCAACTCGAACAAGATAACTACCTATCATGGCCAAGGAAAACAACTCCAGAGTGAGAGGTTTCTCTGAAAAGGCATGGTGTCATTCTTAATATCAACAGCATCTAAGATAATATAAAACTTGCAGATATCTTAGGTCTATTAAAAATAGTACATTTAAAATAAAATACAATAATTGCAAATTGATTAGCTAGCTTACCTTCAAGCGTCTCATAAAATAATTCCAAAACTGTTCTTGGTCAAGATTACGATTATAGGGTACTCTGGGCTTGATAGCCATTTCATCTATGATAAGGGATCATAACGTTTCCTCCACACATGTCGAATTCATGGCTTTGTAATGGAGCCTTTCCTTAATGAGGGATGTTATTCAGTTTCTCCATTTGAAAAGCCGACATAATTCTTAAGTGTCTTTTGGTGCGGAAGTTGGAGGCAGTGAAGTGATCTAATGAATCTGTAGCCCATAATCTGAAGTCTTGATAATTAAAATGTAAATTAAAGACTCTGGATGACATCCCAGGCGACCAAAGGGAACCTAATTTGCCCCCCCCCCCCCTCCCCTGGACGAGTTGGGAGCGCGCAGCTGTGAGCTTGCATCTGGGAGATAGTGGGTTCGAATCCCACTGTCGGCAGCCCTGAAGATGGTTTTCCGTGGTTTCCCATTTTCACACCAGGAAAATGCTGGGGCTGTACCTTAATTAAGGGCACGGCCGCTTCCTTCCCATTCCTAGGCCTTTCATATTCCTTCGTCGCCATAAGACCTATCTGTGTCGGTGCGACGTAAAACAAAAAGAAAAAATATCCTCCCCCCCCCCCCCCCCCCGCGTGACTGAATAGAGCTATTCTCCACTTCTCCTTTAAAACTGGATCGGCAGGAAACGATTGAAAACTCCAATGTTCTCCTTTCTTTGACGAGTTGGACTTATAGTGCGATATACAATATTTTAGGCCTATAGTGTTTATTAAATCTACTTTGAGTTCATTTGAACACTAACGATCAGTGAAATTTATATGTAAACGTATTAAAAACACTTCTCTCCATATTGTTAATACACTACAGCACATGCAAACTATAGCACGATGTCGAGACATCTGGCGGCGGTACTGCGAACCTGGTTGGGGACGGTTTTTATGCTCGGAACTAGCGCACACTTCGCCTTGCATACCGCAGGCAACGCGCTGGACCCTTCTATTCTATCCTCTTTACGCTGGACCTTTACCTACGAGATACATAAGGCCGGGAAATACAGAACACAAGACTCGGCATCGAGATACTTCCGACAAGCGCCGCTAGAGTTCTCTACTGAGCTGTCTCGCCCGCTCATTGTAACACGTTCCAGTAGGAAAAACTATAAAAATTAATTAAAACTAGTAATTTCAGAAGACACCAAACAGATGTGAGATAATAAAATAGACCAAGAGCAGTTGTATGACTTACTTTCTACAACGTACAGTATGTCTAAACGAAAGTAATTCACGAAAGAAGCAGAGAAGTCTGTACGTACCGTAAATTGGGGTGAATAGGATCATAAAGTTATTGCCTTCACTTTTCAAGGAGTAAACGACATTATTTTTAAAGATTTCCATGTTTATACAATCATATGCTTTCTTCTACTTGGAATCCAGTAAATTTCATGTGTGGGGGTTGCCTGTCGTGACACCTGCACATTTTCCCGCCATTTGTGTCACTGTGACAATATATGGGAGTGAAATAACTTTGTCTGAATCTCAGAAGCTATTAGATTCCCCGAAATCACAGTTGGTATTTTGTATTGAAAATATATTCCAGAATCATGTGTGAAATAGGCAATATTGTATGTCTATTAGAGTTTCTCGAATTTAGGTTAACCTCGCTTTGTAATTTTTGTACGCTTGTTTGGGGTGAATAGGATCACCATGCCAAGAACTTACAAACGAGATCCATATGCAAGGGCTTACAAGAACCATGATCCTGATACCATACATTTGGCTAAGGATGCAATTAATAAGAAAGGTGTTAGCAGAAGAGCTGCAAGTAAGCAGTTTGGGGAAGAGTTTTAAAAGTGTTGCCACTTGATGATGGGGGTAAATGATCCTGATCACGTCAGAGAAGTGTTGGACGATTCTTTCGAGGCTTTTATAATGAGCACCCGGCATGCGATATGAAGAGAACGTAGTGCAGAAGCAAAAGAAGAAGCTGGATATTGCTCCAGACAAAAGCGTGACTTGTAGGTGAGAGTGACTCATCCTCAAATCCCAACGTGAGTGAATCTCAATGTGAAGTGCATGTTCCGGCAGCTAACAGTGACATTTCCGAACCTCGTTTGCATGAACAGAATTCAGAAGGGAATGCAAATAACATAATACAAGTTCCTGCTGATGAAGTTGAAAATGGGGACTGACTACTGGTTTCCTTTCTGACCAATAAACCAGGCACTAGTTCCAGTATGAGTCACTCCTTTATTGGTCAAGTTCTAGAGAAGAAAGAGAAGGATCGATTTGTGGCCAATTTTGTGAGGCCGAAGGTTACTCGAGATTATCCTGGTTACATTTACACTTTTCCTGATGTTGCGGACATGTGAATTTTCCTATACTCAAGTAATAGGAAAAATGGACAATCCACATATAATGAGAAGGGGCCAATTGAAATTCAATGTGCACTCTCAGACTCTGCTTTCATAGAATGTCATTCCTTGATAAAACAAAAACAAATGTTTCTCCTTCATATATGTTGTTGCCATTACATACACATTACAATACATTTGAACTATGTACTATAAATAGCATTTTTGTTATTATTTTATTTTTCATGTTTGTGGTTCATGGTTCATGTTTGTGGGTTACTGTAGTCACGTCGTAGTTCGTGAACCATGGGCAACGGCTGAGTGGCCTAGTAAGTGGTCCTGAGAGTCGGAATACCAGTTGCTATGGAATGGGAGTGGGCATCTCGGACATATTCTGAGTCGTGGCCTTCCTTGTGCTCAGGCGGCTAGGACTATACAATTCACCGGTGGTCCATAACCCGTCAGAGGAGAGATCCTCACTTGGACTATGTGCAAGTAGGGCAGCATCCTGCTTCATGAATTTACCGTGCTCAGAACACTTTAAGCAAGCCTCGGACCTATGGGAGTAATGGAGTCCCACTCCCATTTGACAGGCGAGGGACTCCTTGGAAACAACTTGGCGAACGAAATGGAATTCGATGGGGAGCTATCAATATTAATGGGGCTTATGGAAGAAAGAAGGTAGAACTGGCTGAGTCAGCAAAGAGGATGCATCTGGATGTGCTAGGAGTAAGTGATATTCGTGTAAGGGGAGATAAGGAGGAAGAGATAGGAGATTATAAAGTGTACTTGACGGGTGTTAGAAAGGGAAGGGCAGAGTCTGGGGTAGGTCTCTTTATCAGGAATACCATTGCACGCAACATAGTTTCTGTTAGGCACGTAAATGAGCGAATGATGTGGGTAGATTTGTCAGTGGGAGGAATTAGGACAAGGATTGTGTCTGTGTATTCACCATGTGAGGGTGCAGATGAGGATGAAGTTGACAAGTTTTATGAAGCATTGAGTGACATTGTGGTCAGGGTCAACAGCAAGGATAGAATAGTGCTAATGGGCGATTTCAATGCGAGAGTTGGGAATAGAACTGAAGGATACGAAAGGGTGATTGGTAAATGTGGGGAAGATATGGAAGCTAATGGGAATGGGAAGCGTTTGCTGGACTTCTGTGCTAGTATGGGTTTAGCTGTTACGAATACATTCTTCAAGCATAAGGCTATTCACCGCTACACATGGGAGGCTAGGGGTACCAGATCCATAATAGACTATATCTTAACAGACTTCGAATTCAGGAAATCTTTTAGGAATGTACGAGTTTTTCGGGGATTTTTCGATGATACAGACCACTATCTGATCTGTAGTGAACTGAGTATCTCTAGGCCTAGGGTAGAGAAAGTGAAATCTGTCTGCAAACGAATAAAGGTAGAAAATCTCCAGGACGAGGAAATTAGACAGAAGTACATGGATATGATTAGTGAGAAGTTTCGAACAGTAGACAGTAAGCAGGTTCAGGATATAGAAAGTGAATGGGTGTCATACAGGGATGCTGTAGTAGAAACTGCAAGGGAATGTCTAGGAACAACTGTGTGTAAAGATGGGAAAAGGCGAACATCTTGGTGGAATGATGAAGTGAGAGCAGCCTGTAAACGTAAAAAGAAGGCTTATCAGAAATGGCTCCAAACAAGGGCCGAGGCAGACAGGGATTTGTACGTAGATGAAAGAAACAGAGCGAAACAAATAGTTGTTGAATCCAAAAAGAAGTCATGGGAAGATTTTGGTAATAACCTGGAAAGGCTAGGTCAAGCAGCAGGGAAACCTTTCTGGACAGTAATAAAGAATCTTAGGAAGGGAGGGAAAAAGGAAATGAATAGTGTTTTGAGTAATTCAGGTGAACTCATAATAGATCCCAGGGAATCACTGGAGAGGTGGAGGGAATATTTTGAACATCTTCTTAATGTAAAAGGAAATCATCATGGTGGTGTTGCAAACAGTCAAGCTCATGGGGAGGAGGAAAATGATGTTGGTGAAATTATGCTTGAGGAAGTGGAAAGGATAGTAAATAAACTCCATTGTCATAAGGCAGCAGGAATAGATGAAATTAGACCTGAAATGGTGAAGTATAGTGGGAAGGCAGGGATGAAATGGCTTCATAGAGTAGTAAAATTAGCGTGGAGTGTCGGTAAGGTACCTTCAGATTGGACAAAAGCAGTAATTGCACCTATCTATAAGCAAGGGAACAGGAAGGATTGCAATAACTATCGAGGTATCTCATTGATTAGTATACCAGGCAAAGTATTCACTGGCATCTTGGAAGGGAGGGTGCGATCAGTCGTTGAGAGGAAGTTGGATGAAAACCAGTGTGGTTTCAGACCACAGAGAGGCTGTCAGGATCAGATTTTCAGTATGCGCCAAGGAATTGAAAAATGCTACGAGAGGAATAGGAAGTTGTGTTTATGTTTCGTAGATCTAGAGAAAGCATATGACAGGGTACCGAGGGAAAAGATGTTCGCTATACTGGGGGACTATGGAATTAAAGGTAGATTATTAAAATCAATCAAAGGCATTTATGTTGACAATTGGGCTTCAGTGAGAATTGATGGTAGAATGAGTTCTTGGTTCAGGGTACTTACAGGAGTTAGACAAGGCTGTAATCTTTCACCTTTGCTGTTTGTAGTTTACATGGATCATATGCTGAAAGTTATAAAATGGCAGGGAGGGATTCAGTTAGGTGGAAATGTAGTAAATAGTTTGGCCTATGCTGACGACTTGGTCTTAATGGCAGACTGTGCCGAAAGCCTGCAGTCTAACATCTTAGATCTTGAAAATAGGTGCAATGAGTATGGTATGAAAATTAGCCTCTCGAAGACTAAATTGATGTCAGTAGGTAAGAAATTCAACAGAATTGAATGTCAGATTGGTGATACAAAGCTAGAACAGGTCGATAATTTCAAGTATTTAGGTTGTGTTTTTTCCCAGGATGGTAATATAGTAAGCGAGATTGAATCAAGGTGTAGTAAAGCTAATGCAGTGAGCTCGCAGTTGCGATCAGCAGTATTCTGTAAGAAGGAAGTCAGCTCCCAGACGAAACTATCTTTACATCGGTCTGTTTTCAGACCAACTTTGCTTTACGGGAGCGAAAGCTGGGTGGACTCAGGATATCTTATTCATAAGTTAGAAGTAACAGACATGAAAGTAGCAAGAATGATTGCCGGTACAAACAGGTGGGAACAATGGCAGGAGGGTACTCGGAATGAGGAGATAAAGGCTAATTTAGGAATGAACTCGATGGATGAAGCTGTACGCATAATCCGGCTTCGGTGGTGGGGTCATGTGAGGCGAATGGAGGGGGATAGGTTACCTAGGAGAATAATGGACTCTGTTATGGAGGGTAAGAGAAGTAGAGGGAGACCAAGACGACGATGGTTAGACTCTGTTTCTAACGATTTAAAGATAAGAGGTATAGAACTAAATGAGGCCACAACACTAGTTGCAAATCGAGGATTGTGGCGACGTTTAGTAAATTCTCAGAGGCTTGCAGACTGAACGCTGAAAGGCATAACAGTCTATAATGATAATGTATGTATGTATGTATGTTATTTATGATGGCACTATTCTTGCTACAATTTTCACAGATATTTTTTACTTTGACAACAATGTTTTTTTACCCTAATCAGTTTTGTTTTAGTTATTTCAGAACATTAAACTATAATAGAAAATATATTTATGTGTTTTAACTATCATATAATAAATCCCATTGACCCCAGTTTGATGTGAATCGAATAACTTTCATATTAATATGCCCGATTCTATTGACCCCAGTCAAGGGGTCAATAGGATCACTTAACAAATTGATTAAAGTCAAGGAAATATGAAGGAATTCTAGAATATTTGTGGATAAAGTTATAAAACATAGTAGGACTCATGTACTGAAACAAAAAAAGGAGAATAATTCTGTATTCTTTCTGTTGGTAGGTTAATGTTCCTCGTGAAAGTGATCCTATTCACCCCATTTTACGGTAGCGAGTTTGTCACTTCATCCCGTTTTCTCTAATTCTGCTTGAGTGTATTAGCGATTGTGGTCATAAAAGAACTCTGGGTTTAATCGCTATATTTTAAATTATCAGCGATCGTATCTTTTCCTGTACACATCTGATGTTGCGACATTCGTATTGAAGCCACTGTTTGGAGAGCGTTATCATGCCCGTTTCGCCATTAGAAAATCCTATGTAATTTTTCAACATCTTCTGATGTCGTGCAGTTAGGCAGTGCAAGGATCTCAAATCTGTAGCCGGTAGGAGCTTTCCTATGACAGAGGACGCAAATTTTTAGCGTCGTTTATCCGTATTTCACTTTTTCTTCCCGTAGGATTCGATTTGTTCTAATAGGAATAAAGCTCCTAAATGATCATTTGTACCATTGTTTTCAATTTGGTTTACCTTTTGGTCAAGTTCATATACCGGTACCTCAAATAATTTTTTCTGATTTCATTACCGTATCCTACTTCTCAATATAAAGACTGTTTTTCATAATCTGGCATTTGAAATCCAATCAATATATCTTTAGATTTAACATAGATTCTCGTAGCCTTTCCTTGACATAGAAACGAGACTTGTAGGAACTTTTTTTTGCTAGTGGATTTATGTCGCATCGACACAGATAGGTCTTATGGCAACGATAGGAAAGGCCTAGGAGTTGGAAGGAAGCGGCTGTGGCACTAATTAAGGTACAGCCCCAGCATTTGCCTAGTGTGAAAATGGGAAACCACGGAAAACCAACTTCAGGGCTGCCGATAGTGGGATTCGAACCCATATCTCCCGTATGCGAGCTCACAGCTGCACGCTCCTAACCGCACGGCCAATTCGCCCGGTCTTTGATATTTTACCATCTGCTAAAGATGTCATTTCTTTCACCGACACCTGATAACATAACATATACAGCGACATTCATATCTTCGTGAATTTTGAGTAAAAGGGTTACATTTGGCATATCATCCATCTTCTTGTTTACCCTATACTCTACATTTCCAGGCTTATACATTCAGGATCTCTTCTTTCAACACTTTTCGATGACAACTATTTTGGCAAATTTGGGAAAATAATTGGACATGCATCAGGGAGAAGCTCATTACGTTTATGTGGTAGTATAGTTACGTTGACTTTACTACGGTATCACAAATGTTATCCCCTATTGAAAATATTTCGTGTGTGACATGTTTTATGCATACTACTGAATCTTTCCCAGGTTACCAATTATCCCGTTTAAAATGACAAATCCATTTTTGTTTTAATTCCTCGTCTGAAGGGAAACTAAACGAGGTAACCAAAACTTTTTAATGGTATAGTTGTTACGATACATGGAAACATTTTCTGGGCATCTGCAGATACATGAAACATTTTATTAATAAGCCAAATTCAGTCCGCACCTTCACAAATAATAACGTTATTGATTTAACGTCCCAATAACTACTTTTTACGGTTCTTGGGAGACGCCAAGAGGCCGAAATTTTCTCCCGAAGGAGTTTTTTAACGTGCCAGTAAATCTACCGACACGAGGCTGACGTATTTGAGCACCTTCAAATACCACCGGACTGAGTTGGGCTTAGAAAGCCAGCTCTACAGTCCAAGCTACTCAGCCCTGCTTAGCCTTCACATTATATTGATAATAAGCTGTGCGTATGCTTATTCTATCACTTATCTTCTTATATGTATTCGAACCTATCCGTGAAAAAAAGAAAATGAAACACGAGACGAAGTTCACTAGACATTAACATGCACGGATAGATCCTGCGCTTTCACTTTGGCCTCCACTGGACTTTGCCAAACTTGCATGACTCCGGCTTGTGACTGTAGTCTGCTATGAGTGGTACCGTACTTTTTGTGTTCTTGCCAACACAGTATCAGTTAATAGAGGTCTTACGAACTTAGTTAGGATAATATCACTAACAGTTTGTTGATGTTCTTTGAACTCACACTGTAATAAAATTACATTCTGAAAGGGAAGACTTCGCAAGTCCTCGTATTACGCTCGTGCGTTTGAAGGCCTTCGACAATAGGGCACAGCAGCTTAAACGAACTTCTGCAGATGCTTCACCAGAACAACAAAACGAGGTTTCGGGTATCGAACTCCTCCTCTGTCCTGATGCATAATCAGTTCCATTTAGCGGTGTCGAAGCTCTAGGCAGTGAAATGTTGCTGATGCAAATATCACATTCCATCTTCTCTTCAACAACGCGAACCAAGTACCTGCAAATTAGGATTTGATTTCCTGTTTCTAGTTTGATTGGGATATTATCGTCTGGATATTTCAGGTTGTCCAAAATGTCTAAACATTAAGAGGTTTATTTTGTGATTGTCCGTCACAGTTCTTATCACAAGAAATCCACTATCTTCCATGGCTTAAATCACCGTCTGAAAGAACAAATCCGCAGCCTGTTTCCAGTCATTCTACCGGGTCAAGAATGTAATGAATGAATCCCCCATCTAGCGGCGAGGATAGGAATTGTGCCGGCTGCTGAAGCCTGTCGCACTCCTCTGGAGCAATGATTAATGAATGACAGATGAAATAAAATGATATTAGATAGTGTTGCTGGAATTAAGTATGACAGGGAAAACCGGAGTACCCGGGAAAAAACCTGTTCCGCCTCCGCTTTGTCCAACACAAATCTCACATGAAGTGATCGGGATTTGAACCACGGAACCCAGTGGTGAGAGGCTGCCGCCTGTGCCACTGACCCTCCATCACCTTCTGAAATAAGGTGTAAAGGCACAGATGCGTGAGTAATCTGAGGATATCCAATTGCTTCCTTTATTAGGTCCTTGCGTAGATATAGCCGACAGCCGTTTCTCTTAATTCCCTTCTAGACGGTATTTCATGGAGTTGTATCTTTTCGGGCTGTAAACTACCTTGCCGACATTGGCAAAATTGTACACAACAGTTGAATATTTCGGGGAAGGGATCTGATGTTTCAGTTCTACACACCTTGCACAAACGGAAAAAACAAGAACACCTTAAAATCACTTTTGAAATATCTATAAGCAGAACATGATTAATTCATTTCGTAGTTCCATACAAAATATCTCTAGTACGAACGGAAGTGACCAGACACGTTTACTCAGCTTTTCACACACATTCATGCACCAATAACACAGTGTTAAACCCACACTGACAGCGAAGATTTTGCGTGTACTACTGCACTTTTACGGCGACTTGAAGAAATATTGGTATTCGCCACTGAACTATAGTATTCGCACCTTCCTGCGTTAAACTGGGGGTAGTGGGTATAAGAGGATCGAGACGGCGGTGGTTGTAGCTAACAAAAGATAGTAGCTCAGTACCAACTGCACGTACATTTAGTGTGATTTGGTGTGATGATTCTCTTATTTTCTTTGGTGTGATTTGGTGACGTTTGTATGAAGAAGGAGCTATGTCTTAATGGTCAACTGTTCCTTGTAATCAGCAAAGAAGCAGTTCACACGCTGATAATTGGCGAATTCTATCATTGTTTCGACTTCGCCCGAGGTTTATGACCCTGCTTGGAAACAAATCATAATGGCGTATGGCGATTAAAATGACCAACATTAACCTATTAGCCAGATAAACAAACTGGAAACTCTGAACGGCAGCATCACAGTTATCGTTCATTTAAGACAGCATTTTGTAAGATTTGTTTGCAAGAAATCGCCTGAGAGTGAATGCGGTAGCATTGTCGGTAAAATTGCGTTTTCTATTCAGTAATTCTTCACGCCAGTAGCATCAGTTTTGCGGAACGATTGAATACGAATTGTGTGTGTTCGCTATTTTATAGTTTGATTTTTAAAATATTTGAATAATTATGTCAATTTGGAGCTTGTAAAGCTGGCATTAGGCGACTACAATTATCTGGTACAGAATTAAATTAGTCCTGGAAATATTAGTTATTTTTCATTATTTTGTTGGGTGCTTTTATTTGCAGTTCGTAGTTCCTCCTGTGAGTTTGCCTTAAAAACATGAATCGAAATAAACAGTATACAACGGAGGTGTTATATCCTCCAGGCACGGAGCCGGACGTATGGCCTCCAGGCACAGAGACGGATGCTGTGGAAGAAGATTTGGGCAAAGAGGAAGCGCAAACAAAGCTCGAAAGTACACTTGATCACAAATGTCAGCTGTATGTAAGGTTTCCTTGTGTGTTACCTCCGATTGAGGAGATCAAGGCTCTACACCCCTACATACTTCACGTGTTTGCCAGGAAACGAAAGAAACCAAAGTAGGTTGGGTAAATATTAAATTTTTATGCTAGGAAGTGATATTCAAGTAATTTCTTGTGTTGATATGGTTTGGAAAATGTACATTAATGCAGCAATTTTTCTGTCTTGATAGACCTTGCTAATTTTCTCATCTCTATATAACTTCTGCGTCCTATGAAGCTTACTCATCATGAACCCATTCTTATATTGGCATTTTTCACCGGATAATTCTTGCCACTCCCAGTAAATAAGTGAGTTACTACCTAGTGTGTTCTATGAACTCTGTTTATTTACCCTGGAGAGGGCACATCACGGTCTTTTCGAGTGGGTTCAGAGATAAATGTTTATGGTTCTTAACGTAGCGGGCTGCTAGCTTCCATTGCCTCAGTACCTTACATTGCACTCATCCGCTATCAGTGTGCGTAAACAATTCACCCCCCATGCTCCTGAGTTTCAACTTGAGTGCATTGTTTGACGGACCCGGCCTAAAACTCCTGGCGCGCCCAATGACGTGTACGTGTTTATGTGGTAAGTTTTATTTTCCTTTTTCAGTTAATATGGTAAGAATGTGTCAGTTTTGTTTTAATTTCGTGTAAAATAGTGTGCCTTCATATATACTGAAGTCTAACACATCAGGGATAGAAATAGGGAAAGAGAAATCAAAAGACTTTTAGAAAAGGAACATTCATCAAATGTTAGTAGAGCAGCCCTCTGCAGTTCGACAAGAACTAGAAGGACGTGGAAGATGCGCCTACTGCAATTGAAAAAACTGAAAAACCAATACTAGGTGCCGTGACATATCTGCAAAGAACACTTGGCAGTGACGTGTTCGGTGCAGTACGAAAAGTCAAGAGTCAAGTGATGACGCAGAATAAATGTCAGTTGTTTAACATCCAATTTTACATTGTCAAAATACCTTTGAATATTATTTACAAGTTGCTTCAAAATTATTTACTAGTTTTGTAACATTAAAAATAGATTATGTTTAATTTAATTATTTTTTCCTGACCCGGTCTAAAACACCATGCGCGCCTCCTCACGGGGTTGTTTTTACGCGCCCTCTCCAGGGTTAACAATATAAGAAGTGCACACAAATGTGCATAACAAAAGAAAAGAATATCGTACAATAGGAGCTGACTGAGTTTGTTGGGGTAAAACTCGAATTGTTGGTGCCACTAGCATATGCCTTACGTATTGATTTAGGAGGAAGTACAACTGGACAACCATCCTCTGTGGAAGAGGTTTGTAGTATTGGCAGAGGAAAGGGAAGAACGTGAAAAGGCCTTGAGCACACGTCCAATACTGTCAGGAATCGGGAGAGAACAAGAGATGCGCAGTTATCGTTTCAACATTGACATCATGCCACCTCCCCCTTTGTTGTCTGCTCACCGCGGTGTTTTCAGCTTTGCTCTGATGGATGATGGGTTTGCGTGGCACTAACCAGCAAACATTGTCGTTAGTCACAGCACCTTATTTATTGTGTGGCATACATGCGCAATAAATATAAAATTATAGTTAAAATTAGATTTGAATAAAAAAGAGGTTACGGAATGGTAATTAATCAGCAAGGCACTGACACATGATTATGTATACAACACTATTTAACAACTGTACTCTGGTTCATTCAGCTACTGGAACTAGGGTGTTGGAACATCTACTTAATGTTCCTGTGATCCGTGATATGGGCGGAGTGGTTGACAGTTTGGTATGTCGCAGTTTGGGAAGTTATGAAACGCCTCTTATGGAGTAAGTAAGGACATCTTCCATGTTTTGTTCGTGTCCTATTCAGCAAGGTCTAAGTTCTACTCAGGTCAAAACCTCGTAACGCAATTGGGATTAAATGTTCATTAAAAATAGACACCAGGTCACAAGATGTATGTAACATTATAAGTAAGTAGAAATTACTGAAATCTTACTTGGAATGAGTTTCAGAGGAGAGATGTGTGCAGTGCGATGTCCAGGCACCCACACACAATTCCGCCCCCAGAAGTGTATTTACATTTGTAACCCAATAAAGAGCATTACAAGCCATTTTCATTGAAGTAGCCACTTGCATTCCTATTGGCCAAGGTAAAGTGGCACGTGGCGTCATTCCGTCAGTTATGTTAATGAGATTCCATTACCAATCCCAGCACAATAAATGGAACAGATGAAGGATGATCAGTAGTCTTGTCCAGGCTCTGCCCTAACCAGTCCCGACCACTGGTTTTTCCACTAGAGGTCTAATGCCGCTTTGCGGCTCTAACCTGGGGGCTTACACCCTCAGACCCCCTTTGCATGTCCTCATTTCACTGGTCTCGTTCACGCCTTATCTTAACCGTCCGCACGACAAGAAGAATACTAGATATCTAACACATAGTGGAAGACATATAAAAAAATAAATAAAAAAAAAACATTTCGGTGAGGATATACAATACATTGGAATGTTTTTCCTTTATATTTTATATTCAACAATGTACTTTGTTTCATATTTATTCACTATACATTAGCATGTTATTTTACAGGGTGATTAATTTGAAAGTATAGAGTGGAGTGCCGAGGATTAGGCGTGCTGGGAAGCGGGGACAGCGAGCGCAGTGCCCGCCATGACAAGCAGGCATAGTCGGCTTAAAGAAGCGGCAAGATTACGCCTATAGAAACTAAATGAAACTGAACTCGCTGGCTACATAGATGCTCTGGACAAATAGGTAAATGAATAAACAAATAAATCATCTAGGAAATTAAACTGAATTCACCAGTAATAAATAAATATATAAACAAATAAATAAATCAACTAGGAAATCAAACTGAACTCACCAGTATTTACAGACGATGCTGAAAGTGATCTCCTTCAGCTGCAATACAAGCTTCACATCTTGTAATGAGATTTCGAAACACAGTTTGTAGTTCATGGACACCGATAGAACGCACAATGTTCCTAATTTCAGTTTTTAATTCTTCTGCAGTTCGAGGATTATTCCTGTAAACTTTTCCTTTAAGATTTCCCCATAGATAAAAATCACATGTGCTTAAATCAGGCGAACGAGGGGGCCATAAGCCTTTACTGATGATCTGATCATCATCGAACATTTCCCGTAACCGTCGCATAGAGCTACGCGCCGTATGGGCCGTTGCACTACCCTGCTGGAAATAGCCGTACATTTTCTCTTCTTCAGTCAGTTCAGCAAAAAATGGTTCCAGAATGTTGTGAATATAACGGTCAGAAGTAATCGTGTCCTGAAAAAATATCGGACCGATAATTCGTCGGGCACTGATAGCGCACCACACACCCACCTTCACATCGTGCAGAGGTCTCGGCTGTAAAATGTGCGGGTTGTCTGTATCTCAGATTATATTGTTCTGTGAATTGACATATCCACTCAAATGAAACCAGGCTTCGTCGCTCATAAAAAGAAAGTTCGGATCCACAACACCGTCGTGGACACTATTTATTAGCCAATTGCAAAATCGTATTCTTGCATTGAAATTTGTAGGCAGTATGTTATAGACTGAATGAGTCCGATAAGATCGTAAACGTAACAATTTTGTTGCATTACGTGCTGAAGAAGGTGAAATGCCACTTTCCTGAGCTAATCTCCGATGCGACTTATGTGGACTGACCTGGAGTCTTGCCTGTATATCTTCTAACCTCTCTTGTGTGAGAGCTGTTCTCCTTCGCTTCTTTTTCTTATTGATTACAGAACCAGTACTACGCCACTTGTAAACGAGCTGATCCACGTAACGTTTTGATGGTACTGTCGCACCGGGAAATTGTCTACGGAATTTTTGAAGGCACCTTTTAACTGGTTTCTTCTTCTTGTGCAAATAACACTTGACCAAAAATATTCTTTGCTCTATAGTGTATTTAACCATCGCGATAATTACCTCACAACACACCTTAAAAGCCCAATATTTTCTAAAAAACTGAGGGACAGAGAGCTAAACAGCTGCGCATTGCAGTGAACCCTTCTTATCGCCGTGTTGACAGAAGCCATATGGCGATCGCTCGGGACTTCCCACGGCATGCAAGAAGAAGTCGGAACACTTAAATTATTCTCCCTGTACTTATACCTCAAACATTGACTACGGCTTTAAGCCATCAACTGTCACTTATAATTATACAACACCTCCATCTTTAAGTGTACTACCTAAGAATCTACTAGTTTTTAAATATCATTTGAATGTATTGTATATCCTCACTTTTTTTTTTTTTTTTTTTTTAATATATGCCTTCCACTATGTGTTAGATATCTAGTATTGACTAAGGCTTCAAGCCATCATCTATGCTACTGTACCATCAAATAACGTCCTATTCATCAAGTGAACTACACATGAGTTTATCATTATATTAGATTTTTAGTCATTCATGAACATTTTTACAATAACTGTAAAATTTTTATCTCACCTATAATCATCATCAAACACATTCTGGGATAATTTTAACCTGATGCCTGACAAAAATATTAACGTTTTGATAGTGACTGAAGATGCATCACAGTAAGAGGCGAAACTTGTCTCACATTTAAAAAATGTTTTAACTTAAATGGCAACAACTTGCATTGTACTGAATACATGGAAATAAGTATTAAATATTTTCCTATATACAACATACCACTTAGTCGAGCAGCTGGTCTTCTTTCTCCCAATTCTTCCCAGCCCAAACTTTGCAACATTTTTGTAATGCTACTCTTTTGTCGGAAATTACCCAGAACAAATCGGGCTGCTTTTCTTTGGATTTTTTCCAGTTCTTGAATCAGGTAATCCTGGTGAGGGTCCCATACACAGGAACCATACTCTAGTTGGGGTCTTACCAGAGACTTATATGCCCTCTCCTTTACATCCTTACTACAATCCCTAAACACCCTCATAACCATGTGCAGAGATCTGTACCCTTTATATACAACCCCATTTATGTGATTACCCCAATGAAGATCTTTCCTTATATTAACACCTAGATACTTACAATGATCCCCAAAAGGAACTTTCACTCCATCAACACAGTAATTAAAACTGAGAGCACTTTTCCAATTTGTGAAACTCACTACCTGACTTTTAACCCCGTTTATCAACATACCATTGCCTGCTGTCCATCTCACAACATTATCGAGGTCACGTTGCAGTTGCTCGCAATATTGTAACTTATTTATTACTCTATTCAGAATAACATCATCCTCAAAAAGCCTTACCTCTGATTCCACTCCTTTACTCCTATCATTTATATATATATAAGAAAACATAAAGGTCCAATAATACTGCCTTGAGGAATTCCCCTCTTAATTATTAGAGTGACAGATAAAGCTTCGCCTACTCTAATTCTCTGAGATCTATTTTCTAGAAATATAGCAACCCATTCAGTCACTCTTTTGTCTAGTCCAGTTGCACTCATTTTTGCCAGTAGTCGACCACCTGAATCCAAGATATCTGCTATATCTTGCTGGAATCCTACAAGTTGAGCTTCAGTGGAATAACCTTTCCTAAAACCATTTGTTAACCATTTATTAAAACCATTTATTAATTTCGCAAACATGTCTAATATAATCAGAAAGAATGCCTTCCCAAAGCTTACATACAATGCATGTCAAACTTACTAGCCTGTAATTTTCAGCTATGTCTATCACCCTTTTGTTTATACACAGGGGCTACTATAGCAACTCTCCATTCATCTGGTATAGCTCCTTCGACCAAACAATAATCAAATAACTTCAGATATGGTACTATATCCCAACCCATTGTCTTTAGTATATCCCCAGAAATCTTATCAATTCCAGCTGCTTTTCTAGTTTTCAACTTTTGTATCTTATTGTAAATGTCATTGTTATCATATGTAAATTTTAATACTTCTTTAGCATTAGTCTCCTCCTCTATCTGGACATTTTCCTTGTAACCAGTAATCTTTACATACTGCTGACTGAATACTTCTGCATTTTGAAGATCCTCACATACACACTCCCCTTGTTCATTAATTATTCCTGGAATGTCTTTCTTGGAACATGTTTCTGCCTTAAAATACCTATAGGCTACATACCCTTCCATTTTATACTAAAATTTGTATGACTGCCAATTATGCTTGCCATCATGTTATTCTTAGCTGCCTTCTTTGCTAGATTCCATTTTCTAGTAAGTTCCTTCAATTTCTCCTTACATCCACAGCCATTTCTTTCCAGTCTGCACCTCCTTCTTAGTCTCTTTATTTCTCTATTATAATAAGGTGGGTCTTTACCATTCCTTACCACCCTTAAGGGTACAAACCTGTTTTCACATTCCTCAACAATTGCTTTAAATCCATCCCAGAGTCTGTTTACATTTTTATTTACCATTTTCCACTTATCAAATTTACTTTTTAGAAACTGCCTTACCCCTTCTTTATCAGCCATATGGTACTGCCTAATAGTCCTACTTTTAAGACCTTCCTTTCTATCACACTTATTTTTAACTGCGACAAAAACAGCTTCATGCACTAATACCATCTATTACTTCGGTTTCTCTATAGAGCTCATCTGGTTTTACCAGCACCACATCCAGGATATTTTTCCCTCTCGTTGGTTCCATCACTTTCTGAATCAGCTGTCCTTCCCATATTAACTTATTTGCCATTTGTTGGTCATGCATCCTGTCGTTCACATTTCCTTACCAATTGACATCTGGTAAATTCAGATCTCCCGCTACAATCACATTCCTTTCCGTGTCGTTTCCCACATAGCTGATTATCTTATCAAATAATTCTGAATCCGTGTCAGCGCTACCCTTTCCCGGTCTGTACACTCCAAATATATCAAGTTGCCTATTATCTTTAGAAATGAGCCTTACACGTAGAATTTCATGTTTGTCATCTTTAACTTTTTCGTAGCTTACAAATTCGTCTTTCACCAGAATGAATACTCCCCCCCCCCCACCATTCCTATCCTATTTCTATGATACACACTCCAGTTCCCTGAGAAAATTTCTGCATCCATTATATCATTTCTCAGCCATGATTTAACTCCTATTACAATATCTGGTAAATATATATCTATTAAATTACTTAATTCTATTCCTTTCTTTACAATACTTCTACAGTTCAACACTAACATTTTTATGTCATCCCTACTTGATTTTCAGTTCCCTGTTCCCTTATCACCGCTCCCTAGGCCACCCCGTTTCCCTGAATGTACCTCCCTATTACCCTTCCAAACAAATTTCCTAACTTATACGTACCACTGCGGCTTAAGTGAAGGCCATCTGAGCGCAGATCCCTGTCTCCTACCCACCCATTAGGATCTAGACATTTCACTCCTAGTTTCCCACATAACCACTCCATAGTCTCATTTAAATCCCCAATCACCCTCCAGTCAGTATCCCTCCTACACAGTATTCCACTGATAACAATCTCTGCTTTCTTAAACTTCAACCGTGCTGTATTTACCAGATCCCATACATCTCCGGCTTTGTTGGTACTTATATCATCTTGCCTTAAATTGTTGGTACCAATGTGAAACACTACCACCTTCTCCTTCTCCTCCTCCCTCTCTTCTACTTTCCTCAACATCTGCCTCAACCTAATTCCTGGATAACACTCTACCCTGGTACCCTTTCCTCCACACACTTTCCCCATGTGTCTAACGATGGAATCCCCCATGACCAGAGCCTCAATCCTACCCACCTCATTTGATCCCCTCCCCTCCTGGTCAGCCCTATCTTTCCTGATAGCTGCAGAAGCTACTTCCTCCTCCCTTTTCTCCTTCCCTTGACCCTGTTCCACCCGTCTTTTCCTATCCTCTTCTCTTCAGTTCCCTTTCCTACGTTTTCCCTTCTTCCTACTTCCACACATCTCAGCAACAGTCCCGTGTCCCTCATATTCCCTCTGTTGTTCTACCTGGAGTGACTCGTACCGATTTCACACAGACACCTGTCCTGAATTCTGATCCTGAATAGAGCTCTTAGCCTGCAATCTCCTTCCCCTTAGAACATTAGACCACCTGTCTTCTACAACTCCCCCCTTTCCTTTCCCTCCCTGTTGTACACCTACTGTAACCTGTACATTGCTTAAGGGAGTCCTATCTTCCTTCCTGTCTTCTGCGAGATTCCTAATTATCTCCCTCAAACTCTCCAACGCCTCCCTCATACCCCTCAATGCCTTGCCACACCCACAGTTCGTACACTTGCACTCTCCGTTATATGAGAAACACCATAGGTCTGTGTTACCTGTGCGACATACAATACTTGTGAGTAGTACCGTAATTTGTGGAACACCACGAGTCTGCGCTACTTTTGATTAGTACCGCAACATGACAAATACCATGGTTCTACTTTACTAGCGATAAGTACAATTATGAGGGGCTCTTTAGACAACAAGAATCCTTGATTCAGGATTGTGCATTAGAAGCAGTCCATTGGTCAGTAATACTATTGTTTATGATAGTTTCTGGGTAGGATCCACCGATTATTTTAAATTCATATCCAACCATTCGTTCTTTATCATATTTTTTATTCAGGTCAGTGGATTATTTTGAACTTTTAAATTGTCATTACATTTCGTACCATAAGGGGCTGATGACCTAGATGTTAGGCCTCTTTAAACAACAAGCCTTATCATCATTTTCCAATACTTGTATTATCCTGTAAGTGTTTTGCAGCAAGCTAATACAACCAGCATTGAGGATCTCGTAATAAAACACTAGCATCGATGGACAGGTCATGTAATTCGCATGTCTGAGTCACGGCTCCAAAACAAATCATGTACTGTCTGTTGATGGTCAGACAGGGAAAACAAGGTGGGCAACAATAGCTATATAAAGACGTTCTGAAGGCAAATCTAAAGAAGCGTCAAATTGACCCTGAAAATTGGGAGGTTGTGGCATCCTTTGAACTACAGCGGAGGAAACTCCTGTCCGACAAACACAATGCTGGGAAAGTGCGCATGAATTGACCCTCAAGGACCGATACCTATCCAACGTTGTGGAAGTCTGTGGTTCCAGAATTGGATTATACAGCCATCAAAGATCAGGCCAAATCGAGACTGATGTGCCGACGAGCGGGCCCCACTATAGTTCAGGAATAATGCTGGCAGAAGAATTAGACGTGTTTGTGCTATGTTCCTAATCTTGCATCTTCTCACACCAACCTGATTGTGTTTGTCCTGCTTTTCTTCTTCCTACCTGTATGTATGGCTTGATTTACATTTGTCTGTTCCTTTCCATAACTGACATTGGGATGTTGTTGATGACGGATCTTGATCTTAAATTTGAGGACTAGTTGCTCATAGCTAATGCCTGTTTCAGGTTTTGTTATTTAGCCTTCTCCAGCCCAGAGAAGGCGCAGAAGGCAATGGAAGAACTGTCTAGTGTATCTTACAAGGACTTGGGCCTTTTGCACGTTCGACCTAAGGACGATCACCTCATTTTACCTCGGTCTACAGGAGCTCCAGACGATAGAAAGAGGTGGTAAGTGTCCTACAACATCGTTAAATGAAAAGTACTAGATCTTTTCCTTTTTGCAACATATGTAGCTTATTCGGCATGGCCTCAGATCAGGGCTTTTCCCGTCATCTACCACTTCTGTAAACCATATTTGTTCCTTGTCCCATGTTAATCAGCCTTTCTTGTTGATGAAGGACTGTCACTGCATATGGACTCTGCCCTTGTGTTAAAGTAAGTAGTCGCTATCAAGCTTCCCTTCTTCAGCACTTTGAACTGGGCGAGTTGGCCGTGCCGCTGTAAGCTTGCATCCGGGACCAAACCGTCGGTAATCCTGAAGATGGTTTTCCATGGTTTCTCATTTTCACACCAGGCAAATGCTGGGGCTGTACCTTAATTAAGGCCATGGCTGATTCCTTCCCACCTCTAGCCCTTTCCTATCGTCGCCATAAGACTTATCTGTTTCGGTGCAACGTTAGGCAAATTCTTCTTCTTCAACACTTTCAAGCATGGACCCTGATACTTGATTTTTACAAATGATTACACAACAGCGTAGTCAATTTCATACTTAATATTTGTATCAAATGAAGGTGTTAGTAGTCTGTAATCATAATATGGGATAGCCAATTAGATATCATCATCATTATCATAAAAACCCTCCAGCGCACTGCGTAAGGCAGTGTTAAACGAGTCTTCACCCTCTTTGTCTGTCCAGGAATACCTCCTCTCTCACCGCTGCCTCACAATTTTCTTCTCTTCTCTCCACATCCTCTCTTCCTAAGTCTTCTCATTAGTCTTCTTCCTTCAACCCTTTCTAGGCATGCATGTCATGTTCTTGTTCCATGTCTATAACATGTTAGCCTCGAAGTCATTAGCTTCTCTTCTGTAAAGTCCACTTCCAGTTCCCTTCTGATGTCATCATTCCTTACATAGTCCTTGTGGTTTTTTTTTTTTTTTTTTTTTTTTAAGGGAAGCTCGTACAAACTTCATTTCCCATGCCCGCAGTTTACTAACGTCTCTCTCTTTCAGTGGACATGTTTCTAGACTATGTGTGAGAATGGCCACAAAATATGACTTATACAGTGTCGTCTGGTTCTCATGGGCACCTTGTTATCCCAGAGTAGATGTCTTACAAGGTTGTAGAAGTAGGAACTACTAGCCTCCCTTCATCTGCAGTACCTCTGCTGGAAATCATGGTACCAATTAATCATCATCATCATTTTACAGTTCCAGTTTCCCGGGTACTGTTGGTGAGCCTCTTCCATTCTGTCTTACTGAGATACGTTCTGTTGTTAATGATGTCCTCCAGTGTCCTTCCCCGATCTACAATGTCCATCGTTACGATGTCCATCCCCAGTCGGTTTTTGTTCTTCCCACCATCCGTTTCCTGGCACTTGTCTCTCCAAGTTAACGTATGCTGTCCTTGTTGGCTCCATCCTGATTACATGCCCAAACCACCTCAGTCTGTACATGCTGATCCGATCTAACAATGATGTAACAATCCCAGCTTCCTTCCTAACCACATCATTCCTCAATTTGTCCAGTTTGGTTTTTTGAATTGTAGACCTAAGGAACTTCATCTCAGATGCCTGCAACCTTCATCAGTCTTCCTTAGTGAGGGTGCAGGTTTCAATACCATACGTTAAGATTGGTATGAAGTACTGATTGAACATCACCAGCTTTGATTTTGTTGGTACTTTGGGATCCCAGATTAGTGTTCATAGTTGCTGGTAAAAGTGAGAGCTCGTTTGCACTCTATTTGCCACCTCTTTTGTGGCTAGTGTATCTCGAGATATTACACTGCCGAGGTATGAAAAGCTTTCCACACTTTCTAGTGGATCACTACTGTTTTGAGTTCGCTTATCTTGAGATTGAACTCCTGGAACTTAATCTTCCATTCATTGAGTCTCAACTGTACTGTTCCTCAGTTTCTCCCCAGATCATATCATCATCAGCAAAGGCCATTGCATTTAGATCACCAGAGGTTTTCTTGATGCTCTTCATTATGTCATCCAATGGGGATAGTGCACTGCTTTGCTGGACTCCACTTTCGGTCTTGAACCAGGAAGAATGTCCGTCACCCAATCGCATACAGCTGGTACAGGTCTCATACAACATCTGAACTTTCCTCACCAGTCCCTCTGGCAAATATCTTCTCTCTTGCAATGCTGTCATGTGCCTTCTCAATGTCAAGGAAAACCATAAACAGATCTTTGCCTTGCCTTTCTCCCAATATATTTCCATTAACGTACGGACATTGAAGAATAGGTCTTTTGTGGACCTGTTAGGCCTAAAGCCATACTGTTCCTCTTCAGACTGTGGCTGTAAGATCACTCGCAATCTGCTCTGTAGGATTTTGTCAAGAAGCTTAAGCCCAAGAGAAAGGAGTGTTATTCCCTGGTAGTTGGAGCATTTTTGGTGATTACGGGGGATAATGACACCCTTGCTCCAATCAGTAGGTATCGTGCCATCTTTCCAAACTGCATTGAGCACTCTGTGTAGCCACTGCAAACCCTGGACTCCTGCTGCTTTAATCATGTCTGTGCTGACTTCATCGATTCCTGTAGATTTCCCTTGCAGCATCTTCTTAAGGGCTGCTTCTGTTTCTGCCCATGTAATGGGAGGTACCTCTGTGCAGGTTTCAACAGCTGGTTCTTTTGTCCTCTGATCTGCTTCTGTCCTGTTCAGTAGGTGATCAGAATGATTCCTCAGAACCTCTCTAATGTCCTCTTCTTTCCTGGCCAGGTTTCCATTATGATCCTCAATTGCTTTGCTGGTTTCAACTGAATTCCATTTATTTTTAATCACTCTCAACAGTAGTTTCACATTGCCTCTGCTGTCTTCCTTCAGTTTTTGAATAAATTTCTCCCAGCACTTTATCTTCTCCTCTTCTTCTACTACTCTTTTAACTCTCAATTTCTTGCTTAAGGTCTCTGATCTTCCCCTCGTCCATTACCTGTTCTGGCTTGGATTTCTCTCTATCTTGTTCTTCTTGTGCCATGTTACTTTCCTTTATTGAGGATCTTACTCTCTCATTCCACCACGGTGTCTCTTTTTCCCTTACTCTCGCACTTGTCTTCCCGCAAACCTCTGTTGCTTCTTTTATCAAGGTGTTTTAAAATCTTGTCCACTCTACCTCACCCCTCTCTACTTTACGTAGCCAGTTGTCCTCTTATACGGTCCTGATAGTTGGTCCTTTTTCCAATCTGTTGTAGTTCCCACACTTTAATCTTATGTAATTTGGTGGTTGTTATCTTTGGTACATTAATGTCTTTCATTTCTGCTACTAATAACTGATGGTCGCTATTGAGGTTCTCATATTGATTGTTCCTATTCGAGTGTGTTGTCTTCTCTGGGGTTATTCCACAATCGCAAGGCTTGGTCTATCATCAGGCTGTAAGCCATCATACCTGGCATGGGTCTGCGGCTGCTGTTGTCTGCTCTGAGTTCTTTGTTTGCATCCGAGGCTCATATAAGTGTTGAAAGTGATTGCAGTTACTCTCAACTGACTTGCTAGGCCTAACGTTGGAGAAGATTTTCTGTCAGGGTTATCTCCCTTAGCCTTTAGCAGTCCCCTGTCACATCTGCAAGGCAGCAGCTTTAGTTTGTCAGGTTTGGTAACAGCCGCCCAACCCTCGGCCAGACAGTCGCAGATAGTACGGTCTACTGTCGCATACGATAGCAGGATGTACCTGACCTGACGTACTGCCAGTTAGGTATCTGAAGTAATTTAATTATACTACCCATCTGAAAAACTTACAAAACTTGTAAGGAAAAATTCTTCTGCAGTGAAGTTTTACCTATAAAGTTATGGAAATAACTATTAGGTTGCAAAAGTAATGATTTCACTTAAGAAATATGGAAGATACTAATTTATGCATGGTTGATTTTGTATGGTAATCTTATAAACATTGGAGTATACATAATCTGACATTGCATTCCATGCAGCACTGTGTACTGTCTTTTCAGTTCTCACCCCCTCTTTGTCTCTGACTTTATATTATTCTTAGAATAAAAAAATAGAATCAAATAATCCAAAACTGATTAGGACGTTTTTGTGGGGACTGAAAAAAGAAGAATGTCATAAAGAGGGAACATGCTAAAAAACATTAAGAACAATTTTGCTGTTAAATTTCAGGTTTTCTAACGTAAAAATAATTACTATAAGAACAAAGAAAGAAGTGTTTCATTAATTATAATTGTAAATAAATAAAGAAATACATTTTAAGAACACCAACATAGTAAAACTTCGAAGAAAAATGTTCTTAGCAATGCGAACTACACGCGTCGCTTACAATTATGTTTAAAGTTGTCACTGGAAAGTCCAACATCTGGGCGATTTGCACACGTTTCATGTGTGGTTTAGCATCCACTTTCTCAATAAACTTTAATTTTTCATCATCTGTAAACTGTCTAGCTTTCTTCGTATCCATAACTGAATGTCCTGCAAACCACTATACATATGTACAGCAGGCCTAATTTACGTACATAAGTCAATCAATAGTAAAATGTGTCCATGTGTATGCGCGGGTGCACCCACTTCTGCTGACTCTTGCACACACAAGGGGTCAAGCGGTGCAAAACTCTCCGCGCTTTCCTGCGGATCATTTTCAACACTTTTCAGTGTGGATAATAAATATGGACCATCATAGTCTTTGTTTACACTTATGAAAATAAAAAAAATAGTTCACACTTTGTTAGAGAAGAAGATGGGTACAATTTTGAGGATTCTCTGTCAGTTACGGGTCTAAATGATATCACACTTTCTCAAACACGTGACCACTGGTATTTCCGACATTAAAGTTAAGTTCTCATTGTCTATTATGGGTTCCATAACAACCGCTGTACATCACACAGGAAAAGAAAAAAGCACATGAATAACTTTTAAATTTAAAATGAGAAATAAATACTGTATGTCAAATTGTGTTAGTAATGTGAAGACTAGTATAGGAAAAACAAAATGGTTTAAAGTTGAAACTGGTCTGTACTATCCCCCGTACTATTCATCATAGTCATTGATGAAATTCATAAGAACATTAAATAGAGATTGGGAAGACAGGCAACAAAAGCCATGTTGTTTGCAGATGATATAGTGGTATAGGACGAAATGGAAGTGCAAAAACAAGTAGATGTATGGATCAAGAGATAGAAAAATTTGGGATGAAAGTAAGCACAGAGAAAGGTAAAACAATAGTGATGACAAGGGGAAGGAAGGAAGAGGAAAGATAAAACTGAATGGTTAAATTCTGGAAGCAGTTAAAAGTTTCAAGTACTTGGGAAGTGTGATCACAGAAGATGGAAATGGGGAAAAGAATACAAGCAAACAGCTTCTACCAGAGTGTAAGGGGTATTTTGTGGAACCGAGATGTCCCGAAGAAACGTAAGAAAGTATTATATTCTACCTATTATGAACCTATGCAGCTGGATCGTGGACTACAACAAAACAAGAGGAGAGTAGAATACAGGCAGCGGAGATGAAATTCCTAAGAGGTATCGAGGGCAAGACCAGAAAGGATAGATTTAGAAATGAAGAGATAAGGAAAAGGACAGGAATCTTGTAATTTCAAGACAGGATAGAAACAACAAGCTGAAGTAGTAAGGGAGAAGAGAGAGTGCCAAAGAAAACTTTTTCTGAGAAGTTAACAGGAATGAGACAACGAGGAAGACCCCTAAAGAGGTGGACAGATTCAGTGTGGGAGTGCATAGAGCAGAGGGGAGGAAAACCAGAAGATATGCTTTAAAAAAAAGGGAGAAGAGTGGTGGAGAGACAGGCAGCAATAGAGGTCCTTGATTCACAACCTGACCCGAGAAGCTGGAAACGGGAAATGAAGACGATGATGGAATGGGTGAGAGCAGGCCTACTTTTGTTTATTGTCTAAATCCCTTTCTACTTTCTTATAGGTACAATATTGGGTTCTGTACTGATGACGCGAGCACGGTCGATTCGTTGTGTACGATGACATGCATAAAAATTAATGTCCAATAACAAGAAACTGTGGGTGTGGGACCGCAGCTCACCATGGACTGCCCGCTAAAATATTTCTCCTGCGTGCTGTTATTCTCCACCTCTGCATCATCTGAAAGATTCTATTTGAACAGTCAGTTCTTAGTTTAGGCCTGGGCAGACCAGCGGCTAAGCGCAGAAGCAGATCGAACCCGCCCCGTCTGAAAGTCACCTCACGAACGTCTAATTAAGCACCAACACGTCAGACGCGAAGTGAATAAGACTGTCTTAGGACTGACACCCCCTGCAGCCGTAGGCCGACACGCAACCACGCTCCGCGGCCGTGAAGTTAGATCTCTACCAAATCCTTACCCAGGCCATTTGTTGCTGGCCTGTCATGCGCGCAACGTGGCCAGGATCGGTAATTTACATTTCTTATGGTGGCAGTTACGAACGTACTAAAGAGTGACATAAATATGCTATCTAGGTTTCTTTAGCATGTATTTAAGAGAACACGTCGTGGGACTTCGGAATAATGGCGTAATAACCAGGGAAACTTGCTAGAGAGGGACATCTAAACCAGTTTCGACTGTAGTTTCTAATACCAACATAAATGATCCTTTATTGGACGTTATAAATTTTCTAGCTAACTCATTCCTGGTTGCCAGCGTTTCACCCCCGTGTGCTAGATTGGGCTCATCAGTTGATACTTAGCACACCGACCAAGACGCTGGCTAGTGCATACTGCGTAGGCTACTTGGAGCCACCGGCAATGCCAATGCATTATGAGAGACTTTGTCTCAGTACCAGAAATTGATGCCTACTTCGCCGTCAGATGATATAGATGTTGACAAATATTTCAGGTTCCCTATGGGAATCAACATCTATATCATGTAGTTTCTACTGAAGAGCAACTTCAATTATCCGTTGTCGGAATGAGTCCGTACGCTCTGCTCTGATTTTCTAGTCTTCGCATCATGGTCCCTAGTTCATGCTCATCTTTGGTTGTTATCAGTATGTCATCATCATTTCATAGATTGCTAATTTTCTTGCCACCAACTGCGATGCCGCCTTTGCATCTTCGAGGTCCGCCCTCATGGCGTGCCCGGTATCGATGTTAAAAAGGAGATGCGATAAAATGCACCCCCTCCCTCGCTCCAGCTACAGTCGAGAAAATAGCAGGAAGGGTGTCATTGACACGGACTGCCACCATATTTGATCAGTCTCACTAGTGTAGGTGCCTCAGGTGGTCTCATTTCCATGAGAATTATCCAGATCTTTAACCATTTCTCCTTGTCGAAGGTTTTCTTGAAATCCTCAAAGCATGTGTTGCATAAACTTCACAGATAATTCTGTCTAAATGTTAAGCTTTTGGCAAATGCGTATTTTCACACTTGTCCTCTTGTTTTCAAAGAAAACGATGGTATATTATGTACTATAAAATAATAAAATAATATTTTTTGGCTTAATGTACAATTCCCAAGTGACTGTCACATATATACGCTACCTGACTTGTGTATTCAATTTTTATTTTATTTTTACAGATATTTTTGGCCTAAATGAAATTTTCTTTTTCAATATATCTTCACTTTTGTGAAAAGTATGTATTCTTCTTGGACATGAGTCCATTAACTTTTTTGATGGGCGGTTTCTGCGCACCATCCTTGTTGTTACTCCTTTTTTTCTGTGACCAGTGTGTACATAAAGAGGTAGGGAGAGAGTGAAACTCAGGTGTCGATACGTAGCCTCATCCTGTGGAATAACACCAAGGGGTCTGATCAAGGCTTAACAAATCGCCGTCAAGAGCATCATGCTGAGAGCTTTGGAATTGAATCCAGGCTTTTGGCACGCAATCTGTTGATTAGCAATTGGATACTACCACCTCCCCTCCCCTTCCATGCCGGCCAGTATTCTGATGGTAATTTGTTTTTCCACTAACAGAAATTCAACAAGTTAACCGCTGTGTCGTACCATAACACAATCCTGGCCATCAGGTGAGCTGGAGAAATGCAATTTCTACTTTATGTTCACTTTCTTGTCTCCTCTATAATTGCCCAGGCAGTGCGTGGTTCATGGTGTGGGTTACTGTAGTAACGTCCTAAGTAGGGTAGCATCCTGCTACATTAATTTACCCAGCTCAGAACATTTTAAGCAAGCCTCGGACCTATGGGAGTAATGGAGTCCCACACCTATTTGACAGGCGAGGGACTCCTTGGAAACAACTTGGCAAACAAAATGGAATTTGATGGGGAACTATCAATATTAATGGGGCTTATGGAAGAAAGAAAGTAGAATTGGCTGGGTCAGCAGAGAGGATGCATCTGGATATGCTAGGAGTAAGTGATATTCGGGTAAGGAGAGATAACGAGGAAGAAATAGGAGATTATAAAGTGTACTTGACAGGTGTTAGAAAGGGAAGAGCAGAGTATGGGGTATGGCTGTTCATCAGGAATACCATTGCACGAACATAGTTTCTGTTAGGCACGTAAATGAGCGAATGATGTGGGTAGATTTGTCAGTTGGAGGAATTAGGATGAGAATTGTCTCGGTGTTTTCACCATGTGAGGGTGCAGATGAGGATAAAGTTGACAAGTTTTATGAAGCATTGAGTGACATCGTGGTCAGGGTCAACAGCAAGGATAGAATAGTGCTAATGGGCGATTTCAATGCGAGAGTTGGAAATAGAACTGAAGGATATGAAAGTGTGATTGGTAAATGTGGGGAAGATATGGAAGCTAATGGGAATGGGAAGCGTTTGCTGGACTGCTGTGCTAGTTTGTGTTCAGCAGTTACAAATACATTCTTCAAGCATAAGGCTATTCACTGCTACACATTGGAGGCTAGGGGTACCAGATCCATAATAAACCGACTTCAAATTCAAGAAATCTTTTAGGAATGTACGAGTTTTCCAGGGATTTTTCGATGATACAGACCACTATCTGATCTGTAGTGAATTAAGCATCTCTAGGCCTAGGGTAGAGAAAGTGAAATCTGTCTGCAAACGAATAAGGGTAGAAAATCTCCAGGACGAGGAAATTAGACAGAAGTACATGGATATGATTAGTGAGAAGTTTCGAACAGTAGACTCTAAGCATGTTCAGGATATAGAAAGAGAATGGGTGGCATACAGGGATGCTGTAGTAGAGACAGCAAAGGAATGCCTAGGAACAACTGTGTGTAAAGATGGGAAAAGGCGAACATCTTGGTGGAATGATGAAGTGAGAGTTGCTTGTAAACGTGAAAAGGCGGCTTATCAGAAATGGCTCCGAACGAGGGCCGAGGCAGACAGGGATTTGTATGTAGATGAAAGAAACAGAGCGAAACAAATAGTTGTTGAATCCAAAAAGAAGTCATGGGAAGATTTTGGTAATAACCTGGAAAGGCTAGGTTAAGCAGCAGGGAAACCTTTCTGGACAGTAATAAAGAATCTTAGGAAGGGAGGGAAAAGGGAAATGAACAGTGTTCTGAGTAATTCAGGTGAACTTAAAATAGATCCCAGGGAATCACTGGAGAGGTGGAGGGAATATTTTGAACACCTTCTCAATGTAAAAGGAAATCTTCCTGGTGGTGTTGCGAACAGCCAAGCTCATGGGGAGGAGTAAAATTATGTTGATGAAATTACACTTGAGGAAGTGCAAAGGATGGTAAATAAACTCCATTGTCATAAGGCAGCAGGAATAGATGAAATTAGACCTGAAATGGTGAAGTATAGTGGGAAGGCAGGGATGAAATGGCTTCATAGAGTAGTAAGATTAGCATGGAGTGTTGGTAAGGTACCTTCAGATTGGACAAAAGCAGTAATTGCACCTATCTATAAGCAAGGGAACAGGAAGGATTGCAACAACTGTCGAGGTATCTCATTGATTAGTATACCAGGCAAAGTATTCACAGGCATCTTGGAAGGGAGGGTGCGATCAATAGTTGAGAGGAAGTTGGATGAAAACCAATGTGGTTTCAGACCACAGAGGGGCTGTCAGTATCAGATTTTCAGTATGCGCCAGGTAATTGAAAAATGCTACGAGAGAAATAGGCAGCTGTGTTTATTTTTCGTAGATCTAGAGAGTGCATATGACACGGTACCAAGGGAAAAGATGTTTGCCGTACTGGGGGACTATGGAATTAAATGTCGATTATTAAAATCAAACAAAGGCATTTATGTTGACAATTAGGTTTCAGTGAGAATTGATGGTAGAATGAGTTCTTGGTTCAGGGTACTTACAGGGGTTAGACAAGGCTGCAATCTTTCACCTTTGCTGTTCGTAGTTTACATGGATCATCTGCTGAAAGGTATAAAAATGGCAGGGAGGGATTCAGTTAGGTGGAAATGTAGTAAGCAGTCTGGCCTATGCTGACGACTTGGTCTTAATGACAGATTGTGCCGAAAGCCTGCAGTCTAATATCTTGGAACTTGAAAAGAGGTGCAATGAGTATGGTAAGAAAATTAGCCTTTTGAAGACTAATTTGATGTCAGTAGGTAAGAAATTCAACAGAATTGAATGTCAGATTGGTGATACAAAGCTAGAACAGGTCGATAATTTCAAGTATTTAGGTTGTGCGTTCTCCCAGGATGGTAGTATAGTAAGTGAGATTGAATCAAGGTGTAGTAAAGCTAATGCAGTGAGCTTGCAGTTGCGATCAACAGTATTCTGTAAGAAGGAATTCAGCTCCCAGACGAAACTATCTTTACATCGGTCTGTTTTCAGACCATCTTTACTTTATGGGAGCGAAAGCTGGGTGTTCTCAGGATATCTTATTCATATCTTGGAATTAACAGACATGAAAGTAGCAAGAATAATTGCTGGTACACACAGGAGGTGACAATGGCAGGAGGGTACTCAGAATGAGGAGATAAAGGCTAATTTAGGATTAATAATAATAATAATAATAATAATAATAATAATAATAATAATAATAATAATAATAATAATAATAATAATCGTATGGCCTCAGCTACCGTTTGCAGACATTTCGATTTGACGCTGTCTGCTCGTCAGTTTTGAAGTTCCGTTTTACTCTAGGTCCGCTACATGGCAGACAGAGTAAACCGGATCTCTCTTGGGCGTCTGTGGCTGAGATTTAATTAATTTTGTCGGGTAAATACCAAATGTATCACCAGAGATCTTTTACATGGAGTGTCGAATGAACTTTTTTCCGCCCTTCAAAAATCCAACTACCTCTGCCGGGTTTGAACCCGCTATCTTGGGATCCGGAGGCCGACACTCTACCACGCATCCACAGAGGCAGCTTAATTTAGGAATGAACATGATGGTTGAAGCTGAACGCATAAACCGGCTTCTATGGTGGGGTCATGTGCGGCGAATGGAGGTGGATAGGTTACCTAGGAGAATAATGGACTCTGTTATGGAGGGTAAGAGAAGTAGAGGGAGACCAAGACGACGATGGTTAGACTCAGTTTCTAACGATTTAAAGATAAGAGGTATAGAACTAAATGAGGCCACAACACTGGTTGCAAATCGAGGATTGTGGTGACGTTTAGTAAATTCACAGAGGCTTGCAAACTGAACGCTGAAAGGCATAAAAGTCTTTAATGCTAATGTATGTATGTATTGTGAACTTCTGATCTTTCCAGGTTGATTGTCTATGGAATCCCTCCCAATGAACCAGACCTAGACGTCCTGGAAGCGTTCCGTCGGTTCGGCTGCACGTTCGCTCACGTGCACCACCAAGATATTAATGAGGTGCTCAAGAAAGGGTGAGTGTTACTCTCTTCTTTAATGATGTTGTCCTCTTGGTTTTCATTGTTCCAGCTGTTCCTCATTCTGGTGTTAGGACCGTGGAGTTGCGGGTTTGATTCCTGGCAGAGTCTTGGAATTTTTATTCGAATGGAACATATTTCATCCCATTGAAACATCTTCAGCCATAATTTTAAGACAATGTATACAGTATGATGTAGATGTTGATTCCCATAGGGAACCTAAAATATTTGTCCTGAATGAGTAAATTTATAATACCAATATAATGGTCCATTATTGGACATTATAAATTTTCCAGCTGTCCAATGTCCAATAACGGACCATTATATTGGTATCATAAATTTACTCATTCAGGACAAATATTGTAGGTTCCCTGTGGGAATCAACATCTACATCATTTGATGGCCAGACAGGCATCTATTTTTGGAAATGAGACATAGCTCTCATAGTGCATTGGCACTGCTGGTGGCTTCAAATTAGCCTATGCAGTGGCCTCCACGGTATGCACTAGCCTTGCGTCTTGGGTGGTGTGCTAGGTCCCAACTGACGAGCCTAACTTAGCACACGAGGGCGAAACGCAGGCAACCAAGAGTGAGTCAGCTGGAAAATTTATAATGTCCAATAACGGACCATTATATTGGTATTATAATGTATACAATATATAAAAGAAGAGTACATTAAAATTCACACGTTAAAAAGCACTGGGTACTTCTAGGTATGTTCTGTCCAACTTTCCTGCAACTTGCTCACTGTTCCAGATTGTTATCAACTTGCTTGCACTTGGTGTTGGGAATATATAGAACTGGTTACAAAAATCATTTACGCAAGTTTCATGAACAAATTGTGGCCTACAAGTAATCTGGTAAGTTGCCAACAGTTATATTCTTAATCGGAATTGGACAGAACATACCTAGAAGTACCCAGTGCTTTTTAACGTACTCTTCTTTTATATATTGTATACATTGTGTTACGATTATGGCTGAAGATGTTGCAATGGGATGAAATATGTTCCATTTTACTCAAACAATGTTATTTTGAAAAGAATAAAAAGCAAGCACCTCAATATGTCCCTACTCAATAACGTTTACAGCCATAAAGATATCCAGCAAGCACTCCATCCAGATTTCCAACAACCAGGGAGAAAGAAGAGGAGCGGCCGGCAGCCGTATATTGGGGAAAACAACTGACAGAATAGGGAGGCCACTGGAGTCCCTTGGGGTTAAAACCATATACAAACGTACGAAGAAAATCCAGGAACTTCTAAGGTCTGCCAAAGTCCTCTCTCCACAGCAGGTGTCTAAAAGTTCCTGTGCAGCTGTGACCAGCTGTACATAGGCACTACAAAATGCAGCATCGCCACACGATTCAAGGAGCATAACAGACATAGCAGTTAGATCATCAGTTGCTGAACACTCACCGCTAACATTACAGCGACACCAAAGTTCTGTCAACGACTCTATCTTATCATGCCCGGCTACAAGAGGGAAGCACACCAACAGCTTCAGCCGTAAGGAGGAATCTGAATGGGTAAACAGAGCCTGGTTTCCAGTCCTGGAGTACACGATGGCCGAGGCAGAACAGAAAAAGCTACGGCTGATCAGTTGCCTGTGTCCGCCAAGGGAGCTCGATGTACATCGGGCTCCTTAATGCTTCAACCATTGGCTGAAGAACAGCCAATCAGCGACTGCCCCGCCCCAGCATGGCGGACCAATAGGCGAGCGGCGAACCATGGAATTACACCACCACTTCATTCCACTGTGAGCTTCGCTCCTATCGAAGTCAGTTGGAACCCTGGACAATGCCGAGCACAGTCTTCAGTGAAACGTCAGCACCATCACCTGCTCCTGGACTACAAGTCCGGAAAACACTGACATCATTTGTAGCGTCGGCCGTGAATTTGCTATTAAAAAGCAAGTGTGTTGTATAGATGGAATATTTACCTGAAAATATCATAACGCAGTTGATTTGGGTTCATTCGTAAGGTTAGAAAAGTCCCCTGTTGATAACGTTTACCTTATGTAGGAAGTCACTAAGCCCACCTGACCGATGCATCTTGCTGTTCTGTAGACATACTGAGCAGCACAAACCTCCCTGCCTCCTTTTATACTTGTACGATACATCACTTTTTGTTTAGTAGCATACTGGGGTGTCAGGGATAGTTGTGTCTCGCTCTCGTTTGACTTCCGCTCTTTGGTATTTGGATCTAATTGCTGCTGTCATTGACATAGTACCTTACTACTCCTCCATTTTTCTTTGATCTAATTAAATGATTAAAATGTGCCATCCAATAGGGAAGGAGCTATTGATCTTTGTTCAGCGAGGTAACGATAATTTTGATATTCATGATCATCTGTCCTTTTCCAGCTCCTTTGTTTATTCTGAAGAGCAGTCAGGAACGTCCTAGTGAAAATGTGAGACAACCTCTACTTGACCACCTCTTTGCACCTTTTGTTCTGTTGTTGTTTGAGTCATCAGTCCATAGACTGGTTTGATGCAACTCTCCATACCACCCTATCCTGTGCTCACCTTTTCATTTCTATGTAACTATTGCATCCTACATATGCTCTAATCTGCTTGTCATATACATACCTTGGTCTACCCCAACCGTTCTTACCACCTACACTTCCTTCAAAAACCAACTGAACAAGTCCTGGGTGTCTTAAGATGTGTTCTATCATTCTATATCTTCTTCTCGTCAAATTTAGCCAAATCGATCTCCTCTCACCAATTCGATTCAGTATTTCTTCATTCGTGATTCGATCTATCCATCTCACCTTCAGCATTCTTCTGTAACACCACATTTCAAAAGCTTCTATTCTCTTTCTTTCTGAGCTAGTTATCGTCCATGTTTCACTTCCATATAATGCCACGCTCCACACGAAAATCTTCAGAAACATCTTTCTAATTCCGATATCAATGTTTGAAGTGAGCAAATTTCTTTTCTTAAGAAAGCTCTTCCTTGCTTGTGCTAGTCTGCATTTTATATCCTCCTTACTTCTGCCATCGTTAGTTATTTTACTACCGAAGTAACAATATTCATCTACTTCATTTCCTAATCTAATATTTCCTGCATCACCTGCCTTCGTTCGACTGCACTCCATTACTTTTGTTTTGGACTTATTTATTTTCATCTTGTACTCCTTACCCAAGACTTCATCCATACCATTCAGCAACTTCTCAAGATCTTCTGCAGTCTTAAATAAAATAACAACATCATCGGCAAATCTCAAGGTTTTGATTTCCTCTCCTTGGACTGTGATTCCCTTTCCAATTTTCTCTTTGATTTCCTTTACTGCCTGTTCCATGTAAACATTGAAAAGAAGAGGGGCCAAACTGCAGCCTTGCCTCACTCCTTTCTGGATTGCTGCTTCTTTTTCAAAGCCCTCGATTCTTATCACTGCAGACTGACTTTTATACAGATTGTAGATAATTCTTCGTTCTCGGTATCTGATCCCTATCATCTTCAGAATCATAAATAGCCTGGTCCAATCAACATTATCGAATGCCTTTTCTAGATCTACGAATGCCATGTACGTGGGCTTGTCCTTCTTGATTCGATCCTCTAAGATCAGACGTAAAGTCAGGATTGTTTCACGTGTTCCTACATTTCTTCTGAAGCCAAATTGATCTTCTCCCAACTCAGCTTCAACTTGTTTTTCCATTCTTCTGTAAATAATACGTGTTAAAATTTTGCAGGCATGACATACCAAACTAATGGTGCAGTAGTTTTCACACCTGTCAGCACCGGCTTTCTTGGGAATAGGTATAACCACATTCAGCCGAAAATCGGATGGGACTTCTCCTGTCTCATACATCTTGCACACTAAATGAAATAACCTTGCCATGCTGGTTTCTCCTAAGGCAGTCAGTAATTCAGAGGCAATGTCCTCAATTCCAGGTGCCTTGTTCCTATTGAGGTCACTCACAGCTCTGTCAAACTCTGACCTCAAAATTCGGTCTCCCATTTCATCAGCATTAACAGCCTCTTCATGTTCCAGAACCAAATTATCTACATCTTCACTTGATACAACTGTTAGATGTGCTCCTGCCATCTTTCTGCTTTGTCTTCTTTCCCTAGAAGTGGCTTTCCATCTGAGCTCTTAATATTCATACACCTAGATTTCCTTTCTCCAAAGGTTTCCTTGATTTTCCTGTATGCAGCACCTACCTTTCCCAGGACCATACAGCCTTCGACATCCTTGCACTTCTCCTTCAGCCATTCTTCCTTAGCTACTTTGCACTTTCTATCCACTTCATTCTTTAATCGCCTGTATTCTTTTCTGCCCTCTTCATTTCCAGCATTCTTGTATTTTCGTCGTTCATCAATCAGGTCTAGTATCTCCTGAGTTATCCACTGATTCTTAGTTGATCTTTTCTTCCTTCCTAACATTTCTTCAGCAGCCCTACTGACTTCATTTTTCATAACTCTCCACTCTTCCTCTATAGTGTTTCCTTCAGCCTTTTCATTTAGTCCTTGTGCAACATGTTCCTTGAAACAATCCCTCACACTCTTTTCTTTCAACTTGTCTAATTCCCATCTTTTTGCATTCTTTCCTTTCTTCAATTTCTTCAACTTCAGATGGCATTTCATGACCAACAAGTTGTGGTCGGAGTCCACGTCTGCTCCTGGGAAAGTTTTGCAATCCAACACCTGGTTTCTGAATCTCTGACTAATCATAATGAAGTCTGTTTGGTTTATGAAGAGCTATAAATTGTACATGTAAACATTCTACACTATTTTTTAACAAACTTGTGAATCTATTTTAGTTACGAATACTGGCTATTTTCATTGGAAGGCAGTATTTCTAAGTGTGAAAAGGCAATAAATGGTGAACACGACTTGTAGGTCCTACATATAAAGTAAATGTAATTATAGTTACTCCTATCACGTCACTTATTTCATCTCATTAACCCTTTGGGTTCCAATGTCGGACTCAGTCCGACATCATTAATTTTCAGTTCCGGTCCTATGTCGGACCTAGTCCGACACAACTTTGAGGTTATATATTTCGTATGCTGGAGCAGAAATGGCGCCGAGCTTTACGCAGTATACAGCCTTGGCATTTATCTCTTGCCTACTGCCATCTGCTGTTCATTCCTTTAAGCTGAATTGTGTTTTCTTTGGAGATAATTCCTCACTGTCACTGCTGAGTTTACTTTCATTATCAACATGGCGTCCACCAGCCGCGGCATGGAGCCTAATGATATTTACGAACAGTTATGTGACAGTGGCGATATTGACGATGATTTGTTGACAGATTCTGATGGTGACAACCGGAATGGGCAAGGAAAAGAAAGAATTTTTGAACCTGGTGCCATCATAGATTACACAGGCAAAATGGGAGGGGTCGATCGTGCTGATCACTACTGCTCATATTATGGTATTGTAGTGAAAAGCCTGAAGGGGTGGAGGAAATTGTACTGCTGGGTGTTGGAGGTAGCTTTGGTGAACAGTTTTCACCTATATATGCAACAAAAGGCAGAAAATAAGCTCGAGGTGAATCGCAAAACATTCAGGGGCTTGTTGGGGACGTTAGGAACAAAAATGCCCGTAAGCGCGGCCGACGGAGCAGCTGTGACGAAGAACTTTGACTGAACTGGAAGCTACACATCATAGATGCTCGCCAGGATAAAAAAAAAACCAAGGACTGTGCCATGTGTTCCGACAGGAAAGTGAAAGGAGGCAGAAAGGAGACATCATTTTTTGAGAGACCTGTCCAGGGAACCCAGGACTACACCCGAACAAATGCTTCCGGAAGTACCATACTTTGAAAAAATATCGCTGATAATGTGGTCAACTTGACTGATAATAAATAAATTTGCAGTTCGTATTATTAATGTAAAAATTCAGCTTTTTACTTATGTAGTACTTCCTTCCCATATTTGCCTAATGTCAAATTGGACCTGTGCAGGATGCAGGTGGAAAATCAATTGGACCCCAAAGGGTTAATTCCTCTGATGAGGTTGACGTCAGGAAGAGCAAAACGGTCGTAAAAACTCGCTGCGAAGATTCGTCTCACTTCATACTCGACCCCGTAGTGAAAAGGGATTAGAGTATCGTATTATCATATTATGTAATGAATGAAAATCCACAGCCTGTTTTTGAATCATTTGACTTAGTCAGGAATGTAGTGAATGAAGCCCCCATCTAGCGCAGAACCCAGCGGTGAGAGGCCAGCGCGCTGCCACCTGAGCCATGGAGGCTTCATATTATGCAATATTGATACAAAATAACTTAATTGCCCGTCATTTGTCTCTGTCATTTGAGTAGTAGGCCTACCACACAGTAAAACTAATGACTGCTTTCATCTGAATTATCGTCTTGCTCCGCCAACTTCCCTGCTACCAGTGTCTCGTCATTCTGAGTGATATCTTCACTGCCATCTCGTCAGCTGTGTAGGTGCACTGCAATCAAGAACATTCAAGGTCCTGTCTTTTTGAACCTTTTACAAATATTTTTGTTCCCAACTGTAGAGTCCAAACTGTGTGAATCTATTCCCAAATGGTTTCTGAAGATGGTCTCTGATATCCCAGTTGGTGTATGTGTAACAGAAGCCACTCCTTCCGAATAAAGCCGTGCTGTAGCAAGCGTGCCAAACCACCAGCTGATAACTCGTGTACGTTACGAGTTGTACTTCAGAATTGAATACATAGTGACTCGAAGCATTCTTTTCAAAACTGCGGCTGTTGAAAGCCAGACCCTTATTATTAAGTTTATTTCATGCTTATTCTCTGTATTTAGCACATAAGGATTTACCTAAACAGCTGTAAATGACACAAGAGAGAGCCCATTGTGTAGGTTAGATATGCTATTGCTCGGGTTGTGCCAAAAGTTCGACGACGGAAAGAATAAAAATAAATAACAGGAAAGTTTGCCGCATTTATACATATCTACAGGTGTGACGGTACAGTAATCTGTTTTATTATCATAATGTTTATTATGTACTTTGTTTTTTTCAATTTTTTAAATTAATGCATACCCTAGTATGTTTTGTTTGGCGTCTCCAAAAATCGTTAAAAGTGGGGACATAAAATTAATATTATTATTATTTGTTGTTAGGTATGTTGGCTAGTAAAACATTCATTATAATTGGGTAGTTTTTATCACGTTTTAAACTTTCTTCTCTCCAAAAAATACATATATTGGCCCGAGTTACGAGATATTAAACAATCACTTTGTTAATGATCTCGCCCATTATATTAATAGCAATAACCGTGAATATTTCTCAACTAAAGTAAACTCGTTTGCTCATTCCGAGGTGGTGCAGCTCTTTTTAGACACGCGCCCCTCCTCCCAGTGGAGGGGAGTTACTTGTACCATTTTTACTGCATATCATCCTTCCCGCCATTAGTAAATCTCTGGCAATACGGTACCGGAAATCGAACTCAGACTCCCGATAACGGCAGCTAATTGTGCTAACCAATACGCTGGTGGACATTCTTAACTACAAACCACAGACATGTAGCATGACTGATACATGCTTGATTTGCACTGATCGGACACAAAACTGTTCACCTGTTTGTGCGACGTCATCAAAGCTGCAGTAGGCCTACGCCACAGAGGCAGACATTTCTTAACTACGAAACAGAGATTTACCACATGACTCTGATGCGTGTTTTCATTGCATGGGTTGTACGGACGAAACTGTTTACAAATTTGTATGATGTCATCAGAGCTGCAATAAGACTTCACGGGCTTCAAAGCGGAATCGTTGTTCTTCTTTGATGAATTATGTTGGGGGGACTTGTATGCAAGACTTTTTTTCTTCGTTTGGAAAAGCCGGGGGGGGGGTCTGATACACGAGTAAATATGGTAATCGATCATGGAAGACAGGAGCGTTCCTGAAGAGTGAAGCAAGGCTGCCCTTCAAAGAAGATTTAGAGTTATTGTTAGGTAATGCAGATAGGGGCAATAACTTCACCACATACAAAGGCACAAAATAAATAAATAAATAAATAATGTGATATCAAAAAGCAAAAAATTGGTCGGTGGTAATCAACAAAGTGAATATTTCTAACATTATTTCTTTGTCCAGTTTTATTAAGAACAATAGTTCCTGTATGTTGTTCTACAGACTTTGTAGTATCTATTCCTTTGTTATATTCCGGGCCATGTTTTGAGCAGATTAAAGCGGAAGTTACAACATTGTCTCGTCACACTTGCCTTGGTTGCCAAATGAACCAGCACACGGTTGAAAGTTGTACTTTAACACTATAACACAGCACAGCTCACCAGTTGTAACCTGAGCACATTTAAAACAATTAATGCATTAATGTATTTGTATTAGTCGAGTCCCATACTGCTACTGCTGTTTTAAACGTAATATTATAGTATCTGCACCCATGTGGTCAAGACGTCTGCTGAATAAGTTCTGCATTGGGTACACCGTTGTTGTAACTCGTGCTGGCAGAAGGCATGAAACGCGTGCCTCCTTGCCCCTCTCCTACCATGTGACAACACTAGGCGCAGCCCCTCTCACCCGTGTCTTCCCCTGCCCTGTACCCTCTCTTCTGCTTTAGTCTGCTTGAAAGGTGCCCTGGAGAATAGTATGCTCTGTTGATGATGTTTAAGATTACATTTCTGTTGTGTCATGTTTCAGATCTGCGAGGTTGGTATTTAACACTGTCGAGGATTCAGAAGCTTTCGTTGCCAACACGGACCTTCATAATTATAAAGGTGCTACCCTCGAAGTAAAGTTCTTAAACACCGGACCGTCGAAATCTGCTCGCAGGAGGTTACAGAAAAACGTGAGACGCAGGTTATTGGAGCAGATGGGGTACTTGTAAGAGTTCGTTGACAGTGCATATGTAAGTGTCCTGAGTGCACTTTACTGGCCGTGTTGCGTTCACAGTGTTTGTTTGCCCTAATGAGCCTGGACAAGACACACTCCGTGCCAGTCCTGAACCAGGCCTCAGCCTAGTAGCGAGATGTCATCACAGACACCCTTCATGCCACGGTGTGCTGCAAGAAGACCGCCTGCACGTCAGTTCACTGCCAGTGTCTGGAGCTTATTTGAGGACCTCACAGTGAAAACATGATGTCACACTTCACCTCCTCCAGTTCTCCTCCTGATCTGCTTGTTTCACACCTGCCCTCTGGACCTCATTCCAACTAAACATCTCGTGATGGACTCTGAGGATGTTCACACCGTTCGCAGTGAAAGCAAGAGTTCCTAGCCCTATGTTGTGACAGAAGATGAAAGAATGCATGAATCATGAACTTCCATCACTCTATCCTGTGCCAAACTTTACATCTCTGTGTACCTGCTACATCTGCTCTAATCTATTTGTAATACCCTCGAGTACTAACTGATGTCTGTTAAAGAAACTATTTAACCCTTTGGCTTTCAAGGTAACGATCTATCGGTACCCATGGGTCCTGCGAAAACTGTCAGGGTAACGATCCGTCGTTACCCGCCTTTATTATAATTATTTCATTATTTACGCGCCAAATAGCGTTTTTTTTTTGCACGGAATAAGAAGAGTACAGTTTTATCTCACGTTATACTCCGCGGGAACTGCCGGCTAATCGTATTTATCGTTATTCTTGAGGTCTGATACATGTGCTCACTGGAGTTCCGTGTCTTGTTTACATCGTGGTTGGCGGCAAACTTGCGTTCATTTCTCTGTTTTCATTCGTGATCATATAGTGAAATTAGGCTGTATCGTAGGCAATATATTTAGTTTACTTGTTAGTTCATTATTGAAATAGTTTTCTTAGGTAATTAGGTGCATAGTGATAGTGAAGTGTAAGATATAGTTCATTTAGGTTAGGCCTAGTTATTTATCGCACACGACATGGCGAAGAGTGTTCATTTAGCTGACGATGATATCACTGAATACCTTGAGAATTATTCAAGTGATGGTGATGGTGATGTTTCTCTGTCCGAATCGGAAAGTGTAGACGATGATGATAATAATCCAGCACCTCCAGACAGTGATGTTAGTGTGGATGGCGATATCAGATTTAAGAAATGTGTGTTTTATGCAAAAATGGCTGACATTTTTCAGTGTTACATCACTTTAAACATTTTAATCTATCCTTGGATGTAATGGACATAGAATCGTGATATTTACCATGATAGTAAACAATAATATAGCCTTTCTACTGACATGAATAACAAACTCGGATTTTGAACACTATTTCCTAGAATTACTTCCAAACTTTCAAAATCTGAAATTTATAACTTTGCTTCTATATTTATTATTTTTTAACATTATACGCTTTTGGTTTAGGGAAATGACTTACATGCAGTGATACTAAGTGATGTATATTCTATAAGTTTGCCAACTTTCATGTTGATATCTTCATTGGTGTGCCTTCAATGCAATTTTAAAAGAAGTGTATGCATAGTGTGCTAAATATGGCTGTCAGTTTTCACACATCCATCAGCTGAGAGCTTGAAAGCAAAAGGGTTAATATAGTTTATATTGAGTCCACCTTGTCAGTACACTTTTAATTATTGAAAATTATTTATTCATACATGTTCCAGGAGCAATATGCATTCCCTTCATCACTGAAGTCAAATTGATTTGAAACATGTATGAATGAAGTGTATTGACATAAACTATTTTAAACAGTTTCTTTACTAGATTGAGACAAGTCAATACAGGATCAAATCTATAATACCTATTACGGTTAAGTTTATCAACAGAAAGTCCTTGATGTGTCGAGATGTGTCCTATCCATCTATCTAAGAGGGTATGTTTCAATAGCACTTGATTCACCGGGCGAGTTGGCCGTGCGATAGCGGAGATAGTGGGTTTGAACCCCACTGTTGGCAGCCCTGAAGATGGTTTTCCGTAGTTTCCCATTTTCACACCTGGCAAATGCCGGCGCTGTACCTTATTTAAGCCCACGGCCACTTCCTTCCCATTCCTAGGCCTTTCCTGTCCCATCATCGCCATAAGACCCATCTCTGTCGGTGCGACATAAAGAAAAAGAAACTCACTTGATTCAAGAACTGGGAAAAATCCAATGAAAAGCAGCTCGGTTTGTTCTGGGTGATTTCTGACAAAAGACTGGCTGGGAAGACTTGGGAGAAAGGAGACGAGCTGCTCGACTAAGTGGTATGTAAAGAATTTTACAAGAATATTTAATAAGATCACCTATTCAATCATAACTTTTTTTTTAATACCCTCTATTAGGGGCATCATTAGCCTTAACTCAACCTTGGACCTTAACAATCTTTGTAAGATATAAAGTTTACTATATAATAACCTTTTTAATATCATGATATCTTAAAATTAACACACTAACACACTAGAAAACATCTAAAATATGTGGACAGAACAAATGGTAGGTAATGAAGTGTAGAATGTCTAAAACCAAAACAAATATTTTTCAATTTACGCTACCATTGTAACATTAAAAGACGTGGATTGAACGCGTCCTTCTTCTGGAGGAACGTTCGTAGTTCAAAATCCGAATATAATATTAATTTGTGCATGATGTGACCTATGCAACATCAACATGCTGTGCAGTTGAATAAAAAGTATTCATTATAACGTTAGAATAATTAATGTTGCGATAGTTGTTGCTTCGTGCCATATGTGTTGATGCTGAACGAATAATAAGTTCTCAAAAAATCTCAGCTGGAATTGTTTTTTAATAGTGAAGCAGTTCTTAACGGCGGTCTTGTAAGGACAATCAGCCCACTTGTTGTGTGTATCGGTATGTATGGAATAGGTGGTCTTATTAAATATTCTTGTAATATTCTTGATATATGGTCAACTTCAATACGGAACAAATATGAGAGTTGTAACTTTCTGTCAGTGGAGAGATGGCGTGGAATGACATTAGTAGACGAATAAGTTTGAGTGGTGTCTTTAAAAGTAAGAAACATCACAATATGAAGATAAAATTGGAATTCAAGAGGACGAATTGGGGCAAATATGCAAAGGGGAGTTAGGGATTGGAATAACTTACCAAGGGAGATGTTTAATAAATTTCCAGTTCCTTTTCAATCATTTAAGGAAAGACCAGGAAAACAGGTAGGGAATGTGCCACCTGGGTGACTTCCCTAAATGCAGATTGATTGATTGATTGATTGATTGATTGATTGATTGATTGATTGATTGATTGATTGATTGATTGATTGATGTCATGGTCAGTTGAATAAAGATGAGCAATTGCTCTAAGGTGGACTTTCTAGCGGGACATGTATGGTCAGACCTGGACTTCTGAAGGAAGAGGTCTTTATTCTTGCAGTTTACAAAATGTCATATAGCCTACAATAATAACCTCGTTAAGATGTTTCTGCAGGGAACTTGGAGAGAGAACGTGTTAAACGACCAAACGCACTGTTGAGTATGTTGTTATCAACTTGCGTGTATGTTCGGGTATGGTAAAAGCTGTATCTACTGTTTCTGAATATGAGAGGAGAGTATTAAAAGGTGTGAAGAGCACAACAGAACAGAAATGACAACGTTTGAATTAGGGTCCATGAAAGTATCAACGTATTATTGAAGGTTGCACTCTTTCTAAAACAAACGTAATGTTGAACTCTTAGCTCAAACTTTATAAGAGTTGTTTTACATTGCACCGACACAGATAGGTCATATTTTGATGATGGGCTAGGAGTGGGAAGGAAGTGGTGTGGCCTTAAATAAGGTACAGTCCCAGCATTTGCCTGGTGTGAAAGTGGGAAACCACGGAAAGCCATTGTCAGGGATTCAAACCCGCTATCTCCCGGATGCGAGCTCACAGCTGCACGGCTCGGTCCTCACGGTGTGTGTTTGATGCTGATTTCTCAGCATGGCTCTCAAATGATGTTTTTTTGGGATCATTGGAGCCACACAGGCTTGTTTCAGTTTTCACTGGGAGTTTGAAATTGGATGTTCTTCCTAACCCGACGTGGTTCTTGACGTGAAAATTTTTAATGTCAGCCTTATGGGCGCGAAGCCGCTGAGCTAATCACGTCCCTTTAAATGTGAGGCATCAGATCTTAAAAACTGTTGTCAAAATATTTCTAAGAGTTTTCCACTATTTATAAGTGTTGGGTTCTTCAGTCTTACGAAACTGATTTTAATGAATACGTTTATAAACTATGTGGAAAAGAAACAGCTTGACCCTTCTGAGCGGGAGCATTTAAAAATTTAGCCTTCACTGGGTGTGGAAGGAGCATACCTGTGCATGAAAGTTTTGATTATATTGGAAATAGCTTTTCAGTCCACGTGTGTTTAGTCTCGTTGTCGTTGAAGTGAGGTAATTTGGATGTTTGTCTAAAGATATCAATCAAATAGGGGTGTGACAATGGCAAGTAGTAAGACGTAAAATTTAGTTTCTGTACTATTCTCATCAACATGAAGAGGGCTAAGGTAACATACATGCCATTTTCATTGACTGGAATTAATTCCTCACCCTAGGTTGAAACAGAAATAACGTAGCGCTAAGTGTAGTGATTTTTTCCGTTACGTTCAGGTGGACGAGTCCAAGTGAAAAAAAAAAAGTTTGAAAGACTTTATTGGTTGCATGGAATTTAGAGCTAAACCTTGAGGTATAATAATAATAATAATAATGGCGTATGGCCTCCGGAGAGGCCTGGTGCAGGTCTTTTTCTATTAGGCGACCTGCATGTCTGTGAAGATGAGGGCCTTACCTAGGATGATTTCTAATGCTGAATATGCCACACACACCAGCCCCCGAGCCATTGAAATTAACCAATTAAGGTTAAAATCCCCGACCCCACCGGGAATCGAACCCGTGACCCTCTGAACCGAAGGCCAATACGCTGATCGTTCAGCCAACGAGTCGGACAACCTTGGGGTGAAAAGACCTTACAAAATGTTTATTTCTTATGTAATTATCCATGTTATTCCAGCACTGCCACATCTAGAACGAAACAGCAACTCTTCTGTGGTATTTCAGCCTATTCACAGTCTAATTCGGCAATATCAACATCTCTGTCATTATAACTACTATCCTCGTAATCACTAAAACACTCGTTTAACACGCCTTGCATAGCATTGCTAGAAAAATTATCCTTGTTTTCCGACGCCACTGCAGGAAAAGTACACATCGATAACGAGGCAAAAAATTGTTTAAATGGATCGATAGAAAGGAGCTTTATCTAAATGGCTGTGAAGAGTTCGAAGGAAAGTCCAAGATGGAATGGCAATGCATGTCAGATACATCACTCCACGCTGTCAGGTTAACTAAAATAGAATAGAATTATTTTCAGATTATAATTCCGATATCGTAGATTTGTTCTTTTCTCTTTTTTTTTTCTTTCAGGTAGTTTATGTATTTATTTTCACTGTTTACGCCCACATTGGAGCACCAAAATCAACCTTAAACAATAAAATCTTCAAAAAATAAGTTCCTTATAGTCGATCTTGCAGCCCGTTCTTCTGCTGATATAACATACGTTTTGATGTTTTAAGTGATAGTTTTGTGTATTTGTTGTTTAGAATCTTCTTCTCTTCTCTATTTTCAATTTGCTCTCTAGTAATTTTCATCATCATCAATGTTCCACTCCAGTTGCCTGGGTGTGGTTAACAAGCCTCCTCCACTTCTTTCTGTCCTTCCTCTTTTCCTGCTCCATTACTTCCGCCACATCCAATCCAGCTTCTCTAATGTCCTTCCAAATCTCATCAATCTACCTTCTTCTCGGTCTTCCAGCTGGTCTCTTTCCAATTCCCTTCTTGCTACTCGTTCCTTTCCCATTCTTTTTACATGTCCGAACCATCTCACTCTGGACTAAAACAAATTTAACACTTAACGTCCTGTCTTCCAGGCATCGATGTTGTTATTGTCAAGTGAGATTGTCGTTTAATGGAGTGCGTGCTGTTGCTTGCCCTTAGCTGTTACTAGGTTTTTTTTTTTTTTTTTTTTGCTAGGGGCTTTACTTCGTGCCGACACAGATAGGTCTTATGGCGACGATGGGATAGGAAAGGCCTAGGAGTTGGAAGGAAGCGACCATGGCCTTAATTAAGGTACAGCCCCAGCATTTGCCTGGTGTGAAAATGGGAAACCACGGAAAACCATTTTCAGGGCTGCCGATAGTGGGATTCGAACCTACTATCTCCCGGATGCAAGCTCACAGCCACGCGCCTCTACGCGCACGGCCAACTCGCCCGGTACTGTTACTAGTGAGGGGAAGCATGTATGAAGGGGAAGTTGGAGAACATGACTTGTTTGGCGCATGTTGCGAATGTTTTAGAGTCTCTTGTTGATTGCTGATGTTGATTAATTTCTTGAAGTAAAATACTAAGTTTGTGCCTGGAGTTGTGCTTCTGATCGTACGGTTCTATATTCAGTCTTCTCTGATTTTAATATTTTGAATGTATCTCTTCTTGTCTTTTTAACCGATGTTCTTAAAAATTTCATTTCTACTGCTTGGATCTTACTATCTTGTCTCTTAATAGGTAGCAGCGTTTGTAGTCTGTATGTTACAATTTGTATGAAATACTGTTTATGTAATGTTAATTTCGTTCTCTTGGGTACTTTGTCATCCCATAAAAGCTCTCTGACTTGACGATAAAAAGTTGTACCTTTACTTAGTCTGTTATTAAATTCAGGGTTGATTTGATTACTTCCAGTAGTAATGCTACCCAGATCTGTAAACTGTTCTACATTCTCTAACCATTCTGCATCTGTGTTCACTTGGTTTCTCTTTTTCTCTTTTCCACAGTGTATGACTACTTTTTTTTTTTTTTTAACCATTCCAAACTCCTTCAGATTTTCATTCCAAACATCCAGTCTCCTTTGTACTTCTTTTTCTCCCTTTCTCCAAATCACCACATCATCTGCAAATACCAAAACATTCACTTCATCACTACTGATATTCTCTTTTACACGTTTTATGATTTCATCCATCAATATAATAAACAATAATGGCAACAGTTCCGTTCCTTGCTTGAGACCTTTTTTTTTTGTATAAAATGTGTCAGAATCACGACTCCCCACTTGTACACTTCTTTTACTCTCATGATAGAACATTTTTATCTTGTCAATTAATGATTTTGGTTCATTCCTTTTCAGTAGACATTCCCATACAGGTTTTCTCTTAACTGTATCATAAGCTTTTTCCAAATCCAAAAAATACGAGTATGATTTCCTTGTTCTTTTCCAGATGTTTTTCCATTATCGTTCGCACTGTAAATATCAAGTCTATTGTTGATCTATTTGGTCTAAAGCCATATTGTTCTTCCTCTAACTATGTTTCTATTACATCCCTCAGTCTTTTGTCTATGACTTCTCCAATATTTTTAGCCCATGTAATAATAGGGTTATTCCTCTATCATTTTCACATTTCTTCCTATTTCCTTTTTTGAACAATGGTACAATGCTTCCTTGTTGTCAATCTTCAGGTATCCTTTCATCCTTCCATATGGCATTGGGGGCTCGGTATAGCCACTGTGGTGTTTTTTGTTTTACTTTGTGTAAAATTTGGCAAACAGTATATGTGTTCAAAAAATGGATTCCTCTGTTTTTTCATCATGTCAGTATTTGACTCGCCGGGCTGAGTGGCTCAGGCGGTTAAGGCGCTGGCCTTCTAACCCCAACTTGGCAGGTTCGATCCTGGCTCAGTCCGGTGGTATTTGAAGGTGCTCAAATACGACAGCCTCGTGTCGGTAGATTTACTGGCACGTAAAAGAACTCCTGCGGGACTAAATTCCGGCACCTCGGCGTCTCCGAAGACCTTAAAAAGTAGTTAGTGGGACGTAAAACAAATAACATTATTATTATTATTATTATTATTATTATTATTATTATTATTATTATTATTATTATTAGTATTTGACTCGCTTCCCTTGTAAATTACCGAATTGCGTAAAAGTCTCCAATGGCTATTAACCTGATGTTTTTTATTAATAATTGTCCAGAGAATTCTTCTATCCACTTTCTGCAGTTTCTGTTGTTTCTGTTGCTTCTGGTTTGATGACGGAGTTATAATGGAGAAATTTAGCATTAATTGAAAGAGACTGTTTTTTGTAACTCCACCATGTAATTTGTTGTGCTTGTCTCATTTTTAGAGTTCTGTTATCTATGGATGCTTTTTCATTAGCATTCCAAGTGACAGTTTCGCCAAGATATTTAAATTTATTTACAACTTTTATTTTCTGAGTATTTAATATAATATGTGGAGTGTCGACTTTAAAGGATGGCATCATTTCCGTTTTCTCAAAAGATATTTTCAGCCCAATCTTCCTAATTTCTCTACTTGAAATTTTGCTTCTTCTGTACTATTTGCTAATAGCGCCAGATCATCAGCAAATGCAAGACAATTTAGTTGAATATTTTTTCCAATCTTAATGCATAACTTTTTCCAGCACACAATTAAACAAACATCAATGGACATAATCCATCTCCCTGGTGAAGACCAGTATGAATTTCAAATGCTTCAGAGACTTTGTGTTTCAGGTAGTTTGTACACTTATTTATTAAAATTCAGTTTCAGCAGACTGTAGATGCTAACAGTTATTAATTGAGACAGTCAAAACTGAAAAGAAATTGCTTCAGATATTACAAACAGTTTTTAACTATTTCAAAATTGCATACAAATAATGAACAAGATATGTGAGACTGTCAACACAGAAATAGAAATCCATAGCTGTCAACACTGTTAGGTTACATATGTACGAAGGCAGATCGGAAAGTAACACATGTTTTTACCAAATATTTAGCGACTAGGATGAAAAAAGTACACAAGATCTACATGTTGTATGCCCTTTATGGTGGTGGTGGTGGTGGTGGTGGTGGTGGTGGTGGTTGTGTTACTGGATTAACCTGCCCCTTTTTAACATTTCAACTTCTTTAAACCTAAAACTGCCGGGCTGAGTGGCTCAGACGGTTAAGGCGCTGGCCTTCTAACCCCAACTTGGCAGGTTCGATCCTGGCTCAGTCCGGTGGTATTTGAAGGTGCTCAAATACGACAGCCTCGTGTCGGTAGATTTACTGGCACGTAAAAGAACTCCTGCGGGACTAAATTCTGGCACCTCGGCGTCTCCGAAGACCTTAAAAAGTAGTTAGTGGGACGTAAAACAAATAACATTATTATTAAACCTAAAACTTTTATTTCTCTCCGACATCTGAGTCAGTTTCCATAATGCACACATTTTTTTAAAAAATACATTAGTACAGTACATAGATTTCAGACGAATTAAGAACACTGCGATCAGAATGAATGAAGAAGTACTGGGCAGATCAGAAAAATCAAACAGTACAACCTTCAAAGACAAAGTGTACATGGAAGACTCAAGTGGTCCAGTGTGGCCAATAAAGTTAATAATAATAATAATAATAATAATAATAATAATAAAAGTATTAATAAATTGCATTTGAATAACCATTCCTAAAACAGAATCCCATTTATGTACACCATGAAACCAAGCCTGGTTCATAGAACTTTGTATAGCCTCTGCACACCTTTTCATCCAAACCAAAGTGTTGCCCGCTTAGGAATTTCTTAAGTGGTCCAAAGAGGCGACTGTGAGACGGTAAAAGCTCTGTACTATTTGGGCAAAAATTGAGAAGCTACCAGATTCTCAGTCGTCCACCATACAGTCGACATTGTACAGTCTGACTTTTTCCTCTTCAGACTACTCAGATGCCAGTCGCCAGGGCCGTCACCCAGGTGGCACATTCCCTATCAGTTGTTTATCTAGTCTTTTCTTAAATGTTTTCAAATAATTTGGCAATTTATGAAACATCTCCCTAATTCCATTCCCTAATTCTTCTTCATATACAGTAAATGATCATTTGACCCAATTTGTCCTCTTGAATTCCAAGTTTATCTTCTTAATATGATCTTTCCTACTTTTAAAAACATCACTCAAGCTTATTCGTCTACTTATGTCATTCCTTGCCATCTGTCCGCAGACAGCTTGGAACATACCACATAGTCAGGTATTTTGTCTCCTTTCTCCCTTGCTTTATGTCGCAGTAATACAGATAGGTCGTATGACGACGATGGGATATGAAAGGTCTAGGAGTGGGCAGGAAGCGGCCGTGGCCTCAATTAAAGTGTGAAAATAGGAAACCACGGAAAACCATCTTCAGGGCTGCCGACGGTGAGGTTCAAACCCACTATCTCCCCTAACTGCACAGCCAACTCGCCCGATACCTTTCTCGCAAGTCTTCCTAGCCCAAAGTTTGCAAAACTTTAGTAACACTACTTTTTTTTGTTGGAAATCATCCAGAAAAAATTGTGCTGCTTTCTTTTGGATTTCTTCCAGTTCTCAGCTCAAGAAATCCTGACGATGCTCCCAGTACACTGGAACCGTACTCTAATTGTGATCTTACAAGTGACTTATATGCCCTCTCCTTTGCTTCTTTAATACAACCCCTAAATACCCTCATAACCATGTGATGAGATCTGCACCTTTTATTTTCAATCCTAGCCTCCGTGGCAAAGGTGGCAGCGTGCCAGCTTCTCATTGCTGGGTTCTGTGGTTCGAATCCCGCTTACTTCATTGAATTGTGCTGGACAAAGTAGAGACGGGTAAGATTTTCCTTCAGGTTTTCCAGTTTTTCCTGTTATCTTTCATCCCAGCAACACTCTGCAATATCATTTCATTTAATCTGTCAGTCGTTAATGATTGCTCCAGAGGAGTGCGACAGGCTTTAGCAGGCAGCACAATCCCTATCCTCTTCTGTTTCTGACCCGGTTAAATGACTGGAAACAGGCTGTGGTTTTTCATTTACAATCCTGTTCATGTGATTACCCCAACAAAAATCTTTCCTTACGTTAACACCCAAGTACTTACAGTGACCCCAATAAGATATTAAGATCCCTGTCAATACAGTAATTAAAACTGAGAGGCCCTCTCATCCCATTTACTGTCCTTCTCACAACTTTGTCGAGGTCTTTTTGCAGTCACTCACAGTCCTGCAACTTATTTATTCCTCTCTACAGTATGACATCTCCCGCACAAATCTTTAACTGAGATTCCAGTTGCTTACTCTTCTCCTCCTTCGCCGGGCGTGGCATTGTTCATGATTTCACCGAGTTCATTTTCTTTTTCAAAGTCTCGGTCTGCCGCTATAAGTGTTGTCTTGCAGCAAGATTTTCCCACCAGAGGGTGCAGCTGATCCACCCATCTGATTGGATGTCTTCCTCGCAGTCTCTTGACATTCATCTTTCCCTCCACCACAAGCTTCAGTGTTCTCCCGAGAAATTTTCGTCAGCCGGCTGGGGAGTACTATGTAAAAATGAATATGATAAAATTTCAATTTATTCCCCTCAGGGCATTAACAGTAATATCAGAGAGGTAATCATTAACTGGAAAATTGAACTATTTTAGTGTTTTTAGCACAAGACATAAGAGTATGTTGAACTTCTAGTGTTCTACTGCTCATTCATAATCATGTAACACCGCAGCTTACCACTTGATTTCTGTGGAGCCCGAATGGGTTTGTTTAGTCCCACGCATGACACTATGTGATAGCCAAGCTAAATATTAAAAATCCTATGTAATTGATGCAATTATGCTGCCAATAATTAAGATTTATCATTTGAATAAACAGTTTTACAGTATTTACATTTTAATTTGGAGCATTCATTGACTGAAATATGCATTAATATTATGTAACTAGCACATATCTAGGTTATGTTAGCTGGGGAGTCTGTAAAATCGGCAAGGCCCATTAAAGAGATCTTAGGGAGAACACTGAGCTTCTCCGGAGTGTCTGTTCTTCTGGCGAGGAGTCCGAAGCCTGGCTGGTCCACTCGACGAGCCTAGTTCCTCCAGCGCAGATGCATTAGTTCAGTGTTCCGTTGCTCAGTCCAAGAAATTTTGAGAATGCATCGGTAAACCTACATCTTGAGTTTCTCAATTTTCCTCTTATCTGCCTGTTTGATTGTCCAGATCTCCGCTGCATAGGTGAATGGGGAATGTGAGAGAGTGAGCTAGTTGCAGTTTTGTGTTCTTCGTAACAGTACGGTCCTTCTATATCCTACTCAGCTCTGTAGTTGGTGCCCTGGCCATAGCTGTTCTTCGCTTGATTTCATCAGAACAGCCTTCTGTATTGGAAATCATCGAGCCGTAGTAGACAAATTTCTGGACGACCTCGAAACCAGCTATCTGCTTCACTTTTGGTTGCTTTGCTGTCTGTTGACCTTTGCCTTTCGTCTGTTAATTTCCAGGCCGTATTCCCTACTAATTAGCATCAGCTTCTCCGTGAGGACTTGCAGTTTCTGCGCGTTACCTGCCAGAATCGGAATGCCATCAGCGTAGCCTAAGGTTATATAAGGAAGTACAGAGGCCCAGTAACACTGCCTTGTGGGACTCTTAATCTTACTGTAGAAATTTCTAGATCAACTATTCAGTGGAGATGAAGCGAAGTCAGTTGTGAGCAGTTAGCTCTACTCCCAGGAAACAGAGTTCTATAAATAGGGCATATTCAACTTAGTGTCACAATCATGTGTGGAAAAATTTTCAACATATACTATAGGTTCCCATCAAGTAGAATGATGTGAAAATTGCATATTCATTAAAATCTGTCATTTTTTCCTTACTCCTTAAATATTTCATTAAAAGAATATATTATTTTTTGATCTCTCATTATATTTGAAAATATTAGTGAAAGCCCAAGGCATAGGGTAGGTAGAACAGGCGTTTATTATACTTCCTGTAGCTGTCTTGAAGGTCATTCATCCTCTACCCTCACCTCCAAACTGCCTTCAACTTCAGCTGACATGAGTCTCTCTGCTCGTCAAATCCATCCTAACACATTACCGGTTTTATGAAGAACAAACGTTAAGCTCTGTTACCAGTGTGCATCTCTTCTCTCCTTCTGCACGGTGCTGTAAACTTTGTTCTCTTACTATGTTAAGCATTTCAGTTATTTGTGGTTTCTTTTGTTAATATGTGTTACAATATATTTTTATTTTTTACATGTACTTCAATAAATACATTAAGTACTAATGTGACAAAGAGCTGGGCTTTTCTCCCATCCCATTACCCAAAGCACAGCGTACTCTATTAGAGGCGGAATTGCTTCTCCCAGTCCACACTAGTTCGCTGGATCCTAGTACGCCTAGTATGGTATAAATCATAGGTGGCTTGAATACAAGCAATTCTGTGGAGAAAACCTTGTTTTATGAGATTATATCTCAACTGTAAGATTTTAATAATATCAAGAAATTACTACCATGTATTTTAATATGTTCAATATCTGCCAACTTCATCCATATCATGTAGGTGCTACTTTATATAAACTTTTATCGTCTGCTTGTTTTCAATATTAATCCTAAGAACAGTTGCAGGAACAATTGATGTGAAAATTGTACCAGGAAAAGTTTTTGGGGAAATGGCATGAGTAGGACCTCAGGGAGTGGAACTTGGTTTTGGAGCCGATACAGAGTAGGATAGACTCGCAGAGCGAATAATAGATGGTAAAATTTTTTTTTTACAATTTATTAATTCTTCACCCTGCAATATGATTATTGGACTCAAATCTGGTATTGAAATTAAAAGTTTGAACGAAATCTTCCTGAATTCTGTTCATGAAAATTAAATGAATATCACTGATTCCTAAGTCTTTTATATGTGAGAAGACGAGGTATTAAATTTCCACCTAAAGTCTTTCTAAATATGAGCACACACTTGTAATTGCAAATTGACATGAGAAATTAAATTTCTGTTAAAAGTTTTCAGTTTTTCAGTTTGTAAACCTTGATGTATAGCACACTTGAAAAGCCTAAAGTCTTTCTATGAGATATGAAAATTAAATTTGAAAATTAAATTAATCACTTCTGAGAAACTATGAGAACTCTGAAATATTTGTTCACACGCGGCACTGAAGTTTCCACTGTTCAAAATTAATGAGAAAATTTTAGTCAGTTTGTTACTACTCACTTAATGAAAGAAATGTTGCTACAAATGTTGAAGGATGGACATCTGGAATGTTCCGTGGAGAATCAGGGTCGGCGATGTTCCCTTAACACACCATGTTGACGTCCCCCGATGAGGTGATGACGGCTGGAACTGGATCGTGTAGAATTGCAGCTTGTTAAGGTGATTTTTCTCACACGAAAAATTCACTTAGTGCGAGTAGTTATCACTGACACTGTCATTTACTGTTGAACTTGTTTAAGACGTTAAATGAATAATCACAGTCCTTCCTGTATGAAATACTATTTAAAGTCGTTACTGAAACGTCCATAATTACACAGTTCACTTGAAAAGGCAAATCATAGTCTATAATCACAGTCTTTGAACACGGTCATTAAGTCACTAAGGATTACTTTCTGATTATCTTGTTATTATAACGTCATATTACCTCAGAAAAAGTTCTTAGTATTCACCCAGATTACTACTGTAAGTCGTATACTAATATGGCGTGAATAAAGAAATACAGTTTAATACTCGAAAAGAAATGAGTTCTGGTAATTCTACACATTAGTTTCTGTAGAAGTTCAATATCATGTGAAGTAAACTAAGTCTACACGTAATGATATATTCTGTGAACGTTAAATATTTGGTATTTGCACTTCAATAAGTTCACTCGTATTATATTCTCAAATGTCATTAGAATTAGACTGTAGTCGCGACGCGATGTACTAAATACAGTGCGACGTCTTTTATAATTTTGTCGGCGATATAACTTCGTGTTCCGGAAACGCGACGGCAAGTACTTTCACCGTGACTGCGCGGACATACTGTACGACGGTCGGTCTCTCCTCTGTCTCACTCACACACATCTGTGTACTCGTCCTTGCACTGCCCTGCTCTGCTTGTTAGCCTTGACATATATATGCCGGCGCTGGGAGGGGTGGTTTCTCTTGGCCATGTGACCGTGAGTGTATAATTTTTCTTAGACTTTAAATTATTATAACTCAACAATCATGGGATGGATTAATTCGAAATTCGCAGGGATTAACTTTTATGACGTCTGCTACAATTCAGCGTTTGTCCCGTTGAAATTGATTAAGGTGTTGAAAAGCTTATGAAAAGAAAATTCTTTTCGAGAAATATCTCTAGGGGAGGTGAGCTTCGAGCGACAGGTGACGTCACTTGACTTCGCCTAGTGCACTCGTGAAGTCTGGCACCTGCTGGAACATTCCTTTATTTAAATGTTCGTACGTCGGACGGATATTTTATGCTGGAATAACGTTTCTTTCGATTGATATGGGCCAGGACATAGGCTTTCCTGGTACAATATCCTAAAACAATTCTTGAGAAGAAAATTTAAGATTTGTAGCAGTGTATACTTAATAATTGTAATTATTTAAATTGAGTCTTAGAAAGTAAGGAAATTTTGCTTGCTGGTAATATCGTTGATGAAGAGAATGGCACAGTTTCTCGAAACATGTACGATGAATGAATAATTGGACTAACTATATTTTAATAAATATTGATAGGGTAGACCCATTAAACAACCCATTGTGATTGTTTGACTAGTGCATCTTATCGTAGCCATAAACACGAGATAAAACAACAAGGAGTGATGTATGTTTTCCATTCATTAAATGACTGTTTTTGGTTAAGAGATGTAGTTTGAATGGATTCAGGTAAAAATTGTGGAAGCTCTTGCGATCTTTAAAGAAAACTGCTTCTAAGCATACATTACTATGTGGTTCATTAACCTTATAATAAATTGGTATACCAATATCTTGATTAAATATTCTTGTTATAATTAGGCAAATTGTGATTTAATCATGTACACAGAATAACAATGAACAAACCCACAAATATTGCAAGATTTAAATTATATAACAGGTTAAAAATTAATGTTGATTTGCATAGGTTTATATTTTTATCTTTCAGTTTCTAGTTATCTTGTAGAAGTGACTCCTGTCTTTCGGGTTAAGATATCATTACAGCTCTTCTTACAGTTGGAAAACATGTTATTCAAAACAGTAACAACTTTATGACTTCCATATATACAGGTCCCCTCATATACATTGCTGTGTAAATCTTAAGGATGAAAGTAACTTTCGCATGTTGTGTCGCTTCCAAGTACCATAGCTCATTGAAACTTGAACCATACTGCTACATATGGTACGGTAGGCACCTGAAAGGAATGTGAGATGAGACAAACAGAAATGACACTTTTATACAGAGACAATAAATTACAAGTAAGTCACTCTACAACTCATGATGGTCCCTGGACATCACAAAAGAAGGTACATGGTTCTTAAAAGGCTGTATGCTCTGCAACATGCTGGTCACAAGACTCGTAAGGAGTCCTTGTGGTGAGGTGTTCTGTTCCTCCACCAGCGCGGTTGACAACTACTGGATGGTCGTTGGTGCACGTGGACGTGTTGCAATACGTCTGCCCAACATGCCCCACACTAGTGTTGGCTACTGAATGCATGATTCGAAGCAGTGTATCGCTTCATTCAAGTGTCCGAGTGAATCGATTCACAGGAACGGCGAGCTCACGGCACACGATTCAGCTTACTCTCAGCGGACAGTGCTGCGTGGCGCACTCACTGGACGTTGACGGGGAGCCGAGCTTCCGCTGCAGCGAGACAGTGAATCATGGGACATCGAAAGAATCGTGAACGAGCACGGCTCAGTGAGACACAAGATACACACGGCTCCTTATCGGCTCACTGGACACGCGGAGAGCCGAGCTTCCGCTGCAGCGAGACATACAGTGAGCATGCTACACTGAAAGAATCGTATGCTATAATGAACTCTCGAGCTCAGCTCATTTGAAAATAATACCCATTTGCATTCACTGTCCTCTTCTTACAGGGAGGTTTAAATAACAGATGGATTTATTTGCAGTGTTAAAAAGGTAGTCAAAACATAATTCTGAAGTAGCTAGTAAGTAGGTAGGCTATTAGGTTATACTATTTATTAGTTTAATGAGTCTTAGTATTATAACTTAGTTGACATTTGACAATTAAACTCAACTCTAGCCTGCCCTATGACTATGAGTCATGCTCATGACCACTCAAAAGTACCTGTTTTATATTAGGAAGAACGGCTCGGTATTCTCTCAGTTCATATGTCACATCGTTGCACAAGACTTCAATCATATGTGGACAGACGCAATAACTTAACCAACAGTATAATGAATCAGAAAACCAGCGTGCTACCGTACAACTCGGGTAGCCTATACAAAATATGACGATTTAACAATATCCTCAGCTGATTAGAAAAATACATATTTTCAAAAATGATGAGCGAGTTGTCGTGCGGTTAGTATCGCGTAGTTATGCGCTTGCATTCGGGGGATAGTGGGTTCGAATCCCACCGTCGGCAGCTGATTCTCCCCCGTGTGAAGTCGGGCCATGTTGTACTCACACTGTCTTGTCCCGTTCCTTCAACTGCCTCGTTTTGTGGGTTTGGCTCTATAATCACGCTGACCTCACACCAGGTTTCTGTACACGTGTGGGAGACCTCTGGCAACATGTTACCGGACTGTCACTCATTTCCACCAAGTAGTTGATATGTTACGTTGTTAATTCAGGCTATGGCTCCTACCTTCCTAATCCTAACCTTTCCCACCCTGCGTCGTCGGAAACCTTCGATGTATTAGAGTGTCTAGCATTTTTTTTCCTAAGAAAGGAGTTCATAGTATGAAGACCAGATGGCAGCTGCGAGAACTGAATGCTGTTGCTGCTGTCTTACCAGCACATACTACACAGATGCAGTAGGAGCGGTGACTAATGTGCCATGAATCGGATCACTGTATCGATTCAGTAACGTGAACGGAATCAAATGAATCGATTCAGTAAAATTAATCGAATGTCCCATCACTATCCCACACATGCTCGATGGGATTGAAGTTAGGGGAACGACAGGCCAGTCCATTCGCCGAATATCCTCTCGTTCCAAGAGCTCCTCCACCTGTGCTGTTCAATGCGGTCGTGCATTGTCATCTATTAAAATAAGTCTGGACCAAATGCACCCTAGAAAAGATTCCATGGGGAAGGAGTACACTGTCAAAATAACATTGGCCAGTGAGTGTACCTCGTTCAAAGATTTGGAGGTCGGTGCACCCTTTTAACATGCCTCCCCACACCATATCACTTGGACCACCAAATTGATCCTGGTCAACAACGTTCTTAGGTGCATTACGTGTTCCACCTCTCACTAGATGAGGGTACATCTAGAATCTGCTCTCATCTGAGAAGAGCACACGACCCCACTCCTCGTCGGTCCAGACCTGATGCTCTTGGCACCATCGCAAGCGGTGCCGCTGAAGTGTGGGTGTCAACGGAACACAACGTAATGATCGTTGGGCAAACAGACCATCCCCATGCAGTCATCGTGTCACTGTGGAGCGTTAGATTGGGTGCCTTGCAGTGCTGTTAAATGTGGTTGCAGTTGCAGCCGCTGTTTGATGTGAGTCACTTAGCGGTCATCAGCTGCTGTAGCTGACCGTGGTCGACCCCTCCATTCCTTCGGGCAGCAGCGCTCTCCATGCATGTGAAACAATGCTGTGAGTAATATCATACTCCTGGGCTACACTCGTCACACTTCGTCCTCCTTCAGCTTTCCCGATGATTCTCCCCCGTGTGAAGTCGGGCCATGTTGTACTCACACTGTCTTGTCCCGTTCCTTCAACTGCCTCGTTTTGTGGGTTTGGCTCTATAATCACGCTGACCTCACACCAGGTTTCTGTACACGTGTGGGAGACCTCTGGCAACATGTTACCGCACTGTCATTCATTTCCACCAAGTAGTTGATATGTTACGTTGTTTTATCTATCTCGTCCTTAAGTTTTGTACCGAGTTCAGAGCCTTCAGTTTTTAACATTTCATACTGATTCACACAATCTATAAGAAAAGATATCTCGTGGGAGTTGGGAAAAAAAATTTTGTGTTCATGATATTGAATGGATTGTTTACGATGCTTATTACCAAGTTTCTTGAAACCGTTAACCCTTCTCTGTTAATACCATCCATGTTCGAATCACTCATGTTTTCACTTGTTCTTAACAGTCCTCACATGGCAACTTAGGAGAAATTTTTAAAGCTACACAGCTGGAAATATGGAGAAGTGTTGAGTTACGTATTTCTTGTCATCTACAGACATTAAATTGTAAAGAATATCCTCTTAGCTAGGTATTAACCCTGGAGAGGGCGCGTAATAATAACTCCGTGAGGAGCACACGGTGTTTTAGACCGGGTCAGGAAAATGTAGCTACAAATTAAACAAAAACTATATTTGATGTTACAAAACTAGTAAATAATTTTGAACCAACTTGTACATAATGTTCAAAGGTATTTTAACAATAGAAAAATAGGGTGTTAAAGAGTTGACGTTCATCCTGCGTGATCACTAGATTCTTGACTTTCCGTACCGCACAGTCATGTCACTGCCAAGTGTTCTGTGTGGATATGTCGCTGGCATACACTACATTTAGTCTTTGGTTTTCAATTGCAGTAGGCACATCTTCCAGTTCTTGTGGAGCTGCTGAGGGCTCTTCTGACATGTAGTGAACGTTCCTAAACACGCACACATCATGGGGCACGTCAAGAGCTCCAGACCAGGTTTGTCAAACAATGCACTTAGGCTGAAACTGAAGAGCGTGACGAGTAATTGTGGATGGATTAACTCTCCAGGGTTAATAACAATTATGACTTCTGCAGCTGTGCGAAGACAACAGTGGGTAGAACAGAATGGTTTGTAATTAACAATGGACTAAAACATGGAAGTGGAGTGTCACCTTTACTGTTGGGGAGAGAATGAGCAGGTACAACAACAGTAGATTGTACTGAATAGAGGGATTGAACAATTGGGGATCAACATGGAGAAGAGTAACACTGTGGACATGAGTAGAGGAAGTCACCATCATCATCATCATCATCGTTGACCATCTCCAATTCCCCAGGTGTTGTGTAGAAGTCCTCACCATCTTTGTCTGTCCATGAATCATTGTTCTCTTGTAACCTTCTCCCAATCTTGTCCTTCCTCCTCGGCATCTTTCTTTACTAGATTGGCCCATTTTTCTCTGCAACTGCCCACTGGTCTTTTTCCTTTTACTTCTCTTTCCCATTTCCTTCTTCCAGTCGTGCTTGCACTCATCCTTCTTACATGGCCAAACCACTTCAGTCTTGCTTTTTGTATCCTTTGTAGTAAGGAGTCTCCTATTTCCACTTCCTCTCAGGCTTTTTTTGGTCTTCTGTATCATGGTGCATAGGAACTTAGTTGTCTCATTAATGTGGTGGTTTCCAGGATATACATGAGGATCGGGGTTATAATAGGATTTATATAATGTCATAATGGTACTTGTTTATCCCACAGCAGTTGTCTTAGTTTGTGGTAAAATTGAGACGATGTAGGGAAGGAAAAGCTATCTAAACTGGAGATAGTAGAACGTTTCAAATACTTGGGAAGTGAAGTGACAGAAAATGGAAGACTGGGTATGAAAATTAGAAGAATACAACTAAAATGTTTTCATTCCTCCTCTGAAGGACGACGCGGGCCTCATAGACGGCCGGGAGATTCGTGACGATGAAGGAGATACTCTGAGAAGGTGAGGGATGGCGGCCGTGGCCAATACTAGGAACTGTCCCGGCATTCACCTTAGTGCAGGAGAATAGGAAACCATTCTCAGGACAGCCGACGGTTGGGGCCACCCGTGAGGTCCAAGCCTGCCCCGTCTTCCCAATTCAGAGCCATGGCTACCCTTCCTCTGCTCGGTTGGCCGGTCGGAGTGCAGAGCTGTTGGACCACAGAGCAGCCGGGGCCACTCGTGGGCCAAGACTCACTTTGCATCCACCGACTGATTAATGTGGAATATAGATGTAATAATGACTCACACGTAGCAGAAACCTGGACAGTGACTCGGAGAGATGATTGTACAGCAGAATAGAGGCAGGAGTTGGTACAGATGACAAGGAGGGTTATAGAGTGAGAAATGAAGACCTATGCAAAGAGCTAAATGTGCAGAAACTAAATGACAAACTGGAGAAGAACAGATTGAGATGGTTTGGACGTGTCAAGTGGATGAAAGAAGAAAGACTGATGACGATGGATGGACTCTGAAGAACAGCATAGGACCATGGTACCTGGACTGGAACACAGTGTTCGACGAGGAACCATATTTGTTCCCATCCGGTGTTGGGTGGAAAAGGGGAAATGATGATGTTCTTCAAACTGTTCGTCCATATCCCTGATTGTAGAATGTAGACTTTCTTCATCAGAACTGAAATACAGGGATTCAGTGTTATTTCATATCATGCATTTATTCCATGAATATTTTAACATGTTTTTGGGCTTGGGGTCTGTCTAGAATTAACGTGAACAGTTTTGCACCGACAATTTTGCTTAACCTTGGCAACCAGTGCGGAGAACCTTGGTTTTTGCATCTATTATCTTGGTGAGACTGATGTTGTAATTTCCACCACCAAATTGTCTGTACGTTTCATTCCTTGGGAACATCTTCAGCTATGTTACGTTGCATAGGTCCCCCTGTGGGTGGGGGACGCAGGCGAAGAATACACCAATGGTATCCCCTGTCTGTCGTAAAGGGCGAATAGAAATGATCTATTTGAACTATGAAACTACTTGTAATTAGTACCACCACGCGGGGAACACCATGGGTCACCTTTACTTGTGCGTAGCACCACTATGTTAGGTACACAGTAGGTTTGTGATTAATAGCGACATTGTATGAATCAGGGTGGGTTTTACAGTACCTCTGATTAGTACCACTATATGAGCGACACCTTGGGTCTGCCTTGCCTGTGATTAGCACCCACTATGTGGGGAACACCACAGGATAGTACGAGTCCCTGTAGTTAGTACACTTATGTGAGGAACACCATAGGTTTGCGTTGCCTGTAAGTGGCGCCGCAATGTGAGAAACACCATAGGTCTGTGTTATATGTGTTCATTACATTACCTATGAATGATACCATAATCTGTGGAATACCGCAAGTCTATGCTACTTTTTATTAGTACCGCAACATGACAAACACCATGGTTCTACTTTCCTAGCAATAAATACCATTATGAGGGGCCGATGACCTGACTTTTGGACCCCTTTAGACTACAAGCATCATTGGTTCACTGTTGTGCTTTAGAAGCAGTCCCTGGGTCAGTAATGTTATTGTTTAACGCTAGTTTCTGGGAATGTGGGGCTTTGTGGGTCGGATCCACTGATGGTTTTAAATTCATATCCATCCATTCATTCTTTGTCATCATGTTTTGAATTCTGGTCAGTGGATGATTTTGGATTTTTAAATTGTCTTTACATTTCGTCTCATTTTGTACCATTAGGGGCCGATGACCTAGATGTTAGGCCCCTTTAAACAACAAGCATCATCATCACATTGAATAGGTGAAATTACAAAGCATATTTTATCTTCTCAAAAAACATCATAAAAAGTACCTTGTTATGTTTTAAAAACAACGTGAATTTATAAAAGATAAAAATGATTGAAATCTGTGAGGAGGGTTGAATGAGGTGGTGAAATAGGAAGGGAAATGGATCTACTGTGTTCTAAACTATTTTAAAATTATTCCTATTCTATGCATAGAAATCAAGACAACAAAACCTGTTGACGGACATATTTAACAGATGTCTACTAACAGGACTACAGTATACCAAACAACCGGTGGACACCTGGAAAAAAATGATATTCAGTGGCAAAGGCAGTATGGATGGAAAAAAAAAAACTGATACAGGGAAGTGGCCCTTGATAACAACACTTTAAAAATGTATATATATGAAAATCCTGACAGACGCTCTCTAAAAGAAGTTTGATTACAAGTAATGTAACTTTTCCCTCTGCGAAAAGCTAGTGATCAGGAATATCTCCAGTAAATGAAACTCTGTGTTATATCAAGCGAACTGCAACTCTGCGTTGAAGGTGCCAACTTGTAGTGGTAGAATCTTTGGCGACCAAGGCCTGCAATAACGACTAATGTGATGTCAAAGACACGTTTTGTCGCGTTACATTACCCAAATTTTCGGATGACCCTCCAGCCAAGGCCGTACCCAGACAGGAGGTTACGGGGGTTTAACACCCCCACCCTGAAATAAATTTAACTCTGTGAATTTACTGTAAACAGCATATACGGGTTTTTAAATAGCCTACAATAAATTAGAAATTTTGTTAGAACGAGCATTTGAAAAATAAACGACTGAATTTAACCTATAAAATCTGTGCCATCTTTAAATGTTTCTCTATGAATATAGTTAACAAATTCATTGAAAACATAAATGGAAATTTTAATTTCGGTGAGATATACGGATTGTTTGTTTTATGTTCTTAATACATTTTGCACCATAAATATCAGATTCAATAAACATATAAAAATATTTTCTTGTTCTCGAGCCACTGCAAGATTTTAAAAAATAATCAAATTTTTAAGTATTTTTAATAGAGTGAAACATGCTGTTACTTCCATTTTAAAACAAACTGCGGAAATCTTTGTCGTACTGCACGCACACGTTAAAGTGTGTTCTGCCACCCAGTCCGCAATGAATTTACCTTTCTAATCCATCCGTTGAGATGTAGAAACTACTGATCTAAAACAGTTTCAAACTTTTCATTCTGTAAAACCTATTTGAAAATTGAAATTTGTTAACAGATTCAAATACCTTGGATTAACTTTACAATCTAACTTACAGGGAATTTATTCAGCTACCACGAACAAGAGATAACTACTATAGTTTTTGTTTTCGGAAGCCCCCTCCGTAAATCTGCCTTGGCCCCAGCCATAAGACATTATACCAGGATGCCAATCTGGATCTGCAAGCCCTCTCTGGATCAGTTAGAGCAGTTGCTCCTATGATTGCAATCGGTAGTGCGAGTGCAGCATTCCATCCGGTGGGCAAGGGGAGGACGGAGGAACAGTACTGAACGTGTGCTCGCTTGTAGTTTCAGACTTCCAGTAGTGGTGCGCTAGTGACGTAATAAATACTGTTTTATAAGTATGAAGGAGGCGGATATATGAAAATTATACATTCTCATTTATCGTTAGTGTTTATATTATTATTATCATCCACCTCTGTGGTGTAGTGGTTAGTGTGATTAGCTGCCACCCCCAGAGGCCTGGGTTGGATTCCCGACTCTGCCACGAAATTTGAAAAGTGGTATGAGGACTGGAACGGGGTCCACTGAGCCTCGAGAGGTCGGCTGAGTAGAGGGGTGTTTGATTTCCTCCCCAGCAATCCTCGAAGTGGTTTTCCCTGCTTTCCCACTTCTCCAGGCAAATGCCGGGACGGTACATAATGTAAGGCCACGGCCTCTTCCTCGTCTATCCCTTCCCATCGTCCCACCCCCCCTTCCCCACAAGACCCCTGTTCAGCAAAGCAAGTGGGGCCGCCTGGACGAGGTACTGGTTGGTCCGACTACCGGGCGAATTGGCCGTGCGGTTAGGGGCGCACAGCTGTGCACTTGCATCCGCGAGATAGTGGGTTTGAGCCCCACAGTGGGCAGACCTGAAGGTGGTTTTCCCATTTTCACACTAGGCAAATGCTGGAGCTGTACCTTAATTAAGACTATGGCCACTCCCAGGCCTTTCCTATCCCATCGTTGCCATAAGACCTATCTGTGTCGGTGCGACATAAAACAATTGTTTTTAAAAAAGTATCCCCGACCCAAGGTCTCGCGCTCCAGGACACTGCCCTTGAAGCGATAGAGGTGGGATTTCAACACTGAGTCCGAAGGTGCAACCAACCCTGGATAAAACGGAAAGAAGGATTATTATTATTATTATTCGTTCCACTAATCACTTCTGTGGTTTCCTGCGACGTCGAGGTGCCGGCATTTTGTTCCACAGGAGTTCTTTAATGTATCGGTAAACCTGCCGTCATGAGGCTGTCGTATTGGAGCTCGTTCAAGTACCACCGACAAGGTCGGAATTGATACCGCAAACTTGAGCTTAGAAGGCTATCGCTCTAGCGTCTGAACTACTCACTCCAGTACACCATATAAAAAATTCCAAATTTCTCTTCAGTAATAAATGAGCTACGAGTAAAATTCGTGTAAGAGCATCGTATATAATACATGTGTACATGCAATGGAATATAATTATTACTTAAAAATGTTTGCTATTAATAATATTGTAAATGCATTGCAAGGGTATAATATATGGCAATATTCAATCTACATTATTCTGTCCACTTGCACCTATTGCAAACTGAATTTCAGCAGATCAAAATCTGTTATTCATAGCGTAACAAGTAATGCGGCAATCTTGAAATGATTGCAGCATTTGAATGACAAACGTAGGAAAACCCATGCATCTGTGGAATAAGCACTGAAACCTACATAGTAATTCCACCCTAGATTACCGTTAACACATCGCCTACATTAAAGCATTTGAATTTTTCGCCAGTGAATTCAATGGGAGGACTACCGGAGGTCTCCGGAGAAAGAGCGAGAACAACAGCTCCGATCCGCTCCTACCGTTCCCAGTTCTAGACAAGAATGAGTGTTACAGTATAGTCCGTCTTCGGATCCCGAGTTGTTGGGGGAGGGGGTGTATTCAAACCTGGCAGATGTAATCGAATTTTTGAAGGGCGGAAGAAAAGTCCATTCGACTCTGCATAACCTACGATGTAGGCATGTAAACGATCTTTACATATTTGGTGATCACCCGAGAAAATTAATTAAAATCTCAGCCATAGACGCCCAAGAGATTCGGTTTGCTTTGCAGTCTAGTACGCCTAGAGTAAAGTTGAACGTCGAAATTGATGACCAAACAGCCGGATGTCGTCAAATTAAAATACGTTCACATGGTAGCTGAGAGCATACGATTATAAAACAAGCCGTAAAATATCTACTGGGAAAAATAGAAGACATGTCAACAAACCAAAAGAAAATTACTACACCGTCTTCATTGATTACAAGAAAGCATATGATGAAATAAGTAGACAAATGCCAATAACAAAAATGAAAACGATCGGCGGAAGTCATACAGTAGCAACAAACCGTGAGAGGTGTAAAAAGCCCATTGCTATTAAAATAGCCACGACGGATGGTTGCCCAGTTGTACTTCCTTTTAAAACAATAATCACCAGCACCACGACGGACATAACATAACGGGGATTTTCAAGTTGCTACGGAGATCACGATATGTAGGCAGACGACATGACCCTGGTATTTAAAAGAATGACAAACTCTAGGCGCCTTGAAACCTGTGAGAAAGGTGGAACTGATCGAATTGGACATAAATATGTAGGTAATTAAAGTGTTCAAATGTCATTCGGAAAAGAGGGAAGCCCGCATTATTGCGGAGAAAACGACCGCTGAAAGTTGTCAATAAATTAAAATAGCTTGGAGTAAGTTTACAGCCTACAGGGAATTTATTCAGCTACCGCGAAAAAGAGATAACTACAGCAGTCGCCGGAGTAATATATAATACAATATCAAAAATATATCTTAGCTATCCGTAAGTGCAGCAATCCTGCTAACTTATCTGAAACCTCAATATCACCAATCGCAACATACGGAATCAGCATTATATCGGAAAATCTGACGCTCAGCGACCTAGAAAAAGGAACTGAAAAATTATAATCACGCTTCTTGAAACGTGGGTGACTTCAAGGTTTTTTTTATGAGTTAGCCAAAGATAGCTTCTTTATCGAGGATCTCCGTTTCAAAATGCTGCATCCCTCTACTGGATCATAATACGATATTTTAGAAAAGAAATGCGAAGGTAGAAACGAAATGGATTGAAGTAAATCACGAACGAAAGCATTTCTTCACGAGAAACCCCTGATCCATCATGTAAGGCGTAAAACGAAGCATAGGCATGCCATCCGCCCTGGGTAAACTGTATTTGTGATGTATGTGAGAAGTGCAAAAAGTGGTCAATATTGGTGTTCTGTGATGTTACTAACGAGCTATAGAATATGAATAATTCAATTTATTAAAATTGGTTGGTCTATTTCTCTTACAGAATCCTTGGTTGGCCTGGACGAATCTTTGATCGGTTTGGATGTTTTTACTCCTTGACGTTCGGGTATATATACTCCGTGTTTTAGAGCATTCATAGTTGCCTTGCGCTATTTGGTGCATTTCTCTTATATGCTCCTTGGTGCATTTTATATTCCATGAAGACAGCTGATTGAAGTTCGGGCTTGTTGGTGAGTAAAATTATGGTCGTAATCAGTGTAGAAAAGCTGCAGCTTAGCATTTGTCGGTTGTATGTTAGTTGTTGATTATTTGTTTTTGTTAATGTTGAGGTTGCAACGTACTGCAACCCTCGAGTTATCAATCTGAACGTTAAACATGGTGCGTTGAAGTGGTAGCGTCCTATGAATGTTTATTGAGTGAATGGATGTCTTTTTCTGTTGTTGTTATTACGATATGTTAACATTATTTTGTGGAAGACCTAAATAAACGTTAACTATTCATAATCTGCAATGGATGACGACGAGAAGAATGTCTATAGGCTGGAAAACAGCGAGAAGAATGAAACAGTCGGTCTTGTTGTGCGAAAGAAATCAAATTCTAATCCAATATTTAAGGTTCCTGCTCCCAGACCATCTGTTTTGGGGTTGCAGAGACTGGCGGAAAAGATAAGAGAAGAAGAGAGTGAAAATAAAGTTTCTAGGATTCATTCATACACCGGTTCTGACGAAGGAAATGATTCTGATAGTTTCAGTAAGAAGTTACACAAGCACGTAAAAGAGCGACATTATCGCCCAAGTGTGGAAGAGTCACCATCACACACTGGGGGAATATCTAAGGAGGCTCGTGACCGGCTGGTGGAACGGCTTCAGAAAAACAGAGAGCGAGGTGTCCATGCATCCACCAAGGAGAAAGAAAAAGAGAGACGGAAACGTGAGAATTCGAGGGACAGAGATAGAGGGAGGGACAGACGCAGACATTCTCGTGATCGTGAGAGGAGTCCGCGAGATGGCAGCGAGAGGAGTCCGCGAGATGGCAGTCGAAAGCATGACCATAGTGACCGCAGGAACCGAGAGGGTGGAAGTGATGGCGATTGGGATCGGGAGTCTGTTCGCAGTGGCTACAGCAGTCGAGAGTGGAGTGAGACTCCTCGCTTCAAGGATGAGCCTCTTACACCAGTCATAAAAATAAAGGACCCTACTTCAAAGACGGCATGGGATGAAGACGATATCACACCTTCTCGTCGTTCTAGTTGGGATCTTCCCACTCCGCAAGCCCATCGACAAGATGGTGAATGGTCAGAAAGAGGTTCTAGGAGAGGTCCATACCTAGACGATACTCCTCGCCCTACTCCTGCCCATAAATACAATGCTTGGGTTCGAGACCGCAAAAGGTCTGGTGCTACCCCATTGCCTGGCAAAGAAAATTCATTGAAGTGGTCCTCGGCAGAGGATAGAGAGATGTGGGAAGAAGAGCAACAAAGACTGGATCGTGAATGGTACTCATTGGATGATGGTTTCGACGAAGATCTCAATCCATTCCGCAACTTGAGTGAAGAGTACACTAAGAAAAAGGAAGAACAAATGGAACAGAAGAAAAGAAAGCGAATGTCTGCTCAGCAGCGTCAAATTAATAAGGATAATGAGTTATGGGAAAGAAACCGCATGCTTACTAGTGGTGTTGTCCAAGCAGTAGATGTTGACGAAGATTACGATGAAGAGAACGTAGATCGTGTTCATCTGTTGGTTCACAATATTGTACCCCCATTTCTTGATGGACGAATAGTATTTACTAAACAGCCAGAACCGGTTGTACCTGTTAAAGACCCTTCATCAGACATGGCTCTGGTAGCGAGGAAAGGCTCTCCGCTTGTGCGTGCATTTAGAGAACAAAAGGAGCGGCGAAAGGCACAGAAAAAACATTGGGAATTGGCTGGAACAACCATTGGAAATATCATGGGAGTTCCCAAAAAGGACGACAAGGAGGAAGCTAAGGACGATGAAATGGATTATAAGGCTGGACAGAAGTTTGCTGAACATATCCAGGATTCTTCTCATGCAAGCAGTGAGTTCGCCAAGAAAAAGACTATACTTCAACAACGTCGTTATTTGCCAGCTTTTGCTGTTCGTCAGGAACTGTTAAATGTAATTCGTGAGAACAGTGTAGTGATCATAGTTGGCGAGACAGGTAGCGGAAAAACCACGCAGTTGACTCAGTATCTTCATGAAGATGGTTATAGCAAATATGGAATGATAGGGTGTACGCAGCCGAGACGTGTTGCAGCTATGTCCGTGGCCAAGCGAGTCTCGGACGAAATGGCTACTCGTTTGGGTGAAGATGTTGGCTATGCCATCCGTTTTGAGGACTGTACTTCCGAGAAAACGGTGATAAAGTACATGACCGATGGTATATTGTTGCGAGAATCACTAAGGGAATCAGACCTGGACAACTACAGTGCGATTATCATGGACGAAGCCCACGAGCGGTCCCTCAGTACCGATGTTCTCTTTGGGTTGCTTCGAGATATAGTTTCTCGTCGTCAGGATCTAAAACTGATAGTTACTTCAGCAACTATGGATGCTTCCAAGTTTGCCATGTTTTTTGGGAATGTACCCACTTTCACTATTCCAGGACGTACATTTCCCGTCGAACTGTTCTTTAGCAAAAATCCAGTTGAGGATTATGTGGACTCTGCTGTAAAACAGGCATTGCAGATTCACCTGCAGCCTCACGAGGGAGATATACTGATTTTTATGCCCGGACAGGAAGATATTGAGGTTACGTGTGAAGTGTTGTCAGAACGACTCGCCGAGATCGATAATGCGCCTCAGCTCTCGGTCCTACCAATTTACTCCCAACTTCCATCTGATTTACAAGCTAAGATCTTTCAACGATCCCCCGAGGGACTTCGCAAGTGCGTAGTAGCTACCAACATTGCCGAGACTTCACTCACCGTCGATGGAATCATGTTTGTGGTAGATTCGGGCTACTGTAAGTTGAAAGTGTATAATCCGAGGATAGGTATGGATGCCTTGCAAATCTACCCGATTAGCCAGGCTAATGCCAACCAGCGCTCTGGACGAGCTGGAAGAACGGGGCCGGGACAGTGTTACAGACTGTACACCGAGAGACAGTACAAGGACGAGTTGTTGGTAACAACCGTGCCTGAGATTCAGCGCACTAATCTGGCTAATACCGTGCTCTTGCTGAAATCTTTGGGCGTTCAGGACTTGCTTCAGTTCCACTTCATGGATCCTCCCCCACAGGACAATATACTGAACTCGTTGTATCAGTTGTGGATACTCGGTGCTCTGGATAATACCGGAGCTTTAACCCCACTGGGCCGTCAGATGGCAGAGTTTCCTCTCGACCCGCCTCAGTGTCAGATGCTGATAGTATCGTGTCAGATGGGTTGCTCGGCAGACATTCTCATTATAGTGTCCATGTTGTCTGTCCCGTCCATATTTTATCGTCCCAAGGGACGTGAGGAGGAAGCAGATTCTGTTCGGGAAAAGTTTCAGGTTCCAGAATCTGATCATCTGACCTATCTTAACGTGTATAACCAGTGGAAGAGCAATAATTATTCAGCCTCTTGGTGTAATGATCATTTTATCCACATAAAGGCGATGCGTAAAGTACGTGAGGTGCGGCAGCAGCTCAAGGACATAATGGTGCAGCAGAAGATGGAGGTGGTGTCCTGTGGCACGAACTGGGACATCATCCGCAAGTGTATCTGTTCGGCATATTTCCATCAGGCAGCACGGCTGAAGGGAATTGGTGAGTACGTTAATTGTCGAACGGGCATGCCCTGCCATTTGCACCCCACCTCGGCGCTGTTCGGCATGGGATTTACGCCCGACTACGTGGTGTACCACGAGCTCATCATGACGGCTAAGGAATACATGCAGTGCGTGACGGCCGTAGACGGGCACTGGCTGGCCGAGCTCGGACCCATGTTCTTTTCGGTGAAGGAGACGGGCCGGTCCGGGAGTGCCAAGCGACGCAAGGCGCAAGAACACCTGCAGGAGATGGAAGGCCAGATGAAACTGGCTGAAGATGAAATTCGCGCCCGCAAAGAAGAACAAGAACGGAAGGTTTTGGCAAATGCGAAAGTTGCCGAGATAGTGACTCCAGGAGTTCGTGAGCCAGGAACTCCTAACGTTCGCAGGACACCGGGTCGCTTAGGACTTTAAGTGAATGTGAAGAAGTTTAATACAGAAGAAGGTGATGAAAAAGCAGCTTATTGTATAATTAATCTCAAAATTAAGTTCACATTCAATCAGCCTGTCTGTACTATTATGCAGCATATGTTGTTTTAAGGGCTTCTTCAATGTGTTGGACTCTTTGGAGAAACATTCAGTGATAACTTGGTATAGACACTGAGAAGGGGCAGAGATCTGTGAGGTGTGAAATACAGCGACATTCTTTTGCCTATGCGGGGGATTGTCACTCGCCAGGTTGCCAGTGCTGCTAGCTTGTCTCCTGCCAAGCACTTTGCCGTAATGCGCTTCTCAGTGCCACAAGTTCCCCTCCTTTGCAGTCTGCCGAGAGCCTTATCGGCGTCAGTTTTAGTTTAGTGAAGTGCTCGCATGTTTAGTACTCAATGTGTTGTTCCAGTGCAATTTTCATTACGTGAGCTTGTGTATATACACAGTACGTCCTTAAAGTACAGGAAATCGTGTATGAAAACATTGTATGACTCTTTGCTGGTGGGCGCAGAGTGCTTGGCAGGAGACAGGCTCGTAGTGCAGGCGGTCGGGCGAGTGATAATCCCGTTAACAGATAAAATAATGTCCCTGTAGTAAGAGATTTCAGAGTCCCTCAGAATGTGTTGTCAACTTAACTGAAAAATAACATTTAAAAAACTTTCTACAAAAGTAAAATATTTTTGTAATTGCATTTATTTTTATCCCTGTTTTTATTAATACTTCTTCAGAAACTGAAACTTGTCTAATTCAAAATCGGGAATAATTTTATTCTTTTTTTGGTCCCTTCAGCTTCGAATTAACCAGTTTTGTCTGTACATGTTAACTGGGTAAAACTTCCGCAAGTGGGCCGGGCATGGCGCGCCTCACACTTCGCTCGCTGTAGACACGGAGGCTTGGCGGCGGGTGATGCTGTCACTAACTGTTGAGAAAATGTGACGGTATGTTACAACTACTAAATTAACTTTTTTTCTTGCCGTGCGGGCAGTATGCGCCGCGGCGATAGTTAAGAGCCTCTCGAAGGGAGTGTGGCCTCCCACTGTTCTCATGACAGAGCTTGGCCTGGATTTACAAAGACAGGTTACAGCTACTAAATTACATTTTCTTCTTGACGAGCGAGTGTTTTTATTTTGCGGGGGTTGGTGTGGCGCGCATGCAACCTCTAGCGGGAAAAAAGTTACATAGACTTCTTCACAGCTGATCGGAGCTGGCCAATGGGAGTAAAGTTAATGGTGGCAATTTCTTCTTTCATGCTGTCTTGCTTTCAATTTTCCTATATAAGAAAGAATATTTTTTGGGACGGGATGGTGGGATTATAGCAAGCATAGAGGAAAGATCTCTCCTCTCTGGTACTCCAGGTATTGTAAAACGTTCCTTTTCAATCTGTACTAATGATTACCAATGCTGCCACCGTTAACTGTTCATTGTTAAGGACTATGAGATACTGAAATGTTAACCAGTAATGGATGTCATTTGCAGTGCCACAGACTTTACGGTCAAAGAATGTGCTACTGAATATCCAAATCAGTTAGCCTAAATGAAAAGTATTCTTGGCCTGGATTTGTTATATGAAATGAAACAGTTGGTTAAATTTCTAACAGTTTGTCAGCATTGACACCGAGTTACAAATGTTTACATGTAATAAATCTCATTGTAGACCGTAACTTTAGGCTAAGATTTATTTTCGGCTGATGATGCTTACGACTGTTAAGCGAAACATGTCCCATCTTACAATGCCTGTTGTAATGTTTATTTCCTAAATATAGGAAAGATAAGTATTGGAAAGGTGGTGTTTACAAATGTTTCCCAAGCGTGGAAAGCTGATGGAGAACTGAAGTTTTGAATCAACATGTCAAAGCTGAATTCTGTTTAGATAGTTATAAATTGTGTACCTGATAAGCAGAATGACTTATGTTCAATTTGTTAATTTTACAGTATAAGCTAAAACAGTTATTATTTTCTCTAAACCTACCCATTTCCTTACGAGTTTTGTGTCTGGTTTTTGGAAATTCCGTTACCAAGGTTTGTCTGGCGTTTCTGGTCCCAGTAACAAGACTCCTTCCAAAAACTGTTGGATATATTTTTCCGTTCTTCACTTAATTTTTCAGCACATTTTGTTCTACATTTACACAGAGGCTTAAGTGTATGTGCTGTGACTTCATTCCCACATTCCCCCCGTTAACCTGCTTTTCTTAGCACTATTTCTTTTCCAACTTCAGGGATAACTGATTCTTTTTCTCCCGTGATATATCTCTCCTTGTACTTTAAGGTAATTCACATGCCTCTATAGAATTTTGACATTCAGAAATTTAAAAACTTAAACTGTATGAAAACTATATTAATTGCAATAATGATAGGGTCAATATACTTGGGTACAAAAAATTAAAACTGATCATCCTGAGAAACCCTCTTTCAGGTTCTAAATTTGGGTCCAAGTTGAAGTGAGATGAGCAATAACCAGTATTTGTATTTCAAGTTTAGGTGCAGAGTTTTATGGTAATAAATGGCACTAATACAGGATTAATAACAGTGATCATTAAGATATTACTAATAATAATACAGCATACATTATAGAGACATAATTTAAATCAGTTTAAGTTAGTAATACATGCATTGTGTACATTGAAGTTGATGGTTAGGGCCCGATTTCACAAAGCATAGTCGGTAACAAAATGTAAGCTAATACCTCTTCAGTAAGAAGAAACATAAAAATATTTACCTCTCACTTCACGAGCTTGCTGCGAATATCATCTTCCCTCTTGAAAAACTATTCATTTAACAGTAGCTTATAGTTATGCTGAACTCCCACAAAACTTTAAACTTCTTGTAGCTTACAATAATTTCACTGTTGTTATTTTCATGCTAATTCGCAGCCAGTTCATGCACTAATGGAGATCTCTTATATTCGCATAACACAGGAACACAGGGTAATAATTGCTTTTGCAGTAACAAGCACACTTTAATATCTTATTTCAGTAATGCAGACATAAGACGAATGTCCATTAACATTCTTCCTGCAAATTAGCAGATTACTTAGAAGAGAAAAGATGGGTGCCCCTTATTCCGCAGATGTGTTCGATTATACTGGATACTAAACTGGCCATAACTCAAAACAAATTTTTTTTTTTTTTTTCCTATTTTGCTTTACGTCGAACCGACACAGGTGGGTCTTATGGCGATGATGGGATAGGAGAGGCCTAGGAATGGGAAGGAAGCGACCGTGGCCTTAATTGAGGTAGGTTATAGTCCCAGTATTTGCCTGGTGTGAAAATGGGAAGTCGCAGAAAACCATCTTCAGGGCTGCCGACAGTGCGATTCGAACCCATTATCTCCTGGATGCAAGCTCACATCTGCGCGCTCCCAACCACACAGCCAACTTGCCCGGTAAAAAAATATTTTATATGCCCTTTTGCCTCGTAGGGATGGAATTATTGAATGGTAGTGAGTTGGGGATTTTTGAAAATGTCAACCATTAATGTATGGCATTTGCTGTGCCACAAACTTTTCAACATTGGTACAACAATTTATTTGAAGACTTAATTTGAATAACTTAATCATTATGCCGTGTTTTATATCCATGTATATGTTGGGTTATCATTGATAATACAGTATTGCCAGGCTGAGTGGCTCAGACAGTTAAGGCGCTGGCCTTCTAACCCCAACTTGGCAGGTTCGATTCGATCCTGGCTCAGTCTGGTGGTATTTGAAGGTGCTCGAATACGACAGCCCTGTCTCGGTAGATTTACTGGCACGTAAAAGATCTGCGGGACTAAATTCCGGCACCTCGGCATCTCTGAAAACCGTAAAAGTAGTTAGTGGGGCGTAAAGCAAATAACATTATTATTATAATACAGTATTTACAATGATGATCCTAAAGAATCAAAGTATTGCACTAAAGAAGCCCTTAAATAGGATGAAAAATCAATCACTACGGATCTTCATTTAGGGCTATCGCCCAAGTGACAGATTCCCTATCCGTTGTTTCCCTAGTCTTTTTTTAAATGTTTTCAAAGGACTTTGAAATTTATCAAACATTTTCCTTGATAAATTATTCCAGTCCGTTGTTCTTAGTTCTATAAATGAATATTTGCCCCAATTTGTCCTCTTGAATTCCAACTTCATCTTCATATATATGCTGCACAACAGAAAATATTAACTGGCTGATTAAATGTTAGCTTTACTCATCAACCTGTATTTTTAGACTTTCTATTCTGAAAACCCTGTGTTCTGTACCTCCATTGACTAATTGTAGAAACTGTGTTGATTCTAGACATTTTAAGTACTTTGTTGAGTTGTGAGATTTAGGCCTGAGGTTTAGAACAAAAATTACCGTTAATTTAATGTGTTCTATTGCCAGGATTGGAAGGAAAACTTGTCTGTTAACCCTTAGTACAGATCCAGTGTAAACTCGGGGGATAGAGCCATCTTTTGTGGATGAGTGGTGGATACTGTTTTTGTTACTGAAAGTCAGACTAGGATGTTAATAAAAGTAACAACAGAGTGAAATAAAATCATGTTGTTTATTATCATGCATATTTTTCCACTTTCCTTTAACAACTCTGGCATTAGTGTGCATAATAACATCTCTTTGGAATGTTATGGAGGAAACCGTTAACTTGTTCAAACTATGGTGCTTTAATACTTCTGTAATATGGTACACAGAAATGCTCTTGTTTTTTGACATAACACATTTTTCACTACTCGTTTCAGAACATCAAGTTGTAATTGAAGTGGTCAATGCAGAAACCTCTTAAGTGCCAAAGAAGTTTGTCAGAAAAAAAGAAAGAAAAACTTTTGTTTGTAAGAAGTGACAAAATGTTGAATCATGAATGTTGTTTGTACAGAAATTAATCAAGCACCAATTTGAAAGTAATGCACAAACAAACAAACAATGTGTGTTAAATTTACAAAGCCTAAACATTTTAGTGTGTTGACAAGCGAGATATGTTGCCATTAATGCTTTCACGGCCCGTACTTATAGACATAATAGTGTATAGGCTTTTGAGCTTATGCTGTGTCAAGAAAATAAGGTGAAATTCTTAACGTTTTGCAGAAAACTGTGCTCTGCGAAACGTTAAGAATTTCACCTTATTTTCTTGACATGGCATAAGCCCAAAAGCCTATACACTATCATGTCTATGTGAGATATGGCTTCTGACACAGTGTATGTATGAGGCAACAGTAACTTGGTTACTTCGAATCTGAAGAGTCCAGGAAAGAAAGTTTGAAATTAACCATAAATTCAAATTAATATCTCACACTGTACTGACCTGAATCTCAACTTTTTTACTATCCCTACTACTCTTTCAGGAGTTCCCCGATGTGTAGTGACATAATATGACAGTTTATAACTGTTTGGTTCTTCATTCTGCTGAAAGAAATTAGCTACATTAATAAGAAAACATATGGTAACAGAATAATACTTGGAAAAAGGAAACAACTAAATTAAAATAGAATTTGAAATAGAAAATCTACATACATTACTTAAATACAAAGCCTGTTTTCTAATTAAGAGTCATTTTTAAAAATTAAAATAACCAAACATTTTATTTTCAAACCACAGTTATTTTTAGGTTTTATATGTGTTTATTTTTCTACATAGTTGCCTTAGGCACTTGTCATACCTTAAAATTAATTTTTGAAATCCCCTTCAAAGAAGTCTGCTCTGACAGCCAAGAGTTCGCAGCTGTTTTAATTTCTTCAGTGTCTTTGAAATGCTTCCCACCAAGATGATGATTCAGCTGCCAAGAAAGGTCGGAGCAACGTCAGGGCTATATGGTGGTTGATTCAAAACTTCCCACCTGAAAGAGTCAATCAGTTCCCGAGTCTGGACAGCAGTGTGAGGCGTTGCATTATCGTGAAGGAGCAAAATTCTCTTTGTCAGCATGCCACGTCTTTTGTTCGGAACTGCACGTCCGAGTCATAGAGAAAATCTATTGATAGAGTGGTTATCGTGAATTTTTGTGTCAATTGCAGTCACCAAATCTTCTGTGATCTCAGATGGTCGACTTGGTCACGAACATTTTCACGGTCATGTTTAAACTCTTACCCATTTTCACACTTTACCTTCGCTAATTGGTCAAAGCTGACGATTAATGCCGGTGTGTTTCTTGCACTCAAAAAACGTATTACAGACCGTATGTCATACGTGTCGGGCGATTCAATAATCTTGAACTTTTTGAAGATGCACAGTTCAGCGTTATGCCTTTCAGCATTTAGTGTGCAAGCCTCTCTGAATTTACTGCCGCCATAATCCTCCATTTGTGGCCTTGTTTAGTTCTATACCTCTTACCTTTAAATTGTTGTCTTGGTGTCCCTCTACTTCTCTTACCCTCTGTAACAGAGTCCTCTATACTCCTAGGTAACCTGTCCTCCTCCATTCGCCTCACATGACCCACCACCAAAGTTGGCTTGTGATCAGAGCTTCATTGATCAAATTCATTTCTAACTCGTCATTCCGAGTAGCCTCCTGCCGTTGTTCCCACCTGTTTGTGCCAGCAATTGTTCTCGCTGCTTTCATGTCTGTTACTTCTAATTTATGAATAAGATATCCTGAGTCGACCCAGTTTCAGTGTCGCCCACATGGCAGATTCCCTATAGTTATTTACCTCATATTTACATTTATTTATAATTATTTACATAGCTTTTTCTTAAATATTTTAAATGATCTTGGAAAGCAAGGTTGGCCTAAAAAGAAATAACTTCATTAAATGAGAAAGTATAATACTGTTACCATAGGTCTTCTTTTTCAGGTAGTTAATGAGTTTATTACTAAAAATTAGTTTTGGCAAACTGAAGAAGCTAACAGTTAAAAATTTAGTCGAAACTGAAAAGAGATGGCCTCAGATATTACAAAACAAACCAAGAAAAAAGGACAAAAACTGTGCAGGGGTTTTACCATGAAATCGCTTCAGAAATGCACATCAGTCATGACACTACAAACATTATTAATTCTCTACCAACTTGTTTAAAAAGCTGGTGATTTTGATTTGTTTCTTTGATTTTGTTTGTACGATAACTTTGAACTCTTGAAGTTTGTTTATCTATCGATACAGGTAATAATTCACTTCCATTTTGTCGTCCCACAGAATTCAGTTCAATTTAGTTGTCCTTTGGTAGCAAAGCCTAGCCATTCTTGCGGATATTTTACCAAGCGTCTCCACCTTCCGAGCCTTCAGTGGAATGTCTGCTGATATCTGTGGTGTTCAGCGTTTAGGCCCAACGCATGGATTTTCCTGGTTACCGAATCATTGTTAGCTACCTAGAAGGCTATTCAAGGAGCTCACTTTACGGAATTCTGATAAGCTACTCTGGTTTTTAAAATGCATTTTTGATTATTTTGAAGCCATCAGGCGGCCAAGAGCTTTTACTTTCCTTCGCTTCACGACTGCTACAGTTCTGTTTCGGGCTAGCACTGTTTCCCCTCATAGGCAGTGTTCCATCATCCTTTATATACAAGAATTCTAATATGGTATTTTACTTCAGATTAAATGCGAGAAGAGTTCAAGTGTATTAAAAAACTAAAATATTAAGAACTGAGATTTTGAGTTTCTAACAGAAATTTAAATGTATACATGTTCTCTTTTGTATTCCTCTCTCATAATGTGTTCACCTCATTTGATGTTTTGTGCTATAAATGTTTGTACTTTTCAGGAGTGGAATCATTGTTTATGGTCTGATCCATTGATTTTCTTCTGCTGTTTTCTGATCTAGCCTTCAGCCCTTCATTGTTGTTCTGGATGCACACTGTCCCTGTGAAAAGCTAAAACAGATGAGACTTTGAGGAAAACAATTGCTGGACATACCTGGGATGGGAAGAACATAGCCTCTATCGCTTGCCTATCATATTAGTGTATTTAGTCTTGGCTACATTTTGCATAAAAACTGAATGTTGATCAATTTTGGCACTTGGCTGGATTTTGAGCCGATCACTTCAATTACTTGTATATGTTTAGATGACATTGAAGAAGAATAAATTTGATGAAATGATTTAACACAAATGCAGTACCTGTATATAATTATTAATTACAAAACCTGACCATCAACAAGACACAAATGTATTACTGATTATTAAGATGTCTGGGGAGGCAGACTGACCCTCGTCAATCATTGATAGGAAGCTTTCCTTTCATTGAAATTTCCTCAATGAATGTTGGTAGAATTCCTGCTGCACCCACTAATAAACTGTCCATAGTTATAGATTTCCTTGATGTCCGAGGATACTGGCGAGTAAGCCGACTGATTCTTGAGGTTTGTGTCTTGTGACTGTTCTTTGCTTAATTCTCATTGCGTCCAAAATGAATTAATTATATCAATAACTAGAATATTCCTTCATAACAAAAAGTGTTGGCGATACAGCCTTGAGTTGTGCCCGTGAGCCGAATGGTCTCGCAGTGGCTGTCCCCTTGACACAAGCTTCATACTGGAGCATTTTGATTGACTCGGATTTGGAGTTTTTGAACAGAATCTTTGTTACCTTAGAATTATTTTATCTTTGCTTTCCATTACAGAGTGCCAGGCTGAATGCTTAGACAGTGTAGCACTGAGTTTTAAGTGGGTGGGTTCGATCCCAGGTCACTGTGCTGGTAATGGTATGTGGCCTTCGGAGAGGCCTGGAGCGGGTCTTTTAAGTCAAGGCACCTGTGAGGTTGGGACCCTGTCGAGGATGAAATCTGTTGTTTTACGACGGCACATACACCCAGTTCCCGGGGCAGAGGAAATGAACAAAAATCCCACTCCCACCAAAGGCTGGCGCGTTCACCTGTCAGCCACGGAGCTGGTATTTGGAGGTGCTCATTTACTGGCACATAAAAAGAAGTCTTGTGGGATGGCATTTGGACACCATAGCATGTCTGAAAATCTTGAAATTAGTAAAACCAGTAACACATGTTTGTTCCGTGTTGACGTTGGCATCTGAGGCTATTTAAATGAGACAGCTTCCAATGTGGAACTCGTCAGGGTCACATTAGATGGTAGCAGTTATTGTATTGCCAGTACATCCTGTTGGTATCGTTGGTCTAAGCCATAAACAAACTGGCCATCTCAGGCTCTAGACTGATGAGGGCTACTAAAAGCTATAGCAATTGAAATGGACATCATTAACATTCAAACCAGGTTTCTTTTTAAATCAAGTTTTTCATTAGTATTCTGTGAGTGAATTGTCTGGCCACATCTACTAACATAATAACAAATAGGGGCCTGAAGCAGCTTGCCTACTGTATCGCTGTCCATGGGAGAAACGGTCATCCCTCAAATCCACGTTCGCCACCTACACAAATTGGCCCTGGGTGCAAAGCAGATTTGACAGGTAACTGAAAGAAGTAATCTTACAGAATGACTGGAATGCATGGTATATAAACATTTTTGTTGTTTTTTTCTAGCTAAACCCCTTAGGGGTGGAAATTTGAGTGTATATCGGACATAGAAGAGCAACTCGAAATTATGACAACAAACCGTTTCAGAGAAATTAATATCTTGATTTTTGGGACGTGACCTCCGTTTCATGCCCTTAGGAATGTAGTTTTTTAAATCCATTCACTGTGAGCACTTAAGATATAAGGCCAAAGATCTGTGAAATTTGAACTTCGTGCATTTAGTGGTGTCAAAGATATCTGCCTGTGAGTGCTATTTGACTAAACATAACTTTTAAACATACATTTCAAGTTTTTAACATTTTGCACATATTTGGAGTTAATAACAAATCAAATGAGACATTTTACATCATAGGTGCCATAGTTTTTTCATAATTTTCCTTCAACAACAGAATTAGTATAGATAATAATAATATTCATAATCCTGACAAAGTCTTGCATACTTTGCAGCCGTTTTAATTTGTAAACCAGATTTCTAGTGGACAGTCTATGGCAGACTTTTAATTAACTTTGTCAGGTAAACACCAAATGTGTCATGAGAGATCTTTTACATGCCGGTGTTTGACATACAGTGGGGAAACAGACTTTTCCCCGCCCTTAAAAAATCGGCTCGCTTTCATCTCGGTATCTTGGGTAGTCAGTCTGAATTAAGAAAAATCAGAATTCAACAACTTATTTTCCAAAATGCTCCAGATGTACCAATTTTTTGTTTTCTGATTTGAAACTTAGTTGGTAAGCTTAGGAAAGTGAAAAGAGTTATATATATATATATAATATTATATTTTAAAAATTTTGTTAAGTCGTTTCAGGTATTAAAATCTGTCGGTTTTTGTGTGTGTTGAGCTCCTCCACACTTGCATGGTGGCAGATAGGAAAAACCTCATTTATACAGCAAGTTGTCGTAAAATGATTCAGAAGGGTGCTTTCATGGCATGTTCAGTTGCAGCCGGATGGTTGGGCACTTGAATAAGGTGAATTGTTTGTTGTTAGTGAAGCATTTCTCAAATCCTTCCGTAAGTTGTTATTTCAAAAGAAGCACCAAACATCAGTCAACGGTGGTTGGCTAACAGATGGAAGATTTTCTTGTTCTTCAAATGGAATGAATATTCTGGTCAGCAGCAGCGTGAAGCCTTGGTGTAGGTGGAGCGGTGTCTGCAAGTTTGATTGGCTTCTCTGTCCCTGTAGAGTTGTCCACTTTGTGCACAATATTCCAGAATCAAGTATTTGTTGCTGTCTGCAAAGATTCCCAACTAGTTGAGTCTATCTAAAACTGTGAAGTTGTGCATAAACTCTGATAATCTTATATGCAGAGAAAATTACTCTTTAACTGTATCCAATGGCAGGCAGTTCTAGGAGAACTCTTCTGAGTTGGCCTAAACTTAGTTATTGGTGTGCTCATTCCTGTACAAATTTAAAAGCAGTATAATATTAAATTGGGTAATGCATTCACGTTATCAAAATATTTAATGGAACGATTCAGATTGTTTCTAAACAGTGCTTTTGCCTAGTTTTCTGAAAAAATATTTTAAAATGAATGTGATTTTATTACGTAAAGTTTTATGCAGCCAACGGCCGGATACAATAGAGTGTTTAGTGACACAATGAACTATACATATATAGAGATACATGTGTACATATTTAATCTGAGCTTAGTTCAGTCAATGAAAACTTCAATTTCTTGAATCTAAGGGCATGGTATCTGTCCTACTGCCAAATGTGAATATGCTGTGTTCTGAACTAATAAAATAACTTTCTAACATTGTCATGTTGTATGGTGAATTGAAGTTGGCATGCTTTCTTGGAGACAAACATGTGGCATTTGGTTTCACATATTCTCAATTGAAATCACTGCTAGGTTGCTACACTTTTTTTTAATCAGGGTTGGTTTTCTGATAGTTGAGTGACAAAGCACTGAACTACAGAAAATAAACACCACCAAACAATGTCGCTAGTGACAGGCAGCGCCGTGCCCCTTTCACAGACTCGTGTTCTTTTGAAAGTCAAGATTCATTCTTTAAAACTTTTTTTATGGTTTCATAATACCGTGTGGGAATAAAAGCTTCGTTACAGGTTCAGATACTGTGTTTTGCATTCCCTTTCCTCAAAACCTGCCTACAATCAACAGGGTTACAAAATAACAAAATCAGGATGGGAATATTTGACATGGAACAGAATAATTAAATGCTGGGAACAACAAAGGATAATTTAAAAAAAAAAAACAAAATAACCAGTTCGCAACCCAATGACAATCGCTACCGACTGCGACTGAACTAACCTCATATATAGTACCTGTCAGTATATTTATGTGATAGCCAGAAGGAGGGTTTTGGAGATCTTCAAAGAAGTGACAATTTGACTTGCTTTTAGAAGGTGTGAGCTTCTAAAAGGCTTGAAAGAATACAAATACCTGTTACTACTGTCAGACAGAACAAACATTTTGTGGGCTTCATCAGGTTGTAAACCTTAATTGAAACTCTCCCCTTGAAAGTATATATAGTACTCTCATATATATTATATATATATACACTTAAGAAAATGGAAATTGCGACACCATGAAGGCATTGGTCGTTTGTGTTGATTTTCAAGATATGGAACAATGCCATGTAGGTATGTAAACAATCAAAGTTTCAAACCCATTGGATTGTTGCTACATGTCTCCCCACGTGATTGGTCGCGGAGAAATCAACTCCAGTATACGGACTCTGGTGTAGCATAGTTGACTTGCAGTCTGTGCAGTGAAGTGTTCCCCGTCAAACATGCCTCAACGACAGAGTAGAGCACGCTGCCAACAACTGTCGCCGTTTGAGAGGGCTCAGATAATTGGGCTGTGTGAGGCTGGATTATCGCTAAGGACTGCCGCTGCACGTGTTGACCGACAGGCATCTACGGTACAACGTGTATGGCAGCAGTGGCCAAATGAAGGTACCCACACTCGTAGACCTGGCACAGGCCCAGCGTGACAGACAACTGTGAGAGAGGATCGCCGCGACATTCGGATGGCTCGTATGGAACCCCATGCAACAGCAGCGCAAATTCGAGCAGCTATGGCACCCTGCGTTACAGAACAAACAGTTGGTAATCGCCTGCGTGCAGCTGACTTATGAGCCCATGTCCCTGCAGAACGTGTTCCATTGACCCCACAACAGCGAAGTGTAAGGCTGGCCCCTGGTGTCGATAAAGATTGACGTGGGTCGACGAATGGCATAGGGTCTTCTTTGGTGATGAATCGCGCTTATGTCTTGCCCGTAGTGATCGCCGGAATCGTGTGCGCCGACGTACCAGGGAGAAGGGCCGCCCAGATCTTGTTGTCGAGAGGCACACAGGACCAACACCAAGCATTATGGTCTGGCGAGCTATTGGCTTTAATGTGAATTCACAATTAGTGCTTGTTGAAGGCACTATGACTGCTCGACAATATGGTGATAGGGTACTCAATCCAGTGTTTGTCCCTATGATGGCGAACATTGCTAATGGGATGTTTCAGCAGGACAGTGCCCGGGTTCACACTGCACGCATCTCCAGAGAAGCTCTCCACGACATCACAATCTTAGAATGGCCTGCCAGATCGCCGGACCCCAGTCCTATTGAGCATGTGTGGGACACGATGGGTCGACAACTGGCCAACTGTCCTCAGCCACCCACAACTGTGGAACAACTGACTCGTGCAGTGCAGCAAGCATGGGCCACAATTCCTCAGGAAGCGATCCAGGGCCTTATTGACTCCATGCCTGGACGAATTCATCAATGTATTGCAGCTCATGGTGGGCAAATCCTGTATTGATTGTTGTCCAAACTTGCGGTCAGAGGGACCTGGAAGTGTAATCATCGAAGCACAACCGAACACTCGTCCTGCATGTTCAATTGCAGCAATGTAGCACCACTCCTTCTGGGTGTTGCAATTTCCATTTTCTTCAGTGTATATACTTTTTTTTTTTTTAAGCGCACACTTTCGTCTAATTTTATTGATAATTGCCTCTACATATTGAATCTGTGACTCTCTTGATTTTGGGGTAGGTGTGCAAAATGCAGGTTTCAAACCAGAAGCAAAAATTGATCATGGGAAAATAGCTGTCTAGGTACTTGTTGAAACCTCTGACTACTTTTTGTTTAAAGAAGGGCTGTTCATCCATAACGATGTAATTTTATCATGTATGTGTTAAAAAAAAATAAAGGAATTGTTTTCATTGGTGAACTTGTATCTTCTTGTTCGTACTCAAGGATTGAGGGTTTTCTGCTCCGATGGAATCTTTTTCTAGGTCATCCTACAATCTGTCCTCGGTGTCTGTACCAGGGATGACAAGCACAGCTTGTGAAGGTTCTGTCACCCTGAATGCAGCTTTGAAACTTTTAGCTGAGTCCTGGCATTGCTTCCACTTCCTTGTGCCAGGTTCCTCACTTTCATCTATCCTGTCCGACCTTCCTTGGTCACCTCTTTTTCTTTTCCGACCCCAGCGGTATTAGAGCACTCGAAGTCTAGGGAGTCTCATTTTCACACCCTTCGCGGCCCTTGTCTTCCTTTGTCCGATACCTTCATTTTTTGAAGTGTTGGTTCCCTTCAATTTTTTTCCTCTCTGATTAGTGTTCTATAGGATGATTGCCTAGTTGTACTTCCTTTTAAAACAATCACCACCACCACCTGGTCCGACTTGACTTTAAGGTTAGATTTCTCGAAAATTTGCGACAAAATGTGGCAATGTGGGAACAGTTACAAGTTAAAAATGCCATTGTTGGTCCATACTAACAATAACATACTTAAAAATAAAAAGACTTGAGGTTTTCGTCTTTTCAATACATATTACAATCACATAAGCAATTGAATTACATGACTATGAAAAATATTCGCAGGACGTGTTTCATCTCTTAGGGTCGTCATCAGCTGCATATTTCCATCATAGATTAAAATAGACACATACAGGCAGTACATAGTTCTCATATGTTCACTAAAATCGGAAAGAAATAGTGCTTAAAACCACCGATTAGAATTGTTACGTGTCGGCCCTGTGGTAGCCCTTTTGGTACTTTCAGGAAGGGGTGGTGTCTCAGAAGACGCGGCATCTCCCAGCAGGCTTGTGGGGTGGGGCTGGTCTTTAAGGTATTGGCTTACCTGTGAGTTTCTTGGAGATTCAGCGGGAATGTTCTGGCTCACATCACACGAGCTATGGAAAGGGAGGCTAACCGCGGACAGACAGGCAGTCAGTCAGTGAGTTGGGGCACGGTGGCTGGGCTGAGGGCGACAGAGGTGTTGGCTGTCGCTCGTGTCCCACGGAGGTCTGAACGAGGAGCCATTGTTGGTATCGGAGCGTCCAGAGAGTTGCTTGACTGAAGACTGCGTCCTACCTGAGAGCAGTGTGTGCTTGTGTATTTCCGTGGACTGAGGATCGCCGTAAGTCAGCGAGGGAAGCCGCTATCGTTAGTGTGGGGGTCCTGTTGTTCACCGCATGTGACTGTCTGTGGAGTCGAAGCAGCAAACAGTCATCGTGTGTTGTGAAGCCCATAGTCCTGTTTTGAAATCCAGCTGTCCACATGCAGCCGCTCTATGAGAATTAGCCGTCCCCAGGTAATAGCAACAGGCCGGAACGCCTCCTGTACCATAAGGAAGAGAAACCTTAAATAGACAGCAATTAACAAGCGTGGCCATTTGTACTCTCTCTTTCTGTGTGTGTGTGTGTTGCATTTATTGGGTCATCCTGAAATAAATTAGAGTAATAAAAGACTGTTTTATTCGTAACAGAGTCTTTGAAACAGAAAAACACACACCCTTGTTTTTGTTATACTTAAATTTACACATTTAAAAACATATCTGAGGTAGAATTGTCTTGTATTAAATCCATTGTTTACAGACAATTCAAAAAATTATACTTGAGATGGTGAATTAATCTAATTCTTACAGAAGAGGGGACTCTTCAAGGTCGAAATGAAGGTTGCATTAAATAATACGGATCATACAAACTGCTTCGGAGGATGTTGCAGAATGCAGTATTCAATTTGCGAGTATGGAAGAAGAAAAACTGAGAAAATAAAATGATATTATGATGAGGGCCTAAAATATAAGCAGGAAGATATTGAAAAACACATTCACCCCTCTTTTTATTTCATACAGCTGACGCCCCTCAAGTGGCGTGACCAGTCGATCTTACTCCGGTGAGGAGGTTAATGTTCCTTAGGCCGACAATGCTGCTTATGGGAGTGCAGTATCAGATACCCAGTGATAAATGTATTCTGCTAATAGCAGCACATGAGGTGAGCACAAAATCATCCATAATGGACTGTGGATGATTGGAGAAGGGTCAGTTGGTCTGGTGAGTCCATATTCCTGGTTCTGCATTCTTGAGATAGTGGGTTCGAACCTGACTGTCGGCAGCCCTGAAGATGCTTTCCTGGGGTTTCCCATATTCACAGAAGGCTAATGCTGGGGCTGTACATTAATTAAGGCTACGGCCAATTCCGTCACGTTCCTATCCCATCGTCGCCATAAGACCTACCTGTTTCGGTGCGACGTAAAGCAAACTGTAAAAAAACAAGATTCCTTTTAGGCAGTTGAGCATGGAAGCTGGTTGCACTTTCGTGCGGATACAAGCTGGTGGAGGAGGTATAATGATCTGGGTGGTGTTATACCAATCCCATACAGCTGTCCAATGTCTGGATTTTATTGGGAAATAAGTAAATTCGTTCATGTCAAAAGTGTTCCTGCTGATGATGGCCGGTGTGTCGTGCCACACTGCCAGGATTATGGAGGAGGCCCCCTTGGTGGATCTCACCTGGACTAATTTCTTCCACTGTGATGAATTCAGTCACAACACTTTATTTTAATCAGGTATCTGATACATTGGCCATTTTGCAATAGTACTACGCAGCATTCAAGAAAAGGAGCAGCAGGCAAATAAAATAAAATAACAATATGCAGGCATAATGTTCCATGGTGCACAGTACAAACAACTCATTCACAAGGAGATGCCACATAGACAACTGATTTCTTTTTCAGTATTGGCCCCCAAAGAGTCCAGATATACGTGGCTTGACTTGGAGTTCATGCTACATCATCACTGCCCCATCAACTGGAAGATCCGCTGTTGTATTTGTGATACGAGATACCTCCGGACACCTACCACCTCGCCGAATCGACCCATTGGATACAGTTTTTTCCCTACAATTTGCTTTACTTTACATCCATACACATAGGTCTTACGGCGACAGTGGGACATTGAAGGGCTACGAGTGAGAAGTGGCAGTGGCCTTAATTAAGGTACAGCCCCAGCATTAACCTGGAGTGAAAATGGAAAATTGATTGCATTTCCAAAATGACCATGATCACTCCCTGCTTACATAACACATTTTACACACACCACGCGGCGACAACAACAAACACTACTAATCTGCATTTAGGGCAGTCGCCCAGGTGACAGATTCCCTATCTGTTGTTTTCCTAGCCTTTTCTTAAATGATTTCAAGGAAATTGGAAAGTTATTGAACATCTTCCTTGGTAAGTTATTCCATTCCCTAACTCCCCTACCTATAAATGAATATTTGCCCCAATTTGTCCTCTTGAATTCCAACTTTATCTTCATATTGTGTTTTTTCCTACTTTTAAAGACACCACTCAAACTTATTCGTCTACTGATGTCATTCCACGCTCTCTTTCCACTGACAGCTCAAACCACACTACTTATTACAAGGTATAAATCTCATTGTTTGGTCCGTGTTGAGCAACGTATATTGTTCAAACCCACACAGCGACAGGCGGCAAGATTTTACATAATTTTAATCACCATAAAGCAACATTTAGACAATGGACCACACAATATCTTACCAAAATTCTACCCAATTTTATTCCTAAGATGACTCAAGTCCACGAAGATTCCAGCGAGAGCACACATATTGGATATCACAGATCAAATAACGCAAACCAACCAATGTCATGACAAGTTTTTAAAGCATATCAATCATGTTTTTATCAAATGTACTATAATTGTAAACTTACCCCCTTTTTAGACAGAACAATTGTATGCGAGCTAAATGTTTTTATATAAAGGACATGTAAACACAATCCACTAGTCATAACAATACACATCGGCCAGATGTTTCTGCAGAATGTATAATATACATAAAAATATTTTTTACTTAAAACAATTCATGTCAGCTTAACCATTTTAAGTATTTTATTATTAAACAAAACCGATGATCCTGGCTATTTTGATCATAGTAGGAACAGCAGCTGAAGATGCCTAAAAAAAATAGGCGAAACATATCCCGCTTAAGACATAACAATAATGGAAAAATATTTATGTAAAAAAAAAAAAAAAAAAAACACAATGTATTGAAAAGGTCTCCTTTTTCCCAAGTCTTCCCAGACCAAACGTTGCAACATTTTTGTTAGGGTTATCTTTTGTTGGAAATCACTCGGAACAAATCGAGCTGCTTTTCTTTGGGTTTTTTCCAGTGCTTGAACAAGTAATCCTGGTGAGGGTCCCATACACTGGAACCATACTGTAGTTAACTTATTTTGTTGTAACTGATGTCAACTCAAATTTAATAATAGGTAGTAGTAGATACAAATATAATTTTATATATATATCCTTTGCTGTGGCCAGAAAAACTGCTGTGTGATAATGTTTCAGCTTAGAACTCTGATCAGATAAGTTCTTTCCTCTGAGGTTCTGTATTGCACGAACTGTATCAAGGAATTTTCATTCTAAGTGACATGTACTGTGGGTCAGTATTTCTCCCATCATCACATAACTGTGTATCGACGCATAATGATGATATGTTATTTTTCCTATTTTGACTAATGTTCAGTGTCCGTATGTTAATGGAGAAATATTGGGGAAAAAGCGAAGGTCTTTCATGGTTTTCCTTGATATCGAGTAGGCATATGAGAGCATTGCAAGAGGGAAGGTACGGGAATGCCTGAGAAAAAGGAATGTGCCAGAGGGAATGGTGAGGAAAGTTTAGATGCTGTATGTGCCCTGTAGTAGCTGTGTGCGATTGGGTGACGGACATTCATCCTGGTTCCAGACCAAAAGTGGAGAGCAGCAAGGAAGTGCACTATCATTATTATCACCATCATGGATGACATAATGAATTTCATCAAGAAAACCTATGGTGAACTAAATGCAGTGGCTTTCGCTGATGATTTTCTGATCTGGGGAGAAACTCGGGGACAAGTACAGTAGAGACTCAGTGAATGGAAGGTTAAGTCCAGGAATTGAATTCCAAGAGATGGCAATAAACAGCGAGGAACGACCAGTGAACATCGTGCTAGGAAATCGTCCACTGAAAAGTGTGGAAAATTTAACACACTTCAGCATTGTAATATCGCGAGATACACTAGCCACAAAGGAGATGACTGCAAGGCAAGTATGAGCACTCCTCTGGGATCCCAAAGTACAGTACGAACAAAATCAAAATATCCAATCTGTGGTATCGAAACCTGCACCTTCACTAAGAAGGACTCATCAAGGTTGCAGGCATCTGATATGAAGTTCCTCAGATCCACAATTTAAAAAAAAAAAAAAAAAAAAAAACTGGACAAGTTCCGGAATGATGTGGTTAGGAAGGAAGTTCAGATTGAGACATCATTGTTAGATTGGGTCAGCTTGTCCACACTAAGGTGGTTTGGGCATGTAATGAGGATGGAGCCAGCTTATGTTAACTTGGACAGACATGTGGCAGGAAGACCAAGAACCCACTCGATGGACGTTGCAGATCGAGGAAGGAATCTACAGGACGTCATTAACAACAGAATATATCTCAATAAGTGGAAGTGGCTTGCCAACAGTACCCGGGAAACTATAAAGTGATTATGACTATTAAAATGTTATCACTTTTGCCAACCCTATTTTCCTTTTTCGAAAATCACATGACCATAATTATGGCTGCTAATTTCAGATGACTACCAGCCCGTAACAACAAGGGATATTCACAAATAAAAACAGGTTTACTACTTATTCCATCACCCTTGTCCAGGGAGCTCCGTTCCTGATTCACCTTAATGCTTGTCACACCTAACTGCCAAGTTTCGATGAGGCTGCCCCTAATCTGGAGAACAAACATTTGCTCCGCTGAGAGACCAGCGCCCGGCATGACACATTAGAAAGACTTAACTGCTGTAATGAGGAGAACACATGATACAGGGTGACTCTCTTAGTCCGCTCTTGTTCAACCTGATTACTGCAGATGTTGTGGAAATACTGAAGGGATTTTGAAGTGAAAATATCTCCATCCCTATGCAGATGACTGGCTCTTGGCTCTTCCAATTTAGAAGGCTTACAGAAATGCTGGGATCTACAGGTATCCTGTGCAAAAAGAAACAAATTCCAGTTAAACATGGACAAAACGGTTCACATGATATTCAGAAGAGGGGTGGCAGAGTTGGTGCCACAGATCAACCATTCTAAGAACAAGTCTCCCTAAAAATCATAAGTGATGATCGACTTAGAACCATGAGACTACTTGTAATTAGTACCACTATACGACGAACACCACGGGATAGTACGAGTCCCCATGGTTAGTACACTTATGTGAGAAACACCATAGGTCTGTGTTACATGTGCACATTACATTACCTGTGACTAGAACCATAAAGTGTGGAATACCGCGAGTCTACGCTACTTTCGATTAGTACCGCAAGATAACATGGTTTATAATATAATATCTTCTGTAAGTATTGAATGGTGGAAAATGTAAAATATTACAATTGAAGGAATAATTATTTTATTAGTTGAAGTCAATATGGAACAAACATGATATTTCATCAATTGCGCTTAAGTGGTGTGTCCCGAGCTGTCAGTGGAGAGATGGCGTGGAATGACATTAGTAGACGAACGAGTTTGAGTAGAGCTTTTGAAAGTAGAAAGCTCACAATATGAAGATAAAGTTGGAATTCAAGAGGACAAACTGGAGAAAATATTTGTTTACAGGATGAGGAGTAAGGGATTGCAATAAATTTCCGAGGGAGGTTTTCAATTAATTTTGCAACTTATTTAAGTAAATACTTGCTAAACAATTGATAAGGAACCTGCCAAATGGGCAGCAGTCCTAAGTGATTGACTGTTGAGAATGGTTTAAACTGCACTGCATAGAAATGTGGAGTCAGCTGTTGATCCCAGCTTCGACTCTCAGGAACATCATCGTTGTGGATCAGTGGTAGAGTGTCTGCCTCGGGATCCCAAGATCGCTGGTTCAAGTCCGACAGAGGATTTTTGAAGGGCGGAAAAAAGTCCATTCACCGCTCCATGTCATACTTTGTAGGCATGTAAAATTGGTGTTTGCCCAACAAAATACAATAAAACTCGGCTATACATATCCAAGAGAGATTTGGTTTACTCTGCCATCTAGTGGGCCTGGAGTAAAACATAACATGAAAATTGATGAGCAGGCAGGCAGATAGCATCAAATTAAAATGCTTGCATGTGGTAGCTGAGGCCGTGTCTGTTCCCCCAGACGTTTGCGATTGCCCTGCAGAAAACTCCTTTCTTTAGCTTACTTGAAGAGTTGTTGACGCAACTCCAGTCTTTAATGTTTTGGTGGTCTTGTAATATGGGGCGTAGACACATCAACGTTTGACCTGATCTTTACATTAAGTCATATGATGGAGAAAAGATGGGAGTTTGGAAAAGACTTAGTGATCACATTTATTGACATTGAGAAAGCTCTTGACAGTGTTCCCAGACAGTTGGTTTGGGACACATTAAGGGAAACAAACAAGTTAACAAAGTGCAAATGATAAAAGCTATATATATATATCGGGCGAGTTGGCCGTGCGCATACAGGCGCGCGGCTGTGAGCTTGCATCCGGGAGACAGTAGGTTCGAATCCCACTGTCGGCAGCCCTGAAGATGGTTTTCCGTGGTATCCCATTTTCACACCAGGCAAATGCTTGGGCTGTACCTTACTTAAGGCCATGGCCGCTTTCTTCCAACTCCTAGGCCTTTCCTACCCCATCGTCGCTATAAGACCTATCTGTGTTGGTGCAACGTAAAGCCCCTAGCAAAAAAAAAAAAAACTATATACATAAATTGTGTTAGCAGTGTGAAGACTAGTATAGGAAAAAGAAAATGGTTTAAAGTTGAAACTGGTCTGTACTCTCCTCCATACTATTCATCATAGTCATGGATGAAATTCATAAGAACATTAAACAGAGATTGGGAAGACAGGCAACAAAAGTCATGTTGTTTGCAGATGATATAGTGATATGGGGCGAGGATGAAAAGTGCAAAAACAAGTAGATGTGTGGAATCAAGAGAGAGAACAATTTGGGATGAAAGTAAGTACAGAGAAAAGCAAAACAATAGTGATGACAAGGGGAAGGAAGGAACAGGAAAGATAAAACTGAATGGTAAAATTCTGGAAGTGGTTAAAAGTTTCAAGTCTTGGGAAGTGTGATCACAGAAGATGGAAAGATAACCGAGGAAATTGGGAAAAGAGTACAACAAGCAGACAGCTTCTACCAGAGTGTAAGGGGTATTTTGTGGAACCAAGATGTCCCAAAGAAATGTAAAGAATTACATTCAACCTATTATGAAACCACACTAACCTACGCAGCTGGATCGTGGACTACAACAAAACAAGAGGAGAGTAGAATACAGACAGGAGAGATTAAATTCCTAAGAGGCATCGAGGGCAAGACCAGAAAGGATAGAATTAGAAATGAAGAGATAAGGACAGGAATCTTGAAACTTCAAGACAGGATAGATACAACAAAGCTAAAATGGTATGGGCATATGATGAGAATGGGAGAAGGGAGAGTGCCCAAAAAAAGCTTTTTCAGAGAATTTAACAGGAAAGAGACCATGAGGAAGACCCCAAAAGAGGTGGACAGATTCAGCGTGGGTGCATACAGAAGAGGGAGGAAAACCAGAAGATGTACGTAAAAAAAAAGGAGAAGAGTGATGGAGGTCCTTGATTCACAACCTGACCCGGGAAGCTGGAAAAAGGAAATGAAGGATGATGATGACAAGGTGTAGAAACCGGTACCATGGCCTAAATAAGCTGTTTTCCTCAGAATATTTCAGTCAGAAAACTATCGTACCTATGACTGATTTGTCTTGAAATTTCAAAACTGTTTTGAATATAGACCTAGACTAATTGGAATTCATTATATTCATCTCCATTAGAAACACAAGTTAATTGCTTTTGGTCTCAAGAGTGCTTTAAATCGACATGAAATAGTATTAGATTGCTGTGGTCAAATAATTTTATTTTAATATTATTTTCTATTAATAAGTTAGTTGTACTTTATTCTTTGGAAATGATAAGATAAAGGTATATGTTAGGCCTACATGTCATCTCTCAACAACTTGTTTATATATATAAATTGCCCATCAGTGTAATTGTTTTTTCATAAATAATTGTAAAAAAGACGTGAAAGAGAATTAGGCCAGCTATGACAATGGTGGAGGCTGGAATTTCCTTCTTTATTCCTTATAAAACATGCTGTTCGGTGAATTAACTTGTCGCTCAGTTTCCGTGAGTCAGGGAAATTTTTCTTAGTAGGTCAGAGAGAGTCAGGGAAACTTCAGAGAATATTTCTGTGGACACTTTGTTTTTATCTTTCCATCTTCATAATTTTTACCATTCCTAATCCTATCTCACCTTTTCTTCTGAACTGTTGTCCTCGGAAATTTCATTTTTGCAGCTTGCTCTCTCCTACTTTTCCCACCTGAAATAGTATACACTGACTGAGCAAATGTCATGGGATAGCGGAGCACTGATGCGCAGGTGTGTTGTCTGCGCACCACACGCCCCCTGTGCCGGCGGCAATTGTATAGGAGACCTTGTGAGCAGTGGCTGTGCATGTGACAGGTGTAACATGGAACGTCGTTGTGAGCCGACACTGTTCGAACGGGGTATGGTGGTCGGTGCCCGACGGATGGTTAGTGCGATTTCGGAATTGGTGCGGTAATTCGGCTTCACACGATCAGCCATGTCCAGGGTGTATCGTGAATGGTTGAATGCGGGTGTCACCGTCCACAACAGACGAACGATCGGCCGTCCAGCCACCCTCGATGACCGTGACCGGCGACATCTGAGACGAATTGTCAATAGTGACAGACGGGCAACCATGCAACAAATCACGGCTCAATTCAACACAGGCCGTGCTAGACACGTCTCCCAGTGGACAATCCGTAGGAACATGGGTTCTATGGGGTATGGGAGCTGGCACCGTACACAGGTGCCACTATTAACCCAACGTCATCAGGCATGACGACGCTCATTTGTCGCCAGTAACCAGGGATGGACACTGGAACAATGGCGTAACGTGATATGGTCGGACAAATCACGATTTCAACTGCACCCTGTAGGCGCAGACCACATGAAGCGATGGATCCCGCCTGCCTCAAAGGTGTGGTCCAGCGCGCTGGTGTCTCTGTTATGGTCTGGGGTGCATTTTCTTGGTATGGAATGGGCCCCCCTAGTTGTTCTGGAAGAGACTTTGAATGGTACGGGGTATGTTGAGCTGCTCGGAGACCATCTCCACCCATGTTTGGCCTAGCAGCGCCCAGACGGTTCTGCGGTGTTTCAAGATGATAGCGCGCCGCCACGTCGCCCGGGAATGGTTCCAGGAACATGCAGCGGAGGTCCAACGACTGCCATGGCCACCCAGGAGCCCAGCTTTTGCAGCAGCTCTGCAAACGATTTGGTGTCAGCTGCGTCCACAAGACTACCAGGGACTTGTCGACTCTTCCACGGCGTCTCACTGCAGTTCGCAGGGCCTTGAAGGTCCCACACACTATTAGATGACTGTCCCATGACATTTGCTAAGTCAGTGTAGGTCTGTAGCCCATATGAAAGAATGGGAATAAAAATAGGAACCATTTTCTTCGCTCCCACTTCAGAAAGTAAGTTGCCAAGTAACTTTACTGCATTACACTACAAAGTGACAGGGCACTATTTTTCAACATAGTCACCAAGTCTCCGTAAACAATGGTTTAAACATTCTACCAGTCATTCAGTTCCGTGACAATAGAAATCCGCTCCTTAGACAGAGAGCCATTCGAGAACCATTGTGTGAATTTCCTCATCGTTCGAAAAATCTTTTTCCCCACCGGATGTTCTTTCAGCCTGCCGAAAAGACAGAAATTGCACGGTGCAAGGTTTAGACTGTATGGCGGATGCTTCCATACCTTCCATCGAAAATGTTGAAGATAGCTTATGTTGTGCGCATCGCATTGTCGTGCAGATTAATGATGCCTGTGCTTAATTTTCCAGGCGTTGTGCAGTCAATGTCAGTGTTGCACAGTAAGAATTGGCATTAATGGTTGTGCTGTTTGCCATAAACTCTGTGTACACAACCCCTTCAGAGTCGAAGAAGACAGTGGCCACGACCGTCCTTGCTGATGGCGCAACTCTGCATGTCTTCCTTGCGGGTGATAGCTGTGTCTTCATTCCATAGACGCTCTCTTTGTTTGAAATGTGAAATGATGCACCCATGTCTCGTTGCTCATAATGATGTGGCTTAGGAAATCATTGTCTTGCACGGAGTAACGCCGAAGGAAGGGCAGGGACACCATAAACCTAACGTCTTTCTGCGCAGGCGTCAGTGATCACGGAACCCACCGTGAGCACAGTTTCTGATACTGCAGACGATCTCGGACGATGCAATGAGCCCTGCCTTATTGAGGTGCGCATCTGCTGAACAATGTCCGTGACAGTCACTCTGCAATTGTCGTCTGTGCTCGACATTGTCAGTCTTCCTTTCCGATCAGCAACACGCACGTCTGTTCAGCCTTGGATGAAATTGTTGGCACCATTTGGTTCATAAACCACCAGAAGTTTACGGTGAATCTCTGTGCAATTTAGACGTTTTGCCCTCATTGTGTAACTTACTTTTTGGAGGCCCTGCATACCTTGTACTTGCATGTAGTGAGTACTGTTTCTTGTGACAGATGGGTTCATGTGAGTTTCAGCTAGCAATGTCCGACTACTTTGACGATGGGTACGACGAGTACGACGAGGAGGAGGAGGAGGACTACTACGAGGGTGAGGGTAGTGGAGGAGGTGGAGCGCAGGGAAAGGTCTTCGACTTCAAGCGACAGCTCATGCTGAATTTCCCTGGCAAGAGGATGCCACACAAGGAAGGAATAATGGCTTTACACCCTGACATCACCGACGTCGAAATGCCTCGCATGAGGAATCCCAGGTGAGCTCTGCTACAGTATTTTGACTGATGCTTTCACAGCCAATAATTGTAGACATGTAAAAAGCTTTTGGGCTTTTGCCCCGTCAGAAAATAAGGTGAAATTCTTTATGTTTTGCAGAGAACTTTGCCCCGCAAGCAAGACTTCTCTAATGATGAAAGTTTGAATTTAAGAATTCTTTACCATTGGTCTCTAGTAAGTGGTATTCTCGTTTGTGACTAAATTCCCCCTTTGGATGGGGGACACAGAGGAAGAATACACCCACGGCATCTGCTGCGTGTCGTAAGAGGCCGCCCAAAGGACGATGGTTTTTGAATCATGAGATTACCTGTGATTAGTATCACTATAATTACTGTAGTTAAATGAGGTAATGCACCTAATCAATACAATGACTACTTCAATTTATTTTAATGTTGGTACTAATTTTGGCCTATTGATATTTTATATTGTATTTATTAAGTTGATTACATCACGTTCATAATCATTCTTCATCATCATATGTTTCTGCTTCCCAGCTTCAACATGAGGGTGACTTTCTTCTTCTCCCACTGGGCAAGTTGGCCGTGCTGTTCGGGGTGCACAGCTCTGAGCTTGCATCTGAGAGATAGTGGGTTCGATTCCCACTGTCGGCAGCCCTGAAGATGGTTTCCCATTTTCACACCAGGCAAATGCTTGGGCTGTACCTTAATTAAGGCCATGGCCGGTTCCTTCCCATTTCTAGGCCTTTCCTATCCTATTGTCGCCATAAGACCTATCTGTGTTGGTGCGACGTGAGGCAAATAACAAAAAGAAAGGGGAAAAACTCTTCTTCTCCAACATGAAGACTGACGATGTGTCAGTGAGTGTTGATGTCCACCCTCCTGTTGAACCTGGGAAGTAGAAATGAGCTCATCAGGGCTGAGAAGAGACGGATGTAGAAGAACTGGTATTGATGAGATCATCCTTGTCTCCCCTCTCTTTACACTCTCACCTGCCATTGTCTTCGTTCCTTTCCTATACTTACATAATTGTTCGGAGAGTCGGACCTCTTCCATTTCCCCTCTGATTAGTGTTAATGCAGGATGGGTGCCCATTTGAACTTCCTCTTAAAACGATAACCACCAGTATACAGGGCACCCCATGAGGAGTGCTCCCTATTCAGTGATATGACAGGAACGATCATTTGAAACAAAAGACTTTGTATGGACACGTGCCGCATTCCGAATGGTTTCCGAGGTAGACCACATGTAATGTACGTTCGGTTTTTGGCTAGTGGCGCACGCATGTGTGTCTCACCCACCCAACCTCTTCCACGTTTTGAAATGGGTGCAAGTTTTCCGCATGTAATGTTCGCCGTACACAATGTGCAGAAAGTCGCCGTGTGCTGGTAGTAGGACTACGCTGTCCAGCTCCATGGCTAAAATGTTAGCGTGCTGGCCTTTGGTCACAGGGGACCCAGGTTCGATTCCCGGCAGGGTCGGGAATTTTAACTAGAATTGGTTAAAGTCGCTGGCACGGGGGCTGGGTGTATTTGTCGTCTTCATCATCATTTCATCCTCATCACGATGTGCAGTTTGCCTACGGGAGTTATATCAAGACCTGCATCTGGCGAGCCGACACTAAAAGCTATATGCCATTTCCACTTCCAGGACTACGCTGCACCATTTCAATAATGTGTTGTTGAACTACATGTTCAGAAGAAAAATGGGAACTTGGAAGAATACCTGCTGAAAACTGTGGTAAACACTATGATCAGGAATTCAACGTGTCTGTAAGCGCCGACAGCAGCAGGAGCACACCCTATCTTCATTAGTGTAGATATGTGGCATTTTGAAGAGGTTGGGTGGGTGAGACACACATTAAATGTGTTCTATCTTGGAAACCATTTACAGTAGGGCATATGTCCACAGGAATTTTATTTTTTGGCTTCAAATGGTCATTCTTGTCATACCTCATGGGACACACTGTACATGACTACATCTGCACTTGTTTGTTCAGAGAAAGCCTGTCGACCATTTGAAAGAAAACCGTGTATGAATGTTCCAGGTTTTGCTGGGTAGAATTTGCTACCCGAGAGAAAGCAGAGAAGGCCATGGGAGACTTGGCGAAGGTGCGTCTGGAGGGAGGGCAGTATATCACAGTGAGCTGGAAAGGAGACCCGAAGTTACCACGGCGTTTCAGGAGGGATCCAGACGATAAGAAGAGATGGTGAGTTGTTCTAAACCTGTGCTTCACAAACTTGGTAGGAGGGGTGCACAGACACACTTACAAGAAGAAAGATCCAATAAAAGTCAGAGGCCAACACTTTGAATTTGATAGAGACACACATCCTAGTTACTGTTCTAAGCTCTTAGTTATTCTAAGTGTTTCTGAGACAAACATGGGGTTTGTGGGATTTGCAGAGTTTATAAAGGCCTGAGAGAGTTTGGGAGCCAATGCTTCGAACATAGCCATTGGCCATTGTCCACTCGAGCTGCGCATCAGTAGGAAAATGTACTCCAGTATGGGACATTCGGTCATTCTACTGATAATATGACAATGATGGACCCTTGGGTACATCCAGTATTCAGAACTCACTGCCAACATGCCAATTTTCCTATGCTTTTCAAGGAGCTGAAGAAGCATGATGATAAATACTGCACAGTGAAACCTCTTTAGTGCGTTCCTCATTAACATGTTTTCCCGCTTAGCACATCATAAATTCGAAGTCCCGATTCTCATCGTATTAAATCAATATAAAAATACCTACCTCACTTATCATGTCACAAATTTTCGCTATTACCACTTAGAGTTAAAAATTTCATTGAATATCACAATTAAAATTGAAATAATTGATAAGGAGATTCCACCTATTCAATACCAAAGAATAAGAAATGTAGTGAATTACATTCTCATTTAATAATAATTAGAAATGGTACCGGTTTCGACCCTAGTCCAGGTCATCATCAGCCGATTAAGAAATGGAAAACAATGCATAGGATCAGTAGAAGAGGCAATATGAAAAGGAAATGAACGGGGGTAGACACTGTAAAACTTAGAAGAAGTAAAATGCAACTCATTCAAAAGAAAAACAGTGCGCAATTCTCTTAGCGGCAGCAAGGCACACGTAGCGCTAGGCAAAGTCCCACAATGATTACGAATAGCGGAGAACTGTTCAAAGCCAGTTGTTTAAACACTGTCAGGCATAAAGTCACATCACAATCGAACACATACGAAGGTCCATATTCGTGTAGGAGTTGAAGACGAGCAGATTCATTGAAGCAGCTTGCCAGCTCCCGCTGATCAGCGCGACACATTCAATATCAGGCACTGTGGTTTCAAACGCCAAAGTAAAATGGAGAATAGCTTGACGATCCAGTTATTTTCCTTGGTTGCGGGAAAGTAAGTATATAGATAAATATACAATTCAATATAATTGAGTAAGTAATTGTGCTCCTATAGAATTCTTAGAACAGTTCACGTGAAATTGTTTTTTCATCTATATACTTACTTTCCCGCAACCAAGGAAAATAACTGGATCGTCAGGCTATTCTCCATTTTACTTTGGCGTTTGAAACCACAGTGCCTGATATTGAATGTGTCGCGCTGATCACCGGGAGCTGGCATGTTGCTTCAATGAATCTGCTCGTCTTCAACTCCTACACGAATATGGACCTTCGTATGTGTTCGATTGTGATGTGACTTTATACCTGACAGTGTTTAAAGAACTGGCTTTGAACAGTTCTCCGCTATTCGTAATCATTGTGGGACTTTGCCTAGCGCTGCGTGTGCCTTGCTGCTGCTAAGAGAATTGCGCACTGTTTTTCTTTTGAATGACTTGTATTTTACTTCTTCTAAGTTTTACAGCATCTACCCCCGTTCATTTCCTTTTCATATTGCATCTTCTACTGATCCTATGCATTGTTTTCCATTTCTTAATCGGCTGATGATGACCTGGACTAGGGTCGAAACCGGTACCATTTCTAATTATTATTAAATGAGAACGTAATTTACTACATTTCTTATTCTTTGGTATTGAATAGGTGGAATCTCCTTATCAATTATTTCAATTTTAATTACCACTTAGTACGATCACATTTTTCCTAGCCCTGAAAATGTTATTTGTCATCCCTTGTGAAACAAATATGATTTCAATCTCGGGTAAGATCTGTCACCACAGTTGCGTGATTACCAAAAAAGGCCCTTAAATTCCTGAACTGCACAGGATGACGTGCATGTTCGGGGGGCAAGCCTCAGGAATGTGCAATTTTGCTTGCGGTTTGCAGCAAGATAGCTGAATAACAGAGTGAGTCTATTTGTGTTTGAATTTTGCATTCCATTCAGAAGTTAGAAATTTATTTTGTGTTGAGTGGTACAGTGAAGTGTAGCAAATATTTGCTGCATGATACGGTAGCCTATATCTGAATTAGGAGCATATAAAAATACCTATCGCATCACGAATTTTCGCTATTACCACTTAGTACGATCACATTTTTCCTAGCCCTGAAAATGTTATTTGTCATCCCTTTTGAAAGAAACGTGATTTACAACACAGGTAAGAGCCGTCGCCACAGTTGCGTGATTACAGAAAAAGTAAGCCTATTTGTGCTTGTATTCCATTCAGAAGTGAAGTGTAGCCTATGTCTGGATTAGGAACATAATTAAGTGAAATTAACCAGCGTGGTGCATATTTGTCTTGTGATAGCCTAGTTATGGATACAGAAAAAGTGAAATTCCTTTCTAATGAAGATATCATTAAAATCTTTCAGAAAGTGGACTGGCATCAGCATCTTGAAGTGCGTAGAGGTTGCAAATGTTGAACTCGCACCTTCGAGTTTCAACTTGATCGATTTGACTTGGTCGAAGTTTTTCAAAACGGCGACCAAAGTCATTCTGTCGCAGTCGCTCCTGTGAGACAAATTCCGGCACCTTGGCATTTTTGAAAACCATAAAAGTAATTAGTGGGACATGTGACCAGTATTTTTATTTTAGACCACTTAGAAGCTGCGACTATGGTACAGTAGTTTTCTTCCCAGAACTTCTTCATACATCGGGTGATCACCTCCCTCTGTTTTTCCGCTAACACTCTCCAAGGTGGACGTCGTATTTGCAAAAGGAAAAAATCTGCAGAAGCGATCTGTCGCTGGAATTCTACCCTGTTAGTTATTGTGTCATCAATGAACTTAAGTCTTTGTAAATCCCATTGTCCAGCCAACCAGTACTTATCACTCAGTATACTGTTTTGGTTCGAACCAGTGTTACCAGTTACTCACCCATCATGAAGACTATTGCTGAGAAAAATTGCCACCAATTTCTCACCAAATAAAAAAGGTAATTGTAAAGTATTAACTTTTTTGCAGCTGTTTGCATTGTAAGTTTTTTTATATATATATATATCTTAATTCACTCTCTAGAGTTTTGTTACTACATTAATAATTGGCCTCCCGAAAACACTGTAATTGCAATAGCTTATGGCGTAGATCATTTTAAAATATGAGAACTTCTCAGTATATCACTGAAGTATGTAGCTTGCTGTCTATGACCATCCTTACTTCAACCACCATAATTGGCGAGATGATAATAATAAGGATCAGCTATGTAGGGAGTGTGGCCTCCCTCACCATTCAGTTTGAATGTATCTGTATCTCTCTATTATATACAGACCGATTGATTTATAAAATTTACACTGACTTGCTCATTTTTTTAAACTGCCCTGTTTTTTCTATAAATTATGTTGAATGGTTGTTTCCTCATCATCAGTTATTCCCCTTTTCCAGCCCAAGTATGGTTCCTTTCCACTTCGTTCTGTCTCTCCACCGTTCCTGATCGAAACACCGTGTTCCGGTCCAGGTTCCGTTCTCCTGTGCTTTACTTCACAGAGTCCATCCAACGTAATCTGGGTCTCCCTCATCCTTTCTTCCCTTCATCTATCTTTCCAGTGTTTTGTCTTGGCAGTCTTTTTTCTTTCACCCCCTGGACATGTCCAAACCATCTCAATGTGTGCTGTTCCGGTTTGTCATTTAGCTCTTTTCGTAGGTCTTCATTTCTCACTGTATCCTTTCTTCTCCATTATGCCAACTTGTGCCTGTACTCCACTCTCATGTCTCCGAGTCATTCTGCTGTGTGTGTCATTATTACTTCTTTAGCCTTCATACCTGCACTCCCCACTCCTTCTGCTAATTTCCATATCCATTCCATTTTATATCAGTTCACCTCCCAAGATTTGAAATGTTCTACTCGTCTAATTCTGGTAGCTCCTTTTCGTTGTTTATCCTCTATTCATCACAATTGTCTTGCTCTTCTCCAAGTAGATCCATAATTCAGTACATTCAGCTGTTGTTGTTTATTGTGTCGCCACAAAGTCTGTTGCTTTCTGCAGAGTGGTAAGAAATGTCTGTGTGCTCTCTCTTTGTAGGATTGTGATCGAAGGCATCCCGCACTATGCTAAGGCAGATGAAGTCAAAGAGTCGTTCTTCGGTGTGAACCGCTGTAGCATTGGCAAGAAGAATCACAGAAAGCACGTTCCACCTGGGTAAGATGAGCACATGGCTACGGAAGCATTTCATCATATGCAGTTTCCATCTCTTCTTGTCTTCCCACCACTTCTCCCTCTTCTCTCTTGCATAGTCCTCTCCTCTTCTCTCTACACACTCTTCCCCTCCTGTTATCCACCTGTCTCTTGGTCGTTTTCTTGTTATCTCCATTTCATGCATCCTCCTGGGTATCTTTTCCCATGTCATTCTCTTCATGTGTCCACACCATCTTATGTGTAGATGCCTCTGTAGTGGCTGTTCTTTTACTATATCTCTAACCTCCTCGTTTCTCATCTTATCCATTCTTGTTACTCCCATCCTGCTTCTCAGAAATTTCATTTCACTTGCCTGTATCCTAATCACAGCTCTCTGCCTCATTACCCAAGTTTCTGCTGCATAATTCACAGTAGGTACATAGTATGTCCTATATATCACTCTTTTGCTTCTTTGAGAGACATCCTTCACTTCTTGATCCCCTACATGATAATTGAATACATTAACTTGCATTTTTCTCGTGAAGGATATTGCACTGCACTTTGAAATATTTAGGGTTAAATGCCACTTTTTGCACCAATCACTAACATTATTTATATCAGACTGTAACAATTTACAGTCACTCATCTTTTCAATTAACCTGTAGATTTTAACGTCATCAGCATAGAACAGGTAGTTGCTCGAGTGGATTTGTGATGACAAATCATTAACAAATAGAAGGAAACATAAAGGTCCTAGTAGTGAACCTTGTGGGACGCCAGACATAGGCTGATAAGGGTGAGAAATGATACCCTCGTATTTTACTGAATACCTTCTTTTGTAAAGATAGCATTTAAACCATTCAAGCAAGCTTCCATGAATGCTGTATGCTGGCAACTTAGTCAGAAGAACATTATGCTGCACTGAGTCGAAAACCTTGGAAAAGTCCGTGTACACGGCATCACCTGCTTGTAATTGTCCAGAGCGCTAGCTATGAAGTGGGAGTACACAGCAAGATTGGTGGTAGTTGAGCATTTCTGGACAAAACCATGCTGGTGAATATTAATTAAACCACTGACTGCACTGTACAAGGCTTTTTACACCACTCTTTCTGCTACTTTGGAAATGAGTGAAGGAAGAACTACTGGTCTGTAATTGACAAATAAAGATCTGTCACCTTTCTTAAAAACTGGAATAACATATCCTTTCTTCCATTCAGAAGGGAAATTGCCTGTACGAAGAGACCAGTTGATTATCGTGGCTAGTGGGGTTGGCAGCTCCTCGGCACATTCATGTAACACAATTCCTGGAATTTGATCTGGACCACAAGACTTCTTCGTATCCATCGACTTCAAGATGTTGCAGACTTCCGATGCTGAAGTTACTACTGATGATAAATTAATTTCCCCAAATTGTTCGGTGTATTACAGGGAACACTGGGTGGATGGAATTTTTTGAAAGTGTCAGCAAAATTATCCAGAATTTCTTTCAGTGAGCTAATTTCCTTGTCTTCATTAATCATCATAGATGGTAGTCGCCTAGATTTTGATTTCCAATTAATAAATTTCCAAAATCTTTGTGGATGTCTGATAATATCTTCCTCAACAGACCTGACATAATCCTTGTACTTTCTCTGCTGCATTTGTTTGTATTCCTTTCTTAGCGCCACGAATTCGATGTAATCTGAAGGAAGTGAAGACTTTGCAGCTCGTTTCCTTGCTCTTTCCTTTGCCCGCATTTTGTCTGTAAGTTTGGAATCATACCAAGAGGGAAGACGCCTAGTCTTCATTATGCGGGAAGGTAAATATGAAGTCTGAGCTCATGCGCAGAATGATCTGAATTGTACTAACTGTTCTGTTGCTTCACACAGAGTGTTATTAGTGACTTTTTCAGACACGAAAGCAAGGTCCAGGAAGTTATTTCCTCATGTTGGAAAACCGCAAACTTTGCGAAGGTTAAATTCGTTGATGATCTCTAAAAGAAAGCGGGCTTCCTCGTTGACATGGGCGAAAATAGGATTAATAGATCCTGAATTGTCTGAGGCCCAGGCTAATTGACTTATATTGAAATCTCTGCACACGATAATAGTGTCATTTTGTTTTGCTACGCGATTGATTCGAGCCAGGGTTTCTCGAAAGTCTGTGAACCGTACTTTTACCTTGTCCGGGGGCAGGTAACAGCAGACTATGTATAGCGCTCGGCCAGGGGATGGGGTGGCTTTTACAACAACACATTCCCAGTTTCCCGTTAAGTCAGATCGTTGCACTGGACCGTACGCAGAGTTCACTGCTATTAAAACCCCACCTCCCTTGTTCTTACTAGTAATGATATTTTGCCTATCTTGGCGGAAAATAACATAATTGTCGTGCAGTATTTTACTATTGTCGGTTGAAGAGTTGAGTCAGGACTCCGCTAAACACACGCAGTCGTAATGCATGTCACTCAGAGCAACGTTAAAGTCCACAAGTGATTTCTTAAGACTACAGACATTCTGGTAGTAGATGTTAAAAAGCTGGTATTTACCTCCGGTCCTGGGTTCATCTGGACTTTGCCGGCAACTGCTAGTAGTAGAACACTCAGCATCAGGATGGATGTGTCTCTGATGTACACAGTTCTGTCATTGGAACTCACCAATCAGTCTAGCGACCCGAAAGCTGAGGGTTCAACACTTATCACCGTCATTTTGGACATTTCTTTTTTTTTCTCACCCCCTTCTGAACCCCGTGCTGCTGGAGGCTGAACGTGGACTTAAACGTCATCCAGAGAGTGTCACGGTATTCATTTCAATGATCCCAATTAGTATGCACTCGACACTAATATTGGTAGTTTTCAATGGGTTTTTTCATGTCACTCCCTCTCCACTCCACCCGTATGGGTGCTAGGTGTGTCCTACTCCCATAGCATTTCTCTCCAGATAGTAAGTCATATGAGTACCGAGTTGGTTGTAAATGTAGGTTTCCTATAATCACTGCCATTATTTATCATTTAGCTTCGCTGATATCTTTATGTAAAGATGTTGCATGTATGTATGGCTGAAGGCATTTTAATAGAAATCGGTATGTAAAGTTGGGGAATGAGTCACTACAATCTAGGCTCTAAATCATGTTATTCACACTGAGTGAAATGGTGCGTTTATTTATGTTATTACTGGTCCTATCGATAAATACTACATAACTAAAGTTATTATAGAATTAAATTTTTTATCATTTATGTCTTATAAATTTTTACCGTACCGGCTATGATAACAGAGATATTCATGAATTTGTATTTTTATTGCTAACACACTGGTCCATTGTGGTATTCCAGCTATTCGATCCCTACTCTGAGGCCCTGATTCGAATAAGCATTGTGCACACTTAACAGCTGTCTGAGGCCTGGTCATTCCAGCTCTAGAACTTTGAACTATTAGATCGGCAGCATAGTACTGATACCAATATAAATGGTCCGTTATAAATTTTCCAGCTAACTCATTCACCATTGATGTTGGTATTATAAATTTACTCATTCGGAACAAATATTTCAGATTCCCTATGGGAGTCAACATCTATATCAGCGTAGTAGTGTTTGTCAAAAGTGAGAAAATGTCTATTTTTCATTTGATCAAGTATTTCATATGATAGCATTGCTTTTAATCGTGACATTCTACTGACGTCATAGTAATGACTTATGTTGATTTCAGTTGGGAAAACCGCTAAGACAGTCTTTCTGAGGATGTAAAAAAAAAAAAAAAAAAAAAAAAAGGCAGGTTGAGAGCAAGTCTACCATTATAATGAAAAATCCCAAACCTGATTCTGACTGATAGTAGGCAAGCAGGTATACCACTACAATGAAAATTCTCTAGCCCAGTCTTTACATGAAAAAATACGTATGGTGACCTCCCTTTGCATTTCTAGGATAACGTTAAGAGCTATGCAATCTATGAGGGTAATCCCAAAAATATGGTCTCCTATTTTTTTTATAAATACAGAACTCTGTTCGTGTGGCTGTTGGTCACAATATTGTGAAGAGTGTTTCCCGCACTCGCATATAAACATGCGCACGCCGCACTGAGGCACTCAGTCTTGGCTTGGCAGCCATTGAGAATGAACAGGACAACTTTTTGGACTCGATTGTCACAGGTGACGAAACCTGGGCGTTCCACTTTACACCTGAGACCAAGCAACAATTACACCAGTGGTGGCATCCCTCTTCGCCAAAGCCACGGAAATTCAATCAAACACAGTCTGCCGGTGAAGTCATGGCGACTGTTTTGGGAATGAAAAGGGGTATTGTTGGTCGACTTTATGCCCGCTGGGACCACAATTATCGCTAACAGGTACTGTGAGACCCTGAAAAAACTCAGACGGGCAATTCAGAACCGGAGAAGAGGAATGTTGAGCAACGGCGTAAACATTCTCCATGACAACGCTCGCCCGCACATCACCCGACAAACCGTTGCTCTCCTGCAACAGTTTCAGTGGAACATCACCCACCCACCCTATAGTCCCGACTTGGCGCCCAGTGACTATCACTTTTTCCCTAAGTTAAAAGAACATTTGGCTGGAAAGCGATTCAGCACTGACGATGAGACGAAAGATGAGGTTCACAACTTCCTGAACTTCATGGCGGCGAGCTGGTATGACATGGGCATACAAAAACTGTCACAGCATCTACAAAAATGCATCGACCGAAATGGTAGAAAAATAGCTAAATGTTTAAGCTGTAAGATGATGTAAACCATTGTAGAAATAAATAGGTCTATGTATTTATAAAAAAATAGGAGACCTTATTTTTTGGATTACCTTAGTAATACAGTCTTCCTCACAACGTGTAAACTACCTAACCTAGAATTCTCTATACAATGTAGAATTCCGTAGCGGAGCACGGGGTCATCAGCTAGTCATTATAATGACTTGATTTTATGATTACCCAAAGTTGGCTGAACTTAGAGACCTACCGGGCGAGTTGGCCGTGCGGTTAGGAACGCGCGGCTGTGAGCTTGCATCTGGGAGATAGTGGGTTTAGTGGGTTCGAATCCCATTGCCGGCAGCCCTGAAGATGGTTTTCCGTGGTTTCCCATGTTCACACCAGGCAAATGCTGGTTCTGTACCTTAATTAAGGCCACGGCCGCTTCCTTCCAACTCCTAGGCCTTTCTTATCCCATCCTCGCCATAAGACCTAACTGTGTCAGTGCGACGTAAAGCGACTAACAAAAAAAAAAAAAAAGAAAGAAAGAACTTTGAAACCTATCAACATCTCAGGTAATTCCGGAGAGAATAAAACAAAAATGGAGCAAATCAGTCCAGTAGAATGGACAGACGGATTGGCCAAAGCTGTTCTTAGTAAACTCTTTTAATATATACGTAGCACTTTGTAGAAAAGCATAGAATTTGAGTTAATTGTGGTAAATGTGTTGTGTCATAACAATACTTGGCAGTTTAGGTGTGCTGAGCCCATTTTAATAACAGCCTCTATGAAACGTCACAATGGATCAGGACAAAGGCTTCCTACGGATAAAACGAATATCCTCTATGTGAGGGGAAAATTGTCTGCCAGCAGAGTTCCTCGTCTCCTCAACCAGGAACAAAAACTTTATGCCAGGAAGTTTGTCAGAGACTCCTGCGTCGCCACGAGGTGGAAGGAGAGGATTTCTTGCGTCGTATTGTGACTTGTGATGAAACTGGTGTGCATGATTACACCCCAGAGTGAAGCATGCAAGCATGGATTGGCAGCGAAGAGACGAAGCAGGTCCGATCAAGGCCAAAACATACCCATCTGCTGGAAGGGTGCTTGCAATTGTTTTCTGGGACTCCGTGGGCATTTTCCTGATGTATTTTCATCATGAACAATTACTGCAGCCTATTACGGTCACATTTTGGAAGAAGCAAAATCTGCGTATCGCAACAAGCGATGCTGGCGACCGATCCGGAACATCATTCTTCTCCATTACAATGCAAGGCCGCATACTGCTGCTTTAACTGGAGGAAATTCACTGGGCACCTCTGGAACACCCTCCGTACAGTCCAGATTCATCATCCTGCAACTACCGTTTGTTTGGACCGCACAAACAAGATCTACGAGGACAGCGTTTTTCGATGATGTTGCAAGTGTAGAAGAGTTTGTGCGCAACTGGCTCCGCACTCATCCTCTTCTATCATGTCAGCATCGAAAACTTACCAATCCGACGGAGAAAATGTGTACCCAAGGCAGGACACTGTGACCGTCCTCAGCTATCCATGAATTAGAAGGACATAGTGTCTTTATAGACAAAAACACAAACACAGACAATACACTAACATACTCCGAACATTAGAAAATTGATAATGATCAAGTGGATTTGGAATAAAAACTAATTGATCACAAGATTAATGAAACTTGAAAATGATTTTGGTCTGGCTGCATTCAAAAGTTCACTTGTGTCGAATAAGAGTGACATAAAATGTCACTGATTCACTAACATTAAACAAGATCTTAGTAGGATTAATAAAGGAAGTCTTATGAACAACCTATCCACATTATTCTCAACAAATTAGAAAACAAAGAACGGAATTTAAATGAAACGAATGACCAAAATAACCTCCTATATGAGCATATAAGTAAATACATAGAATGCCGGGCTGAGTGGCTCAGATGGTTAAGGCACTGGCCTTCTGGTCCCCAACTTGGCAGGTTCGATCCTGGCTCAGTCCGGTGGTATTTGAAGGTGCTCAATACGTCAGCCTCGTGTTGGTAGATTTACTGGCACGTAAAAGAACTCCTGCGGGACTAAATTCCGGCACCTCGGCGTCTCCGAAAACCGTAAAAGAGTAGTTGGTGGGACGTAAAACAAATAGCATTATTATTATTAAATACATAGAATGGAAAACAGAAGACGAATAAGTAAAATAACGACGTCACGGAAGCATATCTAGTACTCCCTCCCCCTTCGCGAGACGTATTAGGTGACGACACGACCTCGCTTCCCCTCTCTCTGGCGAATCGTACAAGCGAGCTATAACACTAGGTCGTGTACATGAAAACGGTCTCAAGGCGGCGGAGTATAAACACCATTCCAGAAAGGTGAGTTAAAGCAATATACCCTTTATCACCACCTTCTTTCCGAGGTCAAACTAAATTGGAACACCACAGACAATCAATAAGAAACTTGAAGACTGTTATACACATCGGTTTCAACATAAGCAAGATCAAGCCACCTAGTGGTTTTTACAAAAAGTGCCTAATTACAGTTGTTTTTAAGATTTTTAAAAAGATGTTCAGTTAGAAAATAACTTTTAATATTAACGTAGACGCGAATTGTAATTTAAGTTGTTGTTGTTGTGTTGTTTTTGTTTTTTTGTTTTTTTTTTACACAGCACATCACTAAAATCCCCCCTTATTACCTATTTAAAGACAGCTGAAGATGACCACTAAGTGGTTGAAACATGTCCTGTATATGACAATGTTTTTATAATTCACCAAAAGGCAAGAAATAAAGTATCAATTAGGTGGTGTTTTAAATTAATTTGTTGATTGAATTCATCAATACGGTCATGAAGTGGACAGCTTGCAATGCTTTAACCTCTTAACATACCAGTTATTTACAGAATTGTGATCTTTTTTTACCTATTTTTTTTAATTGTTAAAATGGGCTATTTATTGAAAACTAGTGACAGTGGTAACAATGAAAATACATTTTTCGAACTTAACAATGAAATATAAGCCACCAAAAAGTTCCTGTTTTAAAATCCCGAGTATACTCGAGATAAGTTTTACGGGTTCTAAAATAAATAACACAGCACTAAACAGATGGCAAATAATACAACATGACACTCAATACTGTTCATATGTTTGTGGCTGTGTGAAATGCCCTAAAACAAGGATCAACAGACAATGCTACATCGCACTCCTTACACATGTACCTGGATTCCCTCTGTGCCTTCTTCCCTCTAGCATCGCGCACACTGCTACACATCCTGCACATCCTTGTTGGGTTTTGCTTCTTATCCGTCGGACGAATCACCAAAGGAAAATGGCGGCCAATAAGTCGCATTGGGGTTGCTTTTGTTGAAGGACGACTTGCTGCTTTCGGAGAAAATTCCTCTCTATAATGTTGTGCAATCATTTTCTCAACGACAGCCACACGAAAGTCAAGAGCATTCGTCCTTCCTCCATGTTTTTTGAAGAGGACAAAAGCATTCCATACTGCTAGTTCCAAGAGGTGAAAAAATATCTTCTTATAAAACCTTTTTTCCTCTCTTCCGTGGCAGGGGTTAGTAGCAGTGTGTTGATCTACTTTATCAACACCCCCCATTGTTTCGTTATACGCGAACACTGATTTAGGTTTCACAACTTCCTTTTTCCGTTCTCCGCGTCTTTCCATTTCTGCATTATGGATGGTAGGTAGGATGCAGACATCTCTCTTTTCTTTCCATTTTATTGCAGTCAGTTTACCTCGCTGGAATGCTGCAATCTCGCCCTTCTTGAGTAGGCATATCTGCTCTATTGGGGCACACAGTGCCTAACATGGTGCGATTGGTAATCATAACGTTAGGCAGTACCGCTTATTCAGCAGAGGTTTCATCAGTGTCATAACAACTTGTGATGGCATGGGTAGGTGTTTGTAGTCATCATCAAATTTAGAGCCCTGCCCGTGTATATGATCGGGGACCAAACATAACCTGTAGCTGACTCACACAGCATGAATGTTTTGATACCGAATCCGGCTCTCTTGAGAGGCAGATATTGGACCCAGCCCAATCGTCCTTTATACAGCAGCAAGCTTTCGTCAATTGTCACATCCCTTTCTGGGGTACACACAGTTCCAGATTTAATAGACATGTGATTCAGGATAGGCCATATTTTGTTTAGTTTAGGTTGTAGATGATTTCCTGCAACATATGTACTATTGCTTATTACATGTTATGAGTCTCATTATGATAGCCGTATTGGAGTACAGAATGTAAAAGTTTCAAATAAATTTATTTAAAAACCACCATTCCAATACTTTACAATCTCTAAGTCTAAGATACAAATATAAAATCTCAGACTTAGAGAATATAAAGTATTGGAATGGTGGTTTTTAAATAAATTTGTTTGAAACTTTTACATATGTACTATTGTCCGAAAAATGTAGGTACCTCTTCAAGTTAAGAAATATTCGAAAAGGAAGAAGTTGACGAAATGTGGATGCCTTGGACCAATACATTTGATATGTAGGTTTCTTTACAATGCTTTGCAGTATTGTCAGCGCGATAAAAATATACATTTCATCAATTGTTGTGTCCGGAGCATGGACAAAGGACACGGGAGCAGCCAGGATCATATATGAGGCGCTCGGGGCTAGATAATGGTAAGCCACACATTGAGCAATATTTAGATTTGTACGCATTTGGTATCTGCTAGAGGATGGCAAGCCACTGGCAGAGTGCTATTTGAAGAAACCAAGAGATGGCAGCACACGCACTGTTGTTATGTATTGCACCCAGACACAGCACGGCATTTTTGTGCTTTAGTATGGTAAGCCGCAGCAAGATGGCGTCTTGCAGAGGAAACAGTGTGAGCTGTTGTTTCGATGAAAAATGCATTTTGGAACCGAGACGGAAGCCAATTGTCTTGAGAGTGAATCCTCGTGCGATGACAGTGTTGTAGGTGTGGATTATCAGCCAAATCCATGTGATATCTCATCATCATCAGAGGTAAGCATCAACAACATGTTATTATGTGGCATGCCATATTATAGCACATGACAATGTGGCTTATCATGACAATGCAGTACATGTAGTACTGTAAGATAACGCTAATATTTAATGGAAGTATGAACTATGGGACTACTTCTAAGATATTTATAAGGAGCCAAGTAACCATGAACGACTGTTGGACTAAGATGGGCATCACTAAGTGACTGCGATAGGGGTTATTGTGGCTTGCCATTATACAGCTGTTGAATTGCTGTATTGTTCAGTGCAGTTTCATAGGTTCATGCCATTTCTTTTTTTATTCTTTTTTATTCTGCAAGGATGAAGACTTAGCTCCCCTTGTTAGAGAGGAGCCCATCTCACCTGCTAAGAATGGAAGGCATCGATGGTGGCAGTAAACACCGGAGTTGAGTAAAAGGGCTAAACGTAAATGCCGGTGTAATCAGGTATGCACTTAAACATAGCTATTAACCAGAATTAAAAATATTAGAAAAATAATTACTTTAATTAAATAATAATAATAATAATAATAATTAATATTATTATTTAGGAGAGCTGGCACAGAATATCGAATTAATATTAAATTAGCAATACGATGTTTCATAAACACGTTGTAAGATGGACATTCTTTTTTAATTTTTAAGGGTGAAGAGTACACTGTTCACGGAGACTTCTGTGAAATTAATGTCAAGAAGCGTGGCTGTCCTACACAGACATCGTGGATTGCGACCTTAACACCAAAAAATCGTAGGCCCATTCCTATACGGCATAAGAAACTGTCTGACGTCATGGACCAGCTTCCCTACATACCTGCGGTGCATCATGGATATTATTTATCTCTGACTCAGTACGAAACCACAGAGCAGGTTGAGGAGCCTGAATTAATTGATGGCAGTTTCTTAGATGACGGTGAGAGTGAAGTGATTGATCAGTAAAGCCAAATGTTGGCACTGAAACTTTGATGATAAACAATGACAAGCCACAAAATTATGTGTATTATTGTTTTTTATACTATGTACATTAGTTAAAAAGGTTCTATTTCATGTTAAAATAATACCTCAATGTATATAGTACCTTATCATTCAATAAACATATCTCTTATGTCCATCACCTGATTTATGGAATTTTTTGAACCTTCATATGGCTCTCCTGTAAAATTTCCTCAATGTGGTTTACCATTATCTAGCCCCGAGCGCCTCATATGATCTTTCTTCATGGATTCCATACATCGAGAAGCCGAGATTCTCTCTACAGGCTCCAGCTGAAGCCCTAGCTGCAATTCCACCAACGCACAAAGCTATCAAGCTTGATTTAGTGAGTGGGTTTTACCACATTGGTATAGACCCACATACTCAACATCCATGGGGAGTCTACTACAGACAACCGGGCGAGTTGGCCGTGCGCGTAGAGGCGCGCGGCTGTGAGCTTGCATCCGGGAGATAGTAGGTTCGAATCCCACTATCGGCAGCCCTGAAGATGGTTTTCCGTGGTTTCCCATTTTCACACCAGGCAAATGCTGGGGCTGTACCTTAATTAAGGCCACGGCCGCTTCCTTCCAACTCCTATGTCTTTCCTATCCCATCGTCGCCATAAGACCTATCTGTGTCGGTGCGACGTAAAGCCCCTAGCTACTACAGACAGAGGAAGTACGTCTGGACTCGTCTTCCAATGGGCACGCCTTAGCCCCATCAATCATGCAGCGATGGGCTATTGCTGTCGGCCAGGTACTTCAACAAGAGTTCCCGATAGGCTTTATCGCCTACCTTGATGACTGGCTAATACATGGTGAAACCTTGGACAACCGCATGGCAGCAGACATCCTCTTATATTTCGATGTAATTCTTGGAATAACTATCAACACTAGGAAGTCTGTCACTACGCCGGTCGACGTGCTCACCTATCTCGGAGTCACAGTGGACATTCCAGCTGCCGAGCTAACGCTTCATCATTCCACGCAGCAGAAGGTACTCCAGCTGATTGCCCTCATACCCACAGCAACCCAAGAGGAGAGGGAGCAGATAGCAGGCTATCTATCATGGTGTGCTTCTGTCATGCCCTTGCCCTTCTTTCTAGCAAAGCACGCCTTGTCTGGAGAGGCGTTCTGGATCAGATGACTCCTCACTCCCGATTGCGTCGCAACGCCATGTCGTGTACTCCTACAGGCCCCTACGGACTCCGTCTATGCTGACGCGACGCCCAGGTCTATCGCTGCCATAGCTCTCCGACAGACACAAGGATGGACCCAAGCCTTCGCCATTCCGGTTCCAATTCATGCAGCAGAAACTGCAGCTGCTCTCATGGCAGCCCTCTGGTATCTAACTCATATTCCTGTACATGTTAAAACTTTGTATGTTTATACTGATAGCAATGTAACGCTATGGACACTGCGGACTGGTAGAGGCCCAGTGCTCCACGCGCATCAATATTTGTTATTACTGTATATTTCACTTATCAATAAAGCATTAGAGAGGGGTGTGACCCTCTCGTGGCAACCCATTGCCTCCGCAGCCAACCCGGCTGACGTGCCATCCAGGGAAGTGCTGAATTCCCTATAAAGCAGCCACTCAACAGTAGATCTGTCTTCAATTCCTGCTCCAATGGTTCTCCTCCCTCGGAACCTGCGGAGCCCAATCCCATCACCTACGAAGGAAGATCGCCAGACTCCGGTAGTCCGACTGCGCTGGATGATACGGACACCTGTACGATGCAGTCTCGGTCACCAAAATATCTATAAAATCGTCAATGAACTGACTAACATAGTGCGTAACATCCTTACAACACGGCTGGAAATGTATTTCAGGATTAGCCTTGAAAGGAAAACGTGGTGGGGCAGGTGGTAGTGTTCCGGAATTATCAATGTCACACCACTCTCTGGCACTTGTGATATCACAATCAGATGAACTAGAACTACCACTTTCTTCTTCTGAACTGTCCTCAAAAACTTCTTCAGAACTATCACACTCACTAAACTCAAACTCGTCTTCACTCTCCATTTTCACCTAACAGACAAAGTACACTTAAATAGCAACAAATGCGGGAAAGCCGAGAAAACAAACTGCCTGAGTCACCGACATCCACTGCGGTTGAGTCAGAGACATCTGTTGGCAAAAATAGGACCCTAAAGTAATAATTTCATAAACATCTGGCGGAAATATTGAGAAACAACAAGAAACAAGTATATTCAGGCTTTTAAATTAGGTACCGATCAATGAGCGATATTCCCGAGTATACTCAGGCTTTCATGTTAAGAGGTTAATAATGTCGGGATATCCTTCACTTCGTCCACGACTGGTAAACTTTTAACTATGGTAAAATGTCAAAACTTGGCTTTATGCGACAGAAATTCAATTTGACCTTGGTAATCTCTTCATTTTACCATTTTGAGTCGTAACCAAGGTTGGCTTAGTCAGGCATTAGCATCATTTCACATCATTTTTTCATGATATTTACCTTTGTAAAAATTATGTCTACCCCTCTTATAGCATTTTTTTGTCCGACATGGCTGAATGGTCAGCGTACTGACCTTCAGTTCAGAGGGTCCCGGGTTCGATTCCCGGCCGGGACGGGGATTTTAACCTTCATTGGTTAATTCCAATGGCCTGGAGGCTGGGTGTTTGTGCTGTACCCAACATCATTGCAACTCACACACCACACACAACACTATCCTCCACCACAATAACACGCATTTACTTACACATGGCAGATGACGCCCATCCTCATAGGAGGGTCTGCCTTACAAGGGCTGCACTCGGTTAGAAATAGCCACATGAAATTATATATATAGCATTTTTCAGTTACTTGACGTGTATTGTAAATAAAGTCCTGACAGCCCCTCTGTGATTTGAGGTCGAACTGGTTTTCAACTGCATTCTCTATTTCTAATTTTAGAGCGGCCCTTCTGGTATTCAACTGCGTAAAGAACGCCTTGGCGTTCTTAGAGGATGAGAGGCAGCACGTGTACAAAGGTCGACGGCTGAAGAAGGTTAGGTTTTTAAGAGAAGGCCCTCACCCAAAATCGGTGGCGAGGAAGCGTAGAAGGCAGAGGAGGCAGCAGGAGAGGCTGGAATACGAGCAGCGTCTCGCGGCAGCTCGTGGCAACGACGCCGTAAAACCATGAGGATCATCCTTCCATCCCTTGAGTTTGTTGTGTACTGAGTTCCTCTGTGCGAGTAAAATGTGTCTTTATATGTCTGTGTTGTATTCTTCTTAAACTTTTCTTGTTCCCTGTGCTGTGAACAAATCTCCTCCCAGAAAGAGGCTTTTATGGAACAGCATTGTAAGACAAAAAGTGGCAGATTTTTCAAGCGTGATATAAAGGTGGACATTACATATTAGTTACTAACATTCTTCTTCCTGTCAAAGATAATGTAAAGCAAGGTATAATAGGGACAACAATAAAGTAATATTCCATACAAAATGTTGTTGTTACATGAACAAGTGACAAAATGGGAACTGTAGTGCGATCTGTGTTTACTACATAACTAATTATTAACGTTCATATTTGAAGGCTGAAATTACTTACTTGTACTTAATTCCAGTTGTTTCTTGTGGAACATAGGGCATCAACAAAGCATCTCCATCTGGTCCTGTTGACAGCCAGCCTCTTTACCTCACTCCAGGTCTTGCCTTCTTCACCACATCTGCTTAGGTCTTCCTCTCTTCCTTTTACCCTGCTGGTTCCAGTCCACGCCTCTCTCTCAGTTGCTTTGTTCCCCTTCCTCAGTGTATGCCCGATCCATCTCCATTTCTGCTGCTTTATCTGTATGGCCATCTCATTCTCTCCTGTCCTACTCCAGACTTCACGGTTGGAGATTACTTCTGGCCACTAGATGTTAAGAATCCTTCGCAAACAGCGGTTAACAAAGGTCTGTAACTTGGATGTAATTACTCCAGTCGCTTTCCAAGATTCACCATTGAAGACAAATGTATCTGATTTGTTGGTGTTGATCCTTAGGGCCTTGGTCTCTTTGAGTTGATCATTAGTCCCACCTTTTTCCCTTCCTCTACTAAATCTTCGAGCTTTGCTTGCATTTCCCCATGTGCCTCAGACAGGAGACAGAAATCGTCAGCAAATTCCTGATCTTCAAGCCTATTGACTAATTCCCATTGGATGCCACGTTTCACATTTTGAGTGACGTTTGAAAGCTGTAGCATTTTAAAATGTTTTTTCAAGTTTGCTAGCGGATGGTCGATGATGGTGATGATGATGATAAGAAGAAGATAGGTGAAGCAGCATGCTAGAGGTTTAAACCCAAAAACCATATGCAAGTGCACATTGCAAATGCAAGTCGTGAAGGAGTCTACCACTTTGTACAGTAATGAATATAATCAATCCTTCTCGGAAGCATCAGCCACACAACAAGATCTAACGGGACCATAACATCTTATCAGCAAGACTTCAAACGTCAGCTACGAGAGGAGTTTCTCCAGCCACTACAATGTCCTTTAAGATAACTGAATAAGTAAGAGGAGCTTAAATATAGATCAAAATACACTGTGATAATTATAAGAACTTTTGAATTAGGAGGAGGAGATGAAGGAAAGACATTGCAAACACCAGTGACTTAATGTTTTGAGGTGACTTTTTAAAGTGTTATTTATAGGATCCGTTGTCTGTGTCAGTTTTAAATGAACTACTAGCTGAAGATATCTTGCATTAAGACGAAACATGTCCTAAAATAATACGTGTTAGTCCTACATAATGGAGGGCAGTATTGAATAGGTAGAAATTCTGTATCTCAATTTAAGTTGATTGGAGCTCAATACGGACTAAAGTATGAAGTTATAAAATGTTTTCAGGAATTGATTGAAGGAATTCGACTTATATCGAAGCTCTCTTACACTGACAGCTCTTCATGTTGACTGCCAATGCAGGGAGCACCCTGGATTTTGTGCTACGACCCTGAAGACTCTACGTATTATACCAGGAATGATGGTCCAAGATAGAGTCCCCGACATATAAAGTTGTATTCCGCTCCAAGCTATCACATCCGGCAGCCTGCAAGCACGACAGCTGAAATCGAGGTGGAGTTGTGACGTCACGACCTGAGGAACACGGTCAAGGCCAGATTACATCAGCTGATAGAAAATTCTATACGTTCTATCGCCAATATCTTTTGATTGGATCACCGTATGAAAAAATGAACTACATTGTGTAGCCCAATTTTTTATGATCATTATCCCCAAATTTGGAATAAATATATCAAATACTAAGGGAGATATTGAATAAGATAAAATAGCTTCAATTCTCCGAGATCCTATATAAAAACGCAGGCATTTCGCTTGTTAAACCAGTCTACTTTGTGCCACAGTCAAAGCCGGTTGGTCGGCTGATGGTCAGTCTTCGCCGCCGTAATGTGAGTCTCCAGTTGGACCTCGACTAAAATTTAAGTGCGCGTTATGAACTCTAACTCCGCAATGCTTCAATAAGACTTAGAATATTTTAGCATCGTGTTGCGTGTGACAAGAGAGGTTCTACAAGACGTATACATTTTGAGTGACTGATTATTTACGTGAACAGTGTGGTTCGAACTTATATTTTTTCTCATGAGCACGATTCTACTTTACCGAGCACTTGAGCATTATTTGATGTTTGAATTTCCTGAGGTGAAAGAATTTGTATGACAGTGAAACATCAAACTGTACGTTTTCTTGACAAAGTGATTTAACCCCGTATTTAAATTCTAAAAGTGATAAAACTTTTCTGACAGTGAAATATCGACTTGTACATAATCCAGTATTTGCATTCAACAAGTGTTAGAACTTTTCTGACAGTGGAGTGTCAAACTGTATGTTTACTCTGCCAAGTTACTGACATAATTAATTGAGTCTAACAGTGCCAATGGACTTACATATTTTCCAAGCGATCAGAGTCTTGGTAGAACTCAGTCTCAAATCTGTGATTAAATGAACTGGTGTAATTAACATGAATAAGACATTTATTAATTATTAGGATAGGACTTGTGTCAAACCCAGGACAGTCCTAAGACAAGCAGTGTTTTCTTTTCAACATTATTTAATTGTGAACAGAACTAAATTCATAGAATAACAATCTTTAGTTAGGTACAGTTTATATCAAGGATAAATTCGTAATCAAACTTCAGAGTGAGATACTTTATTTTCTTCGTTATTGTTCAGCCAACATTATTCAGATTTGACTGTGATAAAGTGACCTGTTTATTATCTTTCTTTCTTGGCTGATACATCACAGATTCAATCTCAATTAACATTACGAGTTCAATTTGATTTTTTAAAATTTTATTGACTCTGTTAACTTTGACGTCAGTGACATCATATCATCATTGTCAAGTTCGATCAGACTCTAGGGACAGTGTATCGTTACCTGTGATCCGTTTGAAATCGTCAATAATAATAACTGTGTTTGTGCAGAGATTGAATACCTTAAGAGTTCATTCGAACACTAGTGCAGTGTCGTTCCCAACCCATGGAGAGACACTTACTGTAACTTCTGTACTGAGGTGATGTTGAATTTTGATCTTTACTTTATGAATAAACTCTTCAACAAACTTAGAAAAATTCCATTATACTTATTTCTTGCTACCCTCTCCTCTGTAACGATTCAGATAGAGACCGGACACACCTTGTGTCAAGTCTCATGCCTCGCTAGCCAACATAATGAACTTTTACTGTTACAGTATGCACATGCAGATGACGTCATGTTTTACGCACAGAAATCCCTATAGGCAAGGAGCGCGGTAACGTATGTGCCTCTTCGTGTACAGCAGACCGTAAACCAGAGATTTACAGTTGATCACAAGTGTCCGCTATCTCCTCTGTTACCCTCAGCCTCCCAGAAGTTACTATTGCATTACCATGCTGGAAGATTTCGCTAGTGATTCTGGACAGTCTGGACAGGTATTTGCTTTACGTTGTGGGTGGAGAATAATTTCAAGTGAAATTAATTTGAGTACTGGTAAATGTGGTCGTATAAATCATGTCAGTATGGTCGAGGAGCAAGTGATTGTCCCGACATTTCACTGAAGACTGCGTTCACCATTGTCAAGGATGATAAAGATGGGAATCAACACCTTTATCATCTGATGGCCAGGCAGGCATTAATTTTTGGAAATGAGACAGTCTCTCATAGTGCATTGGCACTGCCGGTGGCTCCAAGTAGCCTACATTATGCACTAGCCATGCGTCTTGGTAGGTGTGCTATTTACCAACCGATGAGCCCAGCTTAGCACACTAGGGCGAAACGCTGGCAACCAGGAATGAGTTAGCTGGTAAATTTTTAACATCCAATTACACACCAAGTATATTGGTTACTTATTGTCAAGGGTTCCGACTGACTTTGATAGCAGCGACATTCTCAGTGGAATGAAGTTGTTTTGTGATTCCACCTCATTATATAATGCTCACCTATTGGTCCGCAATGCTGGGGGCGGTCGGATTGCCTGTTCTTCAGCATTAAGGAGCCCGATGTACATTGACCTACCTCGGCGGAGACAGGCAACCGATCAGCTGTTGCTTTTCTTGTTCTGCCTCGACCATCTTGTCCTTCCGGATTTAAGGCTTTCAGGACTGGAAACCAGTGTTTGTTTACCCGTTCAGAACTGTTGGTGTGGTTCAGTATTTCAGTGGCTTCCCTCTGTAGCCGGGAGTGATAAGACAGTGGTTGACAGTACTTTGGTGTCGCTGTACTGTATGTCATGGGCTGCTAGCAGCGTGTGTTCAGCGACACATGATATGTCTGCTTGTCTCAGCCGGCTGTGTCTGTTGTGCTCCTTCAGTCAAGGGACAATGCTGCGTTTTGTAGTGCCTATATACACCTGGCCACAGCTGCATGGGATCGTGTAGACACCTCCTGTGGAGAGAGGATGGCGCTGATCTTTGGCAGACCTAAGTATGGGCGGGGTTGGGAAGATTTGTGAAAAGTGGGAGATGGGAAAAGGCAATGTGACGAATGGGGGATGGAAAAAGAAAGGCCTTTTGGCTAAGGGGGGTTTAGTGTTATGGAGAGTATTTGTTGTAATAACAATACAGAGATGTAAGACATATTACAAAGAGATTACATGGTTATTAAGACATAGATATACTAGCATAGTGAAGTTTTATACTGAGGTGCTACGGGTAAGGTGAGAGGCGAGGTTGGGAAACACAGAAGAGATGCTAACTAAAGATATGAGGAGTAGGCGAAGTAGATCAGATGTAGTCGAAGTTGGGGAAGGATAAGCACGGAGGTGTTGATGAGGTAAGGGGAAATGAGGGGCTGGCCGGGGACGGTGACGAGGTGTGTTACATCGGGACGGGGTTTGGGGAGGTGATCGAGACGGTTCGACCCGGTGGAAGCAGCCGTTGATATGCGTACCGTGGGCGATGAGTTGTTGAGCAGCGTCTTGAGTCAGGAGATGTAGGCGCACTAGAAATGTAGGTCCATGTTTGTTGTAAATCCTAGATGCTCTTCTCACTGGTAGTCCCGCCAGGCAAAGTTTATGGGCTATTGCTGCTACAGGTATAGTGGGATCCACGCTACAAACAACGCAGCTATACATGGTAGAACGGTCAGGCGTTGATGGAGACAGTGGTGTACGTGTTGTAGCTGCATGTTGGTCGATGGTAGATTCATCTCCGGGTGGCGGAGTGAAGGCGGATTGTTGGCTGGGTTTGTCAGGGGTGGGGATACGAGGTGACATAATGGGGGAAGGATGGGACATAGCAGTGGTGGTGATGAGAGGATGAAAGGAGGTGTGAGCAAAAGTGGTGAGGGTAGTATGTGTTGTGGTGGTGATAAGGGTGGTGTGGAACATAGACAATGGCAGTAGTTGTGACGTGCCGTGAGGTGACGGTGTTGTGATGGGCAGCTCAAAGGCATCTGCAAAGTAGTGAGGACAAGGCGTCGCTGTGTATTAGTAGCCGGCGAAGGTCACCCTATTGGAAAGAAGTGTCTGGATGGCAGCTGCTGTGGAGAGTTGAAGCAGGACCCGATGTGTTGGAAGAAGATTGTCCTGGACCCAAGATGCATTCTCAGGTGGGTGGCCTTGCGTGCGAAGGTGGTCGAGTACATCTTGATCAGTAAGGGCGAGATCGACGCCGTGTAGGATGCAGTTGGGCATTGTAGGGGAGGCCGACTTCCCACTGGATGTCAGGCCGATGTGCTTGTTGGGAGCTCGGCGAGGTGTTAAAATAAAGGTGCTGAGTCACGTGGCCGAACAAAAAAAATGGGCGTTGCTTGGAGTTAGTGAGCAGTTTGCCTTGGAGATGGCGAAAAAAGCCTTTCATGTTACTTTAGCATAGCATAGCAAGGTGCCATTTCATTCCCACCTGTAGACAGGTGGGTGGGCCATCAGCTGAACTAGCAGCTCTTCGGCCTTTGAAAAGAGAAATATTTTCGGAATGTTTAATAGAGAGCGGAATACGTATTGTACATACGTAAAGGAAGGTACGTAGTGTGGCGAACAACAGACGGACTCGCAAGATAGACCCGCACCGCACCCCCAAAGGATGGAACCCCCACAAATAACCCCGTTTATTGTTAAAAACACAGATACAGACATGGGAAAATAGCACTGGATTTAACTCAAAGTAATGGTTACATTCAACGTAAATAGTATCATCTGGCAATAGTTTTGCACTGAGCGGGGTAATAAAGTCTTTTCACTGACACTGCAGCCGAGAAATAACACAAAGTAAGTATTTGAGAATAAGAAAATTGAAAAAGTATGTACATAAGATAACAGACAAAAACATGATGAACAGTAAAAAAAGGCAGTGTGGTGTAATACACAGTAAAGCAGTAGAAGAAAAGACACTAATATTGAAAGAAATCAATTTGAAACTTTTAAATGAACGTGTTTCCCTGTAATGTGACGTCAGTAGTCTGTGAGAAATAATTAACATAATATATAAACATGAAACAAGGAGATGTTTATCACTTCTAAACCATGTAATTATAAACAAAGGAACAAGTAGGGGGGAAACGAACAGAACTAGTAAACACTGAAGGGAGCGACTGGAGTACACAACACTTCACAGCACTAGAACACTAACACAGAGCACTTGCGGCGCTGTAGTCGGTGCGTGGACAGAGACCAAGAGCATCCAAGAAGGTGCAATCACCAACAGCTGGCAGAGGGGTTTGCGGCAGGTGGTATCAAGTGGAAGCTAAGGAGTAGCAGAGAGAAAGAGATGAGAGTGGGCAAGAGTGCAAGTATTATGTAAAATAGCAGTGGCGAGTGGAGAGAGTGTGAGTGCTTTAGTAATGAGGGGATTGTTATGTAAAGGCCGGTCTCCACTGATTAACATTTAACAACAACATGTTAAATGTTAAAAGTGTTAAATGTTAACTGGTGACACCATCAGCATGTTAAATGTTAAATGTCAAAAACTGTTTCATTTAACATTGTGTCCACACTTAATAAACATGTTAAACTTGACATGCTTTGTTTATATACAGGTAGTTCATCATATCAATTTATGGTAATACATTTAGATGGTGTCTAGTATTTTTAAATAACGACAATGGACTCAGATGAAGAGGAATTGGCCTTTGTTATTGCCACTGTTGCTTCTTGTTATGATTTAGAAATTCAGTTTTATTAGGCACATTTCCTCCCCTCACTCTGCTCATAGCTTCAAAAGCAAACCACTTTGAAGTACAGGGTATAAACTTCGTCCGCTCCCGACTACCGACTTTTCTGAACTTTCTGCAATTCTCGACTGTACTGGGAGCGGAGGGACGCTAGTTTTTTTTTTTTTTTTTTTTTTTTTTTTCGATTTACTCGCGGGAACAATTATAGATATTTTCGAGTTCCTGGAAACTGTCGGCTTTCTTCGCTTTATATCTGTATTCCTCTGATGAGACATCCCACAAATAAGGCCTTTCTATTATATCATTAATTAAGTCCAGAGTAATCTCCTTGCTCTACCCCATTTCTGACATTTTAGTAGTGCAGAGAGAACGACACACGTGCGTGTACTGTATTTGTAGCTTATAACAAAGAGAAGGAGTATTGCGGAGTGTTGTAATTATAATCCAACTTCATGAGGAGCACGTCGCTTGCATCGTTTAGGTTATGTGTTGGCATGGAAACATCATGGAAGTTGCCGAAGCTGTGCCGACAACGCACGAACAACGAATTGACTTGACATGTTTTCCACTTGGAGCGGAAAACACGCCAACATGTTAAAAGTGTTAACTCAACATTCTGAGTTAACATGCAAAGTCAATTGGAAGACACAATCACAATATACATGTCAACTGTAACATGTTAAATTTAACATGTTGGTGTTAAATGTTAAACAGTGGAGACCGGCCTTAAGGTTCCAAAGGTAAGATATTTTAAACGGAGTGAATGAAGATAGGTGGAAAGCTGTAAAGGGGTTGGAAATGAGCGGAAGGCGTGTTGTAGTGAAGGTGGTAAACTATACGTAGTGCGTGGCGGTCAAGTCGTGATAGTCAAGCATAGTCAGGAGGAGGGGCTGTGATCCAAGTGAGAGAGGCATAGGTGATGAGGGGACGAATAAAGGATTTATAGATTGTGATGAGATGACGAGGTTTCAGGCCCCAGGAGGGGCCGGTCAGAGAACGAAGTGCGCAGAAGCGGTAAAGGGCTTTTCGATGGATAGCAGCAAGATGGTAATTCCACTTTAGGTTGTTTTGGAAGGGGATACCGAGGTAAGTTAGTAGTTTGGTTTCGATGAACGGGATGTTATACATTGTAAGTCGGATGCGGTGGCTGAGAGGGCGGAGGCGAAATTTGAGACTAAAGATGACTGTGTTTTAGTGGGATTAACTGAAAAGTGCCAGGAGTTGAACCAGGATTCCAGGGTATCGAGATAGGTTTGGAGTTTAGTAGATAGAGAAGTGAAGGAACGACCAAGGGCGAGAATGGCTAAATCATCTGCGTATTTGTATAAACGGAGAGGTGGGGGAGGGTTGGGAAATATAATAGGTATAGAGGATATAGAGAAGCGGGGAGAGAGGGGAGCCTTGGGCTACACCAGATGTTAGTGGAAAAGTGTAAGAACGGGTACCACGGATAGGAATGGTAGCCATTCGACACTTGAGAAAATTAAACAGAAGGTGAAGGATAGTAGAATGGAGAGGTAGGTGACTGAGTTTGTAAAAAAAAAACCTTCGTGCCACACGGAATCAAATACCTTATTTAAAGACAAACGAATGCTGCAGGGCGTTGAGATTGAAGGTAGATAAGGAGGAGGTGATATGAAAGAAGTTATCATGGGTTGAAAAATGAGAGCGGAAACCAGCTAGAGAGGAGGGAATGAAGATAGCGAGAGATACAGTGACAAAGAATGCCTTCGAAAATTTTGGAGATGACGGGGAGAAGGGAGATAGGGCGATAAGATGTTAACGTCTGAGGGTGGCTTATTAGGTTTCAGAAAAAGAAGAATAAGGGCATGACTCCAGTGCGCAGGGTACATACCCGTATAAAGAAGGGTGTTATACATGGAGCAAAGAGCGTAAATGAGAGACAAGGGAGCTTCGCGGATGTGTCGGAAGGTTATATGATCAGAACCAGGAGCAGTATTCCGTTTGTAGCGAAGGAAGGTTTGGATTTCATGGGGCGTTGAGTGGATGTGTGAAATCGATATCGCGGAAATGGAAAAAAGAAGGTTAGAGATGAGGGAGAGTGGGATCACAATGTTGGAGAATAGTGGGTTCGTCAGGGTGAATGAATTGGGGAAGGAGAAAAACACTTTGGAAAAATAGTCAGCAAATGTATCAGCTTTGTCTTTATCGGTAAGTGGAATGTTGGTCGAGGAATGAAGAGGATAGGTAGGCAGGGGTTTATTGGTTTTAGTCAGTTTACGGGAAGTAGTCCAGAAAGTATGGGTAATTTGCATGTCAGAAAGTTTAGAGGAGGTAGTAGTCCAGTGTTTCAGTTTGAGTGCTTTGACGTAAGATCGCGCCTGTCGAAGTGTCCGTCGATGTTCTAGTAGGCTCGTCAGGTCCCGGGTTCGAATGTAGGAAAAATAGTAATAATGAGCGAGTTTAAGAAGGGAGAAGGCTATAGGGGGTTTGGTAGGGTGAAATGAGTGACGGAGAATACGGAGATTATCGGCAACCTGTAGAGTGTATTCAACTTGTGCAATGAGTAGTGGGAGGTGGGAGGTGGGGGGAGGGGAGTTACGAAGAAGATTAGTAATGATAGTGCGATAGTTAGACCAGTTAGTTTGAGAAAAACTGCGAGTGGGAGGGGGGAGACGGGTGGTATGAGAAAAATTAGGAAATGAAAGGAGGGCTGGAAGATGATCGGAGTCCACATGGAGACATTTGTCTATGGTAGGGGAGGTAGAAAGGGAGGGGGGAAAATTATGAAGTCGTCAGGGGTAGACTGGGAAATAGGTCGGGTATGGAATGGGTAAGGAACCTGCATGCCCCGGATTTCCGATAGGAGAGTGGTAAAATCGTTGGACTGAGTGACATTGTAGGAATTAATGTTAATGTCAGCAATGAAGATATAATTTGAAAAGGTTGAATCTACATAATGAATAAGTTCAGTAGGAGGCTTAATAGACGTATTATTCGGTAGTAAAGTTTAAAGTACCGTCACACGGGGTTAATTGGGAGAGTTTTATTTTTCAAATGCCTCTACAACCTGTTATTTAAATGTCATTCTTTTTTCATTTTACATAAACCCCAGTAACTGTATGCTAATGACCATTTTCATAAATTAATTAATGTACGGCTTTTGATTTTACCCAAAAAGTACAATTTTGTTACTGTCCCAAGTTACCCTCGGGATGGTGTAACTTGGGACAGTAAATTAATCTTCATAGTACTCTTCTGTTTTGATGTCTCTGTCCCATGTTAAACAATATCTAGGTTATGTGGGACACTACACTGACAAAGTAAAAGGGAAATAATTAATTAATTGTCAAAATAAATGCATTTATCTTCTAATTATTACATAATTTCTTAATACAGATATAGGTACCAGAGCTTAGTTGATTCAAAGAAGGTTAGGTACATTGAAAACATATCTACCTTTACTCATTACCTTAACTGGCACAATAACCTTCAAGATTTGCTTTTTCTTGACATTGTCTATGTCATTGACTGTGGGAAACACAAATATTTTGTTTTTCTTTCCTTCATAGCTTTGCAGGAATTTGCACTGGTGGGTTCCATCATTTTCTATTGAAAGAACTTGCCCTACAAACAACTTTTCCTTCTGTTTCTTACTGCCTTCGTCGTACACGAGTTTAATGATCACAAAATCATTAACACTTGCCTGGGTGCGTCCAGAGAGTTCCTTGTAACTCACGTCATTACCATTTATCTTGGGTTCCCAAAACTCTGTGTCACTAGATTCATCAGATGCAACATTAAGCACTTCTGCACGAAAACTATCCAAATCCAGTTCATCACTAGTATCGTGAATTGAAAATGGTTCACTCTCTGCTTCACTGTCTGAGTCCTCATTTTTACATCGCTTCTGTTTTTGTTTCTCAGAGAGAACTGCACAAGAGGTAGCGGTACTCTCATGACTGGAGAGAGAATCTGTAGGCTGTAGAGAATGGATACCCTTCCCCCTGTTGTTTTTCACTACTGCAAGCATTTGAGGTGAAATGCTTTGGCCTGCAGCAAGCTGAATTTTCTGGCGTTTCTTCTGTGTGTGAGTTTCTGATGTCCGTGTTTCCTTTAAAAAGTCTTCCAGCGATGCTTTCCACTGACAGCCTTCTATAGTTTTCTGAGGTAGCTGTTTTAGAACTTGCTGCGAGTCAAAAGGATTTATTCCACTTGCTCGGAAACCACTAATTAAGTTCTCTCCTGCTCGCTCAGCTAGGTGATCCAAACACTTCTTCAGCAGACGTGGGAATGTGTCTTTGGGATTTGTTCCACGATGCTTGCTTTTCCACTCTTCCAGCACCTTCCTCCACTCGTTCTTCAAGGGTTGAAAGAATGCTAGGTCCAATGGCTGGCAAAGATGCGTCGCATTGGGTGGCAGTAGAACAAATCTGACATTGTTTTTCTCACATTCTTCAATCACCCTTATAGAGATGTGACTTGGGAGATTGTCGCCTATAATAGCCTTTGGTCCGTCTCCCAAAGTTTTGAGATAAGGTAAAGCCAAAGTAATAAACCAATCTTCAAAAATTGGGCCTTCAAACCACCCAGATTTTGATCTATTATACCTTGCTCCCTGAGGACCTCCTTCCACCCAGGTTTGGTACAGATGTTCTGACTTATAAACAATATACGGGGGCAGCGAATGTCCACTAGCTGTTCCAGCAAACATTACTGAAACGCTACACTTGGAGGAGTCCACCGAACGTTCTGGATGTTTGCAGGTGCGGCGAACAATAACTTTCTGCCTTCCTGGATCGTCGCACAAGTTGGTCTCGTCGTACTTAATTATCGCCTCAGGGGCTACACCATCAAGTGTCACCCCTAGCTCTGCAAAGTAGTCTTTTATAGATTCTTGATCGACAGCAGCTCTGGCTCGCTTGATGTTCTCACTCAATCTCACTTTCAACTGATATGATTGTCTCTTTAGAAATTACTTCACCCAGTCAACACCAGGCATGTTGTTTTTAAATCTTGGTTCTTTCACACCAAGCTTGTCAAGAAATCTCTTGACAAAAAGTCTTACATCAAACTCAGACATTGGGAAACCCCAGTCCGCAGTTAGGAGTAAAGAATGTGCCAAAACTGTTTCATCATTCGGTGATAGTACACATGGACGTCCATATTTATTTGTGTTTTGCCGGATATTTTGCGAGCAATTGTGCTCTTAGGAACACCGTACATCTCAGCAGCTTTCCTCGATGATAGTTCTATCTTTTTAACAGCATCCAAAGCAAGTTGCAGATTTTCCTCCGAAAAATCATGATATTTTCGGGCTCCTAACTGCCGCCGATACCGACGCACCATGATATTTACTCTGAAATATAATAATGAAATCAGTTCTAAATTAATTTTGTAGCACATTCTAAAACAAGTGTAACTTGGGACATTGTCCCAAGTAACCCCAAAATTGCAATTCATGACTTCAATAAATTTTAATTGCTTAGGTTGGCAGCAAAACAAAATACAATGCATGTGCGATGTTGAATAGTGCGGTTAGTAAACAATGATATGTACAATTCTCTAATTTTAATCAAATACAGTAGAGACAATACACGACACTTACGGATTTCGCCTTGCTAAAATGGGAGACAATTCGACGGTGGCGCTCGTAGTGACTTGACCTGAACAAATTGCGCTAAATTCAAATATCAATGGAAATGTATATACGGAAATGGATAAATAAATTACGTCTAGAAAGAAAGTGGTATTGAGATATTAACTTCGAAGTTGCTAAAGCAATTCTGGATAAATGAATGAAGAATTATTTAAAAGGTTATTATTCAAAGACTGAAATTAGACATATAAACAAGGTGTGAAATGGACTGCTGTGAAATGGCTTGATCTTTCATTTATGCATTACTTTTTTTTTTTTTTTTTTTTTGCTTTAGGATTCCTCCCTGAACTTTTACGGTTAGATTTGTCTTTTTTCTCATTTAAAAGCGTTATATCATCACATTAAGACACTTGTCATTAAAAATATCGGCGCATTCCTTACACACTTGATGCAATGAATTAACATTTAAAAGCTGGACAATTTTCCTCTTAACATGAAACCTACTAACAGAAATCTATAAAATCGCGGCTTTAATCTGAGAAGGAGGATAAAAGAAAGGAAAGTTTGAAAATGTTGTCGATAGTGATGCTTTGAGGAATATTTACGTACAATTAGAGTAAAAATGTAACATACCCTTGGCTGTATAGTCGAGGATTTTTAAAGTCACTGGCTGGAAATGATCTGAACAGATCTTATAATTCTTATACAAGCGTAACGTCCCTTCTTTCTTGTACACTTAATCCAAATCGCTTCTGTGACATTTCAAAACCCACAGATCACACCTACAACAACACATCGGTATTGAAGGTTAACTGCTGCACTATACAATAAAATATGCGTATTATATTTTAAGCCCGTTAAAACATGGGTCGAGCAGGTCAGAAGATTATGAAGTACTATATAAATCTCTGTCACTGGATGAATATATATGCAAACACAATATTACTTACATGTTCTAGTCACGAGGGAACCTGAAGAACGACCGCGCATTTTTCTCTACTTCGTAATTACTGCAGCCAAACACAGCACATACCTTTCCCCTCATGTTGAGAGGAGATATCAAGGAATGACACACGCTACTATTTAATTATGTCAACTCACTGAAAACGCATAAATAACACCAAAAACTTCACACAAAAATACACGTGCTCTTATGACAGAATCAGTGCCGTTCAGGTCTATCCGCTAGAGTGCGCTCCAATAGCTGTCCCTCGATATCTCGCTCAGTGTCGCGTATTGTCTCTACTGTATTTGTTTTAATGTCTCAGCTCATACACACGAAGGTTTTATGGTCATTTTCTTTGAAAATGATCTACAATATATAAATTCAACCTCAGTAATACCCCTACCGGTACCTTAATATTGCCTCGAAATATATATATAGCTGGTAAACGTTGTTGTTCACTCGTCTGTCGTATTTTGGCGCGTACACACTTAAGCATGTGTCGGCAAAGAGCTCCGAAAATATGGGTCCAAACTGTTCCAAGTTGGACTGTAGTCCCAAGTAACCCCGTTTGACGGTATTAAATATTTCGTGAAATTAGCACCAAAATTATAGTAATGACGTTTGCTGGTAATGTTACGATTAAGCCCAAGTGGATTGAGGAATGTTTCGTTAAGGACAAAAATATCCGGGTCGTACAGGTTTAGGGAAAGGTCCAGGAGAGCACGGTTGGAGTTCAGAAAACAGATGTTAACAAAATATAGAGTAAATATTTCGTTGGACGGCGAAGGATCTCTCAAACATGTAATCTTACTACTGAACTTCATAAATTTGAATTAACTGATCACGAGAACACAAGTCTTTACACCATAAAACCATAATACCACACCAATTTCACACACGGACATTAACGTTTTCAGATACCGTCGTCTATCAACAAAATTAATTTATAGTGTAAGATGAGTAGGTAATTATCGAGTTTATTTACACAACAATATTTTTAGAATTTCTATTCGAATTACAGATACGGTTGCGAACTTTAACGCTTGATATATATACTTTTATATTTTTATGGGTTGTACTTTATCAGGGGATTTTGGTAATTTAAGTTATTGTTTTGGGGGTGATATTTTATCTTATGGACTTATTTTATTAAGATTTTGAATTTGTGCATTAATAGTTACGGCGAGATAGTCGGTTTATCGAGTTAAATTATATCAAGATAGCAGATAGCAGCACAAATACGGAGCGCACTGCTACCTACTGGGAGGAAGGAAAACCAATCTCGTACAGTGAAATTTGTGGGTCACGTGTTTATATCCAATCTAAGATGTGTTATGGAATTCCACGATATCCGCTGTCAGATTGTTTGAAGAAATCCAATACTTTTCATGCAATAATATAGCTATTCAACGGATCTCCTAATCTATTTTGTACAGAAAACAAAAAATATAATTGTACTCGTAGATTCCTAGCGATTAAGAATATTGAAATACCTACCCCTTGCTTATAAAGATAGAATTGTAATCACATTTTTAATTTTTGGAACAGCAATACTCTGATTAATTTTGCTGGCGGGGGGTTGGGTGTGTGTGTTATCTTCATCATCACTTCATCCTCATCACGACGCGCAGGTCGCCTACGGGATTCAAAACGATACTCTTAGTAATGCTGTTGTAATTGGAAAGTAATATAGTCTCACGATTAACCCTACAATATTTTGTAGGTAGGCCAAGGACAAGTATTGGTTCCGTTTCCCAATAAGCAATAATGCACAGTGATATAATGTACAAACTAATGTTGCGATGCGGTAATGAACATCACTTTAAAGAAGTATGTACACAGTCACCATTTAAACAGTCGGTAATCCCGAAGCATACATACAGTACCTTACCGAAAAAATAAGTAAGATATTATACGGCAGGACAAAATACCGGAGGTTGAAACAATATAATTAAATTATTCTTGGTTACCTCACAAAATGCCCAGAGCATTCCTTCAATCAATTGAACGTTGTGGACTCAACTAGGGCATGCGTTTTTCTACTGCACAACAAGATATACAGCCGAACATGTACATTATGCCATATTTACATGAATGTATAGGCCTACACAACACAACCTTATTGTAACGTAAACTAATGAACGTGTGGACACAGGTGCTTATGTACCACAATATCACCGACGCACAGTCCAGCTCCATGGCTAAAATAATGGTTAGCGTGCTGGCATTTGGTCACGGGGGTCCTGGGTTTGATACGCGGAAAGATCGCGAACTTTAACCATCACTGGTTAATTTTGCTGGCGGGGGGTTGGGTGCGTGTGTTATCTTCATCATCACTTCATCCTCATCACGACGCGCAGGTCGCCTACGGGATTCAAAACGAGCGACCTGCATCTGGCGAGCCGAACATGTCCTCGGACACTCCTGGCACTAAAAGCCACACGCCGTTATACTGTACCGGCGCACAGTGTGAAATTTTAGAGATCAGGCAGGACAAAGTACATTTTCGTCTAATATATATAATAAGAGTTTTGTCTGTACATTGCTCAGAATTTGAAAAGAATGGTATTTCTGTATCGATCATGTCCACAATAACAAGAAAATGCAGTTTTTACTTTTCCGTAATGTCTGTATGTATGTATGTATGTATGTATGTATGTATGTATGTATGTATGTATGTATGTATGTATGTATGTATGTATGTATGTATGTATGTATGTATGTATGTACACGCATCACGAGACAACGGCTGAAGAGAACTTAATAAAAATTGGTATGTAGAGTCGGGGGGTGAGCCGCTACAACCTAGACTATAAATTATTTTATTCACGCTGAGTGAAAAAGTAGTTTAGGGGAAGGCCTAACATTCAATTCTCAATATTTATGTTATTAGTGGTCATATCGATAAATACTACATAACTTAAGGTATATAGAATTAAATTTCTGATCATTTACGTCTTATGCATTTTTACCGTACCGGCTATAACACAGATATTCATGAATTGGGATGTTTGTTGCTAAGTCCATATCAACGCCGAGCCCCGACAAAATGGGTAAACAGAATTTAATGAAAATCGGTATAGAGAGTCGGGGAATAAGAAACTACAATTTAAGCTATAAACAATGTTATTCAACCTGAGTGAAATGGTAGTTTAGGGGAAGGCACCTAAAATTGAATTTTTAAATACCTATGTTCTTGGTTCTATGGAAAAGTACTACATAACAAAAGTTATAGAGAATATAATTTCCTATCATTTATGTTTTATTCAGTTTTACCGTACCGACTATGATAAGAGTGGTATTTCAGAACTGGAAGACAATTAATAATGTAAAGGCCTACAATATCGAAAGCAGGTAACTTTTCTCTTTTAATTCTTTGTTGCATCCTTTAAGTAGCCTCGTTATGACATGTAACGATCTGTATGCTTTCCCAACAATGTCATCCACATGACCCTTCCAGTGCAAATTACTTTCAAATCTCACACCTAAGTATTTGCACTTGCCATCTTTTGGGATAACTACCTCATCCAAAGTATATTCAAATTCAGTTTTAAAGCTCCTGTTTGTAAATGTTGTAACAGTTGATTTGCCTCCATTAACCTTCATATTATTTTCTTCAACCCATCGTTGGATACTCTCAAGGTCCCTTTGTAATTCTGAACAATCCTCAATGTTATTTATTTCCCTATAAACAATTATGTCATTTCATAGAATCTTATTTTTGATGTTATATTGTTCCCTAAATCATTTGCGTATATTAAGAAAAGTGCAATTCCCTTCCAAACTTTCTCTTCCTGCGATACGTTATTTCCTACTTTGACTTTCTGAACCCTTGAATTTAGAAATGTTTTTACCCAACGTGTAACCCTTACGTCCAATCCTATTTCCTCCAATTTCTTTAATAATATACCATGTTGCACTCTATCAAAGGCTTTGGAAAGATCTATGGCTATGCAATCTAACTGGCCTCCTGAATCCAACTGATCTGATATGTCCTGCTGAAATCCCACCAGTTGTGCCTCGCAAGAAAATTTCTTTCTAAATCCATACTGTCTCCTCATGAACCAATTTTTATCATCACATATCCCTCTGATGTACTTTGATATTAAACTCTCCAGTATTTTACAAACTATACTGGTCAGGCTGATTGGTCTGTAGTTATCTGGTTTCCTTTTATCACCCTTTCCTTTAAAATTGGTACTATTATAGATTCCTTCCATTCCTTTGGTATTACACTATTATTTATGACATAGTCAAAGAGAAATTTTAAATAAGGCACTATGTACCACCCCATTGTCTTTAACACATCCCCAGTAATTTGATCACTTCCTGCTGCTTTTCGTTGCTGAAGCAGTTGTATTTCTCTGAAAATATCTTCATTTGTGAATGAGAAGCTTCTTGTTTCCCTCTGTGTCTCTCCCTCTGTATCTTCTGTTTCTGTTTCCAATTCCTGACAATCATCAACTGAATCTCTGAATTCCCTACTAAAGAGGTTTGCTTTCTCAGTATCTGTTAAATAGTGTTCACCCCCTTCTCCCACCATTGTAGGAATTTGGATTCCTTTTCCTTTTTGATTCCTGATATATGAATACAGCTTTTTCCATTTCCCTTTGTGGACATTACGCTGTTGAAGAATGCCATTCATATAATTTTCTTTTGCTTCCTTTTTCACTCTATTCAGTTCCCTCATTAGCTGTTTTCTACTTTCTCTACTCTCCCTACCCTCTTTGATTTTCTTGTTTACTATTCTACATTTTTAAATTTTCTTATTTCCCTTGTATAATAAACAGGGTCTGAGGTCATTTTACCCTTCTTAACAGGTACAAATCTCTTCTCTCCTTCCCACATGATTCCTTTGAATTTAGTCCAAAGTGTATCCACATTACTCCCTTCACGTATCCAACAACTGAATTGTGATTTAAGGTAAGTCGCAAATTCATCAACTTCAGTTTTTCTGTACAATTTCTTGTCTTGTGTGACCCTCTTATTAAGCCTTTTTGGTACGAGTTCTACATCCATTATTACAGCCTTATGGTCACCTATTCCTTCAATTACCTCAGTGTTATCAACACTTTCCCGTGGTTTAACCAAGAATACATCTAGTAAGTTATTCAGACGAGTCGGTTCTTGTACTACTTGTGTAAATCCTCCCTCCCAAATTAACTTATTTGCCAGTTTCTGTTCATGGGCTTCACTTGCAACTCTATTCCATTCAACCTCAGGCAAGTTTAGATCTCCCCCAATTATTACCATATCATTATTATTGTTTTTATGAGTATAATCTATTATTTTCTCAAATATTTTCATGTCTCTTTTCTCTCTTCCAGGCCTGTACGTTCCGATAATTCCCACCCCCTTAATATTGTCACAAACTAATTTTATCCCTAATATTTCATCCCTTTCATCGGTAAACCGTTCATGTGAACAATAAGTTTCCTTCACCAGAATTAACACCCTTCCCTCCCTTTTTATCTCCTCGGTCTCTATGATAGACTGTGTACCCTTCTGGAAATAATTCTCTATTACCTACCCCTTCTCTCAACCACGATTCCACTCCTGTGACCACATCAGTCTCGTAAGATACCATCAATGTACCGAATTTTAATTGTTTATTTACTACACTCTGACAGTTTACCAAGAGCAATCTCAGACCCCCTTCCTCCCTAAAACTTGACTGTTGCAATTGGGTAACTTGAAATTCCTTACTTTCCAGATTTTCATTTTCTAGTTGGCTGAGCCAGCTTGAAGTACAGCTGGCTCTTTCTACTAGTTTTCCTGGTCAGTATTATAACTCAATGGAGTTGCCTTTTTTACAGTACATACCTTAAGATTAATAAAATCTAGAACAATATTTGCTATCTTCCGTTTACCTGAATTGTTTAGATGAAGGCCATGCTTTGTGTAACAGTGTCTCTCGAAACTGCTGCTATCAATTACCTGTGTATTACGAAAATGTTTACAAATTTTAACCATATCTGTATTAACTTTGTCCACTTCAATGTTCACACACGAGTATCTAATCAAATCATGCCTATGGGGCACGTTCACTACAAAGATATTAGTGTGAGTCAGCTTACCTAGTGTACATTTAAGTTCAGAAATGACATTCTTAGCATCGTTGTGAGCTACGTCGTTCGTCCCGCCGATGATCACTACTGCATCATGACTTGCGAGATTTCTTGCCGCCTGCTCCGTGTTTTCCAATACATTCTTCATTGGGGCCCCAGGATAGATGACAGCCGATGCTGCAATATCTTCATTTTCTCCGCAATTCCTCTCGCCTGGCTATCACCAAATATAAGAATGTTCGACACTTTCGCCGGTGCACTGTGTGGGATTTTAGGCCTAACTTTGCCGCTTCTCGTAACGGATTTTGCGCTATACGTTTGATTGCTTCCCATACGGATACCTTGCATATCACTTACTTCCCTCAGGGCTGAAAATCTATTTTTTGTGTCAATTACAAAGTTGTCTTTATTTAACTGTACACTTTTCCTCCTAGAACCTGAAGCAACTTGACACCACGCGCTAGAATTCACGAAGCCACCTGTGTTCTTAGTGTTTACTGGTACCGGTACTTTCGATTCCAGTAAACGTACCTTCTCCTATAAAATCTCATTCTCCGCTTTTAATGCTTGTAAATCCTGTTGCAATAAAGAGAGAGTTACAAGTACATTGTCATTACCTCCATCCTCCAAGGAATGAGACGCCAGCGATTCTGATCTAATCTAAAACAAGTTATTTCATTCCCTCTCCTCAGACGAGGAGGGGCGGGCCATCAGCTCAACTAAGGAGCTCTTCGGCCATAGAGTGGAAGAAAAGCAGTGAAGAAGAGAAAATATTGGGTGTATGTGCCGTACATACCATAGAAAGGAGATTGTTTAGTGAACTGGTGTAAGGAGACCGGGCCAACAAGTGGGGACCCAGGGGAGACCCGCAAGGCACCCCACAGAGCCGAACCGCCGCGAACACCAAAGGGATAGGAGACGAGAAATTTATTTGTTGTAGTAATGTACCTCGGGCGCGTAATTCGGAATAGACAATGTTACATAGTGTTACAGAATTATATTACATATATTGTGCTGGAACAATGGGTGGGGATGGTAGAAAGTTGGAGGAAGGAGTAGGGTAGTATTGAGATAGGAAGTAATAGAGGGTGGTGGTCATGTTAGTGATGGAAGTAGCGAGTAAAGGAAGAAGATCCAAGATTGGGAGGGGCGGTAGGAAAAAAGTGGTTTGTGGAGCGGGGACGTTAATAGGTGGGGGTGGTGGGGTGGGTGGCGGGACTGGAGGGGGGCGAGGAGAGGAGGTAGGAGAAGAAGAACGACCATGGCGGGGCGGGGAGCGGGAATGTTCCACTCGGTAAGACCTTCCGCGGAGACGGACGCCAGTGGTGATCAGCCGGTCGACGTCGGTGGTAGGCGAGAGTTGAAGGCGGACCATGAATGTTGGGCCGTGATCGTTGAAGATCCGGAACGCTCGACGGGCCGGGACACCTTCCAGTTGAAGTTCATGGAGGATATCTTGTTCTGTGATTGCCGGGTCAATGCCACGAAGGGCACAACTCAGAGACGATGGGAGTTGCCGCGTCGTGTCGTCGGATGATGGGCCTTGATTAGCTGGTGGAGCCTGAGAGGTGGTAGTGTGGGGATTTGCAGGGAATAGCGAGGGACTCGAAAAAGAGAGAGGGAGGGAGGTAGTGGAAGGAGACATGATAGGAGAAGAGTGGCTAGACGTGGTAAAGACGGACGAAGTATTCAAGGGAGTGGAGGCAGAAGTGGTGAAGGTAGGAGTAGTGGTGGTAGACGTAACGGAGGTGAGAGGCGGTGGGGATGGTGTGGTGCGAGAAGAACGGGGGTGAACAGTGAGAGGGGGATCAGGAAGGTAGCGCAAGTCATGTAAACGACTCTCTGGAGTAGGCACCACTTCATGGAGTCTGCCGGAGTTTAGGGCGCCACTGGTGATGAAACGAGCCACTTCATCTTGCTCTCGGAAGAAGGCCAGGACATGCGGTGAAGTTTGACCAGAGGCCTTGTCTTGGAGCCGGACAACTTCCCATATCCCGAAGCAGGCATGGTGGAGTTCAAGACAGATGAATTGGTCCGAGAAGGTAGTGTCCACGCCTTTAATGAGACAGGTGTACATTGTGGAGTGGGAAGGCGACAGCCAACGAGGCGTCTGCCCGTGAGATTAGTCTTGGGCCGACTGAGCTGCAGCAGAGAAGAGCGCCACCCAGCCGAAAAAATCGTGGACATGCGACGAACGAAGAGTATGGTCAGCGATTCGTTGACCGTTGTAGGCCTAGGTTTGTTACCGCTATTCAAGTTGCTCTCGCCACAGCTAACACAGGTCCAAGTATCTTCATTTTTAGCAAAACCAGCACTACATATACACTCAAAATGGTACCATATTAAACACTGTTCACACTCGATACCATTCTTCACTCGCTTCTTGTTTACACCGCACTTATTCCCGATTATTTCGCAAGAGAACCGGGAGCTATCTTCACTTACATCCTTCGCTGACGCCATCTTAATATTCTTACCTCTACTGCATACTGTTCCCGTTAGGCAACAAATACCTGTATAAATGGATAAATATTGTAGACAGAGGTGATTATACGGCACACCTTCATCTGTACAGTCAATTAAAGACATTTACTAATATCTTTCATGCAATAATGTGGCTATTCAAAGGATCTCCTAACCTATTTTGTACAGAAGACAAAAAAATGTAGTTGTTCTCGTAGATTCCTAGCAATTAAGAATATTGAAATACCTAGCCCTTGCTGTTAACCAATTAGATTATCTAATTAGAATCACGTTTTTAATTTTTGGAACAGCAATACTCTTAGTAATGCTGTTGTAATTGGAAAGTAAAATAGTCCCACGATTAAATAGGCCGATTTATTCTTATGCTGAAACAACATCAGTATTCGGGAAAACTACTACGTTCCGCATAACAGAAATGAGAGAGCTAGCTCTTTCCAATGAGTCGTTCATGAACGACCCATCACTAAGACCGACGACGTTTTTTATACCGCCTTGTACAGCACAAATTTTCCTTGCCTATTAGTGGTTCTTGTTTACTCTGTAGCCTGACACCCACTGCAGTTTTTATAATTAGCACCTTTCGTGATGAGTCCAACCTCACTTAATAACTGTATACAATATTAATCTTTCAAGTGTTTGTGTCGGTACGCTCCTGACTTCCTCTGTGTACACAAACTACTCGTTTGTTTTTTTATGGTGAATATTTATCAATCATAATAGTTTTCATATTTGCTTCTGAAGCTGTTCAGTGCTCACTCTCCGACTCTTATCCCTTGTATCCTATACAGTTACCGTTTTACGAGTTTATCAAGTACATAGTTCGTATCCATCTTCACAGTTCCGTGTTTTCTTTTTCTTGTGTATAACTCAGTTCTCTCATTTGTTTATCTATATGTATGCATGTATATCTATAAAGTATTCTACGGGCAGAAATAAAAGGGAGCCCAATCGTTCCCTCTCAGCAGTGATAGCGTGCGGTCGCGTTGATAATCATTGTGACGAGCTGCAGTGGACATTTTTGACGTGTGATAGTAAGTGTGTACGAAGTAGGCTATGGCAGCGAACAGTGGGGGTGAGGAGGCTCCCGACCCCTCGAAGTTAGTAGTCGAGCGTGAAGAAACAGTTCGTATGCAGCAAGATACAGAAGATAGTTCGAGTGAAAATAGTGATAACGTGAATAATGCTGAGAAGCAAGGTAAGAGTGCGGATAAAAACCTTGGTGATCAGGTTCCGAAGGCTGTGACACAAGAATTCTACCCCCAGTTCACATTATGGCCCATTTATTATTTTCGTAGAGACTACCGCATCCCAAAGATATTGGTCATATTCATCCCACGACTTTGGGTCGAATTTTTTTATAAGAATAACATCCCAGGAATTAAATCGGTGGCACGAAAGGGCAGAAACAGAGTACAATTTGAATTTGTGTATGCGGTCCGAGCGAACTCATTTCTCAAGCATCCTATTTTAGCTGAACTTAAACTCAGGGCGTATATACCCAGCTCCAATGTGTTGCGCGTGGGTATTATAATGGGAGTTGAAAAAAATACTAACTGATGCTACCATTTTAAAGCATTTGAAATCTACGGCAACTATAAAATCAGTACAACAACTGAATCGTAAGATTGTTAGCCAAGAGGGTAACCAGTATGTCCCTACAGGATCTATTAAAGTTGTCTTTAGGGCACAGAAACTCCCTCAGTATGTTTCACTTTATCAGGTACATTTAGAAGTGGGCACGTGGATAAACATTGTAGGGCGACGAGTCCAAGGTGTGGGCGTTGCGCTCCAGACCACATCACTAGAGACTGTACGGAAACATTTCTTCAATGCGTTCATTGTCAGGGAACCCATTTGACCGGAGCCCCAGAGTGCCCGGCGCACCAGCAACAGGTACATAAAGACCATGAGTGCTGATAATGTACCGTTCAAGGAAGCTGTAAAAAAAAAAAAAAAAAAAAAAAAAAAAAAAAAAAAAAAAAAAAGCCCACCGAGCTCGATAGCTGCAGTCGCTTAAGTGCGGTCAGTATCCAGTATTCGGGAGATAGTAGGTTCGAACCCCACTGTCGGCAGCCCTGAAAATGGTTTTCCGTGGTTTCCCATTTTCACACCAGGCAAATGCTGGGGCTGTACCTTCATTAAGGCCACGGCCGCTTCCTTCCCACTCCTAGCCCTTTCCTGTCCCATCGTCGCCATAAGACCTATCTGTGTCGGTGCGACGTAAAGCAACTAGCAAAAAAAAAAAAAAAAAAAGTCCAGCCTACCGAATACAATTCTGCTGTCAATTCTCAGCGTTTTCCCCCATTAACTAGGGAGATGCTGCTTAATGTACCGGAAAATCCACGAAAGAGAAAATTTACTCAAGTCATTTTGCAATCACCTCGGCCTCTGCCCTCCCCGGGATATGATCAGGATGGATACTACAACTTGATTCGAGCTTCACCTAGCATGGGGACGAATTCTTCACGAGTATCAACTTCTTCTAACATTCCTAACCAAATGGCCGAGGCTGCCATAGACGTACCTGCCACCACTAATAGCGTCCCAATGACGCAACCGGTATCCTCTATTCAAAGGGAAAGAGACCATCTTCAGAGTGGAAACTACCCAAGCATATCACAACTAGTGCAATTATTGGGTGTTAACCCATCACTAGCTCATACTATTTATCAGTTAAGGGATAAGGTTAACAATTTTATACAGTTCTATGATCAGAATCACACAATGGAATTCTGGGAGTATCATGACTAAACGACACGAGTTATATACACTGATTCAGGAAACGGTGCCTCATTTTATAGCACTACAAGAAACCTGGTTTGACCCTTCGCAGCGCATTGCGTATCCTAATTATACTGTTGTTCGAAATGACGGACCAGGATATGGAGGAGTTGCCTTTTTGGTTCACTCTTCCATGACATATAGACTTAATTAGAATCTCCAGACAATACCCTCTACGTACGTTATCGGAACTTATTATAAGCACATCCTGCTTGTGAATATTTATTGTCCACCAGACGTTTTCATCACTGAAAGGCAATGGGATCAATTTTTTCAGTAATTTGCCACAGGACCATATCTTTTTATTTGTGGTGACTATAATATTCACAATACGGCGTGCGGAGGAAGTATGGATACACCTAAAGGTAATTATTTCCTTAATGCTGTTAACAAACATTCTCTAGCATAATTGAATGACGGTTCCCCAACACGTCTTACTGCGCCCTCTGCCCCTCCCAGCGCAGTGGATCTAACACTATGCAAGCGGAGTATGGTGGCTAAAACCACTTGGCACACCTTAGCCGACACATACTCAAGTGTCCATTTTCACATTGTTATTTCATATTATTTAGGCCGACCTAGTTCCTCAACTCCGCAATCACTTGCCGATAACACTGTGCGTTCTTGCGGTGATTTAATCCGCAGTTATATACCACATATCTTGAAGATAGGTTACGACGATCAAAAATCAAAAATCTCGTTCAATGCGAAAGAATCTCAACAAATTTTCGTCTAACAAGCACTATTACATACCGTACGACCAAGGTCCCTTCGCGCGCAACGATAACGGTGTTGTTTTAAATTTGCTGTACCACGCAACTGAATGTGTAATGCCAACCTCTGCCTTCTAAATTAACCCTCTAAAAGAGAATTTTAGTTTTCATTAGTTGGCGAAGGTCGATTGGCCCATCTCAGAACTGCTTCGGACGCTCCCTATGAAGTGTCAGGTCACCCCCCCTGCTCAAGGCCAAACTAAAACGCGTGCGGAAATGCAAAACACCGGCGGCTCGTTGTTATGCGACAAAATACGGCAAATCTACCATACTGTCCGAAATCGCCCCGTTTGACGGTATATATCATGACCATTTGGTTGCAATATTATTACTAATACATATTCTCTTTGATTAACACAACATTTAAATAGGAGGAGTTTGACAGTTCCCTCTTAGCAGTGCTCGTGTGCAGTTGAGTTGACAGTTGCTGTGAGGAGGTAGCGTGGACGGTATAGAGTAGTGCTTTTGCGAGTGTAATACGTAAGTTATGGGGGAGCAAAGTGGTGGTGAGGAGTCTCCTGATCCTTCAACCCTCAAAGTTGCTCGGGAAGAGACAGTTCAAATGGAACAGGATGAGGATGATAGTCTAAGTGAGAATAGTAGTACAGTGAGTACACCTAATACACCCAATGAGGTAGTGAATAAAGAGACTGCTACTTCGAATTCGAAGACTGAGTCGCAGGAACTTTATCCTAGTACTCATTATGGACCTTTCATTATTTTTGTGGAGTCCACAGTATCAGGCAATGTCGGTAACATGCATCCTATGACCCTAGGTAGGACTTTCTATGAGAACAATATTCCAGGCATAAAATCAGTGGCCCGCAAGGGACGCAATAGGGTACAAATAGAATTTGTCTATGCTGTACAGGCAAATTCATTTTTGAAACACCCTATATTAGTTGAGCTGCAGTTACGGGCATACATACCTAGCTCTAATGTATTGCGGGTAGGAGTCATCAGGGGAGTAGAGAAGACCTTGACTGAGGATGCCATATTAAAGCACTTGAAGTCTCCTGCTACAATAAAATCTGTAAAACGTTTGAACCGTCGAGTTGTTAACGAAGAAGGCACACAGTATGTACCTACTGGATCTATCAAAGTGGTTTTTCGTGCACAGAAACTTCCACAGTACGTGTCTTTATATCAAGTGCTTTTAGAGGTGGAGCCATATGTTTTTGCTCCCATCATCTGCAAAAAATGCCAGCGGTACGGGCACGTTGATAAGCATTGCAGAGCAACAAGTCCCAGGTGTGGGAAATGTGCATTGCACCATACTACGGCGAACTGTACTGAAACTTTCTTTCAATGTGTGCATTGTCGCGGTTCCCATTCAACTGGCAATGTGGATTGTCCAACGCACCAACAGCAGGTCCACATTAAAAAGATAATGAGCCACCAGAATTTATCTTTCAAGGACGCTGTTCAAAAAGTCCAACCTAGGGAATATAATCTAGTGGACACTTCTCAAAATTTTCCCCCTTTAAATGGGGAGGGGCAGACTCCTACACAGTCGAATCCCCGTAAGAGGAAATTCACTCAAGTAATTTTAAAATCCCCGAGACCAGCACCAGCCCCAGGATATGATAAGGAAGGTTACCAAAATTTGGTTCGCGAGCTTCCCCGCATGGAGATGGCGGCTTCAAGACTTACACCTGTTTACGGCGGCGCAAACCGTCGGATGGAGGCACCTTTTGACGAACCTGTTGCCACGAGTAGCGCATCCATGGCGCAGCCACTTTCGTCATTTCATAGGCAAAGAGAACATCTTCAAAGGGGTCTTTATCAATCTATTCAGCAATTAGTACAATTATTGGGTGATCACCCCGCGTTAGCGCATAATGTATTCCAGTTAAGGGACAGGATTTGTAATTTTATTCAATTCTATGATCAGAATCACTCAATGGAATGCTAGAAGTCTCATGAACAAGCGTCATGAGCTATATAAATTAATACAGGAAACAGTACCTCACTTCGTAGCTATACAAGAAACTTGGTTTCATCTAGAGACTCTCATCAAGTATCCAAATTACACAGTTTTACGTAATGATGGACCCGGTTACGGGGGGGTTGCCTTTTTGGTCCACTCATCCGTGACATATAGCATCCATTTGAACATTCAGGCCATACCCCATACATATGTTATAGGATTATATTATATGCATTTTTTACTTGTGAATATCTACTGTCCTCCTGAATTTTCCATTACTGAGAGACAATGGAACCAATTCTTTCAACAATTTACTACCGAACCATATGTTTTTATCTTTGGGGACTTTAATCTTCATCACACCCTGTGGGGAGGACATTTGGATACCCTTCAAGGTACACAGTTCATTAATGAAGTAAATAACCATGCTTTCGCTATTTTGAATGATGGCTCTCCTACGCGTTTGACTGCGCCTTCTGCCCCTCCTAGCGCAGTAGATTTAACATTGTGTAAGCGAAATATGGTGTCTATCGCTACATGGCATACTTTGAGTGATACTTATTCCAGTGATCATTTCCCTATTGTTATTACTTATGGAGTAGGCAGACCTTTTTCTCCACCCCCCCACACTGTTTCACATAACATGATTCGATCTTTAAGGAGTTTTAAACCACAAATATATACTGCCTACATTGAGGACGCGTTACAAAAAATACCAGTAAATACTTTTTCATATCAAACTTTAATGCAGATTTTAACAGCTTATATTAACCTTCATCACCCCATCAGCGCTTCACCTCCTTTATCTTCTAGAAAACCTGTGCATGTTAAGTGGTGGGATGAAGAATGCCATTTGATGATTCAAACTCGTAAAGTATTGTTTCGACAATATAGGCAGCACGCAACACCTGAGCATTACTTCCGGCTCAAACGACACATGGCACAAACCCGCCGACTTTTCCATCAAAAACGGCGTGACGCTTGGAGGGAGTTTATATCGTCCTTCACGCGCCAGGTTCCGATTGCAGACTTGTGGAATGCCATCAGGGCAATCACAAGAGTGACGCAGCACTCCCCTGCCAAGACCATCCCCGGTCAAGTATTATCAGATTTTCTTGTTAGAGAAGCGCCAGATTTTGTAGTGCCACAGTATGTTCCTTACGCACTAGACACACGTTTTTCCGTATTGCTACAACCCTGCGACTATCAGGAATTAGAAGCAGTACTCCGCTCATGCTCAAATTCTTCCCCAGGTCCAGATAATGTTTCCTATCAAATGCTCCAATTACTACCTATTCGCGCAAAGAAGGTATTACTAAATAGGTATAATGATATTTTTCGCAATCACAGTACACCTGTTAGTTGGAATGAATTTTTCCTAATCCCCATTCTTAAAAACAAGCAGTTACCCACAGAGGTAAGTAATTATCGCGGTATAGTCCTCGGTTCGTGCATCCGTAAAGTGTTTCTAAAGATCTTACTTCGAAGAATCCTATGGGTATTAGAATACTATAACTTGACGCCTCGATATCAATACGCCTTTTTTAAGGGACGCAGTACATCTGATGCATTTAATAGTTTTGTTATCGATTTACTTTTAGCTCGTCATAGAAAACATAGTACCATAGCGGTTTTTCTTGATATTCAACGGGCTTATGATTCCGTACCTTTGCACATCTTATGGGAAAAACTTGCAACTCTTAAGATTCCTGAGGGATTTATTAGCATTCTCCGACAACTTCTGACTTATCGAACACTACGATTTAAATCGACGCCTTGTACACTCCAGCCCCGGCAGGTAAGTAATGGGTTGCCTCAGGGCGATATTCTGAGTGGTATTCTTTTCGCTCTTTTTATGAAAGATTTTGAAACGGTCATTTTACGTCATGCTCGCATACAGGCGTATGCTGATGATTTTTTGATTTATTGTACACACGAAGATTTACAGCTCTGTAGACAACATATTAGTCTCGCGCTTTATGAAGCTAGAACATGGTTAGAGGCCCATGGGTTAAATCTTTCCATAGCGAAATGTCGAGCAATGATATTTACACATCGCAGAACCTATGACCGATCGCCACTTGCCTTTGATCAGTATGAAATACCAGTGGTTAGCCACCATAAATATCTTGGGTTATTTATCGATCAAAAACTTACATGGAAACATCATTTTTTATATTTGCGTTCGAAGAGTGAACGGTATATTCAGGTTATACAGGCCGTAACCCGTAGGCAATGGGGGGCAGATCCCGTTGTGGTGCTATCTCTGTTCAAAACCACTATTCGGACGATATTGGATTACGGATCACATATTTTCGACGTAGCATCTTCTACTAACTTACATATTCTTAACACTTGTCAATATCAAGCAATACGATCCTGTATTGGAGCTTTAAAATCCACACCTACCAATGCCCTCCTCGTTGAAGCCTGCGAAGCTCCCTTACAAGTACGTAGAAAAATACTTGCAACGAAATATTTACTTAAAAAGTTTTCATTCACAAGTCATCCTCTAATTCCGAAGTTACAGTTACTCTCGGAGTATTATTCAGTTAGGCGCCAGGGTTTAAGCAGATTGCCTGCATTGTTTCATGCATTTAATACATTAAAGTCGAAGCAGTGTACCTTAATACACAGTGCTACTTTACTACCCTATACTTTACCCTATCCGGTTTCTCATTTTAAGCCTCAAATCATTTGGCCTATGCGTAATGGCTCTACTACATTTCCTTGTCTGCAGGGGATCGAGATATGTCCAGTTAAACGAGTGAAATTTTCTCATATTCCACGAAGCATAAACATTTTTACAGATGGGGCAAAGAACATTAATGGAGTCGGTTCCGCTTATTATATACCTTCTCTAAATTTTAGTGAACAATATGGTTTGCCTAGTGTCTGTTCGATTTTTACGGCGGAGCTATTTGCCATACAGCAAGCCTTACTTTTTGTTCAGCGAAAGGGATATACGCGAGCTACAATCTATACGGATTCGCTGAGTGCATTACAATCTTTGGTTTCTGATGAGTTATCCTATAATTGGTATATTTACAATGTCAAGAGTATCCTTTATATGCTTGACAATGTCGGTATTTCCATAACTTTAGTATGGGTACCAGGTCACGTGGGTATCGCCGGTAATGAAAAAGCAGACTGTTTTGCAAAACAAGCTTCTCGTCTTCCTGTTCCGAATACTAACAATATGGTTCCAGCTTCTGATTATGTAGTTATTTTTCGACAGGAGGGACGTTCAGACTGGCAGAATTTCTTCCGACAAACTGCACAAGTCAAAGGTAAATTTTATTATCATTTACAACCAAGCCTTTTAGTTAAACCTTGGTTTATACGAGGATCTTATACTAGACGACATATTATTAACATCATTCGGTTACGGTTTAATCATGCCCTCACACCACAATATCGATCACGGTTCCATTTAACGCAAGATACCAACTGTTTGTGTGGTACAGATATCCGTAATGGCGATTCTAATCACATCCTCTTTGAATGTTCTTTGTATGCTAACCAACGTAAAAAACTTATGGCTAACCTCCAGCGACTTAAGCAGGTTTTTCCTACCAGTGTTTCTTGTTTGCTCTGTAATCCTACAGAAGAGACTATTAGAGTGCTAAATTTGTTTCTAGATGAAGCCAAGATCGTGTTATAATTTTGTCTATAATATCCAGTGAGAATAACTCATGCTTTCTCAGGTTCCATTTGAGTGATTCCTCATATCATTAGTGTATTACTTGTGAGTGCTATTTTGGATTCTTCGTGTGGGTGACGCTTTAAACGCAGTGTGATTGCAAGATTGGAAGTTTCCCGTATGACAACAGTCTATACTAGCAAAATGGGGTAGTTATGTGATATAGTGAAGTTTCGTGTTTTGTGTTTTTCTACTTGCAAGTTCAGGCATCAATTATTGAATTGAAGTGTTTTCATTTAGACTAGTGTGTTTACATGCGTAAGCGAGTATTGACTGGGTGAAATGTCGTAGACACAGCCCAATAAGCATCAGCAAGCAAGCAAGCAAGCAAATAGGAAGAAGAAGAAGAAGAAGAAGAAGGATAGATCAAGTCAAGACCGAGCCGTGCCTACGGGAAATAGTACGTAAGAATATTTATCTACTAAGAATGGTATTTTTTAATTTACCGCTAATTTTACTGTTGATTTGCGAGAAAGCAATTAAATTATTATCTTCCATTTAGGACAAAAATTGTAATGAAAATTCACGGACACAATCCGTTCTCATAACCGGGAGACTGTGTTGTTTACTTAGCTGAACAATAAAGCCAGGGGCCTGTTCAGCGAACGAACTTTTCAGTTCAGATTTTGTTCCACCATCACTTTTCAGATTTAGTTTGAAAATTTAGGAATCTTTTCACGTTTCAAGCCTGTTATGTTCCTCCATTGGTACAGAAATGGAAAGTGCAAAGAAATTAAGTGAAAAGTTTTCATAAATCTGTTAATTAACAAGTATGTACACTAGTTTCTCGGCGTAGAATTTGGTTTAGTGATATGAACATGTTACGACGAGAGCTTTTGTTATCTATCAAGCGAGGACGGTGATTGAGAATCCAACAAGAGAAGGTACCAAGACAGGCTTAATTTTCATAACCTCACTTCGACGGAATTTCGCAAGTGTTTTCGTATTACCCCAAGACAGGCTGACTATATTCTTGAAATGATCGGTCATTTATTGAAACATGCAACAAAAAGAAGTCAATCCCTTTCCGAAAAAGTACAAATTCTCATATGCTTACATTGGTTAGGAAATGGTGCCCAGCTGCACGGTGTAGCAGCAATGAATGGGACATCAAAATCAATTATTCCAGAACTGTTACCGAAGTCGTAGATGTTAAAGTAAATGTAATATTTCCTAACATAGTACGTTGGGCTGATAATCCACATAATATAGCGACGGAATTTCTAATGAAGGGTGAATTTCCTTCTTTGTGTGGATGTGCTGATGGTACTCCAGTTAATATTGATGCTTGTCATTATTTGAGAGGTATTTTTAAAGTTGCCAAAAAGGATGTTCCATTTTCTCCTTGACAGCTTCTAGCACAGCCAGCTTCTTGTAATAATCTTTCTTTCCCATGATCACAACTTTAAAACTACTGGTACCACAATTATACTATCAAATTCACTGCGAAAAATAAAGCATTAAAATCATGGGGTATGATACAGTTTGCCCATGGAATAAACTTGATCGGATCACTCATTTACAAAGGAATTGAAAAGTAGGGTAAAACCTAGATCATCGTAGAACAGAAAGACTTTGCACTTTGCAAGAATTGAAAAGTGCAAAGTTGCAAAGTTTGTTTGTGGAACAGGCTCCAGGTCGGGGATTTTTACCTGGATCTGAGGGCTGGTTCGTGGTCAGCTTGCGTGATTACAGTTGATAGTCTGATGATGAGATAGTGGCCCCGGTCTAGATAGCCAAGAAAAACGGCCGAGAATATTCGTCGTGCTGACCACACGACACCTCATAATCTGCAGGCCTTTGGGCTGAGCAGAGGATGCTAGGTAGACCATGGCCCTTCAGTGCTGTTGTGCCTTGGGGTTTGGTTTTATTGGTTTTTATGCCTATTTTATCAATACTTTAGCCCAGGAGACACGTGCGAACGACTGTCGTTTCTTTACACGCTCGCAGCCTTCTCGAGAATATTCGTCGTGCTGACCACACGACACCTCATAATCTGCAGGCCTTTGGGCTGAGCAGAGGATGCTAGGTAGACCATGGCCCTTCAGTGCTGTTGTGCCTTGGGGTTTGGTTTTATTGGTTTTTATGCCTATTTTATCAATACTTTAGCCCAGGAGACACGTGCGAACGACTGTCGTTTGTTTACACGCTCGCAGCCTTCTCGGGAAGGATGTTGTCGGGCGGTGCTCAATGCTGCCAACCTCTCTATTTAGGAACTAATGTGTGAGTGGTGCTTCGATAGGTGGTGGCGGTGATTATTATTATTGTTACACCATTGGTATAGGCTGGTTCTTGCCGTGCGGACGGTTATGATACTACCCTGACAAGACCAGTGATATAGGGACAAGCAAAGGGGGTCTGGAGGGTGTAACAGCCGCAAAGCAGCCTTGGCTGGAGGCGATAGCAGCGCATTCTATGAGGCCTAGTGGTTGGAATGATGAATTACAAGTTCCTTGTGTACTTTATAAGTTTCATATAACTTTATTGCTGTTCTTAATCGTACATTGTTTCCTTAACATGTTACATTTCCTTGCGCTTTTATTGTGCTTGGGTTGGTAACTGAATATATGATTATCATAATTGATGGGAATGGCTTCACGTGCCACTCTATGTTGGCCAATAGGAATATAAGTAGTTACTTCAGCAATGAAAATGGCGTGTAATACTCTTCATTAGGTTATGAAAGTAAACGTACTTCTGGGAGCGGGATGGTGGGTTCCTGGACATCGTTGTGAACACATCTCTCCTCTGAGACCCATAAGATTTCATTAATTTCCACTTACTTATAATGTTAGAAAAATCTCTTCTCCAGGTGTCAATTTTTACCAGTTCTGCATTACACTACAAAGTGACACAGATCTAGGACACTATTTTTCAACATAGTCATAGAAATCCGCTCCTTAGAGAGCCATTCGTGAACCACTATGTGAATTTCCTCCTCGTTGGAAAAATCTCTTTCTTTCAGCTTGCCGAAAAAATGGAACTCACGTGGTGCAAGATCTGCACTCTATGGTGGATGCTTCCATACCTCCCATAAAAAAACGTTGAGACAAAGCTTGTGTTGTGCATGCCATGTGGTGTGTTGTGTTGTCGTGCAGGTGAACAATGCCTTTGCTTAATATTCCATGCCTCTTGTATTTTATGGTGTTGTATAGTGTCATCATTGTTGCACAGTCAGAATAGACATGAATGGTTGTGACCTTTGCCATAAACTCTGTGTACACAACTCCTTCAGAGTCGAAGAAAACGGTGGCCACAACGTTCCTTGCTGATGGTGCAACTTTGCATGTCTTCCTTGCGGGCGAGGAGGTGTGTCTTAATTTCATGGATGCTCTCTTTGTTTGAGGTGTGAAATGATGCACCCATGTCTCATTGCCCATAATGATGCGGCTTAGGAAATCATTGCCTGCCGCGGAGTAACTCTGAAGGAAGTGCAGATACGCCATAAACCTTGCGTCTTTCTGTGCGGGTGTCGGTGACCGTGGAACCCATCGTGAGCACAATTTCTGATACTGGAGACGATCTCGGACGATGGAATGAGCCCTGCCTATTGAAAATGCGCATCTGCTTAATATTGTCCGCTATAGTCACCTTGCAATTGCCCGGAGATTGTCGTCTGTGGTAGACGTTGATGGCAGTCCTTCCCAATCAGTAACACCCACGTTGCAGCCTTGGGTCAAATTGTTGGCATCATTTCAAGATGGCTGAATGTGACATTGATTTGGTTCATATATCACCAGAACTTTACGGTGAATCTTTGTGTAATTTAGACATTTTGTCCGCAAGAATCGTACTGTCTCGAACTTCAACTTTGGAGTACGTTTCCGGTTTATTGCGTCACTTCACGTGTGCACACTGTGATGCCCCTGTTATCAGTACCACAGCAGAACTGTCTGCAGTAGAGATGGGAGTTACATATCGTAACTCTATCCCATTCCATCAGTTTAACTGTTCCAGAAAAATATTGTGTTCCACCGGAGACCATAATACAAAAGTAACTGTCTGAACGAAACCAAGGGGAGGGTAGGAGTTTCTGCCTGACTAATGGATATTAGGAAGCATAGCAGCTCGCTTTAAGGGTGCATTCTTGCACAGGCGCGAGCAATAGTTTTTTTTAACTGTTTAGAGGCAGTACTGATATTCCTATTCTTTAGTTATTCAAAGTGGTTCGTATTAGGCTTACAGGTGGTGATACTCACAGAAGCGTAGTTCGTCAAAACTGTTACGCATGGTCTTCTCACTTTGCTTCTCATGTATCATGCCGTATTGTAGACAGAGAGCTAAAGATCCAATACGATTGATGTGGACAAAAACTCAGTTGCAGGGAAACCGTTTCTTAGAAACGCATTGCAAGACGGTACCAAATAATAATAATAATAATAATAATTTTTAAAAATTCAGCTGGTTAAAGTAGTTCTCATTAATGTACATGGCACTCGGGTATCGGGCCCTGGAAAGCCATCGTAAGTGCCATCACGTGTATCTGTCCCTCCTGAAACTTCGTCATCGACTGCAACCTGCAAGGCAGTGCAGCAACAGCTTTTATCATAGTTTTTTAGTAGTACAAAGGAAAAAGAGTGATGTACAGAATAAAACGCTGGACAAGCCATTTACAGAGTTGTTATTCCCAACCTTGATCGTATGGCGGAAGACGAAGGTTTTGGAGACTTTTATACTGGATTTCCAGAGCAAGTTGGCTACACAGTTTTCGTCACGTAGCTGTTAGCTTGTATTTGGGAGATGCTGGGCTCTAACCCTACTGTCAGCAGCCCTGAGGATGATGTTCAGTGGCTTCCCCATGTACAAACCAAGCAAATGCTGGGACCATTCCTCAGTTGTTGAGGGCAGGGTCGTTTCCTGTCCTGTGCCATCGTTACCATAAGATTCAGTCTGTGTCAATGCAACGTAAAAAGACAAAAAGAGAAATAAGAAAAGAGTTCTGGATTAAACTCTGCTTACATCTTCCCTTATAGGACTGTTTCCTCATCTCTTATTCTGGCAGCATCTGAAGTATACATATACGACACTCGTTCATCAACATCATTTATACTGTAATGTCGGGTCTGAGTGTGTGTTTAAATACAGATCCTTGGACATCTAGGAATACACAGAGATACCTAGCAGTCACGGCGATTTTTACAAATCATGGTTTCGAAGTATTAGTTTTCGGAGTGTGTATGGGTCACTTCAAACATTTTCTAGGAATAGTCAAGAATGTGAGTAACAAGAATGGGAGAGAAGAAAGTGAGATAAAGGTATAGTATTGCTATTTATAAGTACTTACTAAGGTTCGGTTAGGGGCTGCAAGAGACAGCATGTATAGTGGATGTTCCACCCAAAAGTCGACCTGCAACTTGTATTATGTTAGTTTTATATCCTAATACTCCAAGCTAATACTGCACTGTAACGGATACACAGGAACATGATACTGGGAAGTAACTGTTTGTCCATACCTAGTCTGCGGGAAGCCCGGAACATGTACTCTCCTCTGACAGTGCGCCACTCTTGTTGGTCTAAGCGTGGGATGACATGTGAAGGCCCTGCATAGCTTCTACTTGCGTGTAGTGAGCACTGAACTTGTGGTTTTGTGTCTGCTGAGTGACGGGTACGTTCATTTAAGTTTCAGTTAGCAATGTCGGACTGCATGGACGACGAGTACGACGAGGAGGAGGAAGAGTCGACCAAGCTGGAGGATGAGGGTAGCGGAGGGGGTGGAACGCAGGAAAAGGACGAGAAAGTCTTCGACTCCAGTCGACAGCTCAAGCTGAAATTCCCTGTCAAGGGCATGCCAGGGAAGGAAGAAATCATGGCTTTACACCCTGACATCACCGATGTTGAAATACCTCGCAAAGTAAAGCACCCCAGGTGAGCTCTGATAATAGATTAAGATTTTGATTGATGCATTCACAGCAAATAATTGTAGACATTATAATAAGCTTTTGGATTTTTGCCGTGTCAGAAAACAAGGTGAAATTCTTTATGTTTCGCAGAGACTCCGCGTCTTGTCTGTTCACGAGCAAGACTTCTCTAATAATGAAAGTTTTAATTTCAGAATGCTTTACCATTGACCTGTAATATGTGGTGCTCTCGTTTGTCTGTAGATGGTTCACTGTGTGCTAGCCTTCCCATTCGGAGATAACGACACCAGTTAACCCGTTCAAGTCACAATAATTGGCTACATTGTTGACTATGGTATCAGAGTTAATTTGTCCACCCGTACTCTCTCAAAAACATGCATAAAATAATAAGTGATGCAGATAATTCACTCAAACTTCACATTCATGCCATGACTTACCCATTCTTCATTCCTTGAACGACTGCGGTATAAAAGTTTCATTTCAAAAGTGAGGATCCGTGCACTCTGAATGCACTGCACGTTTGGACGGTGTTCGTAAGTATTTCTGAAACACCGCTGTATCCACGAAATGGATGTTACAGACTCTGAGGGATGGTGGAGGACGGCAAATGGTTCAGTTTGAGGTAAATGATCGATTGACTCGAACGTTTCTGAACTATGGTTCCATTTGCAGTTCTCCTTCATCCCTGATAGTTTGTAACATCACGGATATACCTGTATATCAGGAATATTATCCTTTTTATCGAGTTTCTAATCACTACGTTTTTTTTTCGTGTCGCCGGCTGCACGCATTTGGAAGAACCTGGCGTGGCAATGCTCTGTTCACATCAGTAACGTTCACTGTTGCTATCACTATCCTCGAGCTCAGATTCGTTTTCCACATCATCATTATTGTCACGATCACCTCTAAAACAATGTCTGCGAGCACGTTCAGTCTCATTGCTGCAATACCAAGACAGCATTCTTCACCATCAGTAGATGCCTCCAGTTACTTACACTGTGTATTGCAAAGGGAATCTAATATACAAAGATAAGTGAAGCACTGCGTCATTGTGAGGTGAGGTCGTCCAATTCGTGCACCATAACACCATAGCTCTTCATATGACGGGTTTAAGATGTTTCTTATTCCATCGCATGTGCGTCCAGAGTAAACAGCAAGTCATCATAAGAATCGGGGAAGAATATAGTAGAAGAATTTTTTTTAAAAAGAGGATGAATCACAGTTCTTCACATCCATCTCTTCTCAGCCACTGACGAGCTCGTTGCAGCTTCATCAGGAAGGCAGCTTTTCTTCATTTCCTACACTTATCCACATGCAAGATGAAACCAGGAGGCAGAAACAAGCTTGTCAGGGGCTGAGAAGGGAGCTAATGTGGAGATTGTCCTTGTCATCACTGACCTGCCAGTGTTGATCCTATTGTGTATTCCTTTCTTACACTTGTTTCTTCCTTTCATCATAATTTTCATTTCCCCATGCCCAGCTCCTGCCAGGTCAGGGTGTTGCCTCTCCTTTCACCACTCCTCTTCAGTAATTGTATTCCATTCCAGTCTTCTTTTCTTATACTGTTCTTGACAGACTCCATCCATCTTGTTCTGTGCCTCCCTCTTGACCTCTTTCTTTCTATCCTAGCCTCCAACACTTGTTTTGGTATCCTTCCCTCCTCCTTCCTCATAACATGTCCAAACCTTCTCCATCCTATCAGTCAATTTTTCTACCTCTGTCTCATTTCTGATCTCAACATTTCTTACTCTGTCTCTCCTTGTCTTCCAGTGTTGTCCCCAGAAATGTTGGTCCGTTAGGTGGCAGGAATGAGTAGTACTACGTAAAAAAAGAACATGCTAAAATTTCAGTTTGTCCACCCCCCCCCCCCCCCCCCCCCGGGTATTGACAATAATATCAGACAGGTAAACATTTAAGTGCAAAATACAAAATACAGTAGAACCTCGATAATTCGAAATCGGTTAATTCAAAATCCCACCTAATTCGAAGGAGGTCTCGTTCCCGGAAACGTGAGATACAGTTTTGCATGTTATTTAAATTGTTTAATTCAAAATACGGATAATTCGTAATTCGAAGTACAATGTCGGCCCCATTACCGAAATTCAGATTTTTAATTCGAAACTGCCTTTACGTTTTAAAACAATAATATGTTACAGAATAATTTGAACTCGAAATTTATCCGCGTCAGAATAGAACGCATTTTCCGGAACGTGGAGGGGTAGTGTAGCTTTCCGCATTTACACTCCCTTCGGTGGGTCTACAGTGCGCTTCATGATTACTGAGTTGAATGAAATCAGAATTCTTTTGTATTCAACCTTTTAAGGAATGCCGTAATATCACGCAACAGGCAGTGTGCTGAAAAGCAGAATCCGTGAACACTGGTGATGCCGACAGTTAACGAAAAAACCTGGCTCACATAATAAATTTGTAGGCACCGAACAATATTGTCATTGTCTCTGAAATGCATGGCGTTATTTTAATGCAAGCCCAAACAGTCTTATGGTTTTAAAGGAGAAAGTGCCAGCTGGAGAATCGTATAAGAGTGGGGGATCAGGGTCATTGTAGTGCGTTGCAATGCACATGGAAGCGAGAAACTTTATCCCACAATGTTTTAAGGGCGTTGGCCACTTTCCATGCCAGTACAAAGCATCTAAAAATGCAAACAGTACAGAAATCCAAAAAATAATGCATTTGCACAGGGGAACCAGCATAATTTATCCTCGTCTTTGAATTGTGTGATGTTTTTCTTTCGTTGCGTGAGGTTATGTTTGTCAGTGATTTATCCAAGTGCATTATTTGAACATTGTAAATGCACCTTGTTGGATACATTTCGGAAATAGTTTGTCCATGGCATTGGAAAGGTTTAAACTGTGAATCGAAGTGATTGCATGTATTGATGGGCCTTAGAATACTTCGTTGCGCGGCAAGTGTTTACATTTCTGAAGTACGAGAGAAGTGTCATGCTGGGAAATCGTACAAGGATAGAGTCATAGGGAAGTTCGATTTTAAGGGCACTGGATACTTTCTGTGTAAATAAAGGGCACCTAAAATGCATACAGTATAGTAATCCAATGAATAAAGCACTTGCACATGGTAGCCAGCATAGATTTCTCCTCGTCTTTGAATCGTGCTTTTTTTTTTTTCTTTTCTTTCTTTCTTTCATTGCGTGAGGTTATGTTTTCCAGTGAGATATTCAAGTGCATTATTTGAATACTGTAAATGCACCTTCTTAGATACATTTTGGAAATAGTTCCTTTTTCATGGCATTTGAAAGGTATGAACTGTGAATCAAGGTTAACTGCATGCGATAACGGGCCTTAGAATACTTTGTAACGCAGCAAGGGTTGGTACTTCTGAATTGTGAATTGGTGGTTAATTCGAAGTCCGATTTTTAAGTCCCAACGACTTCGAATTAACAAGGTTTTACTGTATTTCTTCTTCATCTTTATAGTGTCAAATCCATTATGTTTTTGCGACTTTATTACAATTTCTATGGACTATTTGATACATTGTGCAACTCGTGTTTTTGGCTGATGATGACCCTGATAATGGGTCGAAACTAGTACCTAAGAAATGTTTCTTCTGTAAAGTAACCCACTTTTACTTGAATTGGTATTGAAAAGGTGGAACTATGTTACAAGTCGTCCATTTCATGACCGTATCGATGAGTATAATCAAGAAGTTAATATAAAGAACCACCTAATCGATACTTTATTTTATGCCTCAGGCAAAATTGAATATATATTAACACTTACAGAGCATGTTTCGACCACTTAGTGGTCATCTTCAGCTGTATAAAGAACTTTTACCAAACAGTCAACACAGCAATTTTTTTTCATTATAACGTAAGCGTATTACTTGTGCTTATTATCCTAATTTTTTTTTTTTTTTTTTTTTTTTTTTTTTTTTTTTTTTTTTTTTTTTTTTTTTTTCATTTTAGTGGTCGAAACATGTTCTCTAAGTGTTAATATATATTCAATTTTGCCTGAGGCATAAAATAAAGTATTGATTAGGTGGTTCTTTATATTAACTACTTGCTTTAAGGTGGAACTATTGTACTTTTAATTTTAATTGTATCCCATCGTGACTGTAGGACCTATCTGTGTCGGTGCAATGTAAAGCCAAAAAAAAAAAAAAGAAAAAAAACACCACCTCAAGATTTTTTTCCCCTGATATTAACGATTTCTTTTCCTTCTCTTTCTGCTCTTGCAATGACCACAGTTTTGCTCTTCTCCGCACTGATGTTCATACCATATTTCTCGGTATTCTTTTCCAGATTCCCACTGTTTTTTGTTCTTATCCTGTACTTATAAAATTGTTTGAAGTGTTGGAACTTTTCCATTTCCTCTCTGATTAGTGTTAATAGAGGATGGATGCCCAGTTGTACTTTGTCTTAAAACAATAACCACCACTATGTACGACTACATTTGCGCTTGTTTGTTGAAAGTAAGTCTGCAGAAGAAAAATTATGCTGACCGTTTGAAAGAAAACCTTGCAGCAGTATGTATGTTCCAGGTACTGTTGGGCAGAATTTGCTACCCGAGAGAAAGCGGAGAAGGCCCTGGAAGACTTGTTGAAGATGCGTTTGGAGGGAGGGCAGTATATCGAGGTGACTTGGAAAGGAGACCCCAGCGTACCAAATCGTTTAAAGAAGGATCCAGACAATAACAAGAGATGGTGAGTGCAGTGTTTCACAAACTTGATAGCAATGGTGCGCAGACAACTTACTTTCAAGAATAAAGATCCAGTAAAAGGCCAACACTTTGAATTTGAAGTAGCAAATCCTAGTTACTGTATTTAGTTTTCTAAGTGGGATAGACATGGGGTCCATGGGAAAGTTCTGAACAGCGAAGCCTTTCAATCAGAGCCATTAGTCAATGTCTACTCCAGTGTGGAAGATGACACTTGGTTACATCCAGTATCCAGAATTTGCTTCAATTGCGCCCATTTTGCTACGCTTTTCAAGGAGCTGAAGAAGCATCAATCACAATTATGAACTTCGATTTCTCGCCTAATCAGTACTTGATTTATTTTTTATGTATTGACACTACAAATACCTTTAGCAGTAGGGGAACTATCAATAGAGGCTAGAAGAACCATGACGACAGATATACAACAGAACCTCATTAAGACGTTTCTGCAGTGTACAAAGGAAAATAATGTGTTAAGCGAGAAAACATACCACTGACTATACAAATAAAAGCTATTCCATATAGATATAGAAACACTAGATACATTTTTTCCAACACAAGGGCATTTTACACCGTGTATCTGCGGGTACTGTGTAAACTGTATCTATCATTTCTAAAGAGGAGAGGAAAGTATTAAAATGTGTGATAAACACGAGAAAACAAATGTGAAAACCCTTTCCACTGGGGCTTATAAAATCACAAGTGCACTGAAAGGTGTGAAAAACACCAGACAACGAATATGGAAACATTTGCGCGGAGGCTCATAAAAATATTAGAATAGTATTGCATATCACACTCTTTCTAAAACAAATGTTAGTAGAAGCCTTTTGTTTCGGACCATTTAGTTATTAAATATTATTTTCTGGTCACACTCTTAGACAGTGAATTGGAGGTTACACTCGACCCTGTGCGACCGGGAGGAATGACTTTGGCTGCCATTTTGAATAAACTTCGACCAACTTGAGTGATCGAGTCGAAACTCAAAGGTGTGAGTTCAGTATTCGCGACCTCTGCGTGCTTTAAGATGCGGATGCCAGTCCACTTTCTGACTGATTTTAATCTTGTCTTCATTAGAATGGAATTTCACGACCTTTTTTCTTATCCATAATTAGGCTATCACAAGACACATATGCACCATGCTAGCCAGTTTCACGAGATTATGTTCCTAATCCAGATATAAGCTACCGTATCACACGACAAATACTGTATAATCTCGAATACCACCGGCACTGTTTTTTTTTTCCTCCAAAAATATTGCTTCCAAAATTGGGTGCGGGTCATATTTAAAATTTTTGGAAATTTATATTTCCGAATGCGCGTAAATCGGGTATCACCGAAGGGGTGGCTTAGCAACAATGCTCTCTCTCCGCTCTCAGTATACGCTACTTCTGTGCTTGGCGTCAATCTCTCGCACGTTCTCGGTTCTCGGAGTATCAACATGAATTCCACAAAGCATTTGCGATCTTTTACTGCGAGTGAGAAACTGAAAGTCGAAATTATTGGAAATCGTACCGCCAGTAGGAAATACGATATTGACGAGTCGTGTATTCGCGATTGGAGAAAGAAGAAAAATGTGCTATTAACATGTATTGGTGATCGTAGAGCTTTTCATGGACTGAGTTTCCAGAAATTGAAAAAACTTTATAAATATGTTACAGAAAGGCGGGAATTGGGATATGGTGCGTCAATCGAACTGTGTCAGCTAAAGGCATTAAGAGATCACAAAGGAACTTTCATCAGAAGGGTTTAAGGCAAGCCGAGGATGAGTTTGTAATTTTTATAAAAGAAATGGGTTGAGCGTACGAAGATGTACCTCAATTTCACAGCCATCTTGTAATTCAGAAATGGCAGCCCTCGCCAGTTTTCGTAGATTCTGCTTTTCTCCGTACTGCCTGCTACGTGATATTGTAGCCTTCCTTAAAACGCTGAATACAAAAGAATTACGATTTCACTCTATTTTCAGCTGTGAAACACACTATAGACACATCGAAGTGAGTGAAAGTGCGGAAAACTACCCCTGCACATTCCGGAAGACGCGTTCTATTGTGACGCGGAGAAATTTTGAATTTAAATTACTCTGTAAAATAGGTAGTATTTAAAAAAAAATGTAAAGTCAGTTTAGAATTAAAGTCTGAATATTTTTCTATTCAAATATGACATATGGGGACAGTTTTCTTCCATCTACGGTTTCACAAAGCATAACTGTACACTCGGCATCGAAAACTAGGTGAGCCAGGAGCATGTTGGCAACCTTGACGTAAATAAAAACCCCACCCCAATTTCATGTCTCAAATTTTTTTTTAAATATGTAGGGTTTATTCGCGTAAATACGGTATTTTAATCCAAATGTAAATCTCTGGACGATATATCTGAAAAACCAAAAATCTTGTCTGACATTCTTATTGCTGTATTAAACGATGTTAAATTACCTAGAAACTGATCAGTTTTTCAGATAGGACGTAACTCGCTTGCATGTCATCCCCCCCCTCTCCCCCCCCCCCCCCGTGCCCTCCGTTACCCCCTCTTCACTGTATCGCTGAGCGTATGATTATCTGGTTTACAACTAACAGCCTGTCACCCGAGGTGAGTTTTCTACTTAAATCTTCCTTGCACCATTTCTTTATTCCCACTCTAACTCGAGCATATTTTATCTTATAGGTTCCGTCTTGGATCGAGAACCATTTATTTTAACATCTGTAACAACAAACTGTTGCTACGAGATCCACTCTCCCAGCCACGTTACTACACCACATTAACGAAGTTTGAACTCAGTGCCATACATAATTGCCGCTAGTTGATCTTTCTTGAGGAACAACATTCAAAAAGAATTCTGTTACTTCTATACATTATACAGTGGAACCTCAATTCTCCGTTTTTGGAGGGACCCCGGAAAAATGTACAACATGGGAAAACGGAAAATCGGGGAAAGAATGAACCACCAACAATTTGGCTAAACATTACAATTATAATCTTACAGCCACTCCTAAACCAAACCAAACTGCAACCCAACGGGCCTTCCGCCTACCACCGACCGCTGCTCGGTCCGAAGGCCTGCAGATTACGAGGTGACGCATGGTCAGTGTAACGAATCCTCTCTACCGTTATTCCTGGCTCTCTAGACTGGGGTCATCATCTCACCATTCGACAGCTCCTTAATTAAAGGTAATCGTAGAATGAGTGAACCTGGAACCAGCCCTCGTATCTAGGTAAAAATGCCTGACCTGGCCGGGAATCGAACCCGGGCCCTCTGGGTGCGAGACTGGCAAATTAGACAGCAGGGCTGGCTTCAAACATTAATTACCGGTACGTGACTTAGAAAATCTCGAAACTTTACATTCAGTTTTACCGTGTAAACTTTGTCAGTTTCCTGTGAAAACTTCTTTCAATTTAGCGACTTTGATCAAACTCTTCAAAAAATCTAACACCAGTAATGCCAATCCAAACAACAAGCGACCACAAGTAGTTTTTTAATTCTCTAATCTAATAAAATAAAGCATATTGGATACAAAACCGCCCAACATGATGACGAAATCCCCTTTTTTTTAATCTTCCATTGTAATTTGGTCACCGGTATACTGTTCATAGTCAGTTTATGGAAATCTTATACTGCGTAAATTAGGCCTACGTCGACTTTTAAAGGTTAGGTTGAACTTGAGAATATGCTTTTGAAAGTAAGTATTGATATTTCTCGAATGCATTATACTAAATTCTGCCCATCACTAATCACAATCAAATTGGGAAGAGAAAAGAATATCACTAAAATTTCAGAAATTACGGTTATTCACGACCTTGAGCTCAGCTGGAAAGCGCGCTCGCTGTACAAGTCTTTACGAGTGTGAAAGTTTACTAACTTTTTAAATGTAACGTGTGGAAATAAAACGACTGCGGTTTTTATTCTCATAACCCTTCCTTCCACGCCTACATGGGCATTCAAGTGCGCCATTACCACTTTATTTTGTCCATTCAATTGTCTCTCCAATTCTTCCTCAAAGTCATCTTTATCTTGAAAAGTACTTGTTGCGTGCATCCTGCTTGTCGAGCATACACTTTTACAATTTCCCAGGTTTTCCCTTTGACTGTTATTTCTCTTTATTTCTCTTTCAATCCATATCTTATTACCACTCCTACTCCATTTTGCTTTCCTTCATCATCTCCTATCCAGTACAACCAAAAACCATTCCGCAGTTCTCTCCTACCCTCACCCCTCCACTTAGTCTCTGCCAGCCCTAGTACATCCAGTTTTCTTCTTTCCATCATGTCTACAACCTCTTCTACTTTTCTGGTCAATGTTTGTACAGTGGAACCTCGATTATCCATTCCCGGAAAATACGTTTTCCCAGAATATGCGTTCAAATTACGTGGTCCCGCGAACATCATAATTAAATCACATTGTAAAAGTCCCGCATTATCCGTTCCTCGAAGAAACGATTTCCCGGATCAACCGTCCAGAAATTCCAGTCCCATCAACGCTAAATCCTCGATCAATCGTTCTTTAATAAACTGTATCTCACGAAAGGACGGCTGTGGCATATTTATGGATCTTGGTGTTATTAAAGGAAGTACTGTACCGGTACTGGAAAAGCGATCGGCGGTGAACTTGCATAAGGGACGATCTTAGCGTCGCATTCGGGTGGTATTGTTTAGAGAATCTTGGAAAATCATAAAGCAGAGAGTGGACACAACAATTGCAAGGAGACACGGCGGATTTCGACACCTCTGCTTGAAGACGGAACGAGTTTCGTCAAATGTTCGCACTTATAAAACGTCCATATTATGTCCATGGTTAGATGTTTATATTTTTACATTTTTTCGATCGTACTGTCGAAGAGGTTTTCGGCACTTTGCTCAGGGCACTGCAGAGTAACTGGGCTTTCAGGCAGGAATCGAAACTGCTCCTTCTTAATACAAATTCAGTATTTTTTATATTATCGTACATGATTATGTTAGCGAGACCAAAATAGATGTTGCGCCTTACATTAAAAAAAGAAAGCTATGGGAGGTCTTGGCATTGCCTATTACTGTTTAGGTCCTAATGAAAGACTGGGAATTTTACGTTTTCGTGTTAAAATACCAAAAACCGCAGTCGTTTTATTTGCACACGTTACGTTTTAAATGGTTGGTATCATTTCAAACTCGTACTGACATATGCAGCGAGCGCGCTTTCCAGATGACCTCAAGGTCACGAATAACCGTAATTTCTGAAGTTTTGATATTTCTTTTATCTTTCCAAGTTGATTGGATTTGTGACGCGCAGAATTGAATATAATGCATTCGAGAACTTTTAAGAATCGATACCTACATTCGAAACCGTGTTTTCGAGTTCAACATAACCTTTAAAAGTCGAAGTAGTCCTAATTTGCGCGGTACGAGATTTCCAGAAACTGACTACGAACAGTATACCGGAGACCAAATTACAATGAAAGATTAAGAAATGAAAGGATTTCGCCATCATTTTGGGTGCTTTTGTATCTAATGTGCTTTATTATATTAGATGAGAGAATTAAAAACTACTTGTGGTCGTTTGTCGTTTGGCTTGGCGTTATTAGATTTTTCGAAGAGTTTGGCTAGCCTAATCAAAGTTGCTGAACTGAAAGAAGTTTTCAAGGGAAACTGACGAAGCTTCCCCTGTAAAACTGAATATAAAGTATCGAGATTTTGAACTCGCATACCGGTAATTAATGCGGTTTCGCAGTCTAACATGCCCGCCTCTCATCCAGAGGGCCTGGGTTCGATTGCGACCAGGTCAGGCAATTTTACCTGGATATAAGTCTGATTCCAGCTCCACTCAGCCTACGCGATTACCTTTAATTGTGGAACTATCTAATGGTGAGATGGCGACCCCGATCTACAGAGCCGGGAATATCGGCCGAGAGGATTCGTCACACTGACCAAGCGCACCTCGTAATCTGCAGGCCTTCGGGCTGAGCAGCGGTCGCTTGGCAAGCAAAGTTCCACTGGGGCTGTAGTTTGGTTTGGTTTAGTTTAGGAGTTTTTGTAAGAATATAATTATACATATTTCATTTTTGTGATGTTTAGCCAAATTGTTGATGGTTTTCATTCATTCCCGGATTTTCCGTTTTCCCGTGTTGTACGTTTTATTTTCATGGTCCCTCGAAAAACGGAGAATCGAGGTTTCACTGTATATTCAGTGTGCCAATTCATAATCCTGTTCCTCGCTAGGGTCATCGTCTGTTACATCCGCCCGGCTTATCGTTCCTTGTTTCCTTGAAAGCGGGTTAATATCCATCACCGGCTTGCTACGACTGTCATGACTTCACCAGAGCCCCTTTAGCCACCATCTTTTTCAGGATTCCTGTAGGGCCTTCACAGCTGCCATAGCGGTCTCGGGGCCCACACAGTCCCCACAGTACTTCACCCCCACAGGCTACTCCCTACTTGGTGACGTTAACAAGTTCAATAGTTTTTCAAAATTAGGAGTTGTAATTCTTTTTATGTCGGACAGACCGGGAGGAATTTTAATATAAGGTACTCAGAACACGTCAATGCCCTGAAGTACAATAAACTTTCAGCTGTAGGACTGCATGTGCATGACTATAATCACAAATTCACAGACATAAAACAAGATATAGAAATTCTCAAAATCATCAACGAAGGACCCCTCCTTAACATTACTGAAACTGCTTCATACATATAGATCAATATTTAAACCCCAATCATCATCTTAGTGACATTTCAGAAAAGCCAAATGTCCTATTTGACCTTCTAATTCCCTTTTTTAGAAACGCCAAACCAACAGGTCATAATTCAGTTTTTCATAATATTCACAACACCTTTCCTCAGCAGTCATTTCCTTTCCCACATCCTTCGGCCCCGCCTTAATCACCCCCTTCTACCCACCCCCTCTCCTTTCCCCGACCTCTCCCCTTGCCCCGCCCCTTCCTTTTCCTTTGAACCTCACAACCGTTAGTATGAGGCACACAACAATAGGCCACGCACCACATGCCACAACGAGAGGTAAGTCTCATATAACCTATACGGTTTGACTTAACGCTCTCTCCTTCAATTCATTAATTTTATCTAATTTTACCCATCATTTATTCAGGTTAAACTTCATGGACACTGCAAGGAATTGTGAATTTATACCAGCCACATATTAAGAATTGTCAGTTTTAACCATATCTTCGTGTGCCGTCCTGATAATGTCCAACAGCATTTCAGCATAATTTTTACATTTCATTTTATTTACGTTGGTTGATGTGGAAAGACCATCTAGCAGTTCTGTGTCAGCTGGTGGTTATTTACAGTGGCGTCCAGTGGCTTGCATACTGCTGACACCACTCAAGTAGATTTGGTGATTGATGATCTGACTACAAAATCAACATTTACCAGTTCCCGTTTTGCAATTGAAATTTTAATGATTAGCAGTGATGGAACTAACAATTTTATGAATATTAATGCAAGAAAGAGTCTGGATGATGAGCATAACCAGATGCTAAGAATTTAGAGCCTAATTTATTTATTTTTCACGTTTTACACATAGTTCATCCTAGATTTTAAAGTCGGTTGTATTTTTGTACATTTCTTATTATGTCACTCGGTGTTTGTACATTTGTTTAGTTATTAGATGTATTACATTAAGGCTGAAGATGGCCAGCCAAGGCCGAAACTAGTCCCTAGTTTAGTAATGTAATTCCAAAATATTGCATATTATAGTATTGAAAGCGTGGACCATTACGACATTAATTTAATTATTATTATTGTGATCACAATTCAATGCAGATAAAAACCATGAAGTTTATATCCTCTGAGACTTGCAGCTCATCCTGACCAACAAAGAAAGGCTGAGCATTGCAAACTTGAAGTGTTTAGGACACGTTAAGTGTTTTGAAAAGATCGTTCCATGACGGAAGACCTATTGGACGCCCTAGATGGTAGTTAGACCGGGTAAGAGAAGGAAAAGGAGTTATCAAAATTAGACAACGAACTGGAAATACTAGAACACTTCATATACGAGGATTGGGGCAAAAGTCATGGCAACTTCTTTTTTTTTTTTTTCTTGTAGATATGTGAACGCATCACAAACATATGTGTGTCGTGTGAAAGTTCTGCAGGGATAGTGTGTATGCGGAACAACAGATGGCTCTATGATAACTAGTAGTAGCACAGTGAGGGCTGTGAAATCAGTCAGTTGGTGAATGTTGTGCAAGATAGAAATAACCTGTGTTGAGCAGTGCGCTTACATCAAAATAGCCATTCTCTGAGGGAGAAATGCGATGGAATGTCACAGTGAATTAATGGAAGCCCTTGGGAATAATGCCCTACCATACTGTACAGTAGCTCGGTGGGTAGGAAAGTTTCAGAAAGGACGTGTGTCAACCAGTGATGAGCAACATTTGGGACGACCTGTCAGTGTGCGGACCGAAGTGGCACGTGCCGTCATCGAGCAGCTCCTGGATGAAGGTAGACGATGGACACTACTGGAGAGGGCAGTGGCATCGAGAAACGCACCGTTCACCGGATATTACGTAATGAACTGCAGCTGCGCAAAATCGCATCGTGGTGGGTACCGCATGCACCGACGGAAGTTCAAAGGTGGGTGCGCTATGCAATATGCTCCGACCACCTTGCACGCTGGCAACAGGACGGCGATCAATTCTTGTCACAAATAATTGCCATTGATTAATTTTGGGCCAGGGCATACGAACCAGAACTGAAATGTCATTCCGTGGAGTGGTGACATGCTGGATCACCAAGGAGGCAGAAGGTCCGTCAGAATCCTTCCCTAGTCAAACTGATGGTGATCCTCGCGTATGATGTCAGGGGTGTCATTGTTTGCCACTTTCTTCCACGTGGCAGAACAGTGACCGCACAGTACTACAGGGACTTCCTGGTGCGACAGGTACGACGTGGCGCTCGGGAGAAACGTCCGGATCTTGCGGACAGTGCAATAATCCTGCACGACAATGCAAAACCACATAAAGCAGAGTGTGTAGGGTAGCTACTGCGACGTTGGGGATAGGAAGAATTGGAGCACCCACCGTACTCTCCCGACATTTCTCCCTGTGACTTTGATCTCATTGAAAAGATTAAGGAACCACTCTGTGGTAGGCAGTTTGCAACACAAGAGGACATTGCTCATGCTGTGCGCCAGCAGGTGACCCGATTCACACATGGTGTGGCAAATGCTGATGCGCCTCCCACATCGTTGGCAGCGTGTGGTATCAGTAGCAGGGGACTACTTTGAGGGTCTTTAGGCCCAGGTTTGTCATGTCAACTTTATGTGTACTGTGTTGTCATTCTTTTGCACCGGGAAAGCCATATTGCCCTGTATACTGCCGTAATAAATTAGTGTGTTACGATATTTCAGTGCTATTCATTGTCCACGCATGTAGTTAACACCTTGTCCTTTCATCTGTATATGTCACATTTTCCAAGTGGATTGGTATCTTCAAGAAAAAAAAAAATAGTTGCCATGACTTTTTCCCCAACCCTTGTACTTGGGGAGTGATCTGACTGGAAATGGAAGAATGGATATGGATACAACTGAGGAGAGCCTTCCACCACCAGGTGTGAGATTAATATGGAATAAAAACGTACCAATGAAGGCTGTCATACAAGGGATATTACTTACCTATAATAGATGCAGCAGAAACGTGGACAATGAGTCTACAGAAGACAAGGAGGCATAGAGTGAGAAATGGAGACATACAAAAAGAGCTAAACGACAAACTGGAACAGAACAGATTGAGGTGGTTTGGACATGTCAGGTGGATGAAAGACTGCCAAGACAAGCTCTGGAAAGACAGAGGATGAGGGAGACGCAAGATTGAGATGGATGGGCTCTGTGAAGAACAGCATAGGACAATGGAACATGGAGTTGGATGAGGGATGGTGCTCCTCCCACCCCCACCCAGTGTTAGCTGGAAAAGGGGAATCATTGATAATGATGATGACAAAACGACCATTCAAAGCAATTTACAAAACAGTACAATTTAAAAAAATGAGCAAGTCAGTATAAATCAACCGGTCTATTATCACAGAGAGATTAAACTCCAAACTGAAAGGTGAGGGAGGCCACACTCCTTACATAGCTGATCCTTATTATTATTAGTATTATCTTGCCAATTACGTCAGTTGAAGTCAGGATGGTAGACAATTAAAATAGATTACAAAATGCTCTAAGTCCTCTTGAGTTCATATCGCTTTGAACTCCATTAAAATTAATCCAAGAGGAAAGTCTGTAAGACTCTTGACTAGGTCTTGAAGTTCATGGAGAAAATTTTAGGTGCTATGTTTGAAGATATCAATAATTGTAGTTGCCTCTTTAATTAATTTTAATGGATTTCAGTGTGATTTGACCTCAAGAAGACTTAGAACTTTATAATCTACTTTAAATGTCTCGTTGTACTTCAGTGATATTTACCTTGTGTCTCATAATTTTAAAATGTCATTTTTGTTTCTGATGTACATTTATTTAGCACTCTAGCCGATGATGTCCCGTAGGGGACGAAACTTGTACTAGATTAATGTATTTAGCATGTATTGAATTACCGGACTGCTAAATAGAATATTTTAGTACTGTACATATCCTTAAATATTTCGCTACTTGATATTGTTTATTCATTTTAAATTTTGTAGAGTTGCCATATGTCTCCCATGCTTTCTATCAAGTATAGGCAAGAACTAAGTAACAAAGTCTGTTGCTTTCTGCAGATTGGTAAGAAATATCTGTGTTGTGTTAGAAGTTGGGAGAAACGTAACAGACCAGTTCATGGAAAAAATCTCTCTCTCTCTTTGCAGGATTATGGTCTCCGGCATCCCGCACGATGCTAGGGTAGAAGAATTTAAAGACTCGGTCGTCGGTCTGACTCTCTGTATCATGGGCAGGAAGAGGAGCAGGAGACGTGTTCCGCTTGGGTAAGATAACACCGCATTCTGAGCAGAGACTGTTTTATAGCATTTATATGGACTTTGACTAGCAGGCAAGAGAGTAGGTGGAGGCGGCAGAATAACACCCATGGTATCCCCTGCCTGTCGTAAGAGGTGACTAAACCGAGCTCGATAGCTACAGTTGCTTAAGTGCGGCCAGTATTCGGGAGATAGTGGGTTCGAACACCACTGTCGGCAGCCCGGAATATGGTTTTCCATGGTTTCCCATTTTCACACCAGACAAATGCTGGGGGCTGTATTTTAATTAAGGCCACGGCCGTTTCCTTTCCACTCCTACCCCTTTCCTGTCCCATCGTCGCCATAAGACCTATCTCTATCGGTGCAACGTAAAACAAGTTGTGAAAAGAAAAAGAGAATTTCGGAGCGTGAGTTGGCGACCACGGGGTCTTTAGCTGATTCGTGGCATTGATGCTTCCTCTTACTTGTGCCAGGCTCCTCATTTTCATGTATCCTATCTGACCTCCCTTGGTCAACTCTTGTTCTTTTCCAACCCCTGCACTATTAGGCTTCCGAGGGCTAGGGAGTCCTTCATTTTCACGCCCTTTGTGGCCCTTGTCTTTCTGTGGCCAGTACCTTCATTTTTCGAAGTGTCGGATCCCTTCCATTTTTTCTCTCCGATTGGTGTTATATAGCAGATGTTATACTTTAAAACAGTAATCGCCACCACCACCTTCAAGCCAGTGAGATGAAATTCCTAAGAAGTATGATAGGAAAGACAAGGGAAAACGGAGTGAGAAATGAGTTGTTAGGTAGGAAGTTCAGATAGGATAGCTAAATGAGAGAACTGAAAAGAATAAACTAAGGTGGTTTGGACATGTAAAGAGGATGGAGGAGAATAGAATTCCAAGACAGATGCTGGAGACAGTGTGCGAGAGCAAGAGGAAGACCTAGAACAAAGTGAATGGAATCAGTGAAGAGCGGCATAAGAAGATGAGATTTTAGACTGGGACAAGATCGTGGAAGAGGAATGGTGGAACGAAAGAGGAAGATGGAGAAGTGCCATAAGTACCCCGACTCAGCAGGAGCTGGATAAGTGGAAATGATTATGATTGACATGGAATATTAGTAAATTCTGATGAATAGGTCATGTTATAATAATACTTGGCAGCTTACGTATGCCAAAGCCACTGCAATAATAGCCTCTGTGAAATGTCTAAATGGATCAGGACAAAGGCTGGTGTGTACCTCTCTTATGTCCCTAGGGGAGGCGTGAGAAGTGGGCGAATGGAGGACAGAGGACTACATCCTTGCATAAACAGATAGATCTCCTCAATCTAAGTGGAAAAGACAAGGGAAGAGAAAGGAAAGAAAAGGATATACACTGTACTGGAGTGGAGTTGGAGTAATCACAAGTAGAAATGAATTTGTTGAAGGAATTCATATGGTGGGTAATAGATCCTGAGAGTGACCCTTTAATTTGAGGACGAGAAAGAAAGAGAATTTTTTCAAGTCTGTCCATCCCAAGCAGGTAGTGAGGAGAAATTGGAAGGTTTCATAGAAAAACTGGAAGGAAACATAAGCAGCAAGGAGATAATACTCGTGGGAACTTTTAATGACCAGGAGGGAAAGGGACATCAAACGACCAGCATTCCAAGTTAATCTTATTACTCTATGAAGACTTCCCAGTATTTTTCACCTATTTCACGTCTAATTTCATCCATTCCTGCTGCTTTTTGACAGTGGAGTTTATTTACCATCCTTTCCACTTCCTGATATGTAATTTCACTAGCATCATTGTCCTCCTGCCCATGAGCTCAGTTGTTTGCGATGTCTACAGGAAAATTTCCTTTTACATTGAGAAGATTTTCAAAATATTCCGTCCATCTGTCCACCGATTCTCTGGGATCTATTATGAGTTCACCTGATTTACCCAAAACACTATTCATCCTTTTTTTCTCTCTTCTTTCCTAAGCCTTTTCCAGGTTATTACTGAAATCTTGCATGATTTCTTGGTTACAACAATTATTTGTTTTGCTCTGTTTCTTTTATTTACGTACAGATCTCTGAAACGATCAGCATTCCACGTTAATCTTATTACTCTATGAAGACTTCCTAGATCATTCGTTCATTTACATGCCTAACAAGAACTATGTTGTGTGCATTATTCCTGATGAACAGCCCTACCCCACACTCTGCCCTTCCCTTCTTAACACCCGTCAAGTACACTTTATAATCTCCTACCTCTTCCTCGTTATCTCCCCTTACCCGAATATCATTAACTCCTAGCACATCCAGATGCATCCTCTTGCGGATTCAGTCAGTTCTACTTAAGGTCCATTGATATTGATCGCTCGCCATCAAATTCCATTTTGTTTGCCAGCTTGTTTCCAAGGAGTCCCTCGTCTGTCAAAAGGAAATGGGACTACATTACTCTCATAAGCTTGCTTAAAACGTTCTGAGCGTGTTCAGTGAAAATTCTGTGTAGCAGGATGCTACCGTACTTACACATAGTCCAAGTGAAGCTGGGTTAGGGACCACGGTGGATTGTATAGTCCTAGCCACGTGAGCACAAGGAGGGCCATGACTCGGAATATGTCCGAGGTGCCCACTCCACTTGTATCCCGTCTGTCAGGTGGACTCATGGTTCATGAACTAGGACGTGACTACAGTAACCCACACCATGAAGCAATAAAACAACTTGCATAACCAAGTTAGACAGCATTATAAAGAAGGATTCAGCTGGCAACTGTACTCAACTCTGTTTTGGTGAGAACTTCCTGGTGATTGTGAAGAATGTATCTATCCTTAGCAACATGTCCAAGAACATTGTTTACAGGGTTATGTTTCTTTCCAAAATACAGCAGAAGTGAGGACAAAAACTAGTATTCATAGAAGATCATAGTGGGTATGCTGGAAATGTTTACGTGGGCAGTGAGAGGCTTTTCAGTATACGCGAAAATAATGACTGACTTTCAAATTACCCTTTGTGCATGAATTGTATTTTGGTGATGCTTAGAAGGATTTGCATAAAAATCCACAAATTTTATCATTTGTACCAAATGCTTAAACTTTATTTTGCATAAAATCCACCAAAATCAATAATTTTATGTTATTAAAATATAGACCCATAGTTATCTCTTTATGGTTCATTATATTTAGTGAAATTTCTACACTGCTTGTAGCACTCCAGATACATTGCATTGGTATTATAAATTTACTCATTTGGGAGAAAAATTTCAGGTTCCCTATGGGAATGAACATCTATATCATATACAACTTCTTTCAGTATCTCCTGGTAGTTTGTGACTGACTGGAGAGCAAGTAGGGATTCACTGCTCCGGTACATTACAATAAGAAGAACCTCTACCAGGCAGTCATTTCAAGGGCACAGAGGGACATTTGGACTAGAACCTTCATAGGACGAGTTTGTTCAGTAAAGCTAAGCTTCGTGGGGCAACTCATCCTAACTATGTCTTATGAGTTAGAAGTCGAGGACAAGATCTTCTGACCAGGATTTTTAACAGCAAGCAAGATGTTAATTGTTTTATTTTTGACTTCATCAAAGAGAGAGTTGTTCGTTTTTTATACAAATTTTTAAGTTGCTTGCTCAACGTTAAGGACAAACATAACAATTGTTAATGCTATTTAGACAAGCATTATTAGGGAAACGTTTTAGTGTGTGTACATATGTGTATGTTTTATAATTTTTATTTTTAAACTATTTGTGTTTTTAGTTTAAGTTAGGTTAATAGATTTTACAGTATGTGGAATTTAGATGTATGATGTCTAAGTTCGCTGGTGAAGAGAGCGAAACGTGTAGGATGATAATTGTTTAAACGAATGAGTTTTATAATAAATATTGACAGCGGTAATGGTATTTCTTGATCTCGAGAAGGCATACAAGAGTGTTGATAGAGAAAAGGTGTGGAAGGCAATTACTGGAACTAGTGAAAGCAATGCATAAGAATTGTTTCAGTTCACTCCAGACTCCAGTGGGGAGAACAGGCTGAAGTGTGTTGTCTCCACTTATGTTTATGATGGTTATGGATGAAATTCTAAACAAAACAAGGGCAACATATGGAGAGGATATGAAAATATTGTTGGTTGCAGACGACTGTGATTTGTTAGGGAGTCAACAACACAGAAGTGCAAATCCAACTAGAGGCTTTAAATGACAATACTGAGAAATATGGTATGAAAATCAGTGTGGAGAAGAGCAAAGCAGGGGTGATGACAAGAGGGGAAAGGGAAGGAAAAGGAATCATTAATATCAGGGAACAAAACCTTGAGCTTGTTGAATACTTCCAATATTTGAGAAGTGAAATAATGCCAGATGCGAGGTTGGTTGGAGATCAGCAGAAGGGTACAAGTGAGAAGGACGTTCTGCCAGGATGTAAGGTACTCTGTGTGGAACGGAGAAGTTCCTATAAAACGTAGAGATGTGCTATACCCCTATATTAACGTACGCATCAGAGACTGACTTTGACACCAAGAAATGAAAGTAAAATTCAGGCCAGTGAGATGAAGCTCCTGAAAAGTATGGCAGGGAGGACAATGAGAGACAGAGTAAGAAATAGAGTTCTTGGGAGGATGCACGAAATGGAGATAACAAGAAAACGACCAAGAGACAGGTGGATAACAGGAGGGGAAGAGTGTGTACAAAGAAGAGGAGATGGAGAGGATTATGTTCCAAGCAGACCCAGCCAACAGATGGAAACTGCAGATGGTGATGACTGGAATACAATTACTGAAGAGGAGTTGTGGAGGGAGAGGCAGTGGTGGACGAGTGCCATCAACATCCCGACCTGGCAGGAGCTGGACAAGGGTAAATGAAATGGAAAATTATGATGATTGATGGGCGGGCCCAACATCTGCCCGTGGCATTTTCCATATACTAGTTTAGCTGCTTAAGCACGCTCTCACGACCGGTAAACTTTTAACTCTCTCACTGTGTGTTGTTTTTTTTTTCTCCAGCCGTCGTAAGGCTGGTTGGATCCTCAACAGCTCTGCCATTAGCTGTCATAGATAGCCTAGGCATCACGGAAGAGGCGTACTAGGGAAATGAGGAGTGAGGTAGCTTCCCGTTGCTTTCCTCACCAAGCCAGAGTTGCTATTACATATCAGTCTGCCAAGCCCACTGAAATGCGTCCACCAACCGACCCTTTGAGCAACATTTTCACACCATTCATAGCAGGGTCTGGCTGCATAAGGACTGGTATTACTAGCATCGCTCATACCTCAGTCACTTTCATATTGTCAAAGCCAAGGATAAGACAAAGACAGACAGATGAATGAAAGTAACAAAATTGCTCTAGCCCGTACCAGAAGACATAGTGCACTGTAAACACTAGGTCCTGCCAGCAAAGGCATTAACTGTGGTAAAATGTCTAAACTGGGCTTGATGCAACAGAAATTCATCTTGACCTTAGTTATTAATCTGTCCATTTTACCATGGTTGAGTCATTACCATGGTTGATGCATCCGAGCATAGGTATCGTTTCACATAATTTTTTATTTGAATGATTTTCACCTTCCTAAAAATGCTGTCTATCCCTCTCATAGCATTTTTCAGTTGACATTTACTGTAAATTTTGTCCTGACAGCCCCTCTGTGATCTGAGTTTGAACTGGTTTTCAACTGAATTCTCTGCGTTTTAATTTTAGGTCGGTCCTTCTGGTATTCAACTGCGTAAAGCACGCCATGGAGTACTTCGAGGATAAGAAGCAGCACGTGTACAGAGGTCGACCAGTGAAGGTTAGGTTTTTATACGCAGACCGCAACCCACAATCGGAGGAGAGAGAACCCAACCCACAATCTGAGGCGAGGAAACCTAAAAGGCAGAAGACGCAGGAGAGGAGTATGGAATACGGGCAGCGCCCCGCGGCATATCACGGAAACAACTACGGGCAGGAGAGGAGGACGGAATACGAGTCGCGCCCCACGGCGTATCACGGAAACAACTATGGGCAAGAGAGGAGGACGGAATACGAGCCACGCCCCGCGGCGTATCACGGAAACAACTACAGGCAGGAGAGGACGGAATACGAGCAGCGTCCCGCGGTGTATCACGGAAAAAACTACGGGCAGGAGAGGAGGACGGAATACGAGCAGCGCCCCGCGGCGTATCACGGAAACAACTACGGGCAGGAGAGGAGGGCGGAATACGAGCAGCGCCCCGCGGCGTATCACGGAAACAACTACAGGCAGGAGATGAGGGCGGAATATGAGCAGCGCCCCGCGGCATATCGCGGAAACAACTACGGGCAGGAGAGGAGGACGGAATACGAGCAACGCCCCGCGGCATATCGCGGAAACAACTACATGTAACCGTGAAGATCTTCCTTCTGTCCCTCAAGTTTGTTCTGTACAAGTAAAATGTGTCTTTATATGTCTGTGTTGTGTTCTTCTTAAACTTTCCTGGTTCCTTGTGCTGTGAACAAATCTTCGTCCAAAAAACATTCCTCTACCTAAGATTTATGTATACAGTCCTAGATTATTATAATAATAAATGACACCATAAATTGAAATAGTAATTTCATTAGTTTGAAATATTGTTCTGCTTGGAGTTCACACGCTCAGTCTATGCTCTAATAATAATGGTTACACTTTTATTTCATGTCATTATTTTAATAAGGTAGATTACCGGGCGAGTTGGCCGTGCGCGTAGAGGCGCGCGGCTGTGAGCTTGCATCCGGGAGATAGTAGGTTCGAATCCCACTATCGGCAGCCCTGAAAATGGTTTTCCGTGGTTTCCCATTTTCACACCAGGCAAATGCTGGGGCTGTACCTTAATTAAGGCCACGGCCGCTTCCTTCCAACTCCTAAGCCTTTCCTCTCCCATCGTCGCCATAAGACCTATCTGTGTCGGTGCGATGTAAAGCCCCTAGCAAAAAAAAAAAAAAAAAAAAAAAAAAGTAGATTATAACATCTTGTTTGACTTCAAGGATAAATAGGAAGAAGTGATGAATCTCAAAATTCTTTACATCCAGCTGAGCATAAACAGGCAGCCTAATAGTATGATTGCAAAAGCAGTGAAAATTCCACTAACGAGGGAACACATACTTGTGTTTCACTCGCATTCGGTTGAAATTTGGCAGGAATATTCGTGGGAGGCAGTAGAATGCTAAGGTGAAAACTGCATGTCCCCAGCGCAAGTCTAAACTCCAAAATAGAACAAATAAATAGTCGTAAAATTAGAAGTGCCGCGGGAGTATCGGAGTTTGCGGAGAGGTAGGGAGGAGCGAAGCAGCGGACGTGAGCAGCGTATAGGCGGGCTGCTCGCTCGAGTCGAATGAATGACCACCCACCCCTACCCTTTAGTTTAAACCTAACTTAAAGATACACAAGAAAACTTAAATGAGAAACAAGAACGAAATGTGAAGACAGAATACTTGTACTTGTCGACAATACAAGAGATGGACTGTACCTAATACCATGATCACTTGACTGCCTGGACAGGGAAACAATCCCAGTTCACGTGATCAGCTCTGACGGACGGGTAGCGATAAGCATATTGACAAAGACGGAAGAGTGGGAGGATGGCTGAGTGGCCAGGAATGCGGCCTTGGGGCGGGGGTTTGCGGGTTAGGTACTTTGTTACAACTGCTAACCTCAACCGTTCTGCAGGCAGAAAGAAATGCAGTATCTTCTTATACTGTCACGTACAAAGTACCATAACAGCAATTGGTACAGTCCCAATATTTAATGTAGACGCGTCTACGGAATACCCAAACTTTATTTCGTGTATGTACTGCATGTCTTTATGTCAACGTAAGAAATTAACGAGAGTTATGTGCAGGGATTTTTTCCCTGCAATTTCAAATGTTAAAAATGGGGTGCGAGATACATGTGAGCAAATACGGTAGTCAACGTATATAGGACAGACAGGTAGAAACGTTTTAACAAGATATACCGAATGCCGAATCGCTACTAAATACAATCACTTCTCGGCCTGAGTAATCATTACAAAGATTAACCCCTTTTTTACACTACAATAAATCGAGACTTAAAAATCCCACAACAGGAACAAAAAGTTCCATTGCTTAATATTTCAGCGAGTTTATACATTAATATCAACCAATATAAGAACACAGCAGGTAATTTAAATGAGATAAATGAAAAAAGGAAACATACTGTGGGAAGCGTTTATTTCAGTTGTCTGTGAACAAAATCACAATTAGAATAAACCTTGCCAACATCACACAAGTTCAGGAACTGAACGCTCTCCCCTCCACACCACCCCTTTCAAATAGCACTACCCGTATCTCACCTGTAAGAACACAGCAGTCAGGAGTGAAACTCGTACTGTAGAGGCTTCTGGACAGAAAATGTTAGAATTTTTACTCGTGGACAAGAGGCTGAGCTTCGGTACACACAAGATAACGTGCCCATTTGTACCTTCCATTTTACTTTGTCATAAACTTGAAGCAATATTTTAATGAATGCTCCATATTGTTAATCTTAGTGTCATTTTAATTCAATGTTTTACTGAAGATGACTCAAAGCAGGTTGAAACATGTCTAATTAACACTCATAAGATGATACTAATGTATTTACTTAAGAGGATAATAAATACTGTTTTGGTATTAATGTAAGTGTTCAGCCGCTTCTCAAACCTATTCCTGGCATATTGGTTGGTGTATATTTATTTCTCCAGTTCTCTGTCCCTACCACCGTGATACCCGTCTCAGTCCAGACAACCCACTTAGTTCCTGTCTTTCCTCTCGTCCTATCCGTTATCTCCAGTGTCCAGCTTCTCATAGTTCATCCCTTCATTTTCGTTCACCTCCTCTTTTTGGTCCCAGTCTCTTTCTCCAATTGTTTTACCCCTTGCCGTCCTAGAGTGATTGTCTCAGCCAAATACAGTACTGCGTTCCTCTCTGTTGCCAGTCGAAAATGGCCAATTTCAGAGATTGACGTAGGCATCATCATTTTCCTATCTGACCTCCCTTTTTAGTCAACTCTTGTTCTTTTCTGACCGCAGCAGTATTAGAGCACTCGAGGCCTAGGCAGTCTTTCATTTTCATGCCCTTTGTGGCACTGATATTTCTTTTGCCAATACCTTCATTTTTCAAAGAGTTGACCTCTTCAATTTTTCCCTCTGGTTAGTGTTAAGAGATGATGTTTGCTCTCTGCAGACGTACAGAGTTATCAGAAGATTTGACCAAGGGAGATGCCAGTTGGGAGTCTGGTTAATTGCTTGCTATCACATGGGAAATCTCTTACATTAGGCTTAGGATGTCACCTTTGCATGGCTTCCAAGCCATGTGGGAATTGTAGACAATGAACTTTGGCAGATCAGGTGGGGATATTTGTTCTCAGCTATGGCATTCTGGGAATTACAGTGGCTACCTCTCCAAACTCCTGATAAGTTGAGAGCATTTAGGAAGACAAGTCTCCTCTTTCTGGCGCATAACAGAAGCTAACGTGTGAGAGTGGACTGTTAGTCAGGGAGCAAGCATTTCGTTTGGATGTCTATTTTGAGTTTTTTAAATCATTCATGCTCTGCCTCCCCTCCTTCCCCTCTTTGTTTGCTAAATTCATTCATTGTTTCATGGTAGTGCAACTGTGTGTTCTCTGTAACCCCCTTCCATAGTTCCTGCAAGGGGTGAGTGACTGGGAAATGTGTGACAACCTCTTCTCCTATTGTCCATTTTGTCTGCTGTCTCCGTGAATTTTGTGCAAGGCGAAATTAGAACACTGGTATTCTGGTCGTACCCCGAAGATCTAGGACTTTATCACTAGGTATATAAAGCAGGCTCGCCTCACATAGGTGGGATTGTGTGTCGACCAGTTAGTTACGAGTCATGAGCTGTGAGACTTTAATGTATGGACTGGTCACGGGAGTTGATTCTACGAGTTATCGGTCTTGTCTGGACTCCAACCGAGCGAACGGCAGTCGTGCGTTGTGATAGCCAACAGATAATGTGTTCAAACTGTGGTGCATGCAGGACAGAGTGCAAGTTGAAACTTGTCAATCAAGTTTACAGAGGTAAAGTTTACTCTCCAGGTAAAGAGTACGAACCAAAGACCGTCTGTGAGGACGGGAGTCCTTTGTAAATAGACAGTAATTAGTGAATTGCTGGCATTCATTTTTTGCGTATAATTGTATGTGTGTGTACTAATTGGGCAAGCTTGATTAAATGAATTCAATGAAACAGTTTGTCTTTTATTAGTACAATATATTTACAGTTACTTTGTTACTAGAGAATTGATGTTCAGTTGCACTTGTTCTTAGAACGCTAATGAGCACAACTATTCTGTGACCCACAGAGGGTAAGACGGGCAGGTACAGTCCTACATTTTATATTCGCTTTCCTGGAATATCCCGAGCAGTAGCAGATCTGGCAGTGGACGTGATAAAGAACTTGGTTGGCATTGAGCAGACCTTGCTTTCTCCACAATTCCTGTTCTTGTTGTGAAACCGATCAAGTGAGACCTTGCCCTTGATCAGCCAAGGTTACATCACTTTATGTGTAGCAGTCCAGAGTCTGTATGCCAAATACTGCAGCAGAATTCTCCTCAGTTGAAATGACGAGACACTTGGAGAACAAGATTACAGTAGCATTTTCACCCAATCCATGATGTTGCTTCCTGGTTTGGTTCTTGTGAAAAGAATTGAAGAGAGAAATTAATTGTACATGGAAACTACAAGACAAGCACAAAAGTATGCTGTAACTAATATGACAATGATGAGGAATTGAGATTGACTGTACAAGAAGAAGGGAGAAGCAAACTGTTTAATGCGCATATAACAGTGGCAGGCTCCTCACTTTCATCTGCCCTGTCTGACCTCCGCTGATCAACTCTTGTTCTTTTCTGAACCCGACGGTATTAGGTTTACAAAGCCTGAGGGGTCTTTCATTTTCACGCCCTTCAATGCCCTTGTTTGTTTTTTTTTTGCGCTGATACCTTCATTTTTCAAAGTGTCAGATCTGTTCCAGTTTTCTCTCTGATTAGTGTTATATAGAACAGTGGTATTCAAACTTTTTGGTTGGTGTACTCCCAAAATCCAATTGTTTTACCTTTTTTTCCCTAAAATACAAGTGTATAGCAATTATACTAGAAACAACAAATGATTGTTGCTGGAGGCCAAATAATATTATCTATCGTCATCTTCCACAGCTTACCGTGCTTGCACTGCATGCACTGAAGTAGGGATTTAAGGTCGCATGTTCTTCCTCACAGCACGGCATTTTCAGCTGAAAATCCCATCCCAGTAACACAGTCGCCAGGATGACAGGCAAAACAAACATTTCTGTAAATGACCACAGCCTAGAACTAACAGTAACACACTGGGTGTCAGGATAGCGTTCTTGCTGAGGTGGGAACCTGTCAGTTTGCAAGTCCATGTTCTACTAGTAAAGATTTTTCCTTCAATTGATGTCTCAAGCTGATCTCAAGCTACATGCAGGTTTAGCAACACAAATCGCATTTAAATTTTTCCGTGAAGCAATCCGTCAACTTGACTCGCTGGTAATATCTGAATTATTTTTCTGTGGTATTTTGTAACTATGCATATAAGACATGCCAGAACATAAATGAAATGACTAACATTTCTTGTAAATCTACATAATGAAATCTTTAAGAACTAGTTCAAATAGGTTATAGAATTTATTTTCATTTCTCTCCAATTTGTTCATAGTTGTTAATCCTATCTTATTATACAACAGTTCGGTGGTACATAAATTAAGCAGCCAATTCAGTGTTGAGGAGTATCAGTTATTGACACAGATCATCAGAAAATGAATGATCAATGTGGAAGGAATGGCAGGTTGTGAACATGAGCTGCTGGTCATCAAAGAACAGCCAGTCATCCTCCATCTAGTTTTTATTTCCTTTGTCACTCTTAACAGGGTTCGAATTGGCCGTGGCCAATGCAGCTCATTCCTTTACAAGTTGGGTATAACTCTCACCTGTTACATAACATCCCTTTCTGCCAGCGTAAACCTGTGAAGCAGAACTCTGTAAAGGACATAGCATTCTGCGGTTCACTGCCAACAAGTAATTACTTTCCGCGTCTTATTCTTGACCCTGCTCTTTTGTAATGTTGGAGGAACTCATCCCAGGAATTCACTGCACTCTGTGGATAATTGTTGATCCTCATAGATGTAGCCTTTTCTGAAAGTCTTGTCTCTCTATTTCTAGGATTGAAATAATATATTTAGCATGGACCTTGTCAAATATCCGAAAAGCTTCTCAAACTGTGAGCGCAGAGCATGTGATGTTCTTCAAGTTGTGCTACATTCATCGTATCCGACATCTCTTTATATTACGTTTACAAAACCTAGGAGTATTTCATTTTGACGTCTGTCATAGATGTTCATTTTCATTTGACAGTACCTTTATTCTTCAAAACAAGCTCCTGAAGGATTGAGATTAATTAGGAGGGAGCCCATTTATGTAAGCTGGCCCTGTAGTGCAGGGCAGGCGAGGCTGTCTCTTACCCAGAGAGCCCAGGATTGATTCCCGGCCAGATCAGGAATTTCTACGTGGATGTGGGGGGCTGGTTCGAGGTCCACAAAGCCTGTCTGATTACAGTGTTGAGGAGTTATCTGACAGTGAGATGGCAGCCCCCGTCTAGAAAGCCAAGACTGAGAGGATTGATCGTGCTGACCACACGACACCTCGTCAGGCTGAGCAGCACTCGCTTAGTTGGCCAACGGGTTTGAAGTGATACAAAGTTACATGACGTGTGTCTTGTGACCAAGGGTCCTTAATTTACGAGAGAATGGTTCTTTAATTTATTTTAAAATTTGCTGTAGGCCCTGCGTCCAATCGACAGAGATAGGTCTTACGGCGACGGTGGTGTAGGAAAGGGCTACAGGGCTGCCGTTAGTGGGGTTCGAATCCACTATCTCCCGAATGCAAGCTGATACTACGTGACCCAAGTTGCACGGCCACTTGCTCGGTTTACAGCTGCCTCTATGGATCACTAGTAGAGTGTCGGCCTCCGGATCCCAAGATATGATGCTTGTTTTAAGGGGCCTAACATCGAAGGTCATCGGCCCTATCCCAAGATAACGGGTTCGAACCCGGCATAGGTAGTCGGATTTTTGAAGGGAGGAAAAAAGTCCATTAGACACTCCATGTCGTTCGATGTCGGCATGTAAAAGATCTCTGGTGACACATTTGGTGTTTACGGGACAAAATGCATTATATCTCAGCCACAGACGCCCAAGAGAGTTTCGGTTTACTCGGTCTGCCATCTAGTGGGTCTAGAGTAAAACGGAACGTCGAAATTGACGAGCAGACGGCCAGATGGCGTCAAATTGAAATGTCTGCACACGGTAGCTGAGGCCATATGATTATTATTTCTTTCTTTCTTTCTTTCTTTCTTTCTTTCTTTCTTTCTTTCTTGCGAGCCGGCCAAACTTAGGACCACGCCAATATCACTTCACTTCCTACTTATCATCCTTTCTTCCTTCCTTTTTCTCCACAGCACCTTCATTCTTTCAGAATGTTGCTCTTTTCTCTCTTCAGTCCATCTTCCTCCCTCTGCGCTCTTTCTTTTCTTCCACAAGAACTTTTATGTTGGAAAGTTTTTTTTTTCCTGAATTGGTCTCAGTCATGACATTCTTCATCTTCAGTTCCTAACCTTTTGAGTTCTTCCTTCATCTGTTTGGCATATCCCCCCTGGCTTTTCAAGTAGTATATTTTATTAAAAATGTGTTTATTTAACCTTGCCGGATTCATTCTGACCATGTGTCCATAGAATCGCAGCCGTTTTTTCCTTGTTGTTTCCAGGTCTTCTGTTCTTTTGTATATCTCCTTACTTGATCGTAATCTGTAGTTTACCACCCTTGGTCCATAAATCCTCCTTAATATTCTCCTTTCATTCTTTAGTAGTTTTTCCAGGTTCGTTAGTGTTGCTGTTTCCACCCCATACAGAATCACTGGTTTTACCACAGCGTCATAATGTCTTAGTTTGGCATTCATGGAAAGATTATTTTTGTTGTAAATGGCTTTGGTGGCAGTGTTTAGACTTTCCAACTTAAGCCTCCTATTTTCCACGGCCTCTTTATCCATCCCATTGCTGCTGATAATCTCCCCCAGGTATTTAAACTGCTTTGTGACCTATACTTTGCCATATTTCGTCTTCATTGTTCTCTTCACATAATTCCTGCCCGTGCTCATAATCTCTGTTTTTGTGAAGGAGATTTTTAAACCTGTTTTCTCGGCGTAGTTCATTTATCTGTGTTATTGCTTCCTGTTCTGTCTCGGCGAAGAGTGCCAAATCATCAGCAAAGGCCAAACACTTGAGTTTGACATGTTTATTTTTACTACCTATTATAGCACCTGAGTCATTATGTTTCCACAGTGTTTTCATGACTTTAACTAGAACCACGTTGAACAGTGGTGGTGATAAGCTGTCACTCGGTCTCACACCTGTTTTTATCTGGAAGGGTATGCTGATCACTCCTCGAAATTTCACTTTGGAAATGGTGTTTGTTAGTGTTAACCTAAGTTAGTTGAGTGTTTTTTGATCGATGCCATATTCTCTCAAGATGTCCATCTGGGGATATACTAAAGACAATGGGTTGGGATATAGTACCATATCTGAAGTACTTATCTGATTATTGTTTGGCCGAAGGAGCTATACCAGATGAATGGAGAGTTGCTATAGTAGCCCCTGTATATAAAGGAAAGGGTGATAGACATAAAGCTGAAAATTACAGGCCAGTAAGTTTGACATGCATTGTATGTAAGCTTTGGGAAGGCATTCTTTCTGATTATATTAGACATGTTTGTGAAATTAACAACTGGTTCGATAGAAGGCAATTCGGTTTTAGGAAAGGTTATTCCACTGAAGCTCAACTTGTAGGATTCCAGCAAGATATAGCAGATATCTTGGATTCTGGAGGTCAAATGGACTGTATCGCGATTGACATGTCTAAAGCATTTGATAGGATGGATCATGGGAGACTACTGGCAAAAATGAGTGCAATTGGACTAGACAAAAGAGTGACTGAATGGGTTGCTATATTTCTAGAAAATAGATCTCAGAGAGTTAGAGTAGGTGAAGCTTTGTCTGACCCTGTAATAGTTGAGAGGGGAGTTCCTCAGGGCAGTGTTATCGGACCTTTATGTTTTCTTATATATATAAATGATATGAGTAAAGGAGTGGAATCGGAGGTAAGGCTTTTTGCGGATGATGTTATTCTCTATAGAGTGATAAATAAGTTACAAGATTGTGAGCAACTGCAACGTGACCTCGAAAATATTGTGAGATGGACAGCAGGCAATGGTATGTTGATAAACAGGGCTAAAAGTCAGGTTGTGAGTTTTACAAATAGGAAAAGTCCTCTCAGTTTTAATTACTGCGTTGATGGGGTGAAAGTTCCTCTTGGGGATCATTGTAAGTATCTAGGTGTTAATATAAGGAAAGATCTTCATTGGGGTAATCACATAAATGGGATTGTAAATAAAGGGTACCGATCTCTGCACATGGTTATGAGGGTGTTTAGGGGTTGTAGTAAGGATGTAAAGGAGAGTGCATATAAGTCTCTGGTAAGACCCCAACTAGAGTATGGTTCCAGTGTATGGGACCCTCACCAGGATTACCTGATTCAAGAACTGGAAAAAATCCAAAGAAAAGCAGCTCGATTTGTTCTGGGTGATTTCCGACAAAAGAGTAGCGTTACAAAAATGTTGCAATGTTTGGGTTGGGAAGAACTGAGAGAAAGAAGAAGAGCTGCTCGACTAAGTGGTATGTTCCGAGCTGTCAGCGGAGAGATGGCGTGGAATGACATTAGTAGACGAATAGGTTTGAATGGCCTCTATAAAAGTAGGAAAGATCACAATATGAAGATAAAGTTGGAATTCAAGAGGACAAACCGGGGCAAATATTCATTTATAGGAAGGGGAGTTAGGGATTGGAATAACTTACCAAGGGAGATGTTCAATAAATTTCCACTTTCTTTGAAATCATTTCGGAAAAGGCTAGGAAAGCAACAGATAGGGAATCTGCCACCTGGGCGACTGCCCTAAATGCAGATCAGTATTGATTGATTGAATGTGTCTCTATCTATTGAATCGTATGCTTTTTGAAAGTCAACGAAAGAGATGAAGATGTTCTCTGGTCACGCGTTGTAACATTTGATTATCATTTTTAGATTCAAGATTTGATCCTGACAAGAGCGCCCTCTCCTGAAGCTCTTCCAACTTGTGGTCAATTTGTGGTGTCAGTCTGTTCAATAGGAGTTTAGAAAAAATCTTATAACGTGACAGATAAAAGTGATATTCCTCGGTAGTTGTTTACGTCTGTTTTTCGGTCCCTTTTTATGTAGCGGTTGTATTAATGCCACTAGCCAGTCTTCTGGTAATTTTTCCTCTCCAAATATTCCGGAATAGTTCTGTCGCTTCAGTGATACAGGCATCATTGGCATTCTTCCACAGTTCTGCTATTACTCCATCTTCACCAGATGCTTCGTTTTTCTTTAAGGAGTTTATTACTTCCCTTTACCTCTCCCTTGTCTGATGGTTCGGAATCTGGGTTCTGGATTGTGTCCTTCTCAATCTCCAATTTTTTCCCGTGGCGATTGACACTTAAGGAGGTCTTCAAAGTACCGTACTTTGCAAGGATCTCACCGTTATCTTTATTCTTCATTGCAAGAGTTCCGTCCGTTTTCTTGAAATGCAGGCTCGGTGCTATATAGCCGTTGATTCTATTTTTAAAGGCCCTATGGATTAATCTGGTATTGTTTTTCTTGAAGTTCTCACCCATTTCTGTGATTTCTGCCCTAAAGTGTTCTCTTCTGGCTCTTCTCAGTGTTTGGTGTGTGTGTTTCCTTATTTTTCGTGATTTTTCCAAATTTTCCACAGTCTTATTCTCGTTCCATGATTTCCACGCCGCCAGTCTTCCTTTTTGATTGCATTTTCGCATTCTACATACCACCATGCATGCTTGCTTCGACGTTTCGTAGATGCTAATTCAACTGCCGGCTCCTGTAGATTTTTTTCACTTCATTCCAATTTTTTGGCATCTGTAGCTTTTTCCTGTATTCTTCCCTCTTTCCTTGGATGAGTACTTCACGGTCAATTTTTGGCACTCTATTGTCACAGATGTGTGTTTCGTCCGGGTATGAAATTAATCTTAATCTTTGATAAGTAATGGTCTGATGTTACATTAACCGCTTTTCTAACTTTTACGTTATGAATTTCCTTGTAGTTGTTCTTCCTACATGATCCAGTTGAAATTCGCCTAGCAAGGGGTTTGGTGATACCCATGTTTTTGGGGGACGTGCTTTGAAATGGGTAGGCATGAGTTTTAAGTTGTTATGTTGCATAAATTGATCAGTCTTTCTCCGTTTTTTATTCGTCCTGTTGTGTGTCGGGTATTGTCCAACTATTTCATTGTACTTCCTTTCCCGCCGCACTTGTGCATTAAAGTCTCCCGGGAGAATTTTTATGTTATTTTTTCGGAATCTTGAGTATTTCATCCCCCGGTTTGTCCCAAAACTCTTCAACCATATCGGGGTTCTTTTTATTATGCTCATTTATTGGTGCATGAACATTTATCAGCGTGTATTTCTTATTCGCTGATTTGATCGTCATGAGCGATAGTCTTGAGTTTACACTCTTGAAGTGTCCGACTCGTTGGCTGAATGGTCAGCGTACTGGCCTTCGGTTCAGAGGGTCCTGGGTTCGATTCCCGGCCGGGTCGGGGATTTTAACCTTCATTGGTTACTTCCAGTGGCTCGGGGCCTGGGTTTTTGTGCTGTCCCCAACATCCCTGCAACTTACACACCACACATAATACTATCCTCCGCCACAATAACACGCAGCTGCCGCAGACTCTCATCGGAGGGTCTGCCTTACAAGGGCTGCACCCGGCTAGATATAGCCACACGAAATTATTACTCTTGAAGTCGACTATAGTGTTTAGAAACTTTTTATTTACTACAAAGGCTGTTCCCGGTTGCGGGACGTTTTTCATGGCCTTTTTCCGGCCTTTCCTTTGAAGATTCAGAACGCATCTGATTCAAAGAGTTGTTCTTCCATGTACCGCGTTTCCTTGAGGGCCAGTATCGAGATGTCGAGTCTATGTATCTCCGCTGTTAACTGCTTCAGTTTTCCAACCTGAATAAGGGAGTTGATGTTGAATGTTCTAAAATAGTATTTTCTCTTATTCTTGAATTTAGCAATGTTCTTGTGGTGCTCCGATTCACTCACGAGCTTCAAAATGTGAGGCACCCTGGAATCCGAAAGCCTGATTTTGTCTTCAGGGTAATTTAATTCGTAAGAATCTTGTTCCATGATATTAATGTTCATTTTAGGGATTGGACATAGTACAACATTGTACAACTAAGGTCGTTAGCCTTAGAGGGCCTCATGATGTTTTCTGGTGAAAGGCAGGCATTTCCTCGTAAGTTAAGTAGGTACGGTTTCCCCGCCAATACTCGGGTAGCTAATTGCAGTGGTTACCCACTGGGCGATGGGGTCGCCGTGAGTGATAAGACAGGGCGGTAGTTTATAAAACATTTCCTAGTCTACATGGGCTGTCAGAGAAAGAAGAGTAGCCTTAACGCGTCTAGGACGCTGACCATTAGACCACCGGTACTACGGATACTCACCTGAAAATTGCTAACCAGTATGAAGGCTGTTTTACTTAAAGGGTTTTTCTCGTTAAATTAAGGAGTATCACACGAATCTGTTTATTTTTTATATAAAATTTGAACTAGTGTACATGAGCGACCACATAGCTGTCGCTTTCCCTTGTTGGTGGCATATTACTCACGCGATGGCTCTGCTGTCTTCCGGACTGCGTTAAGAGCCCATCTTTAGGTGCGAGAATGCTAAACGACAGAACGTTCGCGATGGAGTCTAGAACCAGCCTTAGTGTTGTTAGTCGAAATCCGCTTTAAGAACAACATGCATATAAATGAAACCGATATTTTAAATAACTGTTTTCGTGAGCGTAAACATTTTAGGCTACTAATTTAATAATAAATAACGGATGCTATGTCGATTGAGAAAAAGGAAAGGAAGTTCCTCAGCAAGATTTTGAATGTTAAGGAAGTGTGCAAAAGTTGTGTCTTCCACCTGAGAACCTGAAACTTAACCTTTCATGGTGATGTACAGAGTATGAACTCTGAGAGCTTGGCGCTCAGCTTCCAGGAAAAACGAAAATTCCATCCCCGCTGATGAAATTTGAACGTATCATCACTCACCATTGTTTATCTCTGTGTTCTCCTTGCATCACAATTCCTGCGAAACATACACATGCAATAGTGCACCCATAACAAGACATGGCCATACTATAAAACCCTCGAAACCGTCGTACTATACACGAACTTTTCTTGAGCCCGATTTTTACTGGGTGAGGGGTAAGGATGGAGCGCTGACGGTTCCGGTTATACTGCCAACTGGATGGAAATGAAATCTGAATTGAATCGATAATATGATCGATCGATATGAATTTTCTAAACATTTATTATCTTACGCCAACAACTCTGTCATGCATACATTATTTAATATTATATAACATTTCTCGATGCGAATCTTGTTCCTAGCATGAATTATATAGTTTGGCTTTGCTGTGTAAACAACATCAGTGCTGGTTCGTAAAGTGTACGCCAGATGTCGCACAGCGATTCATAGTTTGTGTGTCAAAGGTTGCCAATATGGATGTCGAAGATAACCGAGGTCTACCGATTCAGTACTAGAGAGCTCAGGGCTCAAGAAAAGGTTCGCGTATAGTATTTGCACCTGCGATAGTTCGCCTCTGACGTCCAGAATGTACCCAGGGTGACGTGTGATGAGTATCCAACTTCTTTGATATCATTTAAGAAAAGAAATACGACAGATTCGTCACCTGGACGACGGACCTGATCTGTTACCGGTAGCGGCGATTGGGAATTAGAAGTGGGGAAGGGATATCTTCTTCTTACGACGTCGTCTCCAGACGGAGGTAGACGATCCACACGACCAGCTCTGATCTTGACGTTGCAGCCATGCCATGTGAATTTATTGGAATATCTCTCAGGATCTTTAATGCAGTGGTTTCCCGTTTCCTTCTGCATCCTAATGCCGTTGACCAAACTGGTTCCTCCGCCTTTGGGAACAGTTTCTTGTCCCCAGGACAATAGAGTGCCCTTACCCATACCCGATCATCCACTCTCAAAGAGACTGTTGGCACTTGGTACAGGGGATCTCCTTATACCGGGAGATAATCGGTCCCTTCATTCGTTAGCCGCCTGCATTTTTATATGCAGTCGTAGCCCCCTCTCTACCGCGGGGAGGTGAATGTTAGGATTTCACCGTAATTGAAACAAGGACCAAATGGCATTTCCTTGTTTCTCTCGTTCTTTATAGAGGTTGTGGGATATAGCGGGGGTATACACACACACAAAAAAAAGGCTACAAAGTCGTCTGTTTGTGGTACTCTCTGAGCGAATTTCGACAGAGGTAAAGGTTGACAGTTTACCAACTTAAGTGCTGTAATAATAGTTTTTGCCTGGCGAGTTGGCCGTGCTGTTAGGCCCGCGTAGCTTTGAGCTTGCATCCAGGAGATAGTGGGTTCGAACTCCACTGTCGGCAGCCCTGAATATGGTTTCCCATTTTCACACCAGGCAAATGCTGCGGCTGTACCTTAAGGCCACGGCCGCTTCCTTCCCACTCCTAGCCCTTTCCTATCCCATCGTCGCCATAAGACCTGTCTATGTCGGTGCGACGTGAACCAAATTATAAAAAGTAGACTCTGAGATTTTCATTCAGTACTATACAATAAAACGTTCGCCAAGGGAACAATATTACCCATATATTACAATGAAATAGAAGTACGGCATGAGATGGTGGTGATTATTGTTTTAAGACGAAGTACAACTAGGCAACCATCATCTGTAGAACAGTAATCAGAGGGGGGGAAAGTGGAAGGGATCCGACACTTCGAAAAATGAAGATATCGGTCAAAGAAAGACAAGGGTCACGAAGGGCGTCAAAATAAGACTCCCTAGCCCTCGGGGTCGGAAAAGAACGAGAGTTGACCAAGAGAGGTGGGATAGATGGGTGAAAGTAAGGAGCCTGGCACAAGTAAGTGGAAGCAATGCCAGGACTCAGCTAGTGGCCCCGTGGTCGCCAGCCCAAAGCTATTAGTCGCCTCTCACGACAGGCAGGAGATACCGCGGGTGTTATTCTTCCGCCCCCACCCACAGGGGGGAGTGATTGCGCGGCAAACGGGTGAATCCTACCTGTGTCCATAACCTTGGCTTCCTCACAGCACATGCGAAGTCTCCACCACTACTTGCTGTGGCGCTATACAAATCCGTTAGTCGCGACGAACGAAATTTTGTGCGTATTTCCGCTAATCATCATTACTTGTTTTGCTCATTGCTGAACGTCGAGATCTCGTAAGTCTCATTTCTGCGTTGCAGCCTTAACGAGATGCCTCCATCCAGAGCTGTTTTCAGCATTCCCTAACATGATGCGAAGAGGTGGGCAACACTGTACTCGCTGTTCTTACGCTAATAAAGCTGATAAGACCTGTACAAATAGCTCTTTTTCACAGTTCCTATAATTCGTAGTTTCAGCCAGTTAAAATGGAACAAAAATGTAATGTTTTGTCCCCAAAGTAGCAATAGTGGTGTAATGCAATGCAATGCCTGCTTGGTGGCTATGATCGTTAAGGCTCCGACACCGTGGTTAACCTATTGCAATCCCTTTCACGATCAGAATGTTGGCCTGCAGGCGCTATACAAAGCCTAGATTCAGTCACGCAGTGAGTGATGGCATATGACACTGTTGATGGTGATTGTTTGTCGGATGCAGACGTTAAGCCTTCAAAAGACCCTCTTGCTGTTGTTCGACAGGAGTACGCTACGTTCCGGAACCTCATCTCACATTCATGTCCCCGCATTAAAAGTGATTGCGATAAATCTTTCCCACCAGGGAGTAACAGTATGAGTCATGTTATATCTTAATACAAGTCACTGATTTAAGTTTCAACAGTTAGCAGAAGAAAAGGATTGTTGATAAACGAAAATTCGTTTTTCTGAAAGGTATTTAAACCCTAGAATTGTCTATATGTTTTAAACTGCAAAATGCAGCTACTTTTCACGAAAACATTATTAATAATAATCGTACGAGAACTGTCATAAGAAACAGGCAATATCCTACAAGGGAAAAGTCCGACATCATAACTCAGTAAAAAAGAAGTGCGCATCTGTGGTGTAGTGGTCAGTGTGATTAGCTGCCACCCCAGAGGCCCGGGTTCGATTCCGAGCTGTGCCACGAAATTTGACAAGTGTTACGAGGGCTGGAACGGGGTCCACTTAGTCTCCTGGGTGTTGACGGAGAGGGGGGGGGGGGGAGGGGTCGATTCCCACCTCAGCCATTCTCGAAGTGGTTTTCCGTGGTTTCCCTCTTCTCCTAACTTCAGGCCACGACCGCTTCCTTCCCTCTTCGTAGTCTATCCGTCCCAATCTCCCCCCCCCCCCCCCCACTACCACAGCGTAGCAGCTGAGGCCGCGAGGGCGAGGCACAGCTCTTTCACTCCAGTCGTATCCCCCGATCCAAAGTCTCACGCTCCAGGACACTGCCCTTCAGCTGGTGGAGGTGGGATCCCTCGCCAAGTCCGAGAAAAAAAAAAAAAAAAAAAAAAACCAACCCTGGAGGGTAAACGGATTCATAAGGAAAAAAAAAAAAGAGCGAAACCGGAAGGATTTTGCGCTTCAGAGTGTCTTATTTTAAATTTAAAAAAGGTGGAGCTGCAAAGAACTCGATAAGAAGGAGGGGAAAATGTGGGACCGCAGAAGACTACTGATGGGATTTGGAGGAAAAGGAGAAATGAGGAACTGTACAAGTACACTGAAAAGATCACGGATACAGTGCGGAAACGAAGGCTGAAATTCTACGGAGACCTGCTAAGAATACACCATGGGGTTAAAGACCACATTCAAGTGGTCAAGAGAAGTAGAAAATTCGACAGTCTGAAATAATTTGAAGAGAAACCGCTTAAAATAGATTTCACAAGAGGAGAGAAAGTTAAGAAATGAAAGAATGAAGAGATTCTGGCAAGAGAAAAGAAGAAAGGCCAAGAAGCCTTGAAATTCGGAAGAAAATAATAATAATCGTACTTGGTCCGGTTGTAATTTGCACCATTTAGGCCGCTTGCGGGTCAGTCCAGACAAAAACCGAATATATCGCCAGAGATCTTTTATATCGGGGATTTCAAACTTGTAAGGTCTCGAAGAATGCAAAAATACTGTGTATTTTTCAAATGCTAATCACACAGATTATTTTGCTTTCCCGTAACTCATCTCCGTTAATGTCCAAGGTTCGAATCCATGTGACTCATAGATGCGGTGTCCAGCGACCTCACACACCCACACTGCTCTAACCTTGGGTAAGCAAGGTAGTGACCCACTTAACAAGGCCACTTCCTACGTTCAGAAAATAACTTTGTACCTGCCAGGGGGTCTAACTTCGAGGTCATTGGCCCCTGATGACATGGCATTGCGTGAATTGCACATAACGTACCAAATGACTAGAATGAAGATATAAGTGAAAGTAAAATAGGCAATAAAATAGAGGATACAAATCTAGTTTTAAAATGGTGTCGAATTTCTCTTCGCGAAAATGATCATAAATACGACTTCAAATAAATGAAACTCAAATTAATAATTTACATCTAACCCAAACCAAACCCTATGGCATAACAGGCCCGAAAGGCCTGCAGATTACGAGATCAGGTGTGGTCAGCACAACGAATCTTCGCGGCTGTTATTCTTCAGTTACTACTGATCTGCATTCAGGGCAGTTGCCGAGGTGGCAGATTCCCTTCTGCTGTTTTCCTAGCCTTTTCTTAATCAGCTTGGCTTTCTAGACCGGAATTGCCGTCTCACCGTCAGATAACTCCTCAACTGTTATCACGTAGAATCAGTGGACCTCGATCCAGGCAAAAATCCCTGCTCTGACCGGAAATCGAACACGAAGAGGCATGCCCGCCACCCGTGTATTTTTAATACCGCAAGTTCCCCTTCTGCCATTGGATACGGGGTCTTTGAAGGTTTTGTGAATTTAGTTTTCACTCGTGAGTCATTTACGAATATCCGTCCCAATTTTCGTGTATAGGAAGGGGAGTTAGAGGTTCGAATAAATTCCCAAGGGAGATGTTCAGTAAATTTCCAATTTCTTTGAAATCATTTAAGAAAAGGCTAGGAAAACAACAGATAGGGAATGTGCCACCTGGGCGACTGCCCTAAATGCAGATCAGTGGTGATTTGATTTGATTTGATTTGATTTGATTTGATTTGATTTGATTTGATTTGATTTGATTTAATCTGATCTGATCCCTGTGTTTCTTGCAATGAAACATTTTGTAACCAGTATTAAAGGAAGCCTTCAGAAATTGACATATTTCACGTCCGCTAGATGAAAGCGCCATCAATCTTCCACTTTTCTTGCTGTGTTCTTTGGCTTTAACAAAGCACTGGCTCTATAGTGTATTTGGTTTTAGTACAAGATCTTTTGACTAGCACAGTTTACAGTTTAGCTTAGCATAAGTTAGTACAAGGGCATATCCTTATAGTTTTGTACTATAGGTTTAATAGTTCAGTGTAGATGTAGTTTTATTTACATGCATATGTTGGTTATTGTATCTAATTCGTCTTTGTTTACCCTGTCTCAATGTAGTTCGGGAAAGACAAGTGGCAAGAAAATCACTTTGAGATCAGTGGAGTATCCCACCTTGTAGACCATAACCTCCTTCCTGTACCAACCATTAGCTGTGAGTAAATTTATAATTTCCTCATTCTCTTATTGTTAATCATGTATTCTCGTTTTAGTGTCGGAGGTTGTTAGTAAGTGGATCTTTGAAGGTTTTGTGCATTTAGTTTTCACTTGTGATTCATTATCGTTTCTGAGTACGGTATTACATTTAACGCGGGCTGTATTGCATCAAACACTGGTAAAATAGGTTAGGCGATGCTCACGTGATTTACGAGCGGTCGATTTCGAAATCGAGCCGTGCGGAGGATAGTCAAAGAATATTCTGAACAAAAAACATTTCAAAACAGTGTGTTACACTGTAGATGGCTCTGGTTGAAATACCGGTGTATACCCATTCATGATAGGCCATCCTATTCAACAGCTTTGGCATAGCGCACACTAATTTTCATTTGTGGATATTACGTCTAACGGGACTGGAGCAAAAAAAAAAAAAAAAAAAAAAAAAACCATAAAGGGTGAAGCCCAGCTCCACTGAACTTTGCGAGGTTGTTCAGGGAGACGTTGGTATGCGGGACCAGTGGTTTCCGGTTGTGCCTTACACCGTAATTGCATTTCTTTTCGTCTGTTGCGTCAGTTTTGTGCCTGTATTGCACTTGACAAACGCCGGGGTGTCAGAATTTTGTGCCGCAGGAGTTCTTTAAGCCAACGATGCCGTGATCATGGTAGTCGACATTTTGAACGACACGTGTAAGCTAACAGCTCTGCATTTGTTACGTACTGATAGAACAGATTGAACACACTGTGTACGTGTTTGGTCTCTGTATTGCACATTATACACTTTTTCACTGATATGTCCGCACTATTAGCTGCCGTCGTCGGTTGCCCGGTACTGAGAATGGCAGAAGGACTGGTATGTAGTTGAAATAGTGCATACACCTCACCTCCATGGGGGGCGTGCCTGAAAAGAGCTGCGCCACCTCGGGATGAGAGCACGAGCTTACTTTACTGATATGAAGGTATTTTCACAAGAAACAACGATGATTGGAGTAACAAACCGAATAAGTCGTAATTACATTATTACTCTTTAACGACCGACCGGAGACCACTCAGAAGGTGTCCCTGTCCGAAAGTTTGTCGCACACGTTCCATTTTTTTTGTTATTTATGTCTTTTAGGAATAAAATGCGGCAAAGGAGTCAAGAATTATATTCACCTAGTGGAAGAGGTTGTTGACATTGCGAAAAGGTACAACGAAAACACAGTTCGTTACGTTAATCTGTAGTTTTATTTGCAAGGCAACTTAATTTGGGCATTTAAATAACAACAGAAAATTAAGAAGCATCACCTAACATTCCTAGTTCTGCCAATTAGTGTCACAATGAAAATAAATCGAGAATCGCAGTATCTCTTCGCCACACGAATAAGATGAGTCATGGATATGTTAGGAGATGACAGAGCGAGTTCATATCGTTAGTTCTATGCTCTGTATAGCCTAGGTCACACTTGGCGATATTCTAGCTCCGAGTTCTCGCTGATAGTAAAATCGCTACGATAATTTATGTCACATTACAAAGACTCTAGCGAGGTACAAGCAGCGATAACATTGTGTTTCTGCGTTTCAGTAGACTAGTTTGCTGAGTTTTGTGTAATTTTCGTGGTGTTTTATAATAATGTCGCCTGTTGGATTGCGGTGTAATGTTATAAGACGTTTGTTAATACTTACAGTGCATGAGGTCAGTCGCGAAACAATCAAGAAAACGTAAATGGGTGGGTGACTGGATAGAAAGTAGGGGTCAGCTTGGAGCCTCCAACAGCTTTCTGCAGAAGATCCGAAAGCGTACCGCAATGTTCTTGCAATGCCCTCGCAAATTCGATGCCTTGCTTGAAATGATTACACCACTTATTGTAAAGCAAAATACGAAATTGCGTATGGCGATCTCATGCAGGACAAAATTGGAAATAACACTACGATGCTTGGCTAGTGGTGACAGCCTAATGTCTGTTCTGCAATACGTCTTTTAGGTTTTTTTATCTTCTTCTTGACCTCATCTAATGTAACCGTAAATCCCAACTCGTTTAATTCACTGATAATTTTAGAATAAGCATTGTCTCGACGATCTCCTTTCATGTAATCACAGGTCGAAACGTCCCACAAGGCCTCATACTTCCGTAAAACCTCCAGAAATGGTATTATCTGATCACCTGGCCACTTTATATTACTCATTTTAAATGATAACACTGGAAAGTATATTTATAAAGTGTTTCAAGCTAAAACTTCTCGCTACTGTGCACTCCCTGTATCAGCGATTACGCTGTCACACAAGGCGACGAGTCGCTGCGGGATGATCACGTGACTAGCTAGCAGCGAGAAAAGTTAAACATGTCCAACTCTTCTCGCAGCGATTTTCCTTCTCGCTGGGCTTACTGCGAGTAGCGACTTTTTAAATAACACTGAGCGATTTAAACAGCGAGTACTTGTTGCTAGCTGACTCGCTGCTACAAAATCGCCAAGTGTGACCTAGCCTGTCTGTACTAGATTAGACGAGAAACGAGCTTGCGTTCTTATAGCAATGTTCAGTATGTACTATGGATCACAAAGACTGATGATACTGTGTGTAAGGGGCAAAAACTTGTGCATATACCTGTTAATGGCAGGCACCTTCCCTACTGCCAGTCAAAATTGAATTGTGCAGTTATTATAATAAAAGGCCGTTTTCCTAATGCCAGTCACAATTTAGATGGGTAAATTTGTTTATACGGCGGGCACACTTGCCTACTGCCAGACACAATCGGCTAGGGGACTTTTGAACAAAATTGCATGCTGCCTTGTCTTCTGCCAGCCAAATCGACAATGGTAGGCCCTCATATGCTAATGCCAGATGCACAGGTGTTGGAGAAGTTCCCAAATCCTACTGCGAGTAAAAGTCGATGTGGCGGGAATTGATAGCAATTGGAGGCGCTCATCCTACTAACAGTCACTATCGATTTGTAAAGGATTATTTATAATGGTAGACCTTGGTAGACCCCCTTCCTAGATCGCTAAAAATCGACTTCAGTTAATATATGTGAAACACTATGCACGTTCACCATCCTGCAGGAATTAATTTACAGATTAAGTGCTGTTTAATGATGCGTCTATGGACAAACGGATTGTACCGCAAGCGCCACTTTTAGCGATCTACATTGTTAATCCTATGGCATTTTCTTGTATCTCATCTATTTATGATTACATTGAGTTAGAAACGTTGAATAGGGCGTAATTTGGGTACAGTTTTCACACACTGCATTACTTTTCAAATACTTGTGTGACAGCTAGAAACAGCATTTGGCACACATATTGACACTGGGCGGTCCAATGTTCGTGCCGAATTTGATGATTCTGTCTTTACTATAAGTGTGTCAAACGATGATATATACGTGTTAAAAGTGCAAAATTTACGTACAATTGAGAAATACAGGCAAATCTAACGTATAGAGATACGACAAAAAGCCATAGGACCAAAGTTGAAGCTCACCCCAAGTTGAACCGAGATTGTGCCATCCGTTCTGTGATACGACGTACCGTTTAGCCACCAAATACCTCGGAAGGAAAGTCTGCACCGTCATTAAAATTACATTCATAGTTCGATATTTTTCAGGGGTAAAAAGTGAAAAATTTAAACACCTTGAAAATTTTTCCGTCGGTTACAGGCTAAAAACTACAATTTAGTCAAATTTCAATTTTCTATCTTGACTGGCAGATTGTGCTGCCATCTCGATTGCGGGGAGAAGGGTAAATATGAGGAAATGTTTAAGCCCACGAAACCTATATTTTATCGCTTTGGATAAGTAAATCCGACTGCGTTCTTATGCTGAACCCGAAGTTTGACCCTCCCCCCCCCCCCCCAGCGTGTCCGCCTCAGGGAATTTTCAGCATTTTCTATTTTTCTAAGCACCATGAGGTCACCGGCTTCTTTGATACCAAGTTTTAAGTTTCTAAGATGCCTGGAAGTGCTTCATTAATTCATGTCTCTTTGCATTGTTATACATTTATAAATAAATAAATAAATAAATATATTTATATACGGCATATAATATCTATATATATAAAATAAGAGTTTTGTCTGTACATTGCTCAGAATTTGAAAATAGTGGTATTTCTGTATCGGTCATGTCCATAGTAACAAGAAAATGCACTTTTTACATTTCCGTAATTTCTGTCTGTCTGTCTGTCTGTCTGTCTGTCTGTCTGTCTGTCTGTCTGTCTGTCTGTCTGTCTGTCTGTCTGTCTGTCTGTCTGTATGTACACGCATCACGAGAAAACGGTTGAAGAGAATTTAATGAAAATCGGTATGTGAAGTCGGGGGATGAGCCTCTACAATCTAGGCTATAAATCATTTTACTCACGCTGAGTGAAATGGTAGTTTAGGGGAAGGCCTAAAATTGAATTCTCAACTATTTATATTATTAGTGGTCGTATTTTAAATAAAATGGGTATGCAAAGTTGGGGAATAAGTTGCTACAATTTCGGCTATCAATAATTGTATTCACGCTGCGAAAAATTGTAGTTTAGGGGAAGGCCTAAAATTTAATTCTCAAATATGTTGTTATTAGTAGTCCAATCTTGATGAAAATCGGTATGCAAAGTCAGGAAATAAGTCGCTATAGTCTAGGCTGTAAATTATTTTATTCACGCTGAGCGAAATGGTAGTTTAGGGGAAGGCCTAAAATTTAAATCTCAAATATTTCTTATTAGAGGTGTAATCGATGAATGCTACATAACTAAGGTTATATAGTATTAAATTTCCTATTATTCATGTCTTATACATTTTTACCGTACTGGCTATGATCACAAAGATATTCGTAAATTTGGATTTTTGTTATTAAGTCCATATCAGCGCCGAGTAACGAGAAAATGGGTAAACAGTATTTAATGAAAATCGGTATGTAAAGTCGGAGAATAAGAAACTACAGTTTACGGTATAAAATATTTTACAAATCACAGAGTCGAAAGAAAACTAAATGTGAAGGCCTACAATATAGAAATCTCATAACATTGATCAACAATAACATTACATTGACCATTGTTTGTCGTGATGTGCTTTGTGGCTTCTGTTACCCATCATCTCCGGTAGATAGGATTACTGCTGCGTACAGAGTATTTTTTATTTGATTTACGTCGCACCGACATAGGTTTTATGGCGACGATGGGATAGGAAAGGGCTAGGAGTGCCTTAGGCCTTAATTAAGGTACAGGCCCAGCATTTGACTGGTCTGAAAGTGGGAAACAACGGAATACCATCTTCAGCGCTGCCGACAATGGGGTTCGAATCCATTATCTCTCGGATGCAAGGTCACAGCTGCGCACCGCTATCCACACGGTCAACTCGCCCAGTCGTACAGAGTGTAACAGCCTGCCTGAATATTGATGGGAAGTAGCTGGGGAGTTAGATAACTTTCTTAAGCATGCCATTCCCCTGGTTTATAAATTTTTTGATACTACTGGTACGTAACACACTGGATCGTCATAGCATTCGGGCTATTCAACCCCACTTTTGAGGCACTGACTGGAATTAACAGTGTGCATATTTAGCAGAATAATGGCAGATGAGTGTTCATGGCAATCTGAGGCCTGGTCATCCCAGCTCTGGAACTTTGGACAATATTAGATTGGCACCTCCATCTAACCGCAGCACTGTTCGTTAAAAGTAATAAAACGTGCGGCTTTCCATTTGATCGAGTATTTTATATGATAGCATTGCTTCTAATCGCTACATTCATACTCACGTTTTTGTAATGACCTATGTTGATTTCAGTTAGGAAAACCACAAAGTCAGTCTTTCTGAGAATCCCGTAGCGAAGCACGGGTACATCAGCTAGTATATATATATATAGATCGCTCCAGACCGACTTGCACTTATTAATATACATTTCTTCTTCTCCAAGTGCCATGTCCTCCAAGAACATCAATCAGTCATCCATTGATCTGCGTGTAGGACTGTCGCCCAGGTGGCCGGCGGTGGTGGTGGTGATTATTGTTTGAAGAGGAAGTACAACTGGACAACCATCCTCTATAGAACACTAATCAGAGATAAAATGGAAGAAATCCGACATTTCGAAAAATGAAGGCATCGACCAAAGAAGGACAAGGGTGATGAGGGGCGTGAAAATGAGAGACTCCCCAGTCCTCGAGTGCTTTAATATCGTCTGGATCGGAAAAGAACAAGAGTTGACCAAGAGAGATCGGATAGGATTGATGAAAGTGAGGAGCCTTGTACAAGTAAGTGGAAGCAATGCCAGGACTCAGGTAAGCGACCCGTGGTCGCCAACCTCCCACGTTGAGAGCCCCTGGGGCCTCTTTTACTTGCCTCTTACAACAGGCAAGGGATACCGTGGGGGTTATTCTACCGCCCGGACCCACAACGGTTGCCCATGTGGCAGATTCCCTGTTAGTTTTCTACCTAGTCAACTCTTAAATGACTTCAAAGAACTTGGGAAGTGTATGGAAGATTTCCCTTAATAAATTATTTAAATCCCAACTTTATCTTCATATTATGATCTACCTTTTAAAAGCCCCACTCAAACTTATTGCTCTACTAATATCATTTCACGTCTTCTCTCCACTGACAGCTGGAACATATGGCTTAGTCGAGCAGCTCGTCTCCTTACTTCCAAGTCCTCCCAGCCCAATTTGCAGCATTTTCGTAACACTGCTCCTTTGTCGGACGGGCAACACCTGGGTTGAAGGTATGTCATTACTTGAGGAAATGCCTGTATTTATGGCTCTTTGACACGTGACGGCTCTCCTTGTGGCTGATGACATCATGTGCACGTGTTTTTATTGGCTACCATCAACAATATCCGTGCTTCGCGTCCGAAATGAGAAAATCATTCTCGTGAAACATTTAATTTTATGAGAAATTGAATATATCCAGCGTGGTATGAATTCTGATATCGTAATTTGGTGGAAGGAATACCAAGGTATGGAAAGCATCAAAATAGTTAACCGAAAGGGAAGACGAGGGAGTTAATATGGTGGTTGATGGGAGTATGTAAGTACAAAACCATTTCTCCCTTCATTCCCGGCCTTTGTCCAAATTATCTGGGTCGACACTAACGTGGATTAGCGCCGGTTTTATGGCCTTGTGTTTGGAAGGATGTATATATTTGCATGTTTCTGTAGTGTGTTATATAGATATGAACATATGTATTAAAATAATCACAATGCCCAGTCCCCGAGCTTGGGAATTAACCAAACACGGGTAAAATCCCGGTTACACCGAGAATCGAACACGAGGCCTTGTAGTGAAAGACTCCCCCTGTGGATGGGGGCGGTAGAATAACACCCACGGTATTCCCTGCCTGTCGTAGAAAGCGACTAGCAGAGGCCCCACTTGCTCTTAACTTGGTACTGTGGGTTGGCGACTACGGGACCTTTAGCTGAGTCTTGGCATTGCTGCTAGTTGTGTCAGCCTCCCTTGGTCAACTCTTGTTCTTTTCCGACCCCGACGGTATTATGTATTTACGTGTGGAGGCCTAGGGAGTCCTTCGTGAGCCTTGTCTTCCTTTGGCCGATACCTTCATTTTTCCAAGTGTCGGATCTCTTCCTGTTTTCTCTCTGATTACTGTTAATAGAGGATGATTGCCCAGTTCTACTTCCTCTTAAAACAACAATCACTACCACCACCGTGAGTTGTCTGAGAGACCATATATAGCGTAACAAAAACTAAGGGTTGGAGTCGATATTTAACACGTTGGCAATCTTTTCGCAGGATAAAGAGATAAACTTTGTCAACCTAATATATTCATCTTTTGCATTTCTTATCGTCCATTGACAATGTTTACCTGAGCCTTGCAAGCCCCGTTTGAGTCTGACATTCCCTCGGTCTATTGTAACTATATTGCTTTCTCATAACCCGAGCAGTATTCGGAATATGTACATTCTCGCCACCTTTCATTGTCGTCTTCTCTGATGCACAGCGCATAACCGCATTAGAGAGCGCTGTTTTCCAGTAAATACAGTCACGCCGAATGTTTTCTTTGGTGCGTAGAGAATCTAATGTTTGTCAACATACTGTGTGGTGTATGGTTGGGCACTGCATACATTAGCGCCTGACGCTCGTCATTCTTTCATGCGCAAATTGGCTTTAAACCTTGAAGTTATGAGGCTGGTTTGTATTACAATACTGCCATCGCGAGACACAAATGCTAATTTGCTGATTTTATTTTGTTAGTATTTCAACCTCGCACGAGCTGAGATAACTTCTATCGCGACGATGGGATAAGAGAAGACTACGAATAAAAAGGAAACTACGGTGATCTTAATTTAGGTACAGCCCCAGCATTTGCCTGGAATGAAAATAGCAAACAACAGAAAACTATGTACAGAACTGATGACAGTCGTGGTGTTTCAGGAAACCATTCTACAGTTGGAGAATGAGAAGGGAAGGGTCATTAACGGGATGGAAATTATAGAATCCATTGATTTCGCAAATATAATTATATCGTCGGAGAGAAGAATCCGTAAGTCTAACACACAGATTAAAAGATCGGGGATTTTAATCGCGTCTGATCAGTTCTTCTGCCTCGGGGACTGCGTGTTTGTCCCAACACTCTCCTCTTGATATTCGGACTACACGCCACAGAAACACGCAGTAGTGATTACATCCCGTCATATAGAGTTGGCGTTAAGAAGAGCATTCGGCCGTAAAACAGGACAAAATCCACATGTGTGACGCAGTTCGCACTCGCTATCCCCCAGGTGTGGGGAAAAAGCGGTAGAAAAAGATATCGTTTTGTTTAAATGTAAATACAGAAGATGGTACTATTGTTCAAGACTGTGAATTAAAAACAAAATCGTGTTAAATTTCTCTTCCGGGGAATCATATAATCATAAATGTATGTCTTATATGTCTTCCCGTCATGGCCATGCATCAACAATTGCTAATTTCAGATGGCCGCCAGTCATAAGATATAGCCAGTCTGGTTGCTAGGTAACATTGTCTGACCATCCATCCACACCTTACATCACAGCCTGCACGGTTGCTAGGTAACATTGTCTGACCATCCATCCACACCTCACATCATAGCCTGCACGGTTGTTAGGTAACATTGTCTGACCATCCATCCATACCTTACATCGCAGCCTGCACGGTTGCTAGGTGACATTGTCTGACCATCCATCCACACCTCACATCATAGCCTGCACGGTTGTTAGGTAACATTGTCTGACCATCCATCCATACCTTACATCGCAGCCTGCACGGTTGCTAGGTGACATTGTCTGACCATCCATCCACACCTCACATCACAGCCTGCACGGTTGCTAGGTAACATTGTCTGACCATCCATCCATACCTTACATCACAGCCTGCACGGTTGTTAGGTGACATTGTCTGACCATCCATCCACACCTCACATCACAGCCTGCACGGTTGCTAGGTAACATTGTCTGACCATCCATCGATACTTTACATCATAGCCTGCACGGTTATTAGGTAACACTGGCCATCCATCCATACCTCACATCACAGCCTGCACGGTTGCTAGGTAACATTGTCTGACCGTCCATCCATACTTCACATCACAGCCTGCACGGTTGCTAGGTAACATTGTCTGACCGTCCATCCATACTTCACATCACAGCCTGCACGGTTGCTAGGTAACATTGTCTGACCATCCATCCATACCTTACATCACAGCCTGCACGGTTGCTAGGTAACATTGTCTGATCATCCATCCATACTTCACATCACAGCCTGCACGGTTGCTAGGTAACATTGTCTGATCATCCATCCATACTTCACATCACAGCCTGCACAGTTGCTAGGTAACACTTCCGTTACACATTTGTTGTTCAGATTACCCCCAGCCATTAAGACATATTTATGTCAATATCTTTATGCTTATCTTCTACTCGTTAAACAAAAGAAGAAACCATTCCAAATTGTTGATTACAAATACTGAGAACAGACCTCCGGTTTATACGATATGCTTTGCTCAAAATATCCCCAAAAACGATATCTGCATTTGATGGTATCTTCTCGTGAATCAGGCCTTACCGTTTTGAGGCAAGAATCGGAGTTTCTTAGGTTATCGGAAAGGAGTGAAGCTCTTTTAAGCCAAAGCATAAACCACAGCGTAAAATTCGTAAGTAGTTGAATGTTTTAAGAAGGTTGTTGAAGATGTTTGGGCGTTGCTACTGCTCTTTCACGCAGCAGACCATGCAACAGCATTTTGTTTATACATGACCTCCGTATCTAAGTCATATAATCTTTGGAAGGCGGCACGCCATTATCTCTTTTTATTGTTTAATAACCCTGATGGAGTCCTCAGATGTGAGACAGAATCACGCTGTCATGTTCTTCGAGTCTAACTTTAAAAATATGAAATGAGGACACACAAATATATCAAAGTCAAATATATGTGTGTGCTATGATCATGGAGAATGATCAGCTCCATACTCGGTCGTCTTTGCCCCTCAAGAATTAACCTGGTACACTTTTTTTGGAGTAGGCTGACTGAATCTTAGAGGCAAGTGTCTCTCCAAAAATAAGGCGCTACTTTCTCCATTTCTACAAGTAAGGTGAGGAGCTATATTTTTCATCCTATTGTACACAGTTCAAAAATTAGGAGAACGTGTTTTGTAACGTCTGGTATGTGAATATTAATTTGATAGATGGGGTTCCAGTGGTCTTACAGCATACCTTGAGACCTTAGCCACTCAGGTATGTCAAAGCGAAGTTATACTCCATCTATAGGCGTAGCAATGCATCAAAGTGCCAGGTGACCCCTCAAAACAAAGTGAATAGCGATGCGTCCGTGTATCGTTGTGAGGTACACAGACTACTGCGGTCATTTGAGCACGTTGTACGTAAACCAGGAGATCCCAACGAGGTTCAAGTCGCAAGGGCCGTCACTTTGATCCAGGAAGGATGGACTTTTCGTCGTGTTAGTGTGGATCTCAATGTCTCTTCGTCAGTTATTCACCGCTTGTGGAATCGCTACATTGAGACAGGTCAGTTCACAAGGTGGGTTGGACAAGGTCGTGGACGCTAGGTAACCCCACAGCATGACCGATATTGACCTTCTGTGCGTCGCGGCGTCGCTCAGCAACTGCCAAGAACTGCAACACGACCTCAGGAGGGTCAATGGAGTCACTGTGTCTGAACAGACAGTAAGGAACAGGTTAAGAGAAGTGTCCTTACGACCCAGACGTCCTGTTCGAGTGCCCCGTTTAACGCAGCAACATCGCGCAGTTCGCCTTCTGTTTGGCTGTACCCACGTCAACTGGTAATTTCGCCAAGGGAGACCTGTGTTCACAGACACAGCGTGATGGACGCCAACGTGTATGGAGACGCCGTGGTGAGTAGTACATGCCAAAAGTTGTCCAGGAAAGCGACCGATTCGGACAAGGTTCTGTGATGGTGTGGAGTGGTCGTACGGATCATGTCGTCGTCCGTGGTAATCTTACGGCTGCGGGGTACATCGAGCAGATACTGCTACAGCATGTGTTGGTTGCTGCATGTGGTGTTGGCCCTGAATTCGTACTCACGCACGACAATGCCAGGGCTCATGTAGCGCGGATCTTGAGAGCTGTCTTGGGAGAACTGGACATTCAAGAGTTGGAATGGCCAGCGGTGAGTCCCGAACTTAATCCCATCGAGCATGTGTGGGATAGGCTTGACAGAAGTGTTCGTGGGCGTCCTGTTCCACCACAGACTCTCCAAGACCTCGAACAGGCTCTCATTGAAGAATGGGACCTGATGCCGCAACGTGACCTCTGTCGACTTATACGGAGCATGCCACGTAAGTGCCAAGTTGTAATAAATGCTCGTGGAGGACATACACCATACTGAAGCTCTCCAGATGTGAAAAAAATCCACCTGGAGGACTGATATCGCTTTGTTTTCGCTCCTATTTGGACATTTCCGTTTGTGTTCTGAAAATGAACGCGAATCCATCGATGTTCTTTTGTGTACTTCAACGGTAAGGAATAAAGTTTTAGTTGGTAATATTCCTGGGTGTGAGGTATTGTTTTGTAGAGCGTTGCATACGTTCAAAAACATGTTCCCCTATTTTTTTAAACTGTGTACATTGAATTTCCTTTAACGTTGGTTACTCCTTCAAGACTGATTCATAACGGTGGCCACCTTCGCCATTTCCCATCCTTGCGTCGCGGAAAACTTTCAGCGTGTTAATGTGAAGTTTAGCCACTAGAAAAAAGTGTCAAATTTTCCTTTGGAAAACCATATAATAATGCGTGTCGCCGCCGAAGAGGCCAGATGCCGGTCTTTCGAATTGACGCATGATAGGCGATTTGCGGGTCTGTGAGGATGGGGCTCTACCTATGATGAATCTCATAATGCTGAAGACGGCACACACCCTCATCCCCGAGCCATGGGAATTAACCAATGAGGGTTAAAATTCCAGACCCGGCCGGGAATCGAATTCGGGACCCCACGGACGAAAGGCCAGCAGGGTAAGCATTTATCCATAAAGCCGGACAGGAAAATTCAAATGATCATAAACTATCTTTCAATAAATGAAAAAGTGATAGCGATTAATTTGTTTGCATCAGTGGTGGTGATTATTGTTTTAAGAGGAAGTACAACTGGACAACCATCCTCTATATAACACTAATCAGAGAGAAAAACAAGGAAGGGATCTGACACTTCGAAAAATGAAGATACCGGCCAAAGAAAGATGAGGGTCGCGAAAATGAAAGACTCCTTAGGCCTCGAATGCTCAAATACCGTCGGGATCGGAAAAGAACAAGACTTGAGCAAGGGAGGTCGGACTGGATAGATGAAATTGAGGAGCCTGGCACAAGTAAGTGGAAGCAATGCCAGGACTCAGCTAAGGGCCCCGTGGTCGCCAAACCACGCTCCAAAGTTCAGAGCCCCTGAGGCCCCTTTCAGTCGCCTCTTACGACAGGCAGGGGATACCGTGGGTGTTATTCTACCGCCCCCACCCCCAGGGGGACTCAGCTAAGGGCCCCGTGGTCGCCAGCTCACTCTCCCAATTTGACAGGCCCTTTTATGACAGCAGGGGATACCGTGGATGTTATTCTACCGCCACCACCAACAGCGGGAGATTATTTGCATCATTTCACAAAGATAGGTACAGAGGGTTTTTTCAGGGTGCGTTGGTGATGCTGAGACTTCTATAATATCAGTCATGGCCGTTCATCTGTACATCACATCGCAGCCTGGTCCGACTCGTTGGCTGAACGGTCAGCGTACTGGCCTTCGGTTCAGAGGGTCCCGGGTTCGATTCCCGGCCGGGTCGGGGATTTTAACCTTAATTGGTTAATTCCAATGGCACGGGGGCTGGGTGTATGTGTTGCCTTCATCCTCATTTCATCCTCATCACGACGCGCAGGTCACCTACGGGTGTCAAATAGAAAGACCTGCACCTGGCGAGCCGAACCCGTCCTGGGATATCCCGGCACTAAAAGCCATACGACATTTCATCGCAGCCTGAGTGGTTGCTAGGTAACAAGGCGTCACACATTTCCTATCGCTAATTTCGTGACGCAAATTTTCACATGACCCACAGCATAAAATAAGACTAAGTCAGGGAATTTGTCAGTGAATTACACTGGGATAGGAGGAACGGGGAGAAGTGAATCTTCTTAATATCGACTAGGCATGTCTGGTGCTCATCATCATCATTGTACAGTTCCAGTTTCCCTGGGTACTGTTTATGAGCCTCTTCCATTCTTCCTGTCCATATACAACTTGTCATGGAGAACATCATCCACTGTCCATCCTCTGGTAACTACATCAACCTTGATCATGTCCATCCATCGGGTTTTAGGTCTTCCTGCAGCCCCTCCACCTGTCTTTCCAAATTTATTCTGGCTGTTCTTGTAGGCTCCATCCTCATCACATGCCTGAACCACCGTTGTCTGGATGTGCCGATTCTGTCTAATAGGGATGTCTGTAAGCCGGCTTCTTTCCTCACCTCCTCATTTCTTAACTTGTCCATCTAGGTCTTCTGGATGGTGGATCTAAGAAATTTCATCTCTGATGCTTGCAGTCTTGGTGAATCTCTTTTTGTGAAGCTGCACGCTTCAATACCAGAGGTCAATATTCGTATTAAATAGATGTTAAACTTCACCAGTTTGGCCGGTTTTGGAATCATGTCATCCCGTAAAAGTGTTTTTACTTGTTGGTAGAATTCTGATCCCTTTTGCACTCTGAATTATCACTGGAGATTACACTTCCAAGGTAAGGAAAACTATCCACACACTCTAGCTGATGTTCTCCTAGTTTTACACTTGCTGGACGCCCTTCTCTGTTGACTGCATCACTGTCTTGATCTCGCTGATATATTCCTGGAACTGGGTCTGGTCTTGCAGGGCAGAAACATGCGGAGCGCTTATGGTGAGAACCACTGTAAGTTGCGTAATTTCAAAACATCCCTTCCTTTTACAACAAAATGTTTTTTCTCAACTACACAGATAAACATCGAATCATGGATATATATTTTAGGCTCCTCTCTATATAGGTCTAATACGTCCAACATCAGCATCTTCAAAAAAAAAAAAAAAAAAAAACACGCCTTTACGTCCACAAACGTGGCGTCTGGCGCACACTGGTTGCCTGGTTACGAAGTCTGTTTCTTGTCCACGCTCATTTCAGATAGACCCCCATATCCATGTTAAAAAATGTTTACATACGTAGGTCAACTGACAGACAATCATTAAACTATTCGCTTAGATGGTCTATTTTCATGTTAATGAGAAGGATATTGCCCTCGTTTACAAATGTGCGCGTTTCAAAAGGAAAGCATGTTTATTCTATGAAAGATGTTGAAGTGAAGAATAGAGTAATAGATAACTCGATGTATTATGATCGCACTGTTAATACAACATATGAACACAAAAGTCTAGTTACAAAACGCTTAGAAAAGAGGAAATCGCTGTCTTAGTTCAGTACGGCCCTATTTATAAATTTTAACATTAGAACTTGGCGTATGTGTGTATTGTGTTACCGTTGCAACTTACAAACTTACAAATGATGATGATCCAAGTCAAAAACAAACCAATCTATACGTTACCTTTGGAATTTAAAATAATAATAATAATAATAATAATAATAATAATAATAATAATAATAATAATAATAATAATAATAATCTGATTAGACACAGGCCTATCATTATATTTTATCTTGTAATCTTAAAATGAACGAATAATAATGATAAATAATAATGTTATTGGTTTTACGTTCACTAACTATTTTTTACGGTCTTCCGAAACGCCGAGGTGCCGGAATATTGTCCCGCGGGAGTTCTTTAACCTGCTAGTAAATCCACCGATACGAGGCTGACGTATTTGAGCACCAACAAATACCACTGGACTGAGCCAGGGTCGAACCTGCCAATTTGAGCTCAGACGCTCTACCGTCTGAGTTACTCAGCCTGGCATTTAATAATACTGGTCCGACTACTGTACATAAAGGAGAGATTTACCCCAGTTTTTTCCCAAACAGATATAATTCCTCAGAAAAATGTTCCCTATATAAATATAAATGACTATATTGAGTTGGTTTTCGAGTCCTTCTTCTCACAGCTACTGTCCAGTTCATTGAAATTTGTGATTACGTACCTAACGTTCTGATAATATCGCCGCAAAGATGTGCTTTACAAACTGATATTGCAGAAGTTTTTCCTGAACAGATTCGCGGCGAATCTTGTGAATGGAGAGGAACAGGTAAACTCAAACTCGACTAAAATATTCAAGTTGGAATGCAAATGGCATGAGCGTTGAATGACTGCCTTTGGAACTGACTGATGTAGCCTGGCCACATCATAAAATTGCAATTTTCAATCGCAAAAGATGATATTATTATTAATTCCTCTTTATGGTAGTGGCCAATATCTATAACAACTACTGTACTCGCACGGCTAAAGTTCACTTCTTTTGGAGCGACTTCCGTCAGCAGTTCCGTCTTCTTTCTTTTTCTTCGATCATTTTTGGACTTCGCCAAGTGGTCAGCCACGCGGTTGCTTTTGTCTTACTATTGTTTACTTAAACAGGCTTGTTAAATTAATTCTAATTCATATATAGATGACCCTACTGTCCTAGTACACGGGTTGTCATGATTACAGTGGTGGCGGAAAACTATCCACGCGAATTCTCGTTATCCTGTACCCGCAGCCCAAAAACATATCTATGTTACAAATGGACCAGAATGCATGCATGTTGTAGTCTCATTCTTATTATTGTGGTGATATGTGCTTCTGTAAACTGCGTTCAAAAATAGTTATTATTGAGATAAATGTTTAAATATTTTGGACGGTGAAATCTGTTCCCGTCCGCTCTGTCGTGTAGTGGTTAGTGTGATTAGCTGCCATCACTGGAGGCCAAGGTTCGACTCCCGGCTCTGCCACGAGGACTGGAACGGGGTCCACTGAGTAGAGGGGCGGTAAACGGATTGAGAAAGAAAGTACTGTATTCCTCATCCCACAGGTCCGTAATGAGTGGGTGACGATCTGCATGTGGTATCGCAATTTGGTATTCTAATCCCTGTTCGTTAGGTGCTTCATTTGCTAGTTTATCAGGCTTTATATTGTTCAATGGCGGTATAAGAGTTAAACAACAGAGAGTCGTCTTCTATATCATTTTATTTATGGTGTAGATACGGAGGTCACGGAAAACCTGAAGGTTACTGCATGGCCTCCTCTGTCAAGAATAGCGTCAACGTTCTAATGTCCTAATGATCGCCAAGCTTGCCCTCCTTCATAGCAATAATGATGTCCGACTCGGCTGAATGGTCAGCGTACTGGCCTTCGATTCACAGGGTCCCGGGCTCGATTAATTCTGATTAAATCTTCTGGCTCGGGGACTGGGTGTTGGTGTCCGTTCCAACAGTCCTCTTCATATTCAGGGAACATACCGCCACAGAAACACTCAATAGTGATTACATCCCTCCATACTGTATAGGGTTGGCGTCAGGAAAGTCATCCGGCCGTAAAACAGGGCCAGATGCACATGAGCGACGGAGTTCGCACCCGCGACCCCACAGGTGTGGGAAAAAGCGGTAGGAAGAGAAGAAGAATAAGCAGTTCTCTTTTGGTGTTTATTTTATTGATAGATGTTGAGTTTTAGGAGGAATGCAAACAATAGTAGGAACTATGAGGAATGAAAGTGTAGAGTGACAAATTATACTTAATGTGAGGTTGTGGTCGGTGACTATTGCTTCAAGAGTCCGACTCGTTGGCTGAATGGTCAGCGTACTGGCCTTCGGTTGAGAGGATCCCGCGTTCGATTCCCGGCCTGGTCGGAGATTTTAACCTTAATTGGTTAATTCCATTGGCTCAGGGGCTGGGTGTTTGTGCTGTCCCCAACATCCCTGCAACTCACACACCGCACATAACACTATCCTCCACCACAATAACACGCAGTTACCTACACATGGCAGATGACTCCCACCCTCATCGGAGGGTCTGCCTTACAAGGGCTGCACTCGGCTAGAAATAGCCACACGAAATTATTATTGCTTCAAGAGGAAGTACAACTGGGCAACTATGCACTATTATCACTCAATTAGAAGGAAAATGCAAGAGGTCTAATCGGAGCTGAGCTTGAGAGTGAACGGGCGTTAAGTCCACTCACTAGAATATGTCTTCTGATTTCGTGCGTATACCTTCTACTTTGGCTTATTTTCCTTTTAATTTCGCTCTTCTGTCCGTAAGTTTAACTCTCCAGCTACGCTCGCAATCGACGTGAACTTCGAATGTTCAGCTTGATGAACAACACTATTCCTTGTTTTCGTCGCCAGCTTTATACCTGAGAAGTATTGGCTGCAACACACTCCAATTCAAGAGTTTCTTCCGGTGAAAAGTGTGATTGCAAATGAAAAGAGGGGGCGGGGGGGGGGCAATTTTACAAAAACAAAATAAAGAGAAACTGACATTCAGATCTGTAATTTACTTATATAAATGTCATGACCCCCCCCCCCCAGCCCGCCTGGTGGCCATGATCGTTAAGGCGACGAAGTCTAAACGGTCTGAAAAGATTTTCACCATCAGAATGTTGCTCGGCAGGGTAGGGGAGGTGGTGATATACAATTTCTAATCACTAGATGGCGTGCCAAAAGCCTGGATTAAATTCCAAACCTCTCCGCAGTGCTCATATGGAGTGAGGGCATATGACGCTGTTGGTGGTGATTCGTCCGTCGGATGGAGACATTAAGCCTTGAGCAGACTCCTTGGTGCTATTCATCAGGAGTAGGCTATGTACCGGCACCGGGTTTCTCCCTCTCCCTGCTATCATATATCACTTCATTCATTTCATCTCATTATCTCCTGTGATGAGGTGGACGTCAAGAAGGGCATCCGGTCATAAAAACCCGCCACGACAGATTCCTCTCACCTCCTACCCGACCCCGTAGGGTACACTACTCGGAGGCACCTTGGATTGTTTTTTTAATAAATAACTGGAAGTACAAAACTACTGTGGAAGCAACTAGTGCACTCTTCTTCGTCATCATAAAATGCTCTTGTTGCCTTAATTATGGCACTTTGTTGTGACCCACCACTTTTAAACGTCAGGGAGGTCTTGCATCCGGCATTTTTCATGCTTTAGAGTATACTCTTTGAGAATTTTGGGACTGCCGTGCTGAATCTAATACTTCGACGAATTAATGTGTCGAGGTGATTATTGTTTTAAGAGGAAGTACAACTAGGGAACCATCCTCTATATAACACTAATCAGAAAGAAAATGCGGAAGGAACTGCGGGTAGTGAGGAGCCTGGCACAAGTGGAAAGAGTGCCAGTATTCAGCTAACCCACGCTCCCGCCCCTGAGGTACCATTGTGGCCGAAACCTGAATAGCGAAATGTTACATGAAAAAGAAGTAGTAGTAGTGGTAATGCAGTATGCACCTGGGTGAGGGTGCAGAGCGGCTATTGAGGCCGCGTTACCGGCGATAAGGTTATCTGTGGCCGACCCTGAAGGCAGGCAGGACTTTCCTAAGCCACTCACACTCACGCAAGGTCAGACAGCGCCTGCCACTACCTCAGTTTGTCCACAACTCGCGCTGCCGGTGGATCCTTGTGACTGCGTGTGGTGTGTCAGTGAGACAGTGACAGTCAGTTACATCATGGGGTGCAAACATCTTGTCAACAGTTCCTGCACGTAATGGTCAGTACCACTTGTTCATTCCTACCCTATTCATCTGTACATTTGATTGTGAAACACCCTTGTCACTAGGTTATTGGCATATTAAAAACACGAGTTTTTTTTTTTTTTGCTAGTGGCTTTACGTCGCACTGACACGAACAGGTCTTATGGCGACGATGGGATAGGAAAGGGCTAGGAGTAGGAAGGGAGCGGCCGTGGCCTTGGTTAAGGTACAACCCCAGCATTTGCCTGGTGTGAAAATGGGAAACCACGGAAAACCATCTTCAGGGCTGCCGACAGTGGGCTTCGAACCTACTATCTCCCGGATGCAAGCTTACAGCTGCGCGACCCTAACGGGACGGACAACAAGTTTCAGGACATTCTTGTTCGTTCTCGAGACATGGTACGCACAGTACTTTATTATTGGCGTCGGCACGTGTCAATCTGGCGCAGTATGTATGCCTATTCATTCTTGCGCGTTTTAACTTTCGTTGGCAAGTAAGTGAAAGCAATGCCAGATTCAGCTAGGGGCCCCGTGGTCACCAGTCCATACTCCCAAGTTTTGCCACCTCTTACGACAGGCAGGTATACCGCCCCTGCCCACAAGGGGATCGATTGTTGACAATAGTTTCCCTAGCTCAGTTTGAAATTGCTCCCCCCTTACCTGTGTCAGGATCCTCACTATCCGACCTCTCTTGGTCAACTCTTGTTCTCATTCGGTTTAGAGTCTTTCATCTTCGTGGCCCTTGTCTTTGCTGATATACATTAATACTTGGAAGGAGTAGATCTTTTCCTTTTCTCCCCTCTTGATCAGCGCTAAGAGATGATGGTTGCGTAGTTGCACTTCATCTTAAAACAGTAATCACCACCACCACCGCGACCTGGTTAAGAGTCTGGGCTCGAATTCTAGTATAATGAGTTGACATGTAAATCCAAATACCCTTGTTAGTAACTTTAGCCCGCCTGGTGGTGTGAAATCTGTATGGTCTGTGACCGTTCTTAGCCGGTTCGAGTCCTGTTGGTCAAAAATAATTTATCCTGCAGGATAGGAGCGGTGGTGGTCTCTAGATTCCGTGCCGAAAGCTCTTCGCAGTGCTTGGGGCTACTCGACAGGAATACGGTACCGGGTTTGACCGTCTCCCTTTCTGCTGTCATAAAACTCGTCATTCATTCATTCATCTCATCATATGAGTGTGACGTCAGGAAGGGCATCTGGTCGTAAAACTCGCTGCGAAGATTTATCTCACGTCATATGCGACTCCGTAGAGAAACAGGAGAAGGGTTGGACGTACACCTTTGTTAGTAAGTTAACTATTGCATTAAATAACACATTTTGCAGGATGAAATGACCTTGTTCAAGTTAAATGTAACCTAATAGACATTATTACTACAGATCTGTGAGCTTGTTTCCCGATTCCTTTTTTTTTTTTTTTTTTTTTTTTCGTCTCGTCGATAGTAATACCTCACACACACTAAATAAATAAATAAATAAATTTAGAAGTACAGCGTCAGCTAGCGTGTCCATCTGGCTGCCTGTTCGTCAAATGGGACGTTTCGTTTTGCTGTAGGGCTGCTAGACGGCTGAGTAAACCTAATGTGGATGGCTGAGTTTTTATGCATTTTCTCGGGTAAACACCACATGTGTCTCTAGACATCGTACGACATCGAATGGGTTTTTTCCCGCTCTTCAGAAATCCGACTTCTAGGAGCAGTGTCGTGAAACGTAGGCTATTTGTTATTTATTTACCATATGGCTGGTAATGCCGGGAGTATCCGAGAACATGTTCCATCCACCTGGTGCGTATATGTTCCTGTTTGACACCCATGGACGAGTTGCACATCTGCGTGTGAGATTATTATGATACTCAGGTACGAAAGCGTGAAATTCCCCTGTGGGTGAGGGCAGTAAAATAACACCCACGGTTTCCCCCGCCTGTCGTAGGATGTGACTAAAAGGGGCCCCAGGTGCTCTCAACTTGGGAGCGTAGAATGGTGACCAGGGGGCCCTTACCTGAGCCCTGGCATTGCTTCCACTTACTTTGTCATTCTCCTCACTTTCATCTCTCCTATCCGACCTTCCTTCATCAGCTCTTGTTTTTTTTTTTTTTTCGACTCCGACTGTATGAGAGCACTCGAGGCGTAGGGAGTCTTTCATTTTCATGCCCTTCGTGGCCCTTGTCTTCCTTTCGCAGATATCTTTATTTTTCAAAGTGTCGGATTCCTTCCATCTCTAAAATGGCGTGTGGGTTTTAGTGCCGAGAGTGTCCGAGGACATGTTCGGCTCGCCAGGTGCAGGCCTTGTGATTTGACTCCCGTAGGCGACCTGCGCGTCGTGATGAGGATGAAATGACGAGGACGACACATACACTCAGCTCCCGTGCCAGCGAAATTAACCAATGATGGTTAAAATTCCCGACCCTACCAGGAATCGAACCCGGGACCCCTGTGACTAAACGCCGGTACGCTAACCATTTAGCCATGGAGCCGGACTTTTTTCTCTCTGATCAGTGTTAATAGATGATGGTTGCCCAGGTGTACTTCCTCTTAAAACAATAATCACCACCACCACCTCGAGACAGTGAAATACCGGGCGAGTTGGCCGTGCGCGTAGAGGCGCGCGGCTGTGAGCTTGCATCCGGGAGATAGTAGGTTCGAATCCCACTATCGGCAGCCCTGAAGATGGTTTTCCGTGATTTCCCATTTTCACACCAGGCAAATGCTGGGGCTGTACCTTAATTAAGGCCACGGCCGCTTCCTTCCAACTCCTAGGCCTTTCCTATCCCATCGTCGCCATAAGACCTATCTGTGTCGGTGCGACGTAAAGCCCCTAGCAAGAAAAAAAAAAAAAAAAAAAAAAAAAAGGAGACAGTGAAATTCTATGTCAGTACAAGGGTCTGCTCATCGGACGGACCATTCACTATCAACAGCGTCATATACCCAATCTACTACCAGTACCACCACCTCGCGTACCCTGCTGGAGTCAAGCCGGCTATCTGCAGTATCATGGCTACCAGGCGGGCAGTAACGTAAATAATTATCGAGGTATTCTACGAGCTGGAGACACTTGCGACTAGACTCCGCTCGGCCATTTCTCGAGATAAACACATTGCCGAACGCAGTATCCCTTACAAGAAGGGGAGGGATACGCCTACCTCCCAACAGCGAGCTTGGTTTGGAAACGTGGTGCAACATGCGTTCTCATCCACTTGCTCTGATCGGATGAGAATATTGCATAATCGCGTCTTCACTGATTCTCCTAAAAACATATCGTGCTACATTCCGGTTACCTATTCAATGTTATTATCGGGCGAGTTGGCCGTGCGGTTAGGGAAGCGCAGCTGTGAGCTCGCATCCGGGAGATAGTGGGTTCGAACCCCACTGTCGACAGCCCTGAAGATGGTTTTCCGTGGTTTCCCATTTTCACACCAGGCAAATGCTGGGGCTGTACCTTAATTTTAAGGCCACGGCCGCTTCCTTCCCACTCCCAGCTCTTCCCTGTCCCATCTTCGCCATAAGACCCATGTGTGTCGGTGCGACGTAAAGCAACTTTCTTAAAGTCAGACAAACAATAAGCTGTCCGTATATTTTGGTGTCACAAATACCGAAATTTTATCCAGTGCTCACCTAGACTCTGAATCTGCTATCATTCTATGGTGCCAAGGAATGTAATAAAAGATATGACACGAACGTGACGCACTACAGCCATTAGTACTCGTAATTCCGAAATGTTGCAGAATATCAAACGTTAAGAGAAGTCATCACAATATGTTAATTCTGGACATTTGCTTCCCAACTTCTAGCATTCACAGACATCAAGATCTAAAGAAAATGAAAGCAGACGGCAAAGACGCGCAAATAAATAAATAAATAAATAAATAAATAAATAAATAAATAAATAAATAAATAAATAAATAAATAAATAAATAAATAAATAAATAAATAAATAAATAAATAAATAAATAAATAAATAAATAAATAAATAAATCCGAATCCATCCTTCTAACACAATTTATACAGCGCACAGATATTCTTGCAGATAGCAACAGTTGTATAACTCGTTCATCAATCAAATACAGTCAGGGAACAGGCAAAATCAGAGCACAGAGGAACATATGGCACGTATTACTGAAGAAAAAAGAAACTAACAACCTTGCATGGGTTACTGCTGTGCTTATTAGGCTTATAAAACTACGAGAATAGTTTACATTCAAAACTTAAGAATACAGTTCTTTAGGATAATAACTATTTCTAAGAGGAATACTATGGATGGTATTACAAATTGAAAAAGAAAACTAAAACTGAATTACTACTCAAATACCTTTTGAACTTGCAGCAGGAAACGTGGAAATTAATGAAATTAATGAAAGAAATGAAGTATCAGCTACTTTCCTAAAAATAGCGCAAGGATCCATTAGGTAGGATCTTGGTGGAGATTATTAACGAATCCTTGGCTACTGGTATTTTACCAGACGAACTACAAGCAGCCAAGGTAATTCCAGTTTCCAGCGGTGGGGATAGGAAAAATCCAAGTAAGTTCACGCCTATTTCTATCATATCTGTGGTGGCTAACATTCTACAATGTGGAAACGATAACAAGAAGAACGATACTGACATGTTTGAACAATAACATATTATTTTTCAATTCACAATATGGGTTTAGGGATAATTCGAACACAAGGGTAGCAACAGTTAAACTCAGAGGTTCTAGACAATAACATATTTCCGCAACAAAGCCTGTGGATCATAAAATACCTCTAGGAGTTGGGGGGGTAGCTTTAAAATGTTTTTGATACTACCTTTGTGGGAGAATACAGCATATTATTATGGTGTTCCACAGGGATCAGTTTAAGGACCGGCATTGTTCTTCATTTACTTGTAATTTAAAATGCTGCATCATACAGTTTGTAGATGACACAACCCTTTTCTATACGGGCAAGGATGTACGCTCCATCATAGGATACATGAAGAACTGTCCACCTTCATGTGCCTGAAACGAGCTGCACCACCACACGGACTTACTGTTTCAAAATGCTTTCAGGGGAAAAATAACCATCAACATTTAGAAGACTTATTACATGATCATCTCAAAAAAAAGTGTCCAATGTAGAACATTGTAAAGTCTGTGTAAACGATACTGAAATAAAAGAAACCAATAAAGTAAAATATCTAGGTCTGATTGTCGATAAGAATTTGAGTTTGCCAGCGCACCTAGCGGGACGGCCTTGAAACTGAGTGTATACACTATGAATTATGCCGAAAGTGTCAGGTTCGAAGTCGCCTTTAATTAATAAGTGGTTACAGGAATTTCCCCATTTCACATCGGATGGTAATATTATATTCTGTGATGTTTGCAGCAAAGAGGTGAATAAAACTTTTCTCCCGACTTTAGCAAATGAACATGGTGTTTTAATTGATGCCTATTAAAATGCGTAAAATAGAAGCTACATAAAAATATTTTAGAACCTACTTGAGAGTCTATTTTAAGCAGCTAAAATAACATTTAAGCACGTAAAAATGCGAGATCTAGTAATCACTATTGCATGTTCCTGTGGTGGTTGAAAGTGCAGTGTGTTGTTTGAATATGAAGAGAAGTGTGTTGGAACAAACACCCTGTCCCCAAGCCATAGGAATTAATTAGATGCGATTAAAATCCCCGATCCGGCTGGGAATTGAATCCGGCGCCTTCTGAACCAAAGGCCTCAACACTGACCATTCAGCCAAGGATTCTGACAAAATGAAATCATTCCTGAGTTTCATTATTTTTGTCAGTATTAACATTCAACTTTCGTTGTATAACAAAGCAAAAATCATTATTTAGTTTCATGTTTTCTATCAATTTTAACATGCAGTTTTTCGGGTTTCTGTCTTGCCGCCTGATGTTTAAGGTCGGGCCGCCAGGTGCGCCACTGTCAACATGTCTTTCAGTCTAGTGCGGGAGAATACGGAAGTGACCAGTATTGTCTATACAGGATTTGGTTAAACAGAACGTGTGGAATATGTAACTAAAAAACGCCTCACCAATTGTGGGAATGTCAAAGAAACTTAGACATCTTGTTCCCCAAAATCTTCTATTACAAATCTGCTACTCATTTTTATATAACCCTGTGCAGTACCTATGTATAATTCGGTCTTGGTGTAAGGTAGTGGTAGTGATTATTGTTTTAAGAGGAAATACAACTGGGCAACCATTCTCTATATAACAGCAATCAGAGATAAAAAATGGAAGGGATCCGACACTTCGAAAAATAAAGGTATCTGCCAAAGAAAGACAAACTCCCTAGGCTTCGAAAGGCTCTAATACCGTCAGAGTCGGAAAAGAACAAGAGTTGACTGAGGAAGATCGCATAAGATAAATGAAAGTGAGGAGCCTGGTACAAGTAAGTGGAAGCAATGCCAGGACTCACCTAAGGGTCCCCTGGTCGCAAACCCACGCTCCCACGTTGAGAGCCTCTGGGGCCTCTTTTACTCGCCTCTAACGACAGGCTGTAACAAATCAATACTTAATGAACTAATTATAGTACCAAATTAGACAGCCTGAAATATGCTTAATTTCCCTTACTGTATGCCAGTGAAAGGCCAGTATGTTAAGAGCAAACTTTCACCACTTACTATGATTGCAGATTTCAAAGCTGTTATCCTCGTGTATAAAATAAAATGCAATAGTCTATATTGCTACATAATACTACCTATTTCCTCAGTTCTGATAACCATCCATATGAAAGTGGTGGTGGTGGTGATTATTATTTTAAGAGGAAATACAACTGGGCAACCATCCTCTATTGACACTAATCATATGGACAAAATGCAAGCGATCCGACACTTCGGAAATGACGATATCGTCTAAAGAAATGCAAGGGGCATGAAGGGCGTGAAAATTAAAGACTCCCTAGGCCTCGGCACCTAATACCGTCGGGGTCGGAAAAGAACAAGAGTTGACCAAGAGAGGTCGGATAGGATAGATGGGAGGGTCCTGGTACTAGTAAGTGAAAGCAATGCCAGGACTTGGCTAAGGGCCCTGTGTTTGCCAACCCACGCTCCTAAGCTAAGAGTTCCTGGACGCCTCTTAATGACAGACAGGGGATACTGTGGATATTATTCTATCGGACCTGTCCACACAGTGTATTAACCGGATTGCACATCGTGGTCCGTCCAACTGTAGTACGGGTGTTACGAGTCGTGTGCGTTCTCGTTTTGAATAGTGTTTCCTTAATGTGGATATAAATGTACTGTGCCAGGATTCGAACCCCCAGACCTTGAGTACTGAAGGCGAGCCTTTTTCTCTCTCTCTCTAAAATGTAACCTACTAGTATCGCCCTTGGATTCACCTACTTTCTTGAACGTTCTCATGGGCGGTCATAATGATGAGGAAAGACCCGCATATCTCAGCAACTACAGCGCCGATACTGAACTCTTTAGCGTGACGTAAGGCAGCTTGTCGATGGCACAATCTGTTTAAAATGTACTCCACAACCTTCGAGTAGACACATAGAGTTACAGAACGCTGTTTACTTAACATAAATATCAATACTAGGTAAACATATTGGAAGTTCCTGCTCGCAGATAATCACAAAACATTTAAAAAGATGACAGCAGAATCCCAAATATCTTTTGACCAGTTCATATCCTTCCAGTGTATACGAAATTTGGATGGCCTTATCTGTTGCCGCAATTATGTACAAGAACCCGCGATGTTCACGAGTTTATTTTAGACAAAACAATAAACGTGATCGGTGGCAAAAATTCAGACCCTCTGCCATTGTATAGAAATCAACGTTGCGCAGTTAATATTCAAAATAACGTGTGCTTTTATTCTTTGAGTTGCTGAGCCTAATTTGCTTGACTGGATACCCTGAGAAATGCTATACATCTGTACATATTGAGGTCGGATACGAAAGATTAAAGTGAGGAGACTGGTGAAAGTAAGCGGGAGCTATGCAAGATTCGGCCAATTCACGTTCCCAAGTCCAGATCCCCTATCGACTTCCAACCCTGATTTTGTTCCCCTTAAAATGCCGACAATCACCATTCATATCTAGCCATAATACAGGGAGTCAGAGCTGTGAGTTACACTGAACGTCAGTTTCCTTTATTCCTGATTTTGATGTAAAGCTCACCCGTTCCTTTCCACACCACAGTAGAGCAATAGGAAACTGTCTCGAAACATCTGGTCCAACAGTAGCTCTGAGTTTCCACCAAGTGTTGTTATCATGCTATGTCCTAGACCAGGTGACACGTCAGACAACAGTGGTGGTGGTGATTATTGTTTCAAGAGGAATTACAATTAGGCAACCATCCTCTATACAACACTAATCAGAGGGGAAAAATGGAAGGGATCCGACACTTCGAAAAAATGAAGATATCAGCCAAAGGAAGACAAGGGCCACGAAGGGCGTGAAAATTAAAGACTCCCTAGCCCTCGCAACCTAATAGCGTCGAGGTCGGAAAAGAACAAGAGTTGACCAAGAGAGATAGGGGAGGAGCCTGGCACAAGTAAGTGGAAGCAATGCCAGGACTCAGCTAAGGCCCCCGTGGTCGCCAACCCACGCTCCAAAATTCAGAGCCCCTAGGGCCTCTTTTAGTCGCCTCTTACGACAGGCAGGGGATACCGCTGGTGTTATTCTACCGCCCCCACACAGAGAGGTACGTCAGACAACACACTAACATATTTTAGTGTTTTTAACATGTAATAAATAGGTCGAAAGTCTACCAACATAGCATATTTTAACATTACGTTTTAATAAAGAAGTATGTTCCAGTTAATTCTATGGACATATATTTTACAAATCTTGTTAGGTTAGAGCAAAAAATATAACTTATTCTACAATTTACTTTTTTTAAATGCAATTTTCAGTTATGTTTACAAAATAATAAATATCATGAAACATTCACTCGAATAGATTTATAGGCTATGTAATGCAAGCTAATACCTAAATGAAGTCAAATGAGTTTCATGATGAAAATAACCGATGGCACACTTTCGTCTAAGAAACGTGTCAGCATTATAACAATCGCATCCGTCATGCTGGAGACAACGCATTGACAACACTCATTTGTTCGCTTATTAAATTCCTACCGGGCGAGTTGGCCGTGCGGTTAGGAGCGCACAGCTGTGAGCTCGCATCCGGGAGATAGTGGGTTCAAACCCCACTGTCGGCAGCCCTGAAGATGGTTTTCCGTGGTTTCCCCATTTTCACACCAGGCAAATGCTGGGTCTGTACCTTAATTAAGGCCACGGCCGCTTCCTTTCCATTCCTAGGACTTTCCTGTCCCATCGTCGCCATAAGGCATATCATTGTCGGTGCGACGTAAAGCAACCAGCAAAAAAAAAAAAAAAAAAAAAGTATTAAATCCTTCCGAAGAATTTACAGATCACTTCTCACTGAAGCTCGTTGCTTCCAGGAGTGATTAGTCATCTGCGAATCTTTCGGATGTGATGAGAGGCTGAACATGGCTTCTGTATATACCAATCGGTGCCCTTCTCTATGTTTAACCTTGATGGAACGACCTAGGAGTGAAACTGCAATTTTACTAAAAAATCTCAAAATGCAGGTAGTAATTCAAAAGGGAAATATCTTACAAATAGTGCAGAAAATTTCCAGTCTTTTATCGTACAACTTGACTTGGAAATTAGAAATCTAAAACGATCTCATGCGACATCGGATATAGGACGGAGACTGTTTGAAGTCCTTGGTGTGTAGCCTGGCATCTCGTAATCAGAGAAATGAAATTAAGTTAAAGAAAATCTGATGTAGTAAGTTTAAATTCCAAGAAAGATCTTCTGTAATGAGAAATATGTTCACAGACGAAACCACCCGTTTCTTACGCGGTTTTAGACCAATCTTGCTTTACGAAAGCGAAAGCTTGATGGATGACTGATTACTGTTTCGAAAAGGAGAGAATTATGGCAGAAAGGTACTCGCAGAGAAGAGAGAAGCCCGTAATACCAAGTTAAGTGCGTATAAATTCCTCTACATGGAAAGCGATGAAAAAGTATAGGTTAATACGAGACTAATGCGTGGTGCCGCTGAAGATAAGAGACTCAAATATTGGAGGCAGGGAGGAGTGCAGTGCTTGCTGAAAAGTCCCAATAAGTTTAGAGATTAAATGCTAGAGTTTTGTCGTACAATAGGTCTACCACTTCGTTCCAGGGCTGGATTCCTCGTTAAAAACGCGTATGTCGCAGATTTCGTTCAATCATTTCTTTCTTTCTTTCTTTCTTTCTTTCTGAATCTGTTTACCCTCCAGGGTTGGTTTTTCCCTCGAACTAAGCGAGGGATCCCACCTCTACCGCCTCAAGGGCAGTGTCCTGGAGCGTTGGACTTTGGGTGGGGATAAAACTGGGGAGGAGGACCAGTACCTCACCGAGGTGTCCTCACCTGCTATGCTGAACAGGGGCCTTGTAAGGGGATGGGAAGATTGGAAGGTATCGACAAGGAAGAGGAAAGGAAGCGGCCGTGGCCTTAAATTAGGTACCATCATGGCATTTGCTTGGAGGAGAAGTGGGAAACCACGGAAAACCACTTCGAAGATGGCTGAGATGGGAATCGAACCCACCTCTACTCATTTGACTTCGCGAGGCTGAGCGGACCCCGTTCCAGCGGCCTCTGGGAGTGGCAGCTAATTACACTAACCACTACAGCACAGAGGCGGGCCGTTCAAGAATTTCAAATTTATAAAAGCAGGCAGAAATACGTATACCTTCCTTGCGCCACTAGCTCACTGGGGCATTCTATAACCAATAAATAAATAAATAAATAAATAAATAAATAAATAAATAAATAAATAAATAAATAAAAACTCAGTCATAGGCGTCCAAGAGAGATCCGGTTTACTTCGTCATCTATTAGGCCTAGAGCAAAACGGAACGTCGAAAATAACGAGCAAGCAGCCAGATGGCGTCAAAATAAAACGCTTGCACACGCTAGCGGAGGCCGTACGATTATTATCATCATTGTTGTTTCTGAATGATTAAGTCAAATATATTACATCAGGGCATGGAATTTGAAGGCAGAAGACACTATACTTTGGTCGCCACAAAGATTCCTCGCAAATATTTCGAACACATTTCTCCATCGGCGTTTCCGAAGGACATTCCTTTACCTTCACATCGGCGGTATTTTCACAGTACAGTACACTTTACTCTTATTACGTAATACAAAGGATCCCCTTTTCAAACAGCACAAAGAAATCCGTGACCTAACCAATCTTTGTTTAACTTCTTTTTAACAGGAAAAAATGTTCCCACTTTTCTTTTTTCTTTTTTTTTGTTCGCAGAATAGCTAGGCGAACTGACTCAACCACTGTTACAGCCGATTCACTCTCACTTTGTTTCGGAGCCGCTTGCGTTTGCATGTGGGATGCAATCTGGTCATTACTAACTTCTTCATGGTTAATATTATTAAAGGATTACTTTGTCTTATCTCCATGGCGTATTATTTGAAATGAAATAACATGACACACTGAATGTGCTGTAAGTACCACTAACGAAATTGTAAAACATTTCTAAATATCGGGAACAGAAACAAGAATTATAATGCTAGAACACAGTAATCAATCTAGTGTCGTTATTTGTGAAGAGGCAATATTAAATCTTGACGAGCAGTTTCCTGCTGGCTCCGCCCGCAATGTGCAAAGCATGGTGTTGTTCGTTACTATCCTCACGGATGTATTCGCAAAGTTTCGACTTAATGAAATAAAGCACATGATCTTCTGTGGTAATAGAATGTAATATTATGTCAACAAAACACTTAAAAATACACCACACAAAGAAATTGAATTAAACGTTCCTTGGAACAACACTACGCGGCGAACTGTTAAAAAGTCCTTCAAAGATCTTCGTCATGGAGATAAATGTACTCATAACTTTTCTCAGAATGTACCAATTTAAGTAGTTACTACCTCAAAAGAAAGCGCTTGATCCACTGAATGTTTTTGGACCAAAACGAACTGCGTATCTCAATTAGAACTAAAGATATGATTGCTTCAAAGAGACAAAAAATTGAAAAATCAAATAATTTGAGGAAGGCGGAAGTTAAGTGATTTATAGTATTTGATGACAAATCTGTGCATGAATAACTTTCAGCTTTTAAAAAATGAAGGAAATTTACCGGATAGAATGGCGGGACTGAATGACTTTAGTTTTCATCAATTTTTAAATATTGTTTTAATTTATTGGTCGCCATTAGCAACACTGGCCACCGCGCCCTGTGTTACACAACTAAATGATTCATTAGGTCGTGATAATTACTTGGTAACATTTTATTTATTCTTATTCTAAGTTGACTGAAGGAATAAAAGTATAGCATATTTGTGTCTTCGATATTTTTATGGCTTGAAACTCCCACAGATTGCGCTGTAAGTGCAGTAGTCAAGACGTCTACGTTAAGTTATCTGCCTGGCGGAGATAATGAATCACAATCAATCATATCCTGTCCTGGTACGTGGACTTGTACAGCACGGCGGATTGTGGTGATTGTTCTTATAAGGTCTCAGAACCGGAAAGTGTGATAGGCTCAAAAATGCCAAAATTAATTTTTGAACTTCGAAAAAATCTCCAATCTTTCTTGAAGAATTTGATGTATCAATTATTGTACTGAAGTTATATTTGAGGCAATAAAATTAAGTTTAAACAAAAATCTGCACGCTGAATATCACTAGATGCCAGCGACCAGTCGAACATTATTTTTAGATTTTCCGTAAGTTATACTTTTTTGAAATTTTGTGTACCTTTTTCTCAGAAACTATCACATAAATGTATTTGAACATTAGTAGTCTCTTGTATACTATATAGATCTGCTTGTGGAAGTAAATTTAATCAGATATGTTGATTAGTTCATGGAGGCCAGGTTGAAGAGTACTAGAATTTTTTAAGAAAATTTCAGTCTTCAACTAAAATATTGAAAAGTTCTCAACTCCTGTAAACAATAACAATAATTTTACTTCAGTAGCTCAAAAAAGATTTAAATATTATGCATACAAAGTTTCTTGGGTCTGGTTTGAGTATTTTCTCAAAAAAAAAGTACATCAGTTGAGGCAATTTTTCACAATATTTTTTAAAAATATTACTTTGATAATGTTCTTTCTGACACAAAATATGAAACATATAAGATTCATATTCCATCCAAGTAATGATGAATGTTTTCTGAATGTATAAAAAACATTAAAGGAAATACCTCTTTTAGTTTCTGAGATATGTAACTAAACATCGGAAGTTACATTTTCTATCGTTTCACACTTCCCGGTGCCCTTAACCCATCAATGCCTTGAGAGAAGAAAGAACTCTTTACTTTAGAAGTTCTTGTTTATGTTTATTGGGTAAATCTTCCCATTCGCAGATTTTCTCCGCTGCAAGGAAAGGCATAACATCATGGATATGTTTTGGGGTTTAATAGACGAGAGATTCTTTTAGTAGCCTCTTACGACATGCAGGGGGTTCAGATGAAGCTCCACCCACAAGGGGGACAAATTTCCGATGAATCGAAAGAAAAACGAATGTATTCACAAAAGATTGGCAGGGCTCGTGAATTGTGGGAAAAAGAAAGGCATTCTAGATCTCGTAAATATAATATTAATGTTATTGTTATTGTTACGGGAATACCGTTATTTAAAGAGGTGAAAGACGGTACGGGCATGTGTGGGTGGATATAACACAGTCAGCAGATTGATTTAAAACTTTAAAATTGGAGCTATATTTAGTTAATTTTTCAAATTTTAAACATTTACACTTTGCTGAGCAAATAACAACAGATCAGAAATGGGGTTAGCTCGTAATCTTGCGGGACAAAACCAACAACAATTTACAACATGAGCTTGAAGCTCCCAAATTACAAACTTTCCATGAGCACAGCTGCTCCCTTTTAAACAGTAGTCAAGGAGGCGGGCCTCCCAATTGCTTTTACACCCTTAGTAAGAGCATCTTTGCTCAAAAAATATTATCTAGGAGCCTAATCTCCAAACATTATATCATCCCAGCCTTCCATAGGCGCCATTCAACCTTTACAATTACTAGGAAGAGCGTCCTTGCTCTGTGAATTTACACTTAAAAATCTGTTCACGAAAATTCACACTTTGGAGGCCTATCAAGGGCACAGCCTATATTCAACAAAATTAAACAGGAGTAGCAAGTACCCATTCTACCAGGCCTATGCTTGAAACAAAAGCTTAGATGGAGGAAAAAGTTACAGAATTTACAAGAGAGAAAAGGTTACAAGATTATAGTCACCTCACAAGCAAGTTGAGAGGGAACAAAAGAGGGTACATCACTCCCTATTCCCTGATTTCGGTTATTTCGGCTTGTTTGAAACTTACATTAAGAATTTCAAAATTTACATTTCTAGAAAATAAAGTTACATTACTAAAGATTTGAAACCTTCCTGTCGAGCTAGCTTTGAAATACTATAAAATTTTAATCAGTATCCGTCATTACCTTGAGCTGGTAGACCTCTCGAAGATGGACGAGGCGCCCCCGCCTTCCTTTATAAACACACTCTAGACTGGAGCTATCACTAAGACAACCTGGTCCAAAAATGTGCCAGCTTTTATAGCCGAGCGGAAAGTTTCAGAAAACCCCGGGCTAAGGCCCAACACACCTCCTATTCTCATGGGATAATAAAAGAAAACCAAAATGTTCTCATTGGTGAATATATAAATGTACAAAATTTCTCATTGGCCAACATCTTAAGTTGGCGGGAAGAGACACAAGTGTTCAAAACTTTAGCACACCGAAAACAAACAATAAACATTTCAGTTTAGGAAACCTATACATACAAAATTACGCTAGAATTGTAATAGCTCATCTTCACACCAGAGGGCATAACATAAGTTTATAGTAGCGACATCTGTTGAGAAAAGTTCAAACTTCTTGCGCTAGTTGTTGCAAGTTTTATATTTTTCATGGCATAAATGCGCGGGGCGGCTGTGCCTCCGGTACAATTATTATTATTGTTATTATTATTACTGGTATTATTATTATTATTTTCCTTAAATTGCACTTTAACAATCTAGGGGTGGAAGACGAAGAAAGGGCAATATCCATATACACGGAAGTGCCTCCAACTCCATATGTATGTTTACATAAACTCTGCTGAATATTTATATATGTATAGACAATTTTAAATATACATATTTACACTCCGAACACTGTAGTCTTAGAATAACAGTTATCTTGATTTATGTTATACATGTTAATGTAAGAAGACCCAGTCATTTATACCCTCACTCATACCCCTGTATACATACTCATTCACAACCACTCCCACATGCGCACGCATACATATTCGCCCACATTCAGCTGTACTTGCACACATCATTCTTGAAATTCTAATTTATACACGTTATATACTATATTATGGGCTTATTTTTTTACATATACATTTTATTTACTACGTGCAGGAAGTGAGGAAGAGAAAGAAGTCTTACTTCAGATGGTAGAAGGTTCCAGAGACCAGCAGACCGTGCGTAAAATCCATTTAAATACAGTAGAACCCCGCTTAATCGAAATGCTCTGGCAAAATTGTATTTTAATATTCTGTTTATACCCTCTCGTTCTTAGCTGTCGATATTAGTAATTATCTTGCTTTATGTGTTGAGAGCTACTAGGCAAACCATATTTTTATCTTACGACTTATGCTAGAATGCACGTGTAGCATAAAACAAAACATTTTCTTACCCTCTAGTTCGTTCCATGATACATTTTTTCTTGAACAAGCAGGACGTATTATTATTATAACGTACTGTATTGTACTGTATTTTACGTCATGAAGATCACGTAGACTGTAGTTGACGTTGCTTCAGTTGCGGGAGTTTCATCTTGTTTACTGCAGCTTCTGTTAGGAAACCGGGGAAGTTCAGCGACCCTTCTCCATTCATATTTTTCTTTCACTCATGGTCGTTCCACTGGCTCTGCAGTTCTATACTGTAGTTCCAATGCTTTTCTTACCCCATTGCAACATGAACTACCTGTTCACAACGGTACTGTACCTTATCCTACCACCGCTGTCCCAGGCATCTGGACTGGGTTCTTTTGAAATACAGTAGCAAGGTACAGTATACAGTAATCAGTTGTGTTAAAAGTACAGTGGCAAGTGCGTGTTTATCGAATGCCAACTAAACGAAAACGCGTTGTTGCAAGCATTAAAAAAAAAAATCGAAGCAGTGAGACAGGTGGAAAATGGTGCGGTATTGCGAAATGTCGCTACGCATTATGGAGTTGGTGTGGCAACAGTGGCGGATTACGTAAAGACAACATCTAATTGAGCATTCCTCTAAGATACCAAACCGAAAATCTATTAAAGAGGGTGGGTATGAAAAGATAAACGAAGTGGTATGTCTTTGGTTTACACAAGAACGTGAAAAAGGAATACCATTATCCGGTCCCATACTTCAAGAGAAGGCTAAATTATTGGCTACAGTGTTAAGGGATGATGGAAAGGACTTCAAGGCTAGTTCAGGGTGGCTAGATAGATTTAAAATAGATATGGCATACGTCAGTTACATCTAAGCGGCTAGAAGCTTTCCGCGGACCTACTGGCTGGTGATGTTTCAAACAGAATTTGAAAATATCATTGGAGGATTGACGAAAGATCAGGTATATAATGCTGACGAAACAGGGTTAAATTTTAAAATGTTGCCAAAAATTCCTTGGCATCAATAAAAGAAAAATCTGCACCAGGTCACAAAAAGAATGAGAGAATTACGGTTTTAGCACGTGCCAATGCTTCAGACACTCATAGGCTACCACTAATGTGCATAGGAAAATGGAAAAACCCTGCAGCTCTTAAAAATATTGCCGCCATTGCCCTACCAGTTTATTATAGAGCTCAAAAAGTGCCTGGATATCGTCGCCAGTTTTCGAAGAATGGTTCTTTCAAAAGTTTGTACCAAGCGTTGAATACTTTTTGAAGTCTAAGGGATTGCCCAGAAAAGCAATTTTGTTGATTGACAATGCCCCAACACATCTAGGGAATTCGGAAAGTGGTGATATTGTTGTTCGGTTTCTGCCCCCTAATGTGATGAGCTTAGTTATATATTGGTGTTCTGTGGTTCAACCCATGGACCAGGGAGTTCTGGAAGCATTCATACGCCATTATCGTGCGTTTCTGCTACGATCTATTCTGAGTGATTGTGAATTATCCGGTAAAAGTCTTACGGATTCGTTGAAGTCCATGAACATGGAACGTGTGATTTATTGATGTGCCCAATCCTGGGAAAGATTACATCAGTGACTCTTTGTAATTCCTGGAACAAACTATATGAGGAAAATGATGACTACCTGCAAGAGATGGTGAAACAAATTCTAGGATGTGACAATGTTAACCAGTGTGAGGTGAACGAGTAGCTATTGTACAATCGGATAATGGTGAACTTGAGCTAACAGAGCAAGAAGTAGTGAATTTCGTGTTAGTGCCAAGGGTTGAAACAGACGACTCCGACCTTGACAATAGCAATTCTGGGAATCGAGTTACAGCAGATGATGGATTTAATGCATTGAAAGTAAGATTGATTTCGAATTTTTATTAAAATACAGTTCCACACGCTTTAATTACAGTACTGTAATAAAATTACTGTATACAATATTGGTTAGACCAAGCAAAGAAGATCACCGGTCTACCTCTTCACACTAAAGAGCTGAAGACCGCTCAGGATGAAAAAATCTGCAGTTACTAATGAAGTGAAGAAATGAGTAAATCGACTGATGATGATGATGATGATGATAAAATATTCAGTTTTGTACCGTAGTAGCAAAAGACATTATTTAATTATTTCAGGCTGCTTTGCGCTTCGTTGAACAAAGCGATGAATCTACACCAGCTGATGTATTGTTGATTAAACGGTGGCGCGATGTTGCTGCGCCAAGAAAATCCAGAAGAAAATCACTCATTTTATAGAATGAGTGACATTATGTAAACATTTTAATGCTAATATACAGTATATACCTTTGCTTAACAGAGTTTGTGCATTTTTATTTCGACATTTAACTTCCGAAAAAATTTATCATGTGTCATCCGAAAAAACCGCGTCAACCCAAGTGGCTCCGCCCCCTTTATTTCGGATAAACGGAGTTCTACTGTATGAGGTTTCTGTGACGTGGGCGACAAGAGTAACATCTAGGCTTCTCGGTAATTAAGCTGCAGGCGGTTGAAAGGGGAGAGGTGTGTGTTGGCTGCGTCTATTTGTTTACATAACGAGTTCCCTTTGGTGGCAGTGACCTGGCTGTGTTTATTATAAGTTCTGCTCGACGCTGGACACCTTATAGTTTTCTCATATTTTCCGTTGTCGTTGAGTGCTAGGAAAAGGAAGACCCTAGAGTAGAGTAGGGAATGATATGCCGTTCGTAGGGTTTTACTTCTTCCTGCTGCTCTGTATGCCAGTTCCGGCGGACGGAGGAGTAGAACGGTGTTCACTTGATAGAAGATGACGTACACTGGTTGCCATGGTTACAGTAGTGCCGGGGAAGCTGATTCCAGATAGACCATGTTAATGAGATATGGTGGTTGTGCATTTCACCGTTGCTGCTGTTCCAAATATAAGTCCAGAAAGATGTATGGTAATTGATTTTAAACTGTATCGACACTGCATTGAAAATATAGCTTTTGCTCTCGTACTACACCTGTCTAAACCAAAGTAATGTAAAGATAGTTTAAGCTTTATCTCAACACTTTCTCACACTCGCTGCATTAGCTTTGCTACAATGTAACTTCATTTCACTTACTGTACTTTCATCCTGCGAGAAGGCAGATGCTAAGAACTCGAAATACTCCATTGTATTTCCTAACTTGAACCAAGTCGTTTCAGGTTTTTTCCCAGTTTAATGAGGTATGAGCGATGCTAGTAATGCCATTCCTTATGCCTCCAGTCCCTGCTATGAATGGTGTGAAAACGTTGCTCATAGGGTCGGTTGGTGCATGTATTTCAGTGGGCTTGGCAGACTGATAGGTAATAGCAACTTCTGGTTCAGTGAGGAAAGCAACGGAAAACTACCTCACTCCTTATTTCCTTAGTACGCCTCTTCAGTAATGCCTAGGTCATCTATAACAGCTGTTGAGGATCCAACCAGCCTTAGGACTGAATACCCAATATACCCCCTCTTTAGTTTTCGAAATGCTGATTTTCGTATCAAGCTCTTTTCAAGTTCCATGATAAAAAAGTGGAAATTTTCTTCACTACATGCAAGATTTTATTGAATTATTCTCTGCATTTATATACCGTATATAATTTGATAAGCCGTTTTCTGATGATAGAAATGTTTGAGAAAGCAATTGAGCAGATTTCAGCGAGCCACCCCTTAATTTAAAGGGTGCAATCTGAAGGTCGTCGAAAAATTATTAGTAATTATAGGGTTGTCAATTTTCCTACCTCTTCTTCTACCGCTTTTCCCACATTTGTGTGGTCCCGGGAGCGAACTGTGTACCACACAAGGATTTTGTTCTGTTTTACGGCCGGATGCCCTTCCTGACGCCAACCCAGTATGGGGGGATGTGATCACTATTGCGTGTTTCTATGGTGGTTGGCAGTGTCGTGTGTTTTCTCAATATAAAGAGGAACGTGCTGGTACAAAGACAAATGCCCAGTCCCCGAGCCAGAAGAATTAATAAGACGCGATTAAAATCCCCGACAAGGCCAATGAGACGGACCCAATTTTCCTACATAATTGTCTTAATTGCTTTAAATAGTTACAAAGTCTTTCACTGCATACCGTGTAGCAGCTGGTATCATGGCTACTACAGTAGCTCTATTGGAGGAAAACCGCTACTTTCAAGCAGTAGCGCCTTAGCGTACTCTTAAGCCGGTAGCGTGAATTTTCTATGACCTGTGGTTTGAAGCTTTACTATTAAGAATTTAACAGAGTTACCTTCTCTGTATAAAATTTATAAGTCAATATACTGACATGTCTGCTAGGAAACGTCCCACGCAGCGAACCTTCAGAGATTCATCTGAAAGAAATTGGACGCAGAGAGTTTGAACGGGAACAGTTACATCACTAAGGCGGACTACAGTTTGGAACTGCTTAAGTCACCAGTAAAGTAAGAACCACTAGGGAAACAGCATGTTAGAAATATTTGAAGAAGGAAACCAGTACATTAAATTTTACCCCATATTTTCAAGGAACAGATGAGGCTTAATGATGCTAAAAATATTTTTTCAAGAAAGTTAATAACATTGCAATTGTTGTGAAATAACTTATTTTTCTGGAAATGAAAAAAAAAAGAAACAGATCATTAATAGTTTGCATTCCAGTAGCCTACTAATGTGCTGAAGGAGATTTATCCTTACGCTATCTGGTTACGAAGGTTTTAATGTATACACTTTAATCAGAAAGGACCAACAATGAAGAATGAAAACGAAGGATCATGAAAGTAAGAAGAATGAAGGAGTCCTTAAATGTTGTGGAAATCGGAAAGAACGTGCTATGATCAGAGAGCAAGGAAAAATAACGAGACCAGAACAGGACTCAATGCGGCTTCGCAAATTGTAATATACGCTCCCTGGGGAGACGCAGTCTTCTAGTAGTACATAACAAGATGCTCATATTGGTCAAGTTATGAAGTCGTATGTCGGGCAGATATCCTTCAATTTCCAAGCGATAGCAGTTGTGTTCGGTGGCATCTGAAAGAATTTGAGTGTTGTAGAACACCGAGCGGGTTGGCTGTGCGCTTAGGAGCGCGAAGCTGTGAGCTTGCATTCGGGAGATAGTGGATTCGAATCCCACTGTCGGCAGCCCCAAAGGTGGTTTTCCGTGGTTTCTCGTTTTCACATCAGGCAAATGCTGGGGCTGTGCCTTAATTAAGGCCACACCCGCTTCCTTCCTACTCCTACGCCTTTCCTATCCCATTGTCGCCATAAAACTTATCTGTGTCGATGCGAATCACGAGAATGTAACAAATTGTAGGCTGCGAAGATTTACAAGTTAGGAGACGAGCTGCTCAACTCAGCAGGATGTTCCGAACTGTCAGTGAAGAGATGACGCGGAAGTTGTGGTAGTGATTATTGTTTTAATAATAATAATGTTATTTGCTTTACGTCCCACTACTATTTTAAGGTCTTCATAGACGCCGAGGTGCCGGAATTTAGTCCCGCGGGAGTTCTTTTACGTGCCAGTAAATCTACCGACACGAGGCTGACGTATTTGAGCACCTTCAAATACCACCGCACTGAGCCAGGATCGAACCTGCCAAGTTGGGGTCAGAAAGCCAGCGCCTCAACCGTCTGAGCCACTCAGCCCGGCGATTATTGTTTTAAGAGGAAGTACAACTAGGCAGCCATCCTCTATATAACACTAACCAGAGAAAAAATGGAAGGGATTCAACATTTCGAAAAATAAAGATATCGGTCAAAGAAAGACAAGGGCCACGAAGGGCGTGGAAATGAAAGATTCCCTACGCCTCGAGTGATCTAATAGCTTCGGGGTCGGAAAAGAACAAGAGTTGACCAAGGGAGGTCGGATAGTATTGATGAAAGTGAGGAGCCTGGCACAAGTAAGTGGAAGCAATGCCAGAACTGAGGTCGCCAACCCACGCTCCCAAGTTGAGAACCCCTGGGGCCCCTTTTAGTCGCCTCCTTGGACAGGCAGGGGTACCATGGGTGTTATTCTACCGCCCCCACCCACAGGGTGAGATGACGCGGAATGACACCAGTAGATGAATAAGCTTAGAGTAGAACTTTCAAGGGTAGGAAAGATAATAAGAAGAAGATAACGTTGGACAAATTGGGGCAAATATTAAGTAATAGGAAGAGGAGTTAGGGATTGGAATAAATTGTCAAGTTCTATGAAATCAATTAAGAAAAGTCTGAGTGATAGCACTAAATAATGCATAAGAACTGCTACGGAACAAAACTCCATCACCGTGGCGTCTGAGTTCAATTGAAGTGACGTTAAACAATTAATACTATTATGATTTATGAGTCCTGTTGAAGTCTACTCCGCTCCAGAAGTAAAGAAGCTAGAGGCAGTCGGGCTTCCTCAAGGTGTGTCGTGTAGGCCGGTGTAAAGTGCCATAAATGACTGAGTCAGTAGCATGCTTCATGAATTATGGATTCTTCTTTAAGCGTGTCACTTAGGTCACCTCTGGCTGTCAGAGCTTCACAAATAGAACGGTGGTTTCTAATTCTTTGACCTCTCGATCAGTTTTTTCCAGTTGTCTTGGTTCAGGTAACTACAGATTTTTCACGGGGCTTGTCCTCCTTTAATCTCTAAAATGTCTAACCTCTTCCTTCTGTGATTGTTAGTTTACGATAAAGGCGGGTGGGATCTTAGCTACACGTTGTTCAGAAATATTCAGCAGGAGGAGGGTTTTGAGACATAAAACTATATGAATCTCTTTTACGATTGGTTTTACAGAAATATCGCCCATGATAAAATTGAATCAGAATATTACTTACAAGCTTCTTTGTTCTAACATTTTCCCGATACAGTGAAAAATAATGGAAATGCCATTGGCGGCCTTCTGATAGTTCGATCCAAGAGTCGATGAATATATCTATGAGAGTTGCAAGGTAGGCCCTATGTACTTCTTGAATTTTAATCTGATGCTTTGTTCTTAAAAATGTTGGGACAGCAATGGAAACTACCCGTTTCACTCCGCCCCTAAATTCTCTGCCGTGTATTTGAAGGCACAATTAACTCTTACCACAGTAGTGACATTGGTATTCCTCTCAAACTTAACACACCAGTTCACCGCCTTCTTGATCCACAACAACATCGCTGCCTGTCCAGCCGCAACATACTTCCACCTTTGATTTGATGAAACTCCGCAGGGCCAGAGGGAGCCAGGAGAGGCCGTTTACAGATGCCTCAGAATGACAGCAACAACATGAATAAACATGCACAAGATAAGACTGATAGTTCCCTCAACGACGAGTACAACACTTAGTCAAGTATAAAATATAAGAACATGTTTTAACGTGTACTTTTCTAGTCAGGCAATACCCATTTATTAATAAGAAAGAAACACTCGTGTCTTGTTTTCTGTTTTTGAACAGGATTTCATATGAGTGAAAACTTTATTTCGGCATTTATCGCTTATCTTTCTTTCTTTGTTAATCCGCTTACCCTCCAGCGTTGGTTTTTCCCTCGGACTCAGCGAGGGATCCTACTTTACCGCCTCAAGGGCAGTGTCCTGGAGCGTGAGAATTTGAGTAGGGGTATACAACTGGGGAGGAGGACCAGTACATCGCCCAGGCCGCCTCACCTGCTATACCGATCAGGGGCCTTGTGGTGGGATGGGAAGATTGGAAGGTATAGACGAGGAAGAGGGAAGGAAACGGCCATGGTCTTACGTTAGATAGACACTACCATCGCGGCATTTGCCTGGAGGAGAAGTGAGAAACCACGGAAAACCACTTCGAGGATGGGTGAGCAGAATATCGATCATTCCCCCCCCTCTCTCTCTCTCTCTCTCTCTCTCTGTCTCGACTCAGTTGACCTCCCGAGAGTGAGTGGACTCCGTTCCAGCCCTCGTACCACGTTTCAAATTTCGTGGCAGAACCGGGAATCGACCCGGGCACTAACCACTAGCATGCCCCTACACCACAGAGGTGGTCATTTATCGCTTTGACGTGTTCATTTTTCAAGCAACAAAAATAAAATAAAATATAAACAGACGTTCCATCGTCCCTATGCTACTGTTTATGCGTAGCAGTGCAAGTGCTTATATTAGCAGTGAAATTCGAATTATTATCTTTGTTCTGGACTGTACATACAGTATGAACAAGAGTTGTTAGTTGTTCTTAAGACAAGACCAGGCGGTTCTGTATCCGGACCCAGCGCGAGGAACACTAACATTCAATAAGCCATTGCAGAGAGAATGAGGTTGGGGCAGTCCATTGATGGTGATTTGTTTACCGTAGCAACAAGCTGGTGTCGCAACTCCCCGTTCTTCTGTTTTAATGAGCGATCCTCATTAGTGATATTGCGTAACGAACACTCACTTTCCTCTTAATTGTTTTTTTTTTTTTTAATTTATAATTTTGTACGCCTTTTCATGATGTGAGAAGGATATCAGGTTATTTAGCGACTTCAAGGTTTCTCATCCTCGGTCACACAAGATTCACATCAGTAGAACTGAGAGCAAACGAAGCGGAGCGGGTTATGCATTTATCCCTGTAATATCTGTTTCCTGGTCTAAACGATTGGAGGAAATTAATTACGGTTAAATTGTAAACATTGACAGAGTTTGGTAGTTACAACAAAGGGCGACTTAACCTACGAGGAAGACATTTCGAATATAACTTACACAAGTACTCAGAAACTGGAAGTCCTAAAACTGTTTAGTTAATATAGTGTAACAATTAAATTAATAATTATGTTTATAATTATACAGAAAAACTCGTGTATTCATCAAAACTTTGACGAGCGATGTTAATAGAAGGAAGAAAAAAGCCCGGATGGATGAGGGGGTAAAGATATTACACTTCTTGCATTCGATAAGGCGTCACTTTGAACCCGAGGTATTCCTTCTGACAGGACCAAGGCCAGATGACAGTTTCTTAAATGTTACAGAGGACTACACATATTATGATGTTTACCACGATTGTAAGAACTACATTATTATTTATTTAAGTACCGAGTTAATTGGCCGTGCGGTTTGGATCACTTCGGGGGACTGTGGTTCGAATATCACCGGCGGGAGTCGCGCAGATTGTTTTCCGTGGTTTCCCATTTTCACGCCAGGCAAATGCTGGTGCTGTACTTAAATTAAAGCCACAGCCACTTCCTTCCCACTTCTAGCCCTTTCCTCTCCCATCGTCGTGACGTAGAGCCTACAGCAGATTGAACTGTCTCAGTCTCATCCTTGGCTTTCACGATATGAAAGTGAATGAGGTATGAGCTATGATACCAATGTAATTCCTTATGCAGCCAGTCCCTGCTATGAATAATGTGAAAACTTCGCTCATAGAGTTAGGGGTATGTGCATTTTGCTGGACTAATACGTTACAGCAACTTCTCACGAAGAAAACAACGGGAAACCACCTCACTCCTCATTTCCCTACTATACTACTTTGACGCCTAGACTATCCATGACAGCTGATGGCGGAAGTGTTGAGGTTCCGCCCAGCCTTGTAGACTACGTGTCACTTTGTTCTGGTATTTTCTATTTTTTATCCACTTTGTAAATGAACATCTGCTGCCTTTTTTTTTTTTCCACTTTCTATTTGCTAAGTTTCGAAAGTATATCAGTATCTACAGATGATGTCGTTTGTTGAAACCTCATTAAATAAACATGTTTTTATGCATCTGAAAGCAATGTAATTTGACTTACCGTAATAATAATGTCATTGTTTTCTATATCACACTACTTTTGAAGGTTTTCGGAGACGCCGAGGTACCGAAATTTTGCCCCGTGGTAGTTCTTCTGCGTGCCAGTAAATCTACTGATACGAGGCTGACATATTTGAGCACCAGGTTCGAACCTGCTAAGTTGTGGTAAGAAGGCCAGCGCTCTTCCGTCTGAGCTACTCAGACCGGCACTTACCTTATTGTAGATGGGGGCGGTAGAATAACACACACGGTATCCCCTGCCTGTCGTAAGAGGCGACTAAAAGGGGCCCCAGCGTCTCTCAACTTGGGAGTGTGGGTTAGCTACTACGGGGCCTTGAGCTGCTTCCGCTTTGCCAGGATCCTCACTTTCATCTGTCCTATCCGACCTCCCGTGGTCAACTTTTGTTCTTTTCCGACCCCGACGCTATTAGGTTTCCGAGGGCTAGGGGGTCTTTAATTTCCACGCTGTTCGTGGCCCTTGTCTTTCTTTGGCCGATACCTTCATTTTTCGAAGTGTGGGATTCCTTTCATTTTTTCTCTTTTTCTTTGCTAGGGGCTTTACGTCGCACCGACACAGATAGGTCTTATGGCGACGATGGGATAGGAAAGGCCTAGGAGTTGGAAGGAAGCGGCCGTGGCCTTAATTAAGGTACAGCCCCAGCATTTGCCTGGTGTGAAAATGGGAAACAACGGAAAACCATTTTCAGTGCTGCCGATAGTGGGATTCGAACCTACTATCTCCCGGATGCAAGCTCACAGCCGCGCGCCTCTACGTGCACGGCCAACTCGCCCGGTCATTTTTTCTCTCTCAGATTAGTGTTATATAGAGGAATGTTGCCTAGTTGTACTTCCTCTTAAAACAATAATCACTACCACTCTCCATATTTCCTTTCAGCTTCGGTGACAATACCGCATAGCAACGACACCCTCTTCATCCATCGTTTGCTGCCGCTTCAACTAAAATGTGGTTCAGTGCGGAAAATCGGATACAGTCGCTGTAGTGTGAAAACATGCTCGTACAATATTTCTCCGTACGACCCATATCGTTGCGCATGAACGTATGGAACGTAGGAATCTATATCTTCCAAGCCTAGAGTAACAGACATCTTGCTATTAGATGAGACATTTCCACAACACAAAAACAGAAGGAAATTCTCCAGAATAATAGACCAAGAAAAGATCAGCCATGAAGATATCACCGGAGCAGAACGACTCATAAATGAGCGGCAATTAAATGAAGTACTAAAAATAGTCACAGATTCAATACACAAAGCTACTCTTCCCATGAGAAAAAAAGAAGGTCCCGGATTTGGTTTGATTAAACATGCTGAGCTAAATGAAAGAAACTCCATGTATTGTACAAAGCAGGAACTCATGTCACGGATGATAACCTTCAACTATACGCACATCACAACTCCTTCACACCAAAATATCAGATCACATAGAAGTAGAAGCCGATCCTTTTGTTGCACTTCGAAGAAATGAACCGTTTTAAATCCAATGAAATTCCCATGCACAATGGGAAGAACACTTTACTGCCCTTCTGAACCAAGAGTCCAAGAGATGTAACTTATCCTCAGTTCGACTTTCTCCAGAAGAGAACACAATAAAAGTAATCATGGAAGAAATCAAAGATACCATAGAACATGGAAAAATAAAAATAAGAAACTCCTGGACCTGACCACATTTGTCCGGAACATCTAAAGCAGACTCTTGACGCACTTCTACCATTAAAACCTGGACCATTCCTGACATTTGGAGACCTACCATAATAAAAATCCTTTACAAAGGAAAAGCGGATTCAAGTGACCCCAATTCATATAGAGGGACTGCACTGGAGAATAACATCTTCAAAATATTCATGAAGCTCCTCACAACCAAACTAACACCGATAGCATAGTTCGACTCCGTGGCTAAATGGTTAGCGTGCTGGCCTTTGGTCACAAAGGTCCCGGGTTTGATTTCTGGTAGGGTCGGTTAATTTCACTGGCACGGGGGCTGGGTGTATTTGTCGTCTTCATCATCATTTCATTGTCATCCCGACGCGCAGATCGCCTACGAGTGTCAACTCAAAAGACCTGCATCTGGCGAGCCGAACTTGTTCTCGGACACTCCCGGCACTAAAAGCCATACGCCATTTCATTTTCTTTTTTTACAGATAGCATAAATTCCAGAATGCCAATTTGGGTTTACGCCCGGAAAAAGCACAACACTTACCTACTAAATGAAGCGGAAGAAGCATTAAGAAAATCCGCAGGGAAATACTATAAATTACTTGGTGTCCAATGACTTGCGTCCGATAACAACTCTTTTGGAACACATCTTGGCATACAACCTTATAGAAATTGACGACGGCATTAGCATATCAGGCAGACGAATGGAGTTTTGCAGGGTGATCCTTTAAATCACGGCAGACATCAGTATAATTCAGGACACCCCAAGTACAACGCTATTACTTTATGCAGTTGGCATGCTATTAGAGTCCCCAAACAAATTCGAATTACAGATAGCATTGATAGAACCAGAAAAATGGGTAAATGAGGATCACTTTGAATTTATCCTTCAAAAAACAGTTCAAATGACTTTTAGGAAAGGCGGAAAATCTAATCTTAAATATTATGTCGTTCAACGAAACATTAATCGTAGTGGACAAAATCAGTTACCTGGGTATAACTCTTCAGACTTCAACAAGATCATTCAGCCATCATATACAAGAAGAGGTCAGCAAAAGCCATCAGAGCCATCTATAAGATCAAAAATCTAACAGCACTATCTCTCATTACAGCTTTGTCACTGTTCCATACGTCCATCTCGCCCATTGTGACATATGGTCTAGAAATAATATAGGATCACCTCACAATCTGTGATCTCGAAAGATTAGAGTGTGTCAAATCGCGTTTCTTAAAATGTGCCCTGAAAGTTGGAAAAATGGCCCGTACGAGCTAGCGAAAGAATCCTTCGACATAGAGGACCTGAGGATGAAATATTATCATTGTCAGGTACAGGGCCATCTACACAGCTATTAGGGTGTAGACAAGCAAAGAGAAGAGAGACCGACCAAGCCTTTTATACTACTGACGCCATGATGGACAGAATCAAGATCAAAGACATAACGAGAGTTGTCAGTCATTCATGGTTTCCACCATAAGATATATTCAGTCAGATCATTCCAGAACTCGAGTGACAAATGTGAATGTGTACTCTGTAATCAGAGGTGTACCAAGTATCATCTAACGACGTGCCACGAAAAAACAAAATCTTTAAGTGAATAGAGTAAAAATTAATGCTCCTTCGGGCAATCCTTTTTCCTTTGTATTTCAATAGAGGATGCATATTATTATTATTATTATTATTATTATTATTATTATTATTATTATTATTATTATTATTATTATTATTATTATTATTATAACTGGGAATGGCGACCTATTAAAGACCCAATAATTATGTGTGGGGATTTTCAGGCAGTGAAACGTCGAAGTACGTCACTGTTCATAAAGCGAAGACAGCTCGTAAGCCGGTTATTTTATTTGAATGACCTTGACGCAGAAATCTTAAAGGTTCACCTTGAATTATACTCGCAACGCAAATAGCTTAGTGTTAAGGTAATAGGGGTTCTCTTTCTTGAACGATAATTGCTGTACCTTACGCAAGTCGCTGACGTCTGATCGTCCAGGGAGATTGATCATAATATTAATAATAGTAATAATAATAAAAGACGGACCCGTGTGGGGATTTACCGGTTACCTCCATCGGGCGCGTCCCATTGGAACTGGGGAAGCTCGCTGGCTCTGCCGCCAGCAGAGTCAGAGGGTAGTAGGGAAATAAAATACCACCGTGAAAAAAAAACTGGTCCCTTGCCAGGGTTACGGCGAAGACTGGTAAATGACCAGAAGCCAGAAAACATCTTGAGGCAACATCTAGGGCTAACAACCCTAGTTGTAAAAGGATGGGTACCCGTCCAAAGCAAAGTCAAGTCAAAAAGCATGATGGCACAACATTTCAAGAAACATACCCCAGGGGGTAAATCTTCGGATAAATCCCTCGTCGTGAATGCCACGGCGCACGAGTCTCATTCGGATTCTGGGGGAGACTCGACATCATGCAAGAGACAAGTCGGAGCGTCTCGGTGTACCCCGAAGAGTCAAAAACTCAGGCCAAAATCTAAAACCTTTCTAGCAACTTTCAACATAAATTCACTTACACAAACTGGCAAGCTGAAAACCCTCACCAAAGCTCTTCACGAAAATCATATATCCATAATGGCCCTACAGGAAACAAGGTACCCAGATGAAGAGATTTTTGAATCCGAAGGCTACCGATTTTTCAAGAGCAAAGCGCAAAGAGGAATCCTCAATGGAGCTGTGATGCTTGGAACCGCGTTTGCTGTTAGAACCAAGATCCTTAAATCGGTTGCAAATTTCGAACCTGTGAATGACAGATTGTCTATACTCACAATTAAATGCGCGAACAAAACCTACGCCCTAGTTAACGCACATGCTCCTACAAACGATAAGAACAAGTCTGATCCAGACGAAGTTGATAATTTCTGGGACCTTCTGGATGAAAAATTAAACAAAATCCCCAAACACCATGTCAAGCTTCTTTTGGGTGACTTCAATGCCCAACTAGGACGTGAACAGAAGTACAAGAAAGTTATAGGAAATTACCCTGCTCACAAAAGAACCAATCCCAACGGCAAAAGACTGGTATCCATTTGCGAAAATCACAACCTGCAGGTCATGTCGACCCACTTTCGCCATCTACCCACAACTTGGCGTTCTCCCGTCCAAGCTCTCGGAGAGTTCCAAATTGATCATGTTGCAATCTCCAGGAGAAACAGCCCTGAGATTCTGAATGTCAAGGTAAAGAAAGGCATCAATGTGGCCTCAGATCATTATATGTCTCTTATCAAATTCAAACCAATTCCCGCAAACACAAGGAAGACAACCAAACAGATCACACGCTTCGACAATGATAAACTTCGGCAAAGGGTCGAGGAGTTCCAGGAGAAGGCTAGACCAAATGACTGTGACTTTAACAACGCCAAAAGTCTCCTTGTTGAGGCCGCCAAAGACGTTGCAGAAATCAAGAGAAGCAAAAAGCATGCCTGGTGGAATGGTACCTGCGAATCAGTCCTCCAAGAAAGACTCAATGCGTGGAAACAGTACTACTCTACGAAATCAGAAAATGATTGGGAAACCTACAAAACCCAACGTGCCCAAGCAGCTAGGGTGTTCAGAACTGAGAAACGTAAATACGAAAAATCTCTCATTGAAAAGATAGAACAAAACTTTAGGAAGAATGAAAGCAGAGAGTACTACAGAGCCTTCAAACGCAAACTCACTGGCTATAAACCACTATCTCTATGCTTTGAGCGAAAGGACGGCACACTGGCGACGTCAAATGAAGAAAATTGCAGCATTCTGGCAGATTACTTCAAGAATTTACTTAATTGCTCTAAACCGCAAAGCGCCATTGAGACCAAGGAACCCTTACTCAGGTACCCAGATTCCAGACCACCCGACAGAGATGAAATCAAGCGCCACATTGCCCGTCTCAAAAATAACAAAGCGCCGGGGGAAGACTCAGTAGTAGCAGAACTATGGAAATATGCCCCAGAGGAATCACTTGATATATTGCAAAAGCAAATAGAAAAAATTTGGAACAAGGAGACCCTACCCGAAGATTGGAAAATAGCTTTGATCCATCCATTACACAAAAAAGGCAGCATGAAGAACATCAACAACTACTATCTTTGCTACCCGTGACTTACAAAATTCTATGACTTGCCATCCTGGAGCGTTTGGAAGCACATGTCGAACATCAAATAGGTGAATACCAAGGAGGGTTCAGAAAAGGTCGCTCAACAGCTGAACAGATCCAAAATCTCAAAACGATCATCAGATATTGTACACTAAGGTCCAAGCAGTATGTGTCTGTCTTTGTGGACTTTAAGAAAGCGTACGACTCCATTGACCGGGAAGTCCTGCTAAACATCTTAAATGAATTTGGAGTTGATTTGAAACTGGTGGCATTAATTAGAGCCACCCTGACCGATACAAAATCCAAGGTGAAGTTCCACGGATGTCTCTCGCATTCCTTTGACATCAAAACAGGAGTCCGACAAGGTGATGGGCTATCGCCGATACTCTTCAACTGTGTTCTTGAAAAGATCATCAGAAGCTGGCGGGTGAGATTACAGGAAACCAACTACAGTCCATTGAGAATAGGAACCAAATCCAAGGGGATCACAACAGACTGCTTAGCATTTGCTGATGATATTGCTGTTCTCTCAAACGACATAGAAACCGCTAGAGCTCAAGTTGAAATTTTAAAGGAAATTGCCGAACAAACTGGTTTGCAGATATTGTTTGAGAAAACAGAAGTAATGACTAACATCAAAGAGGCTCCACCAAAACTCCATACGAAATACGGGGACATCGCCCCAGTAGACAAATTCAAATACCTGGGTGAGATCATCATGGAAAATGGACTGGACAAAGAAGCACTTCAGGAGCGAGTACGCAAACTGGAAATAGCCTACCAAACATCCCGCACAACCTACAACAAAAAATGCCTTTCCCAAAACACCAAGATACGTCACTATGAAACAGTTCTGAAGCCAGTAGTTCTATATGCAGCCGAAACCCTGTCTCTAAATGCCAACAAAGGACTCCTTGAAGAACTGGAGAAAAGAGAACGCAAAATTGTGAGAGGAATCTTGGGATCAAAGTACAGAAATGGAATCCATCAAAAGAGATCCAACAAGGAAGTCTACAGCAAAATAGAGAAAATTACCGACACAATCAGAAAAAGACGGGCACGATAATACGGTCATGTGAAAAGAATGGACGGAAGAAAGTTAACTAAAGAAATCTTTCACTTTTTTGATTCAAACCCCAAAACCACAATTCCCTGGTTTAGAAATACCAAAGAAGACCTGCAAATGCTACATATCTCAGCTGAAGACGCCCTTAACAGAGATCTCTTCCGCAAGAAAATATTGACGAACGAGCTAAACCGAGACGAGCAACCGAAGAGAAGACACGGTGCCCCTTGGACAGAGGAGCGTAAGCAGGCCCAGTCACAAAGAATGAGGGAAATTTGGGCTCTAAAGAAGGCCAAGTTCAGTGTCAAATGCAACAAGACTTAACGTGGTCCTTGATGGCCCCAGCGAATTATATATATATATAAAAGACTGAAATAATGTCGAATATCAAAGACAACACGACCCAACTGAACACCAAATATGGAACAATAAACCGTGTGCATAAGTTTAAATACCTTGGTGAGTGGATCCAGTCAAATGGACTAGATACAAAGGCCCTAGCGGTCAGAGCAATAAAAATGGAATTAGCTTTACAAACCACCCGCAACAAAGATAAGAACATGTACTTTTCTATAAATACCAAACTTCATCATTTCAACACTGTCGTCAAACTGGTATCTCTTTATTCTCCTACTCTGGGTGGGGGCGGTAGAGATCTTAAGAGGTGACTGAAAGGAGCCCGAGGGGTTCTCAACTTGGGAGCGTGGGTGGACGACATGAGTTCTGACATTGCTTCCACTTACTTGTGCCAGGCTCCTCACTTTCATCTATCCTATCCGACCTCTCTTGGTCAACTCTTGTTCCTTTCCGACCCAGACGGTATTAGGTTAGCGAGGCATAGGGAGTCTTTCATTTTCACGCCCTTCGTAGCCATTGTCTTTCTTTGGCTGATACTTTCATTTTTGGAAGTGTCGGAGACCTTCCATTATTCTCTCTGATTAGTGTTAAGTAGAGGATGGTTGCCTGGTTGTACTTCATCTTAAAACAATAACCACCACCACCACTCTCTCTTTCTATGCGTCAGAATGCCTTATCCTCTCTCAGAAATGTGCGCTCGCTAAGTTCGAGCAGAAAGAGAGAAAGCTTTCCCTTAACATACTTGGCCCAAAGTACAAAAACGCAATCTACGTAAGAAAATGCAAACAAGAAATCTATTCTATGGCACAGACACAATTCGCAAACGCAGGGTTCGCTTCTACGGGCACGACTCTCGATAGACAAAACACATTTTTAACAATTTCGACTCAAAACCAAAACCAACAAATCCTTGTCAAGAAAGACCTCGAAGAAATGGGCCTAAGACCAGATGACGCGCACAAACGAGACCTTTTCAGAACACACATTGTGACTTTTGGGACGTGAAGTGGACAATGGGTGCACAGTGGTAGGGAGAACGCCAGAATATATAATGTAACTTATCGTGGTCCCTAGTTGGCCGATTAGCGAATAATAAATAATATTAGTCACTTCCAAGGTTCATGAAGACAGCAGAAGGAAAGATTGAGAAAGTGATGACCTTCGCTGGTGGGATGATTCAACACAATGGTGCAGTGAAAGCAACGAACAGGGAAGATGGAACTGGCATAGCACTTTACAATGGATGAGTGCAGTTTGAGGGTGTTGTGGTTACCAGGCTCCAAGCATTGTGCGCTGCTGAAACTTTGGACCACATCAACAAATGCTTACGCGAACAACTACTAGAAAAGAAGGAAGGAAAGACTTGGAGGAAGATTCTAGGAAGTAGGTATGTTTTGAACAATGGATATTGAGATCAAATAAGGAAATATAGAAGGAAACGGAGGGAACAGTGGAATCGATGAAAAAGAAACGAGCCCAGTTATTTGGACATATCCTCAGAATGAACGAAGACAGGCTCACTTTGAGGGAGGGAGGGATAAGTTTCCAGACAACTCACCGAAATCCTTAAGGATATGGGGAAATGGACATCGGATAAGAAAATATCAAGGATCGAAGCAGAACCAGAAGAATAGTATCGCAGTTGAAAGGTTTCCGAGAGGAAGTTAGGAAACCTCCAAAGATGGTCTTTTACGGAAGAACGTCCTTCACTCCACCCTCAGGGGAGATAGAGTTCTGATAAACCGAAATAAATAAATAAATAAATAAATAAATAAATAAATAAATAAATAAATAAATAAATAAATAAATAAATAAATAAATAAATAAATAAATAAATAAATATTTTTTCTCTTCCTTCAGCAATTTTCAGAATGTTAATGTTCATTATTCGCCATTACTTTGTTTGCAGCCTCTCTATACAGGCCCCCTAAGTCTAAAATACCTCCAACATCATCTTCTTCCAAAAACACGCCTCTCCGTCCACCAAAATGGCGTCGTTCTTCCATCATATGACGTACACTGGTTGCCTGGTTACGGTGTCGGCTTTTTGTCGAAGCTGATATCAAATAGACCGCAACCACATATCCATATTAAAATGTGGGACTGTGAAAACACTGTTGAATACGTAGTTTGGAAACCGAATGAAAATGTGTAAGGCTTTCTTTCTTTCTTTCTTTCTTTCTTTCTTTCTTTCTTTATGTACTGTACTTATTTATTTATTTATTTATTTATTTATTTATTTATTTATTTATTTATTTATTTATTTATTTATTTATTTATTTATTTATTTATTTATTTATTTATTTATTTATTTATTTCCGACGACAATTTCGCTCGCCTGGTGCAGGTATTCCTATTTGATGTCCATGGGCAACCTGCATGTTTGGCTATAGGAGGACGATAATTCAATCGTCGATTACGCTGAACGCTTAACATCTCCATCCGACGTACGGATCACGATCAGCAGTGCATATGAAACCTGCACAGAGGTTTGAAATTGAATCCAGTCTTTAGGCACGGAATCTGGTGATTGGAAATTGTGTACCACGAGCTCTTGTGTTATGCCGGCGAACATTTTGATGGTGATTTTTTTTTTTCCCACTCGGTGTCAGACCATTTAGATATGGCCTCGACAGTCAGTGCTCACCAGGCGGTCTTCAGTAAGGTGAACAATGCTGATAAGTATTTGGAAGGATGGGATATAGCACGAGTAAGTATTTTAATTTTCTAAATGTGATCAGTGTAAAATGACTTACATTTGACTTAATTCTGTTCAGAAAAAGTATCAGTAGGCAGTACGCTGTGTCTTCTGGTATGCGCTAGAACATTGTCCTCTCTCATTCTCATCACAATATGGAAGTGACTGAGGGATGATGATGATGCTTGTTGTTTAAAGGGGCCTAACATCTAAGGTTATCCGCCCCGACTGAGGTATGAGCAATGCTAGCAATAGCATTCCTTATGCAGCAGTCCCTGTTATGTTTGATGTGAGAATGTCGCTTATAGGGTCAGTTGATGCGTGCAATTCAGTGGCCTACGCAGACTGATATGAAATAGCAACTTCTGACTCAGTGAGGAAAGCAACGGGAAACTCCCTCCCTCCTCTTTTCTCTAGTACGCCTCTTCATTGATGCCTACGCCATCTATGACAGCTGACGGTGAACTTTTGAGGATCCAACCAGCCTTCGGGCTGATGACTGAACATATACACACACACACAGTACATGTTGTTACCGCACCAATCATTAATGATTACGGAATGCATTATTGGTGCGTTACTCGCCTCAGGGACCGGTGGGTGTTGGGTCTGTTTATTTTTTTCACAATCCTTGGGCCGGTGTGCAGACGATTCATTCATTAAGAAATGAAATACGACAACCGTCCAAAGCAAAGATCTTGATAAAGGACGAATCACCTGAAGCATGCAGGGTGTATGTTACGTTCCGCTTTCGCTGGCGTGCAGCAGTTTGCAGATGGTGTGAAGTTAGCCCAAGGCCGGAGTGTATGATCGATCAGTGATTGGTATTCATTGGCAGTGTGACGCCTGCTAAACAACGGTTACTTGACTCTGGTCAAGTGTCGGGTTCAGAACGAAGGCTAATTATGCGAGGACTCCGAGATTGTCCACAGCTGACTTCAGTATGGGGCAAGCTGGCTCGCCGCAAGACATCTGCGCGGAATGGTGAGTAGGCTGCTTCCGACATAATTACAAGCTTCGTAGGTGTTCTCCTCTTAGCATCCCAATCATAGCAAAGACTACTCCGAGATAGGTATTGTTGAAATTGTCTGTCTTGTCAGTATGAGAGTGAATGATCTGACGTAAATATGTCATATGGCTGGGGGCGTATGAACAATGCGTGACGGAAGTGTAACCCTAACAGTCGTGCAGGCTGTGATGTAAGGTATGGATGGATGGCCAGACAATGTTACCTAGTAACCATGCAGGCTGCGATGTAAGGTATGGATGGATGGCCAGACAATTACCTAGTAACCGTGCAGGCTGTGATGTAAGGTATGGATGGGTGGCCAGACAATTACCTAGTAACCGTGCAGGCTGTGATGTAAGGTTATGGATGGATGGTCAGACAATGTTACCTAGCAACCGTGCAGGCTGTGATGTAAGGTATGGATGGATGGTCAGACAATGTTACCTAGCAACCGTGCAGGCTGTGATGTAAGGTATGGATGGACGGCCACACAGTGTTACCTATGATGTAAGGTATGGATGGATGGTCAGACAATGTTACCTAGCTACCGTGCAGGCTGTGATGTAAGGTATAGGTGGATGGCCATGACTGAGAGATATATTTATTCTATCACGTGATTTTCGCAAAGGGAGATGTGTTACTTTTATATTTTGCTTTACGTCGCAGCAACACAGACAGGTCTTATCGCGACGATGCGATAGGAAAGGGCTAGGAGTGAAAAGGATATGACTGTGAACTTTATATTAAGCTGTTCGAACTCTAGGGCCAACGACAGGGGGAATCGAACCCACTATCTCCAAAATGCAATGTCTGAAATGTTATTGTTAATAATAAAAACAAATGTAAACGTCTTCAAGACAAATTCGATGCACAGTGGGTCTGTAGGGCAGTAGATGTAGGGCGGAACTGGCCTCTTGACGGCGATGCGGTTAGGGTCGCGTAGCTGTGAGCTTTCATTCAGGAGGTGGTGGATTCTAATCCCACCGTCGTCAACCGTCAAGGTGGTTTTGCGTGGTTTCTGATTTTCACACCACGCTACCGCACTCCTAGCTTCGCCGAAAATCTTCGATGTGTTAGTGCGAGGTTAAACGACTAGCAACATCTGACAAGCGGCTCTGTGGTCTTCGATCATTGTGAAGCCATTTACTGGCGACATTATGAGCAATGTCCACGAATGTTATCTCCTTGATTTTATTTTCGCCGTATACTTCCAGAAATATCTGAATCAAATCCAATGACTCCACGCCACACTCGGGAGCTACACTAATTTCAGTAGCTCAAGATGCTCGTGCTGTTGCGTCAAACCGAAGTCAGACTGTTGTTGCTACCTACACTGGTCCTTAAAATTGCTGCATAATACGCCCCCTATGGGTGGGGGCGGTAGAACAACCCCTGCCTGTCCTAAGAGGCGTATGAAAGGACCCCAGGGCTCTTAACTTGGGAGCGTGTGTTCGTGACCACGGGGCCCTTAGCTGAGTTCTGGTACTGATTGCACTTACTTGTCCCAGGTTCCTCACTCTCATCTATCCTACCCGACCTTCCTTGGTCAACTCTTGTTCTTTTCCGACCACAACGCTATTAGAACATTCGAGGCCCAGGGTGTCTTTCATTTTCATTTTCGTCGTCCTTGTATTTCTTTGGCCGATATCTTCATTTTCGAAGTGTCCGATCCCTTCCATTTTTCTCTTTGATTAGTGTTATGTAGAGGATGGTTGGTTAGTTGTACTTACTCTTAAAACAGTAATGTGCTAGTAAATGTACGGACACGGCGTTGACGTGTCTGAGCACCACCGGACTGAACTCTATCGCCTGAGCCACTCGCTATTGTGTCCTCTTGTTGCACGAATCCATGGTTAAAAGCACAGCCTTCTAATAACATGGCGCTGTTCACTTTCTGTCTATCATGATGCGCTAGGAACGAACATCACAAGAAAGCAAAACTATCACCACCTTACTCAAAGTTTGACAAACCTGAACAAATCAAGCTTCACTGGAGTATGCAGAGAGTGAACAGACCAGTCTGCATGACCAAGAAGAACAGAGAAAACTCTGAAACAATGTTCGTCGAAGTTAGGAAGAGATGGGAGACCCATTTCTCCTATATTTTACACTCTAGAGACACCGACAGGGAAATAGAAGCTGTATATACATTTCTTCGATACACGGAAAAGCATAGGCTCATGGATATGTTTTTGGGCGAATACAGATTCTTTGGTTGTTGCCCTCTTACGACACCCAAAGAGAGTAGCATCATCATCTACGTCCAACAATATGGCAGCTGACAATGTTATGGTCATAAATATTCGCAAGATGCGCATTATAAAAAATGAGACCTCCTATTGGTCCAGGAGACATAATTTTACATCCAATAAACATATTCCTTTTCCTTCCGCAGTGTTCAGAATTTCATTGAACGTTTTCCCGTTACCATTATTCGCTATCGCTTTGTTCAACACCTACATCTTCACAAAACACGCCTTTCCGCCCACCAAAATGGTGTCGTCCATATGACGTACACTCGTTGCCTGATTTCGATGGCGTCGTGTTTTTTCCGCGCTAAATTGCTCACACTAGACCCTCAGTCCGACTCCTTGGCTGATTGGTCAGCGTTTAGGGCTTCCGTTCAGAAGGTCCCGGGTTCGATTCCCCGCTGTGTCGACGATTTAATTCTTCTGGCTCGGGGACTGGATATTTTTGTGTGTCCCAACACTTTCCTGTTCGTATTCAGACAACACATTACACTACCAAGCACCAAAAAAAACACGCAATAGGGATTACATCCCTCCGCATAGGCTTGGCGTCAGGAAGGGCATCCGATCGTAAAAAGGGCCAAATCCACATGTGCAACGCAGGTGTGGGCAAAGCACCAGAATAATAATAAGAAGAAGAAGATCCAGGCAGACCCCCAGCCCAAAAATATATCCATGTTAAAATAATAATTTTCAACAACCTACAGAACCCTTCAAATGGAAACTGAAATCGGACAACGTAAAGCGGGTTCTTAAGCAGCACTTCAAAGCTCGTTGGCCTGCAGTTTTTCTCTCTGCACCACTCTTTTATTTACGTCACTCATATCTATCTCTCTGCAAATTCTCCGTAATTTCTGCGTGACAGTTTGCAGTTTATCTTTGTCTATTGCTGAGGAAATTATTTGTGAGTCTAAGGTTACGGTGTTTCTTGATTTCCGCGAGTTTCCAGTTTTGCACGACCTTACTCCTTATATGGTGTCAGAGTGATGAGCTGCAGCAGACGCTGATCGCTCTCGAACAGCCACAGTACTCCTAGCTACCAAAGACTTTGGAATATAGAAAGCTATAAAACGGTGTATGCAAGAGACTCAGCTGATCTCACTCTTTCTCCGTATTCCCATGTTAACTTCAAAACCACTGTACCTTACTTAAGGCCACGGCCGCTTCCTTCCCACTCCTCGCCCTTTCCTATCCCATAAGTCCTATCTGTGTTGGTGCGGCTTAAACCAGATTGTTAAAAGATGTGTTAAGTTGCGTAAGTGTTTGGTGTTTTTTAAAGTGCATCGTAACAGCGACAGTTTGAACTTCTTCACTTCCCCCCCCCCCCCCGCCCCCGCGCTTAACCTGACTTTCCGAAAACTAAAAAGACGTATTTACTTTGGAACCCCAATTAAAGGATTTAATCCCATTTTCTGCCCTTTTCACCCTCTCTCCTCTTAAGTGAATTTTCAGAAAACCAAAAAATACGTGTTTCTTTATTTTAAAACGAGATTCCTTATGATTTGCTTTTTAATTTTTAAAAGAGATTTTAAATACCCATTCTTACGCCTGTAATATGATAAGTTTATGAGATGTACTCATTTTAAAAAGTCACCCCCCTTTTCCCCCCTTTTCCCCCCTCCCTTAAGTGGATTTTCCAGAAACAAAAAATGCATGTTTCTTTTTTAAAGGAAATTCCATGTACCAATTTTCACGTCTGTAACATCTTCAGTTTTTAAGATATAGATATACTCAATGTTCATGGTGTGGGTTACTGTAGTCACGTCCTAGTTCGTGAACCATGGGCAACAACTGAGTGGGTCGGGCTGAGTGGCTCAGACGGTTGAGGCGCTGGCCTTCTGACCCCAACTTGGCTGGTGTTCAAATATGTCAGCCTCGTGTCGGTAGATTTACTGGCATGTAAAAAAGATCTTCTTTGGGACTAAATTCCGGCACCTAGACGTCTCCGAAAACCGTAAAAGTAGTTAGTGGGACGTAAAGCAAATAGAATTAATTATTAATCAATAACCGAGTGGCCTAGTAAGTGGTCCTGAGAGTCCGGATATCAGTTGCTATGGAATGGGAGTGGGCATCTCGGACATACTCTGAGTCATGGCCCTCCTTGTGCTCAGGCGGCTAGGACTATACAATCCACCGGTGGTCCATAACCAGTTAGAGGAGAGATCCTCACTTGGACTATGTGTAAGTAGGGCAGCATCCTGCTTCATGAATTTACCGAGTTCAGAACATTTTAAGCAAGCCTCGGACCTGTGGGAGTAACGGAGTCCCACTCCCATTTGACAGGCGAGGGACTCCTTGGAAACAACTTGGTGAATGAAATGGAATTCGACGGGGAACTATCAATATTAATGGGGCTTATGGAAGAAATAAAGTAGAACTGGCTGAGTCAGCAAAGAGGATGCACCTGGATGTGCTGGAAGTAAATGATATTCGGGTAAGGGGAGATAACAAGGAAGAGATGGGAGATTATAAAGTGTACTTGACGGGTGTTAGAAAGGGAAGGGCAGAGTCTGCACGCACGTTAAGCGCTTAACGAACGAGTACTCTCTAATATAATGTTTAATTTCACGGTATAGGATTAAATGGACAAGAAAATTACTCCGTATCAGCAGATGATTCCTGCTTGTCACTTGAATTGACTGATCGGGAAGGAACCGATAACGTGATGACGCAGCTTCTCCAAGACCTTTTATAATCACAGATTAAACCGTTGTTATTGGCCTTAAAGATTCTATCGACACATTACTTTTTTTTTTTTTACAAGATATAGCCTAGCGTATATTTCTATTAGTCCGACTCCTTGGCTGAATGGTCAGCGTTAAAGCCGAGGGTCTCGGGTTCGATTCCCGGGTGAATCGGAGTTTTTAATGACGCTGATTAATTATTCTGGCTCGGGGACTGGGTGTTTGTGTTTGTCCCAACAATATTCTCTGCAGATTCAGACAACCAACACAGAAACACGCAAGAGTGTTACTAGCGCCCGGATGAAATATATCACCAAATACAGTATGTACATAGAAATGTAGTATTGATAAAATATGTAATACTATTTATGCACTAAATTGACAAAAATGTTCGTATATTCCTTTTATTATGACTTATGGTCGTGTCATGAGACAATGACATTGTTTTATCTCCGTATTTTATGACACAGTGATCATTTGTTGCTTTAGATATTTCATATTGTTTACTCTTTTGACAGTGTTAATAATCAAATTAAAGGTATAACTTAATCAAAATACTTGAAATATTTACAAAATAATAATGTTATGCGATGTAAATCGCGGATTATAAATTAGACAATGTATTGTTGAAACTGATTTAGTACCCCTGGTGGCGTTCAAGTCTAAACGGTCTGACACCGAGGCCAGCGTCGCGTTGGTCACCATCAGAATGTTGGAGAGGTGGTGGTATACATAGATTGCTTGCCAGAAGCCTGGAATCAATTCCAAACACCTCCGCAGTGCTCATATGAATTCGTCCGTCGAATGGGGACGTAAAACTTTGAACAGTCCCACTGGTGTTATTGGACAAGAGTAGGCTATGTGCCGGCACCGGGTTTCAGCCTCTCCTTTCCTACTACCATCTGTCACGTCATTCATTTCATCTCGTTATGTCCTCTGATGAGTTTGGCGTCAGGAAGGGCATCCGGTCATAAAAACCCGCCACGACAGATTATAGTCTCACCTCATACCGGACCCCGTAGAGAATCTAGATAAGGGTTTGGACATTTATTATTATTATTATTATTATTATTATTATTATTATTATTATTATTATTATTATTATTATTATTATTATTATTATTATTATTATTATTGAACTGTGGGGATAACTGTTATCTTGTTGAGACTGAGTTGGGGTCTTGCTGAGGTAATTCACAATTCTCGATATTCCCAATAGAAGCCCACCTTGAGAGGAGGTAATTACAATACGATCAAATCTCTCTCCTTGTGGTAATGGGGCACGGTCACAAACGTTCACCGATCTGTACCAAGGTTGCAATCACTTCTTTATTAACAACATCCGTGTACTCGACTCTCCAAACATACGGCACCTTGAATGTTTCGTCTCTCGTGTCCCGTCCACTGGAGCCCGACTTGTTCTGAACACATCGATATACTGGTATACAGTGCATAACAGTCTTGTTTGTACACCAACTTATTGCCCCTCTCGTAATAGATACATTAATAAACAATCTAAATAATAAAAAACAGATCTGTGATCGTACATTTTAACACAGATTCAAGCAATGTACCAAAACTGAACATTTCATCGTGCAGCAATCTTGTTTGTACACTTACAGAAGAAAATGAAAAGTTCACTCAAAAACACTTGTTACCTTGGATTTAATACCCCGATGAGTGTCGTCTGGCCTTGGAAACTGCCTTGCACCTTTGCTTCACGGAATGAACCAGTTTAGCACATCTTTTATGGTCGGTTTTACCCCATTCTTTGTTGACTATACTTCTTAACTGCTCAAGTGATTGAGGTTTCCTTGCTTGAGCCCTTGTTTTTAGATCGACCCACAAATGTTCTATGTGGTTCAAATCAGGGCATTGGGTAGGAGTTCGCAGTTGCGTTGGTACGTTCCATATAAGCCACTGCTTCTAAATATGAGCTGTGTGCTTGGGGTCATTGTCTGGCTGAAAGATGTAGCAACACCCCAACCCCATTTTTACTGCATTCTGTTTGACACTGTCCTTTAAAATCTTTAAATAACCCCATCTGTCCATGATGCCATTGTTGATTTCGATATTTCCCTCTCCATAAGAAGATATGCACCCGCAAATTATATTTGACCCATCTCGATGACGTAGGGTGGGTAGCTTATTTGCCGGTTTATTGGCTGTATTTACTTTTCTCCATTCATGACTTCCATCCGAACCGTATAGAGATACTTGGGTCTCTTCTGACCAAATAACTTTGTTCCAGAACATACAATCCTTGTTTTCAAACTCTCCGGTAAATTTCATTCTGGCTCGTCGATTTGTCTTAGCAATAAACGGCTTTTTCCGTGCTCGTCTACCGTGATATTCCCACAATATCCTACGAATTGTATGACTTGACATTTTCTTCACCGTACTTCCTTCCAGTATTACGCGGATCTTTGGCGCACTTAATTGTGGATTCGGTTTACTTGTTTCACAATATAACGTTCGTCAGTATCTTTTCTTTTTCTTTCCTTGGCAAATTCTTTGTGGCTCCTTTATATCTGAATTTGTTCAACACATAGTGTAATGTGGGATGCGGTTTATTTACTTTGCGTCCAATTTTACGCAGAGAATACCCTTGTGATCCGAGAAATACACTTACACTTTTTAGTTCGTCACTTAACTCTGTTATTTTATCCATTATGTAACAACACGGCCTGGTGCACTAACTGCGAAACTATTTACACTAGCACAGCACAACATACACACCAGGTAACTAGGAGTGTTCCCGAGCAAATACGAGGTAGTGAACATGTACAAACAAGACTGTTGCAAGCAAGTAGGCCACTACACAGCATATTTCACTCCCATTCTTTTAAAATGATGTACCGAGACTTTTGATCGCTAACATTAAGTTCTCAACACCTTGTGCAATAACTTATCCAAGTCTCGTGCATTGGTAATGTATTGGTTAGAAGTTATAAAGACATTAAATCTGCTAAGTCGGGTGTACAGACAAGACTGTAATGCACTGTATACTGGGATATTCACCTAACATGTTACACGGAAATAACGTCTAAACCATTAAAGATATTGGTATCCTGTTTTCATATTCGTAAATGATACCCAAAGGCTATTCATTCTAACCGAGATATTGATACTAACTCCATATTTTAAAATGGAACGGCTGGCCTAAAAGTTTAACTGCGTACAAATTCAAATAAGTAAGCATTATCAAATTCGGACAGTTACTTCTTGAGATATCAATAAGAACAATACGCGCGGTTTTTCATGCCGCGTCAGACGGCGTGCGGTCGGGGAAGGACATACAGTTTGCTTGGTGTGATTTTAGCCACAGAATGGATACCAGGCATGTAAGCATATCGTACACATGTGACAGGTTTGCAAAGTGTGTCTGACAGGCAAACTCATGACAGGACAGGGAGGGTTGATGTTTTTAAAAGGAATACAGTAAATAAAATACTTTGATACATTTGAGATAGGTCACGCAGACATCCTTTCCAAATCCTTCCCATGCCGATACGTGGAGAAAAACGCCAAACTGAGCGCAGCCTGTTACACATGGATTTCAAAACAAAACAAAATATCTTTTATCTCCCTTCCCGGGTTGTGTGTTCGCCAGTTGCACACCCACGGTATGTGGCGGTACATCACATTATGTGTGCATGGTAGCCGTTCTGTGGCCAGTACGTCCTTGGCCGATGGCACGCAAAACTCCAAATGCGGTTTTTATTGATATCTCAAAAATTAACTGTCCGATTTTGAAAATACTTATATATTTGAACTTGTACGCGGTTGAACTTTTAGGCCACTTGATATATATGCGCGCCGTTCCATTTAAAAATATGGAGTTAGTATCAATATGTCGGTTATTAATCACCCCATGAGAATAAGTAGCACATTATTTTACAAGCCTCTGGGTATCATTTACGAATATGAAAACAGAATACCGATATCGTTAATTGTTTAGACGTTATTTCCGTGACATCTTAGTTTAATAACCCTGTATGAATGTTTCACATCTCTTCCTAAACCACTGGAACGATGCCAACCAAACTTGGTAACTTATAACTTACTATCAGGAGACAAACCGCATGAGGGCTAAGACACCCCTTTAGAGGTGGGTGCGGGAGGAGGTGAGATATAAAAGTAATAGTGACACTCCAGTTGTCGTTTAAGTCCAAGTTCATCCCCCATCGGCATGAGAAGGGGTGAGAAACAAAATGTTTTCCGCATTAAAATCTCTGAGGGTAAGACACTCCGAGCGGCGAGTATAGTATAGTAGCGTCGAATCCATGATTTTCGGGGTCGCCGAGATGAATTGTTACAGTCGGGGTGCCGCTGAAGTCCACGCCAGCCTCCGTCGGCGTGGAGTTGAGAACGGTTGAAAAGAATATGTCCAAAATGACTGATATAAGTGTTGAATCCGAAGTTTTCGGGGTCGCTAGGCTGCTTGGTTACAGTCCCAGTAACAGCTCACTTTTATATATCACTGTTTGCAACTAGTGCGGAATTTTACAGCGGTATGTTCTGAATTTAGGAAGTTCTTGTCCTGCATCAACTAAAATAACGGGTACAAGGTTGGCCCTATAAAAGAAAGGATGTGCACACTCCGGCCTTGAAATTAATTTCTTTGCAAGAAACGTCATACGAAGTATTATGAATTTTCTTCGTACCTCTAATGGTTTTGGAGAAAATTCAGCTTCGTTGTGTTTTTGGTTGTGGCTCAAACTTTTGCAACATTTTCGTAAAACTACTCCTTTGTCAGAAATCCTGAGGAACAAATCGTGTTCTTTCCTTTGAATCTTTTCCAGTTCTCGAGTCAGTTACTCGTTGTGTGGAGCCATACTCTAATTGGGGTCGTCCAGAGACTCTCCTTTAACTTTACAACCACGTGAAGATATCCCCATGAGCTACAAACACCCCACAACACGCTAATTAAAACTGAGAGAAACTCACAACTTGACTTATCATACCATTTGTCCGCTGTCCATCTCACAACATTGTCTAGGACTTCTGCAGTCTATCAAAATCCTGCAACTCATTTACTACTCTGTACAGTATAACATCATCCGCAAATATCCTTATCTGTGACTCCAGTTCTTTACTTATATCTTTTATATAAGAAAACATAAACGGTCCAATAATACTGCCTTGTGGAACCTCCCTCTTAATCATTACAATATCAGATAACGCTTCGCCTACTGTAATTATGTGAGTTCTATTTTCTACGAATGTAGCCACCGATTCACCCACTATTTTGTCTAGTCCAATTGCACTCATTCTTGCAAATAGTCTCCCATGTTCCACCCTATCAAATGCTTTAGACAGGTAAATCGCGATACAGTCTATTTAACCTCCTGAATCCCAAATATCTGCTATATCTTGCTGGAATCCTACAAGTTGAGCTTCACTGGAATAATCTTCCGTAAAGCAAAAATGCCTTCTATCGAACCACGTAGTAATTTTGTAAATATGTTTAATGTAATCAGAAAGAATGCTTTTCCAGAGCTTAGAAAGTGACTGGGCTCAATTATCCGCTTTATGTTTGGCACTCTACCGGCCTCAGTCTTGGCTACAATTTTCCTTCTAAGAGTGGTCGGTTATCGAGCATTTGCTGTCTAAATGTACCTGACAGTACATCGCCCTTATCTAATTATCTCCAGCGTCACTGATAAGGATAATAACAACGCCCAGATAAGGCGGGGAAATCAAGCGCTTCCCTTTCGCTTGTACGTAGTGCGCATTATTTTTAGTTTCCATTTGCACTGACAAAGATGACGTTTGTATTGTGCTGATGAAACTTGCTGGGATAGACTGAGTCATTCTGAACACTATTAATAATCTTGACCATAGTGGCCGGTATTTGATACGTATTGACTTGATCACAACAAATATGCCTAGTCAATACTAAATATTTAGGAACGCTACTTCCCGATACGACGTCTTACAGTTACTGTAACTCTTGCACGTTGACACTATACGTGGTGCTGATAAAACCATATGAGCTCTATAGAGAAACCGAAGTAATAGATGGCATTAGTGATCATGAAGCTGTTTTTGTCGTAGTTAAAAATAAATGTGATAGAAAGCAAGGTCTTAACAATAGGACTATTAGGGAGTACCATATGGCTGATAAAGTAGGCATGAGGGAGTTTTTAAAAACTAACCATGATCGGTGGAAAACGTTAAATAAAAATTTAAACAGACTCTGGGATGGCTTTAAAGCAATTGTTGAGGAATGTGAAGATAGGTTTGTACCTATTGTACTGGAAAACACCGAAAGAAAAGCAGCTCAATTTGTTTTGGGTGATTTCCGACAAAAGAGAGCGTTACAAAAATGTTGCAAAGTTTGGGCTGGGAAGGCTTGGGGGGTAGGAGGGCAGCTGCTCGACTAAGTGGTATGTTCCGAGCTGTCAGTGGAGAGATGGCGTGGAATGACATTAGTAGACGAATACGTTTGAGTTGGTGTCTTTAAAAGTAGGAAGGATCACAATATGACGATAAAGTTGGAATTCAAGAGGACAAATTGGGACGCAGATTCCTTTATGGAAAGGGGAGTTGTGGACTGGAATAACTTACCAAGGGAGATGTTCAATAAATTTCCAATTTCTTTCAAATCATTTAAGAAAAGGCTAGAAAAACAACAGATAGGGAATCTGCCACCTGGGCGACTGCCCGTAAAGTTTATTGATTGGTATGGGAAAAAGATTGGCGCCCGCCTAGGACGCAGGCACGGAGCGGGCGAAAAAAACATGACGGTAAACAAGAAAGAAAGAAAGAAAGAAGCTTTTTGTTACTGATTAATTATATTACCGGAGTTGTTGCGCCTATGGAGAGCCAGTGACTGCGAGTTGGCAACACTGCTCTGCTATTGAGCCTCGCGTCTTTTTGGTTATTAAGCCTGACATGGCTTGAATATTCCCCATCCTCCAAAAACTAATGTTCAGTAGCTGACATAAATAATAAGATATAGTTTATTTTACTTTAGAAACTATGTACCGTTTATAATTTATTTACTACAGTGATACATTTAATTTGTTGTGTACAATACTTTTCTTAATTTTGTTTTTCGAATCGAGCTCCTATGGTCTGCGTGTTAGCAACCAATCTCATTTTCAGTGTCTGTGTCTTGTTCGTCTGCCGGCTTTGACGTCCTGCCACTATCTCTTGAGCGCTTTCTTCCGCTCATCTGGTACAGGGCCTCTCAATCTTCTGGGTTCTGTCTCCACCATAACACCCTGGTAGCTTTTCACCATCCTTCTGAAACTAACCCTCTGCTCACCTCCCTCAGATTGTTCTCAAACTTTTGGAACCGTCTCATCTTAGAAGCCTTTGGTGTTAGAAAATTCCAGATTTTCTTTGTGGGCCGGTCATTACTGATACGGAAATCCTATTCGTGTTGTCAAAATCTCAAGTTCGGAATAAAGTGCTGTATTGCAGTTTAAAATAGAACATGAACAGCTAACTGCTCCGAGGTACCGAGCTATTTTGAACTCTACCTAACGACAAAGCTCCAGGCGTCCATAACTTCCTAATTGCTCAGGTTAAACCAAGTTGTGCAGAACACTGTGTGCCAGTCAAGTTAGTCTTCCCGTCTCACGATCCCTCACTGTCCCCTCCCATTCTGGGAGTTGCACAGGCTCCCAGAATGTTAGTTCATTCTCCCGAGTTCCATTGAAATCTGCCTGCTCCGAGCCAAGCAGTTCCCTTGTGGAACACCTGCTTAAAATTCAATTCGAAGATAAGATTAGATATCGTCATTATTAGTGGCGAAGTTGGTGTCCGGACAGTTCCCCACACTGACACTTCCCCACAGCCCTTGGACGCGGCAACCTGATTAATGACTCAGGAATAATCTCGACTGATAATTCCACACACATCTTTCCCCCACTCCCTTGCCCCCTCCCCAAAGGCTACCATCCACTTCCGGCACTGCCTCAAGGGGATAATGCCACAGAGCGTAGAATAACCATTACAGAGCGGCATACAGTGGTGGCGTGCAAAATGCGCTAGGCTAGTATGGGCAGAAGCCCTGGGAAATTTATCCTTTTTAATGTACTACTAGACATAATATTATATAGCTGAAGATTATTAAATAGACGCATCAAATATTGTATAATAAATGTACGGGATGGTGCTTGGTGGCAATTCCACATCTCGACCGGAATGTCTTGGTTGTCTAGCTATTTTTCAACAAAGTAGTCAAAAAAACTGTGTAAGTTTGGAACTTTCTGGAGCTTGAGAGTGTATTTCCACCCACCCATCGAGCACGTCTTCAGGCTTTAAAAACGCACGTACATACGGACATGAAGGCTGATTTCGCTATTCTCTCGGTATTCCACCGACAATCCGAGATCCTGTACTTTTCTCCATAAGCAATTTGTCATGTGAAAATGCCAGCCATGTATTTTTGTTGTTGGAAATATCTCTCGCAGAGAAGAAATGACAGCAGTTTCAAAATCCACGTTTATATTTTCTGGTCCCCACTTGGGAACAGCCGGCACGGCACAGGACAACGAATGCTGTTGAGGGCTGGAACAACCAACTCAGCAATCTTGTCGGGAGACCTCATCCCAAATTAAGAGAGATTGTCAAAGTGTTGAAGACGGAAGCTGAGAAGACAAACTGCGCATTCCTGAAGGCTGAGCTCAGCATGCAAGCGAAGAATAGAAGGCGAAAACATGTCAAACTAGACAGACGGATTGAGAAAATCCAGAAGAAATCGAAAACGAAGGCAGTTGCCTATTCACAGGAAATGGAGTAGGTTAATAATTATTATTGTTGAGAAAATTGGACCAAAACAAAAAAAAAAAAAAAAAATTAAAAAATGACGCCGCCGGAAAAGATGATTTTAAATACTCCAAAATGTAACAACACCAAAATGATCAATTGTGTTATTATTTTGCCAGTCCAAAGCCTGGATAAAGTGTGATGGAAATCAGACTCTTTGCATTTATTTTATTTCGATGGAAATTACACTACATCAATGATATTTTCCAGACCGTATTAGTAATTATAATGAAGTACCTAGACCGAGTGTCTTCTTCACTGCACATGTTAACTTAAAAAGGTCAGTGGGCGAGCCTTGATGTTACAGGCGAATTGCCAGGGCGGCGCTCGTTCACATCAGTTAAATAAAATATACATTTGGTTTAAAACATTATATATTTTAAAGTATAGTTTGAGCGCAGTTATAAGTAGCCGTTTTCGAGATAAGCCGGACATACACACGCACACACAGCTGCTTCATTAGTATAGATATATTATTATTAGTACAGTATAGACTAATAATAATAATAATAATAATAATCTATTATTATTAATCTTTTTATTTGGCGCGGCGGAAGATAGTCTGGGGGAGGGAGAGTCGCGCTGTATCCTTTGGGGTGGTGGGGGGGGGGGGGAGGGGGATTTTTGTGGAACTGTCAGTCGAGATTATTTCTGAGTCATTAATCAGGTAGACGCGTCCAAAGGCTGTGAGGAAGTGTTACGTAACCGGCGAAGTTAGGGCCCTGGGCCCTTTTTTACACTTAACCAGTCTTTCACAATTTCACCAGAATGCTAGAAAAGTTAACAATCCAACACCTGATAGTAATAATAATATTGACTTAGAGTCGGGAGTCGTCCGATAATGTGCATGACGAAATAGTGCACGTAACGAAGTGTGTGATGTGAAGTATTGATAGATGACCATGACCATATACACATGGTGGCACCACAACTAACATTATTGTCCTAAAAGTGATTTTTTAAATATTTAAGTGAACTTTTTCTCTGGAGCAATCAAACTCAGCACACGAAAATCTAGAAAGAAGGCTTACACAGTGCATTTTTATTAGTGCGGCATTAACCACACTACAATTATTTTTTGAGGGGAAAATATTTTATGTTTTTGGATAGAGCTGTAGACTGAATCGTTGTAGGTAACTTTGTTATCAAGTTGCATTAAAAGAATTAAGTTTTGGCAGAAATTAAAAATTTTAGACGTGGTTTGTTTCTGCTTGTTGATGAACTAAGGGTGACAGATAGTTGACGTTAAAAGGCGAAGACAGTTTGGTAGCCTTGCAACAAACAATATGTGCATGAACCTGGTAATGGGCCTTGAAGCACGCACGTGTCACGCCTTAAACAACGCTCATCAACAAAATGCAACCTTTAACATGTTATAGAAGCGTAATACGGTTTGTTTCGCTGATGTATGGCGATACTGTAGGTTAGAAACTAATCGAGACTTGACTTTCGAAATGACTTCAGTGCCATTTTGGTTATGGTCAGAATTGAGGTTATACTTTCTAAAGTAGCCTATGTTTTACTCCTATCAGCAGTAAAAGTGCTGCTTCGTATTCCCTGTGGAAACACATCTATTAACAACTATCTATCTGACGACCTGTGTCGTAGTATAGGTTCTACGTGTATGTAGTTCGTTTGTTATCTTTGTAGCTGTGCCTGATTATACTCGTGAATTAGTAATGCCTTAGAAAGCAGGTAGGAGGTACGAACAAGAAGTATTCCCAACTTTTGAACCCTTAAAAATAGTCTCGCATACAATATAGGCAGAATGAAACGTAAGGAGGACAAGAAAGAAAAAGAAACTCATGCAGACAGCTGGACTTGAACCAGCATTCTCCGGCGCTACCCAGTGAGCTATGCGCCCGCTTCCCACTTCGTTCAGTTCAGTTGATGTAAGGCACCACTTGAAATGTATCATCGCCGATTTTGCCGAGAATGCCAGGACATTCATATTCGAGGGGTATAGAAAATAACCCCCTGAAGGTCCCGCTTGCCAGTAAATTTCCACACATGAACAAGTAAGTCGGAAGTAGATTTTCCCTGCCTCCTGGATAATTAGGCATCATTAATAGAACCGGTGAATGTACGTATATTAATGAGCACGTGTATTGTTATCACGTGTGGGCCTTCGGAGAGGCCTGGTGCAGGTCTTTCAAGCTGACCTGCACGTTTGTGAGGATCTATGGCTGTTATTACTAGGGCCCGGATTTATATGCACTAAAAAACCTGAAAATATGCATGCAAATATGCACTAAAAATTTAGAATATATGCACGGAAAATAAGGAAATATGCTCTTAAAAACATGCAATTTTATTCACTTACCTATTTACAGGTATCATTTATTGCAAAAAGAAGCATCACAATAGGTAACTAGTAGTCTTTCAATGTTTTCTGGAGACAAACTATGTCTGTTGTCCGTCAAAATGAGTTTATAGGCTGAAAATGATCGTTCTACATCAACTGACATAATTGGACAGTACTTATGCATGGGCACTAACGTTTCGGAGCATACATCTGGCAAGGATACCCTAGTTCCACTCAAGTATTGACTAATTAACTTAATCTTCTTCAGTCCTGGGTTCGAATTCAACACCTTTTCTAACTTGCATTTAATCTTCTCTCCAATTTCGCCTGGAGCGTAATTCAACGAAGATGCAGCTTTTTCAACGAGATCAAGTGATTCATGGAGGGGAGTACCAGAAGATTCTAAGCCCTCAATAGCTTTTGGAAGTCTAGAAAAATGTGCATTAATGAAATTCGATAAACAGTAGCGGTTTCAAGCACAACTTTTGCATCACGGACACACGCAATATGTTCATCTTCAAGTTTTGTAACCACTTCTTTCACTTCATTAAAATGTTCCTGATAAAATGATACTGCAGATAACCATGTCCCCCACCTAGTCAGGACAGGCTCAGGTGGCAAAGGAACTTCAGGTAGACAATCTTTGTAGAACTGGACACGAGCTGGTGCTTTCAGAAACAGTTTCTTCCCACATCCAATTAAATTGTTAACAGCTGGAAACTGTGCGCGTATTTCTTCTGCAATGCGCTGTAATCCGTGCGCTAAACAGGTTACGTGTATGAGTTTTGGATAAAATACTTGGAGGGCCTTTGCTGCTTTCAACATATACGAAGCTGCATCTGTGAGCAGTACAAGCACTTTACAACTATTAGTCTCAATTTCAGATGGCCACAATAGTCGCAGAGAATCATTTACAAATCTTGCTATTGTGCTATGGTTGGTTTTCTCTAGTACTTTGCAAGCAAGAAGATGTGGCTTACCGGTTCGTCTGGATGTAATTTACCAACCACGAAATTTGCTATGTAACGGCCACACGAATCCGTTGTCTCATCCACCGATATCCAGACACAGTTCCTTCCGATATCAGAACGGATCAATTCCAGGGTAGATTCATATAGCGGAGGTAGGTAATTTTTCCTAAGAGTTGATTCATCTGGTATTTTTTGATTTACACAATATTTCACGAGAAATGATCGCAGAACTGGATTGTTTAATTTATTCCATGGAATGTTGCTGCATACGAAAGCCCTGCAAAGATCATTTGAAAATGTATTAAGACTACAGGACTTGGGCTTTACCTGTGTAAGAAGTAGTTGTTGTGGTGTGCTGTTCTTCTCCTCCTTTGCTTTAATATGTGCAGTTGTTTTTGAATGCTGTTCAAGCTGAAATTTCTTTTCACATTTCACTTCTGCTGCTCTTTTCCTTAGGCATTTTTTAAAAACTAACACTTTTAGAAATGAGATGCAGGGCATTAAAATGGAACGTAACTAGTGAACTGAAGATACTTCTGTCCTGACCAAGTGCCCAGCCCCCTGAGATTATTATCTGCTGTGGTAGAGAAAGGAATTCAGGGAAGTCCAGCCTGCCTACCCACACCTAAGCTATCTGTTGCCATTGCCAGTTGTGAAAGTAAAGTGCCGTTACACAGACAGTCGAAAATACCAACTAGCGAGGGATGCACATAAAATAGGCAACTAGCATGGGATGTACAAAACAGATTTATTTTAGTAGTTCTTGTAATTGTCCTTAAATTCAGACATTATATACCGGAATATGCTGTTACGTCTAGAATATGCACTAACCCTCAAAATATGTCAAAATATGCAATTGCATATGCGCATATGCATTTTTAAAAAATCCGGGCCCTAGTTATTACACTATCAAAGAAATTTGTCAGAGATCTTTTGTAAAACATATCGCAGTCTAATGGAGGAATGCTTTTATAACATTTCTTTGATGAGAAAGGTATGAGCATAATGTTATCTTTTGTAAAATATTTGACTTGTCAAATCCAAAATGGCGGATCGTAAGTTCAGTTGGAATGTGGCGTTAACAAAACTGCTCATTTCCAAGTACAACGCAAGGCACCAGGGATATAAACATAGACATTTAACACAGCGAGTGTATTTAAACATAGCGGAGGCGATAACTACTACACAGGAAGGATGGGCAGTTTTGGATTACGTTGCCAGTATTTGGCTAAAAAACTGAAATTGAGGATGATGTTTTCATTATAAATTGTATTTCTTCCATTAATTTAATTTTGATTATTGTAAGCAGCTTCTTTTATTTCCCTTATAAGTCACGTGAGATAACCCAAAACCATGCGGGTTTTTAAACTTACAGTATGAACAAGCATATAGATGTAGAACTTGTGGTCTACTGTTCTATAATGGTTTAATTAAAACATGGCTATGTGGATAGCATGCTGGCCTTTGGTCACAGGGGTCCCGGGTTCCATTCCCGGCAGGGTCGGGAATTTTAACCATAATTGCTTAATTCTGCTGACACGAGCGGTGGGTGTATGTGTCGTCATCATCATTTCATCTTCATCACGACGCGCAGATCCCCTACGGACGTCAAATCAAAAAGGTCTGCATCTGGCGAGCCGAACTTGTCCTCGGATACTCCGGGCACTAAAAGCCTTACACCATTTCATTTTAAGTACCAGTACAAGTAAAATCTGTCCGCCTCTGTGGTTAGCTGCCACCCCCGGAGGCCCGGGTTCGATTCCCGGCTCTGCCACGAAATTTGAAAAGTGGTACGAGGGCTGGAACGGGGTCCATCAGCCTTGGGAGGTCAATTGAGTAGAGGTGGGTTCGATTCCCACCTCAGCCATCCTCGAAGTGGTTTTCGGTGGTTTCCCGCTTCTCCTCCAGGCGAATGCCGGGATGGTACCTAACTTAAGGCCACGGCCGCTTCCTTCCCTCTTCCTTGCCTGTCCCAATCTTCCCCCATCCCTCCACAAGGCCCCTGTTCAGCATAGGAGGTGAGGCCGCCTGGGCGATGTACTGGTCCTTCTCCCAAGTTGTATCCCCGACCAAGAGTCTCACGCTCCAGGGCACTGCCCTTGAGGCGGTACAGGTGGGATCTCTCGCCGAGTCCGAGGGAAAAACGAACCCTGGAGGGTAAACAGATTATGATAAGTAAAATTTAATAGTAGCCAAACATGCGCACAACTGCCTATCGTCCACTTTTGCTGAACTATGATAAACTATTTCAATGGTGTAATGGATCTAATCTTTTATAAAAGTTAACTTGCACAAAATATTTTACAAAATATATTTGTTTTTGATAGTGAACATTAAAATTCCCGAACTGGCCAGGAATCGAACCAGGGACTCTTTAGACCAAAGGCCAGCACGCTAATCATTTAGTCATGGAGCCGGACATGGGCGTATTGAAATTCTACTTCTACCTTTTTTCCTTATTTCTTCTTTCTTCCCCTACTCTCAAACACTACGTAGGTATTCACCATTCTGCGACTTTGTCATTTCCGGAATAATTAATTCGAAATGTACATAAAACAGGAGAAACCAAAACCTCACTCAGCATAGTAACTTATATCTTTACAGTGAATCTGTAATGACGTGAGATGGTAATAGTCCGGCCCAGGGTTCGATTCACGGCCGGGCCAGAGGTTTTTAATAGTAATAATTAATATCCCTGGCCTGGGGACTGGGTGTTTGGGACGTCCTTAATCTTCCTTTCCTCACACACAACATTCTACACTACCGCTATTCCAATTACACGCAGGTTTATACAATATGGTGCCAGTAGGGGCAAAAGATCCACATGAGTCGACGCCCCGGACAAACAGCATTTAAAAAGAAATGAATGGTAGAACCATACATGTGTTGTGCTGTTCTAAGAATTAATAGCGAATAAAATCCAAATGTAATCATTTGAAGCATACACAAATATTGTTGCAGGGATTAACAACGAATTATATTAGCCAAAATTTGTCGCCCGTCTAATGTCGCCTGTATTATAAATCCGCCTCTGATTTAGGCGACTACGCGAAAGCCAGCGTTAGGAACACTTTGGGGAAGCCATCTTTTTGAACGCCCAGTGTGATAGTGATCTTACTTTGTTTTACCTTTAACATAATTTGGATTACTTGCTAAAGTAACTTGTTTAGAGGTTAACGATTAATATCTGGGGAACTGTCCTCGTTCAGTATACAAACAATGAACTTAGCGTAGAGCTAATGTTGGTCCCTCTACCCCAGGACCAACAGAAGGTTACATGATTAAAAGGCCATTTACCCAGGATTATCCCGAAAAATTACGGTTTTGCAGTGGTCTCCTGGGTACTCTCCACGTTTTGGGAATATGTTGAATGTTCGTGACTGCTAAGAAAATCTTGTCGATGTAATGTTTCCAACTATAAGGAATTTGGTCTGCAGAATCAGGGAGACTTCTAGTATACAGTGTTAAACATAAATTCAGGACTTTCAGGTTGTGAATTCTATATCATTAAGACAGACAAACTGTGTTGGAAAAAAATTCATCGAGTGAAAGAAATAAGCTAACTAAGAGGCACCGGCAACAGAACTGTAGTGCAATCACCCTTTTAGTTTTAATGCAGTGAATCTTAAAAAACAAAACGTTTTACAGAGATTATTAATACCTATATATTCTTTCGACATAAATATATCTTACGGCTGGGGCCATCTGAAAATTTACATTATGGAAGTTAGTGTGACGGAAGTGTAACTTTAGCAGCTGTGATGTAAGGTAAGGATGGATGGTCAGACAATGTTACCTAGCAACCATGCAGGCTGTGATGTAAGGTATAGATGGATGGTCAGACAATGTTACCTAGCAACCGTGCAGGCTGTGATGTAAGGTATGGATGGATGGTCAGACAATGTTACCTAGCAACCATGCAGGCTGTGATGTAAGGTATGGATGGACGGCCACACAATGTTACCTAACAACCATGCAGGCTGTGATGTAAGGTATGAATGGATGGTCAGACAGTGTTACCTAACAACCATGCAGGCTGTGATGTAAGGTATGGATGGACGGCCACACAATGTTACCTAACAACCATGCAGGCTGTGATGTAAGGTATGAATGGATGGTCAGACAGTGTTACCTAACAACCGTGGAGGCTGCGATGTTTTTACACTGGGCAGGACAATTGATAACCTATGTCAGATTCATTGTAATTTTTGTCTGTTGATTGTAGCATCACGGGAAAATTGATGGAATTCGATGAGAGAGAAAAATATAAACTCCTAAAACACGATGTATTTGTTTTACGGTTGGTTCTACAGGAAAATTGTTCGTGATGAAATTAATTTAGAATATTGTTTATAAATGTTTTTGTTCTGTACTGTATCATTGGCAGTCGTGTGGAAGTTGAAGACAAGAGTTGCTATTGAGATCATCCCGGCAATGTTTTAAAGATGTGGCGACTCCCCCACTCATGACGCCATGATCGGGACGAATTGATTACTCCGTTAAGGATTTTCGATCTTCACTTTGTTTTGTTGATGGCTTAGAAAATCTTTATTGTCATTGTATCTTTCCAGAAGGGCGAATGTGCAATTCACGTTGTTGTGGCATAACAAATGCAGAAAAAATATACTTTCGGGAAAATGGAACTTGCTGTTACTCGTCAAGGAGCAGAACCAACATTCGCAGAACAAAGATGTATGCAATTAGATGCCAACGTAAACTGTTAAACAGAGAATGGAGAAAACTTGGGAAAACAGCAAAATTATTTAATATTATTAGAGAAATTTGGGAAACGAAATGTAAAGAAGTTGAAATCAGAGAAAATTACATTTAGTCAAGGAAGAGGTATCCTGGACTGGATAACTTAATTAATACCCTGGAAGTACCTCATAAGGATAAGGTTGTTTAACTTCCAAAAATATACGTAAATAACTATTAAAGAATATGTACTGTTGCAGTAAATTATAGTTTAATTATGTATTATGCCGGTTTGTTAGTTGGAGTAAGTCTGTTACATTTCGGAAACGAATAAACCAGTGATAGCGATTAAATGAAATGGCGTATGGCTTTTAGTGCCGGGAGTGTACGAGGACATATTCGGCTCGCCAGATGCAGGTCTTTCTATTTGACTCTCGTAGGCGACCTGCGCGTCGTGATGAGGATGAAATAATGATGAGGACGATACATACACGCAGCCCCCGTGCCAGAGAAATTAACCAATGGTGGTTAAAATTCCAACCCTGCCGGGAATGGAACCCGGGACCCCCTGAGACCAAAGGCCAGTTCACTAACCATTTATCCACGGAGCCGGACATGTGATAGCGATGATTGCGATGGTCGGATGGTCCATTCATTTGCAGTATGATATGTATTGCGTATGCAACATACACCAACATTATTGTAACATTTAAGGAAATGGAATATGTTTGGATTCTTTTTGGCAGTAATGATTTAGATTACAATAAAGGAATACGCTCTCCCCAGTTCGTGGTCATCCGTGACTGGGAGAGAAGCCATAGATCCCAGTTGTGCATTTAAGTCTAAAACTGGAGTTTGGCACATTCGTGGTTCTGGCATGTAGGCGAGGTTATGTTTTAGGGATATTGTGGAACATTAAATAAAATACAAGCCTACTAAAATCAAAAGCAACTACTTCTTACAGAGTACAAGATTACCTTCTCCACATGAGACAGTATCTTTTGAATATTAATCTGGTCCGCTATTTGGTCCTTATTCCGGAAGAGCTGCGGTAATGAAACAGAAACGGGTCAGAGGGAGCTAGGAACAAGTTAAGGGCTATGTCCAGTTAGTGACAGCATGTTTGTTTGCGTTCGGTGAGGTCCCATTAAAGACCACACCGCTCATTGCCAATCAGGCGCACAGGTACTTGACGATCAAGGTCGCCCAGACTTGCTCTCCCGAAGGCAATTCCTCTTGTGACGCAATGCTCCGTGCTGTCAAGGAAATGAGATAACTTAATTGATATCGTAAAATTCCTTGGGTGTGTCCGGCATATAACCAGCTGGTAATGACCCAAATAATGATTTAATAAAGTGCGAGGTTTATCAGCCCGTGGGCTGCGAGCTCTACCGCTTCCTCATGCTACATTTCTTGTCACAACAGAGCGTCAGATTGACAACTTGACGCGTTCCATTAGCCTGCTAATTAACTACTTACAGCTGTGGTACAGGAGGATCCCATAGCTGACAGGTTAGCATGCGCCTGATTTTCGTCACCACAAAGCCGGCAATTGACTTCATGTTTTGAGTTACTCTGTCTTCAATAATCTTCCTAACTATTATGGATACGTTGAACTTTCATCGGTAACATAGTTATTTAGATAGTATCCTGTAGCTCTGAAGATGTGGGCGATAGAATGACATCCACGGTAACCCCTGCCAGTCATAAGAGGCGACTAAAAGGGGAGTCAGGGGCTCTCAACTTGTAAGCATAGGTTGACAACCACGGTTCCCTTAGCTGATTCCGGCATTGCTCCCACGTACTTGTGCCAGCTCCTCACTTTCATTTATCCTATCCGACGTCCCTTGGTTAACTCCTATTCTTTTCCGACCCCACCGGTGTTAGAGTACTCGATGCCTAGGGAGTCTTTCATTTACACGCCTTTCACGGCTCCTGTCCTCCTCGACCCATACCTTCATTTTTCGAAATGTCGCACCTCTTCCATTTATCTTCTCTCTGACAAGTGTTACTGTTATACACAGGATGAATACCCAGTTGCACTTCCTTTTAAAACAATAATCACCACCACAGACCGAAATATGATGTAGGCGGTACTTATAACGCGTAAATTATCTAGTGAAGTGCTTTCTGTGACATTCTGTACAGCTGGAAGGAAACGTGTTGTAATGAGTCTCCGTTTCAAAGAATGTAATGATTGTCGAAGTTGTGTAATATCATATCGCGAAATAAGGAAACATAAATATGATACCTGATTATGTGCATAGCGTTGGGTGTATCACATCAGCAGATATCTATCTATCCACTACGAAAATATCTTATACATCAGTCATCGGTGATGTCATCTGTAAAGGTATTCGCAGATACAATATAATTGTGCAGTATTCGCAGTAAATTCACTCTTCGGTACATACCACCGTACAAAATGCTGAACCGAGCGGTAGGCTATTCCGCGACATCGCCGCAATCCGCTCTTCTCAGTGTAGGACAGGGCAGTCTTTATCTGGGAGTGGTACTTTTATCTGTTTTTAATTGTTCGGTCCACAGTGCAATTCAGTGGGCAAAACAGTTAACGATTGAACTGATGTAACTTTATAGGAGCGCGGAAGGTACAGTATCTGGAATCTGAAATATGAAGACCATTTTAATTAAGAATGACTCTTGGAATGAAATAGCGACAGAAATATTGAGATACCAATTGATGAGTGCCTTCATTACTTCAGCTCCACAAACATCTGCTTATTGCTTGTTTTGAAACCTTAAAAAGCCGCTGGAATCTGATGTATGAATCACCCGTAGCGAGGAAACGGAGAGTCACGGCTAGCTTCTCTCATAATTGAACGTGCCAGTTGTCCTATTCAACATGACTGCATTCTTATAAAATGAGGAAACTGTCGACTCAGTTATTGTGTTGTCGAGTGATTTAACAATGAATTTCCTCCTAACACTGATCTACTTTCATACATTTGAGTTGCGACTTCCAGGGACATGGCCACTCGATACAATGGCTCGGTTCGTAAATGGAAAAGAGACGAACAACTTTGGTCCTTGGCACGTATCTACCTGTCTTACGCTACTTATCTCATTTGCAGTAGTTTTATCGTGATGTCCTGCAAGTAGTTCGTATGTCCAACCCTTGTCCCATTTCTCTATGGATCGGGTGGGGTTTGAGGTGAGGTGAGATACCCTTCTTGACGTCAACCTCATCAGAGGAGTTAATAAGATGACATGAATGACGTGATGTATAGGAAGGGAGAGCGTGAAACGTGGTGGCGGCACATAGCCTACTCCTGTGGAATAGTAGCAAGGCTTTACATCCCCATCCGACGGATGAATCACCAGCGTCACTTCATATGACCACTACGGAGAGGTTCGGGAGTGAATCCAGTGATTATACATTGTCTAGCATCACTTCTCCTAGCCTGCCGGCCATCATTCTGATGGTGAAGCAACGAGACTTGACCCGGCTAACGAGGGTGTCAGACCATATAGATTTGAAGATTATGGCCACCTTGTCGATGCAACCTCTGCTCAGCGTTTCAGGTCAACATAGTTTTTCATATTTTTCTGTTCTTTGCAAGGATTTTGCTGACTGGCGTCCTGGGAAGCCTTGCAAGTCTGTCTTCCGGATCTTGAGTTCCGATGCTCCTGATCAGTAATCATTTGCTCAAGTAGAGACGATTGCATGGTTGCATTACGAGGGATAATAATGCAGTAGTTTCCCATTGCCTTCTGCATCCCAATGCCGTTGACCAAAACAAGACGGTTCATCCTCCTTTAGGGGCAATATCTCACCCCATGGGCAATAGAGTGCCCTGAACCTCCACCCGCTCATCCTCCCTCCGAAGAGAGTGTTGGTACTTGGCAGAGGGATCTCCTTATACCGGGAGACACTCGGCCCCATCATTCGTTAGCCGCCTGTATGTAATCTAATAACATTGTCATTACAAAGATTCGTTGTCCCCTCTCTAGCGCGGGGCGGTGAATGCCTGGATTTCCCCATCATTGTAAGCAGGACCATAGAGGCGTTTTCTAGTTCCTGAGGTTATGGACATACGATATAGTATTGTACAAATGTGATACTAACATCATTTTTAATTTCCTAATGTATAATAATAATAATAATAATAATAATAATAATAATAATAATAATAATAATAATAATAATAATGTTTATCATAATCAGTCACTCAAAAACTCAGACATTACAAAACTGATAAAGTCAGAAAGTTTGTATGCAATGGAATGCACTTCATTGAACAGGAAGGCCTTGCTAGAAAGCATTGACGGAAAGAAAAAGGGAGACAATCTTGAGGAAAATGCTAGAGCCTAGGGAAGTGCGACAAGAATTTCGTCTGCGACCAAATGCGGAATTATACAAGACGGACAAAATCACATCATCATTTAGAAAGAGAAGACTTTGTTTCTGCGGACACGTCAAGAAGAATGCCACCAGAGACAACAGCTAAGAGAATTCTGGAATTCAGGGGAAACAGAAAATCCACAGTTTCTTCGACCTGGTCAGGAATGGATGAAGCCTCCGTCTAGCGGCGAGGGTGGGAACTGTGCCGGCTGCCGAAGCCTGTGGCACTCCTCTGGGGCAATGATTAATGACTGGCAGATGAAATGAAATGATATTGGAGAGTGTTTCTGGGATGAAAGATAACAGGGAAAACCGGAGTACCCGGAGAAAAACCTGTCCCGCCTCTGTTTTGTTGAGCACAAATCTCACATGGAGTGGCCGGGATTTGAGCACGGAACCCAGCGGTGAGAGGCCGGCGCGCTGCCGCTTGAGCCACGAAAAATTAAACAGAGACCAGGAAGACACAAATTAATTGGCTTAAAGGAGGAAAAGAACATAACACAGACATCATTATATGAAGACCATGGCTAAATGGTTAGCGTGCTGTTCTTTGGTCACATGGGTCCCAAGTTTCATTTCTGGCAGGGTCGGGAATTTTAACCATACTTGGTTAATTTCGCTGGCGCGGGGGTTGGGTGTATGTGTCGTGTTCATCATCATTTCTTCCTCATCACGACGCGCAGGTCGCCTGCGGGAGTTACATCAAAAGACCTGCATCTGGCAAGCTGAACTTATCCTCGGACATTCCCGGCACTAAAAGCCATACGCTATTACATTCTATCAAAACAGTTATGCGTTTCGAAGATGAAACCTTCAACCAAGATCACACGAACAGGAAACGGACCGCCAGCTGGTCGCAAAGAGGTAAACAAGCCCATTCCGGCATGATGAAGAACCAGAAATGAATGGTGCTTAATGTGGTCCTTAGTAGACCCATCATCAACCCTGTTTACCTTCGCCCGTCGTGTTGCGACCACTTAGCCATTCTTAACTCACGGTATCTCGTTGTGAAGCTCGCACGTCCTTGGTGGCTAATACCGGAACGCACGATAAGATATGCCGTCTGCTTTCACCGCGTGTGTCTCCTCTGCCATTTGTAGCTTGTACAGACATACTTATTCTTACGCAGAATGTAAACAGTAACTAACAAATATTATTTTGAAACAGTACCTCTCTGGGAGATCTGACGAAATAATCTTTTGAGCGTTTCTCCGACTTCACTCTCCTGGTGCATTACCTTATTGCTCCTTTACCATTCCTTCAGTTTCATTAAGTGAGTAGTAGAATGTTAGTATTCTCCATTAGTTTCTCTTGAAGCAAACACTTCAGTTCTTTCGGTTAAAAGCGATACTTTTAACAAAGGACTCCGCGCAAATCAAATGATCATAAATACATCTTCCGGTCATGGCCACCCATCAACAGCTGCTAGGTAACCAGCCATAAGACACAGCCTGCACGGTTGCTATGGTTACACTTCCGTCACGCATTTTGTCGCGTCACGTTACACCTACGGTCATAAGATATATTTATGTCAAAAGAACACATCATCGTCATCTTTTTTTTTTTTTTTTTTTTTTTTAAGCGGCAACCTTAGTCAGAAAAGGTCCCACATTATATTCAGAATACTGTAACCGTCGCCTTAAAACTAACGTGGACATGGCATTTACAATTATTACAGCATAAAAGCACGCTAAGTACGACACCTATGAACTTCTATATTAATTAAAATGTGATCAGTGCACAGTGGTGGTCATAATTGGTTTAAGAGGAAAAACAACTAAACAGTCGTATGTTATATGTGAGTATTCAGCCCGAAGGCTGGGTTGATCGTCAACAGCTCTGCCATCAGCTGCTGAGGTGTCACTGAAGTGGTGTACTGTTGAAATGAGGAATGAGGTAGTTTCCCGTTGCTTTCCTCACCGAGCCAGAAGTTGCTATTGCATATCAGTCTGCCGAGTCCCCTGAAATGCATGCACCAACCGACCCTGTGGGCGACATTTTCGCACCAATCATAACAAGGACTGGTTGTGTAAGGAATGGCATTACTAGCATCGCTCTTACCTCAGCCAAGGTTGATACTGAGACAGGTCAATGAATGTAACAAATTTGTTCTAGCCCACACCACAAGACATAGTGCACTGTAAACACTCCAGCGAAGGCATGTTCTTAACTCTAATGAGAACAGAGAGGTCCGACACTGAGGGATACGAAAAAGCTCGGCATTTTCTCCGCTGCATAGACTCGGAGGGCTTGGAAGACGAGAGAGCTCCGACATGTTCTCTGGTGGCAGTAAGGAACAAAACACTCACATATTTCAATTATATTGAATTGTATTATATATATTATATGTGCATCTTCGCGACCGAAGCAAATACTGGATCATTAAGCTATTCATCAAGTTCAGTCGGCGTTTGAGAGCACACTGCCTGACGTTGAATATGTCGCGCTGGCAATTTACTTCAATTGAGCTACTCGTCTTCGGCTTCTGCACGACTTTGGATCTTCACATTTGTTGGATTGTGTTGTGACTTCGCGCCTGCCACATTTAACTGTTCTCCGCTTCTCGTAAACATTATGAGAGAATGCCGAACTTTGCGTGTGCTATGCTGCTGCTCAGAAGATTGCGCCTTGCTTCTTTCAAGTGGCTTACTTTCTACTTCTGAATTTTACAGTGCCTATCCCCGTTGTTTTATTTTGCCTCTTCAACTGTTTTTATGGGGACTTGATCTTTAATTTCTTTCTTACCTATGCATTGTTTTATGCGTTTTATTTGGCTGATGATGACCCGGATTGGGGTCGAAACCGGTACCGCTTCCACTTATAATTAAATAGGAATGTAACACTACATTTCGTATTTATTTGTATTGAATAGGTTGAACTACCTTATTTATTATTTCAATTTCATTCCCTCTAGTTGTGCAATTAATTGCAGAACACAACTAACAGCTGAAGAACACGGCAGAAGTACTGCAACTTTCCTCAGCTAGGAGCGCTGTATGAGCCCTTCCAGTCAGTCTGTCTATATATTAAGAGAGTTTACTAAAAAGAAACGGCTTGGCAAATCCGTCCATCGGATTTACTGGACCGATTAGCTTCATTTTTGTTTTATTCTCCGGAATTACCTGCCAGTGATTCATGAGACATTGATAGGTCTCTAAGTTCAGCCAACTTTGAGTAATCATGAAATGAAATCATTAAATCATCACACCAATAATTGCAGGTGAAGGCTTACCCTAACCCGCAATACATTCTGTACTTTGCAGGTTGCTAAGCGACTAACACCTTCATTAACATTCTGATATATGTTATTTTCATCCTCAGTAACGTGATTGCATGCAGCCATGTTTGATTACTAGCTGTCAAGCCAGAGAGTACAGACTTCCTCTGATCACGGAAGAATACTATTCGCTGCTAGATACTCTTTGATTCACTGACCTTTCTCAGCTTCCAAATATATTCAAGAGATGGCAGAGCGTTCCTAATAACTTACATGCTGCTAAGAGAAAAAAGTCTAGTACAAACAGACCTCGTCGTGGCATACATAAACATTGCCGTGGAGCACCTCTCGAAGGATAACCTAGCTACATTAGGAACAGTGAAATTCTCTGCCTGGCAGAAAACGCTTCATCGAGACTAACCTATGAGCTCACAAGACAACCGATCTATATAGAAGCAGTGCGATTAAAAATGCCGCTTCCTTCTACGACACAATGCCAAGCTTTACATCAAGAACTGCAGGATAGAAAGGCGAATATATGGATAGATTTTTGCCAAAGAGACGGTATGAGTTCTGACTACGACAGGCATATCGGTCTTATTTATAACGAAACCTGAGGAGTAGCACGGGTCCTGTAGTGTAGTATAATATAGATTGTTGCACGTAACTAAGAGGTTACGTTCTAACAGCAACGTGTGGATGACGCGACTGATCTGGCTGGTTACAATGTGATAACCCATGCTCATGTAGGACAACATGCAGTTTCGAGGCTGTGTGCATCCCTGTTCAAGCCAGGCCGCTACGTGGCTCAAGGAACACCGTCACCATGGACCACTCCGTATTAAACAAGAACTCTCGCTGTTGACGTCCGTGACTGCGGAAGATCAAGGCCTCCTGTGTTTTCGTTCCACAGCTGAAATAGCTTTATCGCCTTCCCGGAACTCAGAGCCGGATAACACAGTTCCCTGTGTCCCAACAGATTGGTCTGAGCAAGTGGCTATCACGTTGCCCTTGCATTCGGCACATAGTGTGTTCGAACTCCATTGGTAGCAGCCCTGAGGATGGTTTTTCATTTTCACACCATGCAAATGCTGGAGCTGTACCTTACATTTAAGGCCACGGTCGCTTCCTTTCCACTCCTGCCCCTTTCCTATCACATCGTCACCATAAAAGCTATCCTTGTCGGTGCGACGCAGAGTAAGTTGTAAAGAAAAGCACAGTTGTAGCAACTCAGTGTTGAAAACATCCTAGGGATATTAGGTAAAATATAGTTTAACACAGTGTGCCTAAAAATTAAAATCCTTTCCTTAATCTTCGTTATTCGGTCGATTAGATTAGCGATTTGCCTTTTTCTCCACTACGAGCGCTAATGTTAATCAGTGCAGAGTTTCACTTAGCCCTTATAACTACATTCAGTGTGAAGAAACGCTGGAGAGTAGGCCTATTGAACCAAGAATTTCGTAAATAAGTTAATCTGTTCTTTTAGAGCAGCCCCACTTTGTGTGCTAAGGAATGTTTTCACCATTAAAGAAGAGACCTTTCTTTTGTTTGTTCCAATGAGTGACTGACTGCAGTCATCACCGCAATTGGATACTTATCAGTAGAAAGTTCCCAAGTGCCACAGACTAGCAGATGCCCCCCCTTTCAACCCCCGCCCTACATTTTTGTTTCGCAAACAGTAAGTTATATGAGTATCATGTTTGGTTGAGAGTTATGCTGAAACATACATACATGTTCTTTCTTCACTCCTTCTCACCGCCTATGCCATGAGGACTGAACTTAGACTTTTCATTTTTATATACCGTTTATAGAGAAGAAGAAGAAGAAGAAGAAGAAGAAGAAGAAGAAGAAGAAGAAGAAAAGTTTTAAGAAACGCATACTGTTGGTTAGGCAACCCGCTGATTAGACTTGTCATGCGGTTTGCTTGCCTTCCCCTATTTTCTTTTTTTTCACACTTCTCACCCCTTATGCCGAACTGCCCATCACATTTCGTGCAAATCACTTCCTAAACCCTCCCAAGAGTAATAAGAACAAATAGTAAAATTTTCAGCGAAATCTGTCCCGTAGTTTTTGAGTCCATTCGAGACAAACAAACAAACATTCATTTTTATATATAGATAAACAGAAACATATAAGAATTCATTTTTGAGAATTAAATCAAATGAACGAATGGCCACTTTTGATCGATATAGATTGATGATAACTTTAAAACGGACACATGGTAGAATGGCGGTAAGTGTTCCAAACAGTTCGTATGTGTCCTGTTACATAAACATATCTGCAGATAATAGTCGTTGTATTCTTTCTTGGCCAAATAGAGAAACATGACCATCAAATAGAAAACGTTTACTCGAAATGGGTCTTCTTTTCGGTACTCATAGGGCATCTGTTCTGTGGACCGGGTTTGTGTGACCAGGAATATAAGAGGAATCATGAAGGGATCTGTTTATATCTTGAACAGTTATTTATACAGAGGGGTAGATAGTCAGTATTAATGGAACAAAATGACATACCGTTACAATTCTTGCACGGGGAGAAAGTGACCGCCATTAGCAGCTGAACTGCTGTCATTGTTGCCGCACAGGACGCCTCGATAGTTTCTCGTAGCTGGCTTCTTTTTCAAGGTCCCCCATAGGCACAAGTCAAGAGGTGTAAGGTCTCGAGACCGTGGTGGGTACTTCAACAGCTCCTCTTCGACCTATCCATCGGTCCAGGTAGATTTTCATCCAAATAGGCTCTGACATCAATGCGGTAGGTAAATCTCGTTGTAGGTAAAATATTTCATTTCTAAACACCTATGGGTTGACAGCATGTAAAGGTACACCTCAAGGAAGAGTGGGCCAATCAAACCGCGCGATGACAGACCACATCACACATGTTTGTCCACGTGAGCGTGAGCCTAGTGCACACAGTTGTGGCGGTTTACAGTACCGTTCAGTTTGAATTGCGCCTCGTCAGACCAGAAAACCATCCCTGCAAATCGTTCATCCTCGCGAAGCATGGCTTCGAATCCTCGCAGTACTCCAGCATTGGATTCGGGTCGTCCACGTTCATAGCGTGCAGCGTTCAGAATTCGTCGTACGCTTGATCGGTTTACCCCGCTTTCACGTGCACTCTGATTCACAGATTTTTTAAGTGACCTAGTAAAAATGTTGCAACACAGCAACGCAAGGAGCTGGAATTGTTGATGTTTTTGGTTGGGCAGACCTTTTCTTATACACATCCTGAAGAGTACCGTCGGCTTCAGATTTATCCCGTACACATTGCGCCGTTGCCGCTGCACCTCCATTATGTTTTCTTACTTCCAGCACCACTTCAATATGGCCTTGCGTTGCTCAAACGACAATCGTACTTCATTCATTGCTGCACTGTCATTTGATGGAAAACGCGTGCCAAGGTTTCATCATCTCTTGAGAAAACAATGGACAACGCTATCGCGCAAGAATTGCAACAATATGTTATTTCGTTCCAAAGTTATTAACCATCAAAGAGTGTCTTCATTTTTCTGGACCCCTCTGTATAACAGTAGGTGTGTGCTTCGTGCGTCATACATTTAGATAAACATTGTGTAATACATGATTCGCTATATACAAGGAGCATCAGAACTATTCCGACAAAAAGAAAATCAGAGATGCTCTTTGTGTTAGAACGATGCTGCATGCGGATTGGCGGAGGAAATCACGTTACTTTGTTACTTTCGGGCGCCATATTTGTTACGCCGCTGCCGTGGTTCAGGAAGGAGAAGGGGTGTACGATGGAGACAGAGATAACACAGGATTGTTACTGCCAATATCCACAGTTCATTTACTAAACAGCCGTAACTGCACACACAGCAGAATAACACATGTATTGTACGCGCACTTTTTACTTACAGATTTTTGTACTCGGTTGAGGAGTAAGAAGGGAGCACTGCCGGTTCCGTTAATACTGC